>NC_085845.1:127974511-129174511 GCF_035594765.1 Anolis carolinensis | reverse complement strand
CCATCTGGCTGAACTGGCCTTGACTGCTCATCGGAATGTTCATCCCTGGTTTCAGAGTCCTCTGTAGAAACCAATTCAGGTGCCCGCAGCTGGATTGCAGGCCTATAAACAAAGTCTTGGATGGGGCCAAAGTCTGATTCTGATTCCAGCTCAGGCTGAGCTACAACAAGAAGGATCACTGAGGCACACTGACAGGCAGAGTTGATGGGCAACAGATAAACAAGCAGGTAAAATCCTGTTCCTATCAAATAAATTTACAAAGAAAAGGACACATGTGATGGGTGGGTAGAATATATAGCAGTCTCAAACAACTTCCACAGCCATCTAAATTGGACAAAATTTGTATCCTAGAAGCTAGAGCTGTCACTGCATGAAATTTCGTTTTTCTCCTTTCTTTCTCTGTCCCTTCATCATAATATTTTCTTGATATGATTTTGAAGAATAACTACTGACTGGCTTTCCCCTGGCCAAAAATGTGGTCCAAATCCATTCAAATCACTTTGTACTGGGACAATCTGAATTCAGATTAGGGACAATCTGAATCCACACTGTACCAATTCACTTCAGGACTGAAAAAATACACTGGCCAACACACATTTTAATGCCTCAAAAGTTTCTGGGTATATTTGATTTCCTTATACCAAAAATGGCACCAGTTTTCACCTATCCGTTCTTGTTTTTGAGATACAGAACATATGCCATATACCACTCTAGATCTGTTCACCCATTTAAAAAATCATGCTAGCTGTATCTAAGAAACTAGCACTGATGAAGTCTATCCAATGTAATTTTCTGGATTGGTGCCCTAAATAACCCCAGGAACAGACCTAAAAACCAAGTCAGCAAGGAATATTTTTGCTATTGTTCTGTGTTATCTAAAGAGGTTCCCCAGGCTTAAGAAAAGCAATATATGAGCAAGTGTTATAGATGAATCAGAGACAAACAATCAAGGCTAACACTCCTTAAGTCATTGTAACTTTCTATGAGCATAGAAAATATTAATGTTTTATCCTGAGAGTAGGGCTGCTTTGTTATCCCGTAGTTTCTGGAGTGTGTATTTTATTCTATATTGCTATGACCTAATGTTGACACAGTTTAATAATATATTGATTAACTGACATATCTTAGGGATGTCATGAAGTTCCTATTGAATCTAGGGTGACTTTAACAATGGTCATCTTGCACAATGAATGAAAGAAACCAGAGATTTGTCACTGCAAGTACTTTTAAAAGGGAATCACAACTAATCCACTTTTAATGACTGACAATGTTAATGATAATATTATCCACATGATACCCAACATCTGCTAGCAGAAATTTCTTACCTTTTTTTTTTTTACATTTTTCAGTATACACCTAAATATATGCAGTGTGAGAATAAGTCTTCAACTAATTTAAATCCACTAATTAGAAAACTGAAATATGGGATTTAAACTGTTGGCACCTTGACTATATACTAGGGACATTGCAGACATGATGTTTAATTGTTTCACTCTAATTTTACTTGGCATGTTTCTGGATCCAGGTAGCTGGTTTATGCCTGGAACTGTTGAGGAATAGAAAGGTGGCAGTAATTGATAAAAGTTGTTTGGTGGGTGATTACCAATTTGCATTTAAAATCCAAATCCCTACACAAGATGTTTATTCATTCTCTCCTATGCAATACCAGTGAGTCTCAGTTATAATGAATTAAATTCCACAGTTCTGTTATTCAGCATAATATTAAACACTCACAAATAGGTTTTGTTAAAAGTGTTTGGGGACATGGAGTACTATATTATACTGAAAATAACAGAATAGATTTTAGTAGCAGGATGGTGCAACAAACCTACATTTTGAAAAAAGAATAGCTTGAACACCAACTGCACTTCACTGACAAAGACGATACCAAGACTTTAATAGCACAGGAACAAAAGAAAATATACACTGTCACCATTTGCATACTGCTACTAAAATATTATCATGGTGCCAGAACTGATTATTTAATACAGCAATTTCAAGTATTTTTTTTTTAATATTGAAGTAATGTGCACCATCTTGGTGCATCTGATAATAACAGATATATCTACACTGTCAAATTAATGCAGTTTGACATTACTTTAACTGTTGTGGCTCAATGCTATTAACTCCTGAAAAATGTATATTATATATAATGTATATATTATATTTATTTATACCCCACTTTTATCGCTTCTGAAGGAGATCTTTACAGCATCTTTAGCCAAAGAGTACTGGTGCCTTACCAAACTACAACTCCCAAGATTATGTAATATAGATTCATTGCATTTAAAGTGGTGTCAAACTGTATTAATTCAACAGTGTAGATGCAATCTAAATCAGAAATGGGAAGCTGAGGTATGAGCTGTGCTTAATAGAATCTAGGGTGAGGGGAAGCAAAGCTGGGAAAATGTATACTTGCTCATTCATGATTGTTGTGTGCTTCAAATTGTTTCTGACTCATGGCAACCCTAAGGGGGTTCTATCTCAGAGGTTTCTTGGCAAGATTCATTCAGAGGAGGTGTTACACCCCTAGGCAGCGAGAGCACTGAAAACCAACACAGAGGCCAATAACAATATAATATCTTTATTAAAGCAAAATAAGTTCCAAAAGGAATTAAGCAGCAAAGTTGAATAAGCAATTGACCTTTCAGGAAAGATCAAAATTAGTCCAATAAGTGAAAGTCTTATGTCCAATATTAGAATCCAAAATCCAGAAACTGAAACACACTCAAACTCGGCTTGAGTATTGAGTGGGGAAAAAGGAGCAAAGTGGCAAGAAGAGTTCTCTGGAGTAAATGTCCAAAAGCAGGATTTCAGGGCAAGGCATGAACTGGATGTGCAAGAGCTGAAACGCAGTCCAAACGTGGCTAGCAGGTAGACCAGCGCCCGGTCTACTCGAGAGTAGTGCACCTTCAGGCTGCTTGGATTTCAAGAGCTAGAGATGATGATGCTTCTCAGTTAGAAGTAAAGTTGACACCGCAAAGGAAAGTTCTCAGCGCAATACTTTTATTGAAGTTTATAAGCTCCCCCAAACCAGGTGCCTGACTCCCTAAAACTTCCCAAGAGAACTGAGCTTGTCACAGTCACTGCACCAGGTGTCTAACTCCCAAATTCTTCCCAAGAGAACAGGACTTAGCCATAGTAACCACGGTCCGCTAATCTGGCACTTCTCCGCAAGCTTTGTCATTGCGATCTCTCTGTTTGCACAAATGCCCTACGATCAAACACTAAATCTTCCGGAGAATCTGGGAAAGCCGGCACTGTTTCAAGGGCATCCTCAATTGGCTCTGGCTCAGAGATGTCAACATGAGGCATTTGGAAAGGAGTTGAATCTTGCTGACATGGGTGAAAACCTAAGTCATCTTCGTCCTGGACAGTAATGGCCACAGGGTCAGGGGCCAAATTTATTTATTACATGCATTTATACCCCGCCCTTCTCCCCGAGGGGACTCAGAGTGGCCAAAATTGCCCTAGGCATCACAGGAGGGTTGTTTTTGTCTTTCTTTGAGGCTGAGACAGTGTGATTTGCCTAAGATCATCCAAGGACTTTCCTGGATGAGCGGGTCTTTGAAACCTCATCCTCAGTGCCCTTCCACACAGCTTTATAAAATCCACTTTAAAATGGATTATTTGATAGAGTAGACTCAGATAACCCAGTTCAAAGCAGATATTATGGATTATCTGCCTTGATATTATGGGTTGTATGACTGTGTGGATGGGCTCTGGTGGTTGAAGTTGCTACCAGCAACAAGGTACTACACTTGAGCCCCCTATATGTGGTCTTTTCAGTGTTATTTTTTTTCCTGGCTTGATTTGTCCAAATTACTCAAAGGAAAAAATCCAATCAATTTTGGACTTCAACCAGACCAACCAATGGCATTGGTCCAATTTGCTTTTCAATGCAGTCAAATAAATTACACTATCAGCATTTATTCACTAGTGTCATACCATTCCCAACCAGCAAAATAAACAGGCATAAAAGAGGAACTATTGGTATGTGTATGACTTTTTATATGACCAGTATATTCTAAACTATGAAATATCCTGGGCCTTTAATTGAAGCAAACAATTCACATAGTATTGCAAGAATGACATCACAAATGGAGCAGACTGAAATTAAAGTAGAGTGATAGATATTCTATGGAAATTTCCTGCTCAGGGCTAGACAAATAGAACAGAAAATGGAATTTCACCTGCAGGTTTCACACATATACCTACCTCCATTCCATTTCAAGGAAAATATACATTAGTAGCAGAACAATTTCAGCTCCACAATCAAGATATTAATGTCTGTTCTTACCAAGTCCCTTGCCTCTGAACCCTTTTACAGAATAGTTCTTGCAGAGGCAATAATATTTGTTATTAATTTAGCAATTCATTTCTTTTCAGCACTGAATTCATGTCATGCCATGGACAGACTTGAAATACTGATTATGAATCAGTAATAAAGACATATATTCATTATGTGTTAATACGGCAACATTAAATATTAAATTTCATTATAATATTGATAATCAGAACATCATTTATGTTATTTTAAGTAGCCTACTTCCTAGCATATCTGCAGGCCTGTTAACCTAAAAATACTTGAATTTATGTCCATTTTGATCTAGAAGGGTCAATGAAAGGAGCAATCTGATTATTTGACATTTCGCTTCACAACATCATCTTCTGAATGGTGTATACCAATAGGCATGCAAATGTCATGCATGACTCACAGTACTATATAGATTAGATACAGTGAAATGCTTCTGCTGAGGAAATTGGGAACAAGACAAACAAAGCTCTTCCTGCAGCCCTCCCATGTACCCAAACAACCTACCTGGGAGGCTGAGAAACCCTTGGAAGTACATATTTAGTACTGGGGAGTATTGTAGAGAAAGGATAGAAACATCTCAACATTAGTGATGTTGCAGAATAGAATTTGGTCCACTCTGTGGAGATGAATAATGGGACTTTAGCAAGATACTATTACAAGTATTTATTTATTTATTTATTTATTTATTTATTTAAAAAACATTGCAAATATGTTATTGAGTAGCGATTGTGAGAGTGAGCAACACTTGGAAGTAACTGAGGCAGCCAATTTCAATGCAATGAACTCTGAAGGGGTGAGCCTGTGAAGGAGAGAAAATTTTAAAGAGTGAGTATATCTGAACAATTAGTGATAATTGGGGAGTCTGTGAGGAGAGTCAATCCAGTGGTGTGGATGGCTGGATGATGTGGAGTGAATGTAGGAAAGGAGTTCTGATAATAGTTTATACTCTGGTAGCTGTGTTGGAACTAACCACTTGAACTTATCAGACCATCAATAATAAGTTATATAATATAAGTGGTATAATAAGTAAAGTAGAACTACTTTGATAATCTTTCAATATCAATCTTATCCAGCTTTCTTCACCCTGAATGCAGGATGGTTATGCTTACCATCAAAGAAACAACAGTCATCTCGATGGCGACGGTCATCTCGAGGCTCGACTACTGTAATGCCCTCTACATTGGCCTTCCTCTGTCAGTGATCCGGAAACTGAAGCTGGTGCAAAATGCGGTGGCTCTTCTTCTCACCAGGGTGCCAGCGAGGTGGCGTATCACCCCAATTCTACAACAGCTGCACTGGCTACCGATTGAGTACCGGATTACTTTCAAGATACTAGTACTAACCTTTAAGGCCTTACATGGTTTGGGGCCGGCGTACCTGAGGGCCCGCTTATCCCCCTACCAACCCCAGAGATTGCTTCGGTCCGAAGACCAAAATTTGCTTGAAGTCCCTAACATACGGACTTATCATTTGTCTTCTACTAGGCAGAGAGCCTTCTCGATTGTAGCCCCTCATTTATGAAATGCCTTGCCAGTTGAAACTCAAACTATCCGAGACCTACTTGCCTTTTGGAAAGCATGAAAAACCTTGCTCTTCCGACAAGCTTTCGATGGGTGAAAAACTCGGGGCTATGTCTGTTTTTATTGTTGTTTTTATTGTTTTTATTGTTTTATTGTTATTTTAAAGCTAAGTGTATTGTTTTAATCTATTTCTGTAAACCACTCCGAGCCAAACTAGGAGTAGCGGTATACAAGTCTAATAAATAAATAAAATAAAAGCAAACATGTCCAAACTAAAGTTTTCAGTCTTCAAAGGAAACATGAGGTAGCCATGAAAATACACTTGTTACACGTGCCAATGTGTATTGGATACTTTGCAACTCTTCTACATACGAGGGTTCTTCAAAAAGGTTCTGTACCTTTTAAACTATATTACAAATTTAAAAGTAAACTGCATCACTATTCTAAGTAATTTCCTTCCCTTGCAATGCATTTGCATCTGTCATACTAGTATACTGTCAAGGTCTGAAGCCTTTCTTCCAAAGCGTAATCAGAGGGAATCCAGGAAGCAAAGCAAATTCCAATGTCTGTTCCAGAAAGTCCAATACACAGAGTCTCATCAAGTCCAAATCTGATATCCAGAAAGCATAATCCGAGTTTCAAGGCACAAGGTTACCAAAGATTACTGGCTGTAGCACCAACACAACGATTGTTTCCAGAAGTGAACTGTTACAAATGCCAGCCCTTTTTGCTTCTCCTGAAAAGTCCTTACAGCTGCAAGATTCTCTTTTGAGCCAGCCGACTGGACTTATTTATTTCCAACATTTATATCCCACCCTTCTCACCCAAAGGGACTCAGGGTAGCGTACACAGCTGGCAACAATTCATTGCCGAGGGATGGCATCAACCCTGAGCTGAAGCGGGTGGGGAGAGTTAACTTCTGCTTGTTCTCCTCCTGCTCAGGGTCCTTCCTGTTCCTGTTCAGCAGAAGCAGTCTCGAGCTGCTCGTCCTCTTGGGGCTCAAAGTTTGCTGCTGGTAGGAAACCCTACCCCCATCATCCTCAACTTGCCCCATGGTTCTGACATACCACCATTTTTGAACATTTCAGTCCACTCATAGACAACTCTATGAGAGAGAAATGTATCCCTATACTGTGCACACATATAGATGTAAATTTGTGCTCCAACTCACAAAAAGTGTATGACATAATGCCATTTGTCTTTGATGCAATTTATAAGTTTTGCAGCCATTTTTACCAAAACATGACAACTCTTATACCAAACTGCAAGGTCACCAGGCTTATCAGACCTGACCAATTACTACTACTTCCACCCTCAACATTTCCAGCATAAATATAAAAGTGCAGTAGTTTTTAACATAACAGCAGCTCTCTACTGGATATGAACATTACACAACTGTCCAATTCTAATTTTTACAGTTACTAGTCCACTTACAAAAACAGCAGATTCCAATGGGATTCTGGCATATACCCCTAAGGAAGACGACCATAAATGCTGCCCTGAGATGGAGGGAAAGCAAGGGATGTCATTCATAAAGAAATAACTAGTAATAAAATGCAGGATTTATTTTTTCACCCAGGTGGTCTGGAGATTTAGAAACATGCTTTTCCAACAGGTCCATGTTCTATTTCTCTTTTCCCTTCAATGTACTCCTTGCATTATGGCCTGTGTATCTCACATACACAGAAATCTGTGAAAAGAATAGCTACATGATCTTAGTTTTAAATGCAAACACCCATAGGGAAAATGTCCAGAGGGGAATTACGTGGAGTTTGATCTTCTCTGAGATTGGGCCAGCTGTCACCATATGGGGAATTAACTGGAGATAGAACAGCTGACAGAAAGCTGTCCTGAAAATAGAAAGAAAAGCTCAAAGTTGAGGTCTCCTAAGAGACTTTTGTGGTATACAGCTAAAACCACAGAATAATAATTCTCATCTAATGGCATACATCACTTGGAAATATTTATAAGGACTGGTCTGAATTATCATGCACACTAAAGTTCAGAGTTACAATAGAAAAATACTGTTCTGTCAAAGTGTCTATATCCCAAAATATAAGATTTAAAAGTCCTATCCAGTCTGTCAGTCATATAGAAAGATATAAAAGCAGCAATATTAAAAATGCATGTCACTAATGTTTCAAATTATCTGCCTTTTTCTCTCTTTTTCTGGCTGTCTCTAGCTTTATATCTAGGGGCCCTTCCACACAGCCATATAACCCAGAATATCAAGGCTGATAATCCACAATATCTGCTTTGAACTGGGTTGTCTGAGTCCACACTGCCATATAATCCAGTTCAATGTGGATTTTATACAGCTGTACACTAGGACAATTTAACTTAGGTTTTTTTTAAAAGAAGAAGCATTCTATACATGAAATAAAGACCATTTCATCTCAGGCCCCTTTACACTGCCATATAAAATATAGATTATCTGCTTTGATAATCTGTATCATATGACAGTGTAGAAGGGACCTTGGGCCCCTTCTACATTGTTCTTATAGCCCAGGATCTGATCCTAGGTTATCTGCTTCGAACTGCATTATATTGGTCTCCATTGCCAGATAATCTGGGATAATCATATAATCTGGCATCCGATCCTGGGATGTAGGGCAGTGTAGAAGGAGCCTTTGTTGTCAGTTAAGCTCTTATTTGGACTATGACAATGCCATATACATGAACAAATGAAAGGGCAAGCTTTGCATGTTCCAAGAATTTGAGATAGTGAACAGTGATATAAAACATGGCAACCATTTGGAATGTACCAAAAATGGCTTCCTGTTGCCTGCGTTGTTGTGATTGCAGTTGTTGTTGAGACTGCTTCTTCTCTGTCCACACTATGCAACAGTTGAGGATATTTGTGATTGCCTTCTTCAAAGACAGACAGAATCTAACCTGTACATCAGGGGTCCCCAAACTAAGGCCCGTGGGTCATTTACCTGGCCCCTGTACTAAACTTTAGACTTAGGGTTGACCTAAGTCTACCTGGTCTTTGCTGGTCTCTTTGCTTACCTATGGCCTTATGAGATTTGTCTAGATGGTCTTTGGAGGTCTCTTTGCTTACTTATGGCCTTATGAGATCATCTAGATGGTCTCTGAAGGTCTCTTTGTTTAGCTACGCCCTTATGATACCATCTAGAGGTCACTTTCCTTACCTATGAGACTGTCTAGATGGCCTTTGAGAGTCCTGTTCCTTACCTATGGTTTTATGAGATTGTCTAGATGGGCTTTAGGGGCCTCTTTCCTTACCTATGGTCTTTTGATGGCCTGATGAGATCATCTAGATGGTCTTTGAGTGTCCCTTTCATTACCGATGGTCTTATGAGACCATTTAAAATGATCTTTGGAGGTCTCTTTGCAGACCTATGATCTTATGAGATTATCTAGATCAGGGGTCCCCAAACTAAGGCCCATAGGCCGGATAGGGCCCTCCAAGGTCATTTACCTGGCCCCTGTCCTAAACTTTAGACTTAGGGTTGGCCTAAGTCTGAAATGACTTGAAGACACATAACAACAACAATCCTAATTTTGGACTATTTCATCATAGTCCGCCCCCCCCCCAACAGTCTGAGGGACCGTGAATCGGCCCTCCACTTAAAAAGTTTGAGGATCCCTGCTGTACATGGTGACACAAGATTTCCATGTGGGGATTCATCCAAGAGGTTCCCTGAGTCCCAGTCCAATATGCAAACCATTACTCCATACTGGATCCATGTTATAGATTGTTATTTAAGCAAAAGGCTTTTTAGCCTCATACGGCATGCCAAAATGTAAAATTGTGCATATTCTATTTATAAAAAAACATAAACAAAAGGTTTAAAAATATCACTGCTATCATAAGGAAAAATACTTTGTCGTTTTTTTTCACATCTTGTGACTTAAAAACATTTTTTAAAAAACAGCAGCTGACTCTACAAAGCATATTTGTATGTTGATTCATTTTTTTACTGCTGAGAAAATATATAAGCATATACCTTCAGCACACCATGAAGATAAAAGTTTTAAAGTGGGGTGGAAAAAATGTTCTGATTGGCATGGTGAACGCCTGAATTTCAATAGCTTATCAAGTTGAGAGAGCCATTTAAAACTGCCTTTCCTTGCCCTCGTTTAATTTTCCCCTTGTGGATGATCAAATGAGCTGTATAAGAGCAACAACACAGCTCTACCTAACAGTGTTATTCATACAGTATTTCTTTTCTTTGCCAGTATTCCTCCTGTATTTCAGAACATCTTCTGCTCTTTTAATAGGTGGTGCAGAGATTAAATGGCAGCTGAGTAGCCTGTTGAGAACAATTAACTTGAAGCAGATGGTACTACAAATATTGCTCTTCAAGGCCTTTTCCTCGTCTAGGATTTTGGCTTTCATTGTTGGTTTTGCCCCTCGGGTGTATTAAGGTCTTTACTGATAGATTTAAGATGTTGCTGACATTTGATTAAACAAACTTCATACCGAGACGGTATTCAGTTTTAATATCTGCTAGAAGTTTTTTATCAGATGAATAGTAGATTTTTATTGGATGCTTTAACCCTAGGTCTAACATTTAATGTCTCATCAAGGAAAAAAAAATCATGGTACTACCATGTAGATGAAAAGCATCAGCAAGTGATTTTTTTTCATACAGTTATCTTAAGGTCAGCAGCAGCATTGTGAATAAGTACGGATAGCTATAAACAGTGGTGTCACGAGATGCGTACAGGGAGTGAAAACCGTATCATATGACATCATCAGAAGGTAATGATACCCAAATGACTGTCTATAGACATTTTCTGTAGTGTTTCAGCAGACATATTTTTTAAATTAAAATATTCCTGTAGTTAGATATAACCACAAAAGCATTTCATAAGCCCAGTCCCCATGTACTGTATCAATAGATCCATAAGGTAAAGCTCTGTGCTAACTTTTGACTTGAATTTTCTAATGAACATGTGGTCTGGTCAAAGATGTCATTATCACCTGGTGTCATTATATGAGAGCCCCCAGTGGCACAGTGGATTAAACTGCTGAGCTGTTGAACTTGCTCACCGAAAGGTTTGAATCGAGGGAGCAGGGTGAGTGCCCGCTGTTAGCCCCAGCATCTGCCAACCTAACAGTTCAAAAGCATGCAAATGTGAGTAGATCAATAGGTACCGCTTCGGCGGGAAGGTAACAGCACTCCATGCAGTCATTTATTTTTATTTATTTATTTACAGTATTTATATTCCTCCCTTCTCACCCCGAAGGGGACTCAGGGCGGATGACATTACACATATAGGGCAAACATTCAATGCCTTAACATAGAACAAAGACAGAGAAACGCAGCTCCAAGCTGGCCTCGAACTCATGACCTCTTGGTCAGAGTGATTTGTTGCAGCTGGCTGCAGCTGACTGCTCGCCAGCCTGCGCCACAGCCCGCCACATGACCTTGGAGGTGCCTACAGACAATGCTGGCTCTTCAGCTTAGAAATGGAGATGAGTACCAACTCCCAGAGTTGGACACGACTAGACTTAACGTCAGTTGAAAACTTTACCTTCACCTATGAATCATATGGTTTCATCCGCATGTGTACAAACATGAGCTGTTGTTTTCATTGCTGTTAGCTTTTATGTAGTTGCTGATTTTGTCAAAATTTTGTGGTATGTTTCGGCACAGGAGAAGATCTGTTGTGTGTGTGGAAGGGGGGTTGCACTTTGAGATTGTGATGCAACTGGCTTTAAATATAATTCTTTGTCAATAAAATGCAATAGAGGCCATTAGACTATAGCAGGATTTGATTTTTCTTTAAAAATGCAGCCGTGTTTTACTGAAAGGATGTTTGATTGAAAATATTATGTTCACTTAAGTAATTTTGTCTATGGTCAATAGCATGCATTATCGCTACAAGTTGACTGACAAAGAAGAACAAAGTTTCTATAATTACTGTGATCTTATGGTTATAGTAAAGGTAAAGGTTTCCTCTGACATTAAGTGCAGTCATGTCTGACTCTGGGGGTTGGTGCTCATCTCCACTTCTAAGCCAAAGAGCCGGCGTTGTCTGTAGACACCTCCAAGGTCATGTGGCCGGCATGACTGCATGGAGCGCCGCTACCTTCCTGCCAGAGCGGTACCTATTGATCTACTCACATTGGCATGTTTTCGAACTGCTAGGTTGGCAGAAATTGGAGCTAACAGCGGGCGTCTGCAAGTTCAGCAGCTTAGTGCTTTAACACACTTCGCCACCAGGGCTTATGGTTATACTCCATGCTAATTCTGTGCCTTCATCTGGGGAATGAGTTTCAGTTACAATGCCTGTGTAGATAAGTTCTTAATTTAAGTCACTGCTTACCTAAGCTTAGATCCTTCAACTATATACGGTTCCTCATGAACCTTCTTCATTCCACTGTCTAGCAACCGTCAAGCCCCCTTGCTACTGTTTCCTACAGCAGTAAGGGAAAATGTTAAGCCAGGATCTGCTGACCCTCTGAAGTGATACTGATTTGTTTTCCTTTCTACAAAATGGATCTAGGGGCGCTTCCACACATTCGTATAACCCAGAATATGAAGACAGAAAATCCCACAATATCTGCTTTGAACTTGGTTATCTGAGTCCACACTGTCATATATTCCAGCTCAAAGCAGAAAATGTATGATTTTATTCCTCTGTGTGGAAAAGGCCTATGGAGTCCATAATGAGCCTCAGTTTATTCCTGAATGATTTAAAAAACAGCCCAATTTTGATATCAAAGAAAAAAGGGATCAAAGCCATCTTTCCCTTACCTACTGTTTTGTTAATCAATAATATGTTGAGCTTTTTCCCTTCAAGGAAAGTAGTTCTCAAGGGGAAAATAGTGTCACAGTTGCCATGAGAGAACTGAGGATCATCCAGATCTTTACCTTTGTCCAATGTTAATTGATGTCATTTTAGGATCCTCCCAAGGTAGCCATGCAAATCACGGCACCTACTCCATGTTACAGCATCTTTTTTGGGTTATTTGCACAGCATGGTCAGGATTTTGAAGGAACATCAGCTCCGGAGTTGTACTCATACAGAATCACAATCATTGACTCCTGTCTATGTTTTTAGCTTTATTTTTTGATGAGGAGCATTTATTTCCTTGGCACAAGATGTATAATAGTTACTAAACATAAGGAGAAGTTTGGCAATTGTCTACTTAACTTCTCTAAAGATGGCTGTAAACATCTTGTACACTTTTTATTTGTCTTTTCAAAAGAACACTTAAAGGGGAGAAATCTGTTGCAATCAATTAGGAAATAGCTATAAAGAAGAATAGCTATAAATGAAGGTCATTTTACCCCTCAAGGTTTTGAAGATTACTGTTGTCAACTGGCACATGAAGAAAAGTTTGATATCACTTCAAACTCTAAACTTGTTTACCTAGATATAAGAGGTAAAGATTACATGTACAAACACAACAGATGCAATATGTTTCATATCATATCAGTTGCAAATCATAATAGAACCACATTGTCAAAGACATATGTGACAAATTGCTAAATTTGCACCACCAAACCTATTTGGCAAGCTGCAAAATAATGTTTTTCTATCTTTTTCACACTATTATATATCATACGGATTGCCACCACGCCTATAATGTTTAATAGCTCTTATTTAATGTTGCACATGAAAATCTATTGTACTTTACATGATTTTTAACTAAAAAAACCTTCAGTGTAGCCACCTCCATTGGCTGCGCTTTTTGCATTGAACCTTGAAGCAAATTGGTGTGTTTCTTTCAAACAATCCAACTCATAGGTTAGACATGAAAAATCTAAATTAATTTCCAGTTGAATCTGAGCAGACATACAGGAAATAAGCTGTTTTAAGGTAAAGTAATAATGTATGTTTAAATCACATTTATCACAATACTAAGAATAACGGCATTTCCACACTGATCACTTAGATCAGTGTGAAAATAGATCGGTCCTGTAGTGGCTAAATGCCACATCGGGATGTTCTGAGTTAATCCAGAGCAAGATCATCTTAAAGTGGCCTTGCCCCAGTTTAACCAAAGAACTCCCAAGTTAAGGGGAATCAGGACATTTGAGCTGGTTCTCAGCTGGAATGGGCTGCAACTTTCCTGGTTAATGTGAAAGTCCAAGAAACTGCTTGAACAAATATTTTCCACCCATCAGGCATCTTAGTACGGGTCCAGAGCTCTAAGCACATACTTTAGATGTGATGTTGATTTGACAGATGTAAGGCAAGGAATTGTGGTGTTTCTCTTCTCTTTTTCCCCCAAGCAGATGGAGAGCTGATAATAACTCAGTGTTGAAGACATTAAGAGACAGTTTATTACAACGTATCCACCCCTGAATCTCCATCAAACACTTTTGAAGTGTAAAAATAGGATTTGTCAAGATATTATCAGCATAAAGTAGCAATAAATCTGTATGTAGTCTGCATAACAATGATATTTAAAGCCATTTTAAATATTAATGTCAATCAGCATAACTAGCAATGGGGAGACTGATGCAGAAGTAAATTGTCAAGACAGTATGTAGGAGTGATGCACACAAATCCCTTTAGTAATAATCAGTGGGATTTGCATGCTTATCTTTCAGGCCTCGTAGTCGTGTCTGATATATCCTAAAACGTATGCAGATATGGAAAGTGTACGGCTCAGAAGAAAAAAAAAATCACATAAAAACAAAAAAGAGGGGAAAATTTTTATGGTAAAAGCTATTATTACCCATTCAAGAAAAAGCCAATACAAAAATCTGCATGAGAAATATCTAAATAGGACTGTATATTAAACACCAAAGAAAGTGAATTGAAGAAATTAAGAGCTGGCTCAAAGTCCTGGGCAAGTTGTTCCAAATGGTGCCCTCTTTTTGTGTATGTGTTTCTTCTTTCCTATGGCACTGCTACAGCTATATAAAATCCACATTAAATGCCATTATATAGCAGCGTGGACTCAAATAATCTAGTTCAAAGCAAATATTGTGGATTACCTGCCTTGATATTCTGGGTTATATGTCTGTATGGAGGGACCCTAAAACATCTGTATGGAAGGACCCTAAAACATCTACTCTATTCGTTTTCAAGCAAATAAAAGTTTAAACCAGGAGAGACAGAGATGCTCCTTGTCAATCAAAAAGAATATCAGGGAATAGGAATTCAGTCTGTGCTGGATGGCATTATACATCTCATGGCATTATGGCCTCTCATCCTAAATTTCAGAGATTTGGTTCCATTATTGAATCTACAGTGAAGTTAGTCCCTCCTCCTCCTCCTCCTCTCCCGCTCCTTGATTTTGAGAATAGAAAAACCCATTCAGCCAACTGTCTATTTTGTGAAATCACTTTGTCATTTCCTTTGTTCCTTAACTGGCACATGGACAAATTCCCATGAGATTTGTTGTGATACAAAACCTTTTTCCCCCCAGTATCTTCAAATGTTGAAATCAATGACATGCTAGCTTTGATTCCTTTACCTGTAGTCTTCCTTAAAGTCAGGTGCAGTATCAGCAGTAGATGCTATAGAAAAAGATGCTGGCTTCCAAGTTCATTAGAGGATAGATAAATACCTTCTAATATGGAAGTACATTGTATACAATAATTCTCCCTATTACTTAGAGGAATGAAATTTTGACCTCTGTGAGGGAAACCTAAAATATGTAATGGGAGGGAATTCTTGGAATAGGTTTGTTGTTTGTTTACCCTGGAGAACCATAATGCAGCCAAAACAAATATTTCTGAAGCTTCTAAATTGGTATTTACTAAATTGCTAGTTGGCAATCAATTAGCATTTGCTGGCATGTTGGTAAACACAGGCCAATTGCAACCAATTAACAGCTGTTATAATAGGTTCTAAATTCTAATTCAGACAAGGCTAATAGAATTTTCTGTCCATATGTTTGTGTGTGCGCATGGTCGGTTGTTTTAAGACATCAGTCTTCCAAAATTATTACTCTTAGAAATTACTATATACTTGAATGGTGGACCCAGCTAGTCTAATTAGCACCACTGGTGTTTTCTATGTGGTCAAAAAATAGAGAGTGTACAACCTTAAGGATTAGGAACCAAATTCTTCACTAATTTCATTCTCACCATGAACCACAATTTTAGCAATTTTCTTCCTGCTATGCAAAAGTTTTCAATAGTGTCACTTTTCAAAGAATATTTGCTGTTCAGGACCTGTTCCAAATTACGAAAATCCATGCAGCCTGGGAATCATTTTGTGCAAAATTAACTAGCATGTCAGGTGGTGGTGGGGAAGAAAACAATTTTATCTGTGAAGGAAACAGTATTGTATGTGTAGATAATATCTCTGCACATAAATATTATTTTCTGTGCAGACAAGGCTGTTTCCTGTACAGAAAATTCTGCCATTGGGGACTTAACTTGGTTCTGAAATGACAATTATATTTTTGTACAAAAAACAGTACATAACATTCTATTATAATAAAACAATTCATCCACCGCATCAAAATGTTTTGTTTTCTTTGCACATTTGGTTATACAATGCTAAAACATAGGGTATAGTGAGTGGCAAATGTCAATACTATGTTCCATGACATTTTCACCCACAGCAAAATCATAGTTCTGAGACTCTGAAACAAAATACACAAATTTTGTTCAGATTTATAGAATGCCACTATTTTGTAGGAGATAGTGTATTGTTCCCAAACACAGCTTAATGGTACACCTAGGATCATTTTTTGACATTGACATTCCAACATCACATTCTTGATAATCAACTCTGAAACCGGGCATGTAATCAGTTTGTTTTCAAAATACACAGGCCCAAATAAATGGGTTCAACTAAAACAGACCCAATGAAGCATAATAATTTTTATGAGTATATAAGTTCCATTGATTCAGTAGGTCTACTCTATATGAGACCAGCAGCAAGATTTAGATTCCAAGGTTTATGTTGATTATAGAAGCAAAAAGTAATTGAGTTCTGTGAAACTAACTGGTTAACAAAACTCCTCCTCCTCCTCCTCCTCATCATCATCATCATTATTTATATCTCACCCCCTCTCCAAAAAAACCTCAGGGCAGCTTTCAGTAGTTCCTAAAAAAATAAATCAATAAATATTTATAAAAATAAAAAATAATATAATAAATAAAAAAATTAAAAAGAATAAAAACATAATACATAATGACAAAATAAAAAATGGAAATTAAAAATAACAATATCATAGTAAATACACAGATTAAATTTTGCAGGATTTAAAAACATATTGTGCACCTGAAAACTGCATTTCATACCTACATTCTATATAAGAATTGAGTATAACTAATAGAGATGTGCACAAAAATTTTCCTTCATTTCTTTCGTGCTATCATTTCGTTTCAACCGTTCGCCTACACAAAACAAATGAAGACTTTTTTATATGAAATGTGGGGCAACACGAGAATTAAAGCCACACAGTCATCATGCTTGCTTTCAATTTCCTTTCATTTTAGACCCGTAAAAATAAGCAGGTACAGAAGGAGGGCTGCTTCCCCATTACAGTTGATGTGTACCAATGGGTGTTAATAATTATGCAAATATGAATATAAATAATGATAGCTATCCTGGGACCCTCAGCTGAGTCTGAGAGGGGAGTGCCTCCCCATGACATCCCATGTGTGCCAATGGGTGTTAATAAAAACACTAATATGAATATTAATAATGATAACTATCCTGGGACCCTAAACTGAGTCTGAGAGGGAAGTGCTTCCCCATCATATCCAATGTGTGCCAATGCGTGTTAATAATAGTAGTAGTAGTAGTAATAGTAATAATAATAATAACAACAACAACAACAACAACAACAACAACAACAACAACAGTATTCTGGGGAAGACCCAAACGTTTTAAAAGTTAGTGGGCTAAAAGAGGTCTAAATGCCCTCCATGTGTGGTGATTTTCCAAAAACCAAGATGAGGGGGGGGAGCCTCGGAAGCCCTCCCATTGCAGCCAATGGTCCAAAAATGTTAGCTTTTTCCTAAGCAAGATGAAAATAGGTGCCCCATTTTTGTTAGCGGGAACAAATACGAAAATGAGACCAAACAAATGAACCTACATAAAACAAACAGCAATTCTATACAAAAGCACAACACTAATAACTAGTAGAGGAAGCCAGGATGGTGTAGTTGTTTGAGAGTTGGATGAGAACTCTGGAACATGAGAATTGTAATATTTGATCAATCATAGAAACTCAGCCAAATACACTCTTTTGTACCCAAAGTAAGGAAATGCAACCCCCTCTCTGAATGATAGGGTTGACATAAATCAGAATTCAACTGAAAGCACACAAAACCCAGAACAGCTATCACTACTGCTGCTACTAATGCAGTGCAATGTACTATCATTGTGCTTCTTGGCTGAAAGTTGACCTTATCTGTTATATTCTATAAAGCATTTGAAACAGCACTAGTTGCCAGTAAATAAATTACCATTTGAGTACAGTTTTGAAAAAAAAAAGTGCCCCTTACTCCTACTGTAATTTTGTAGTTTAAAAATTAAGGCTGAATATTAATGTCTTTCAATTTTATCTCTTTCATGTTCTTCACAGAAAAGACTCGTTATTTGCAGTAGAGCCTATTTGTTTGTTTCTTTAAATATTATCAGGGCTGGTCAAATTTGTTTGTTGTCCTTGTTCTGTTGTCCTTGTTCATATACTATGTGTATAGTTATATTTTTAAGTAAATGATGCCATAAAACGACTGGGCATATAAGATGACCCCTTTCTACAATTGCCTGATGGCAAGACAATTGATTCTATTCAACAAGGCATTTTCTTGAGCCCCATCCTGTGAGCAGCACAACAAAAAAAAATGTAGTTTTCCCTCAAAGGAAACAGTTCTTCACCCGTTAACTGGCTGTCAGTAAGCACAGATGAGGACAGGCACCATGCTAGACACCTCTCCATGGCAGTGAAAAAGAAAGGGCCATTGCTCTCGTGTTGTGAACTTGCTGCCTGTGTGGCCTGTAGTGCGTCAGTCAGCTTCTTGGTTAGAATGTTCATTCCTTGTGAGGGCTGTGCACCTGCTGACTTCAAAGGCTGCACCATGCTTATGGTAATGGACAGTTCCTTCCCTGAGTGGCACGAGAGGGCTGCATAAAGTGCCCAACCCCATTGCCCGGGCAACATGCAAGCGGTGTGTGGCATTTAGTCAGGCGTGGGAGGAGGCAGTGTGTGGGGTCTCTACCTAAGATATAGTGGAAATGAATGTGCATCTTTAAGGGCGCATCCTCACTGAAGAATTTATGCAGTTTGACACCATGGCTCAATGCTATGGGATGATGGGAAATTATGACAGTATATTCATTCTATATGGATTATCCCAGAATATCAGCTGCTGCCTGGGAACCCCAGCTAGGGTATCCTGTTTCTTCCAGGTTATGAATGCCCATCAAAGATATAATGTTGAAGGGCTTCCAAAATCGTCAGCACTGCTTTCAGAAGTTTCTATCAATTGAGACAAACAATACATATGTTTTGCTTGTTTCAAACCAATACCGCCTGGTAAGTACACTGAGCAAGGTTTGGATTTATTCATTAATTTGAGTTTCATATATTTAGTCTTTCCCTTGCTGGCATATTCATTTCAGCCTATGTTCACCTCAGTTTGTGAATGTGGGAAAAATTCATGGGGGAAAATGAAGAAAAAGAAAATGCACATAAAAACATACAATTTAAGATCCAAAACTATTATTAATGATCCAGATTTTTGCAGGGTTGAAAAAGAAATGGTTTGCTATCTTTCGATAGATGGAGGAATGTAAATTGATGTCTAAAGACATAATTGTTACTTTTGTCATCAATTTTACTGCTAGGTATTAAACCTCTTGTTATTTCAGTGTGTTAATACCGACATTTTTTTTCTATTGTTATTAGTTGGTAATAATCCTTATGGAAGTGATGATGACAGGTGATATAGGTAACTTTAAAAGAAATAATGAAGACGTTGAAATAGTTTCATATTTGGCTCTCTCACTAATCAGAAGGGAGATTGCAATTAAGAAAAAAGAAAGAAGACTTGAACCTAGAAGGACATCCAGACAAGGTTCTGAAATACAAAGGTATATCTTTGAATCATAATATTAGAGTGGTTCATACCCATTCTAGTTCATTTGTGTAGTTGTGAAAACTGTAAAATGAAACAAGCTTATAGGAAGGATTTAAACTCATTTGAAATTGGATGAAGTCTACAGTGTACAATATAAGAAAGACAAAACAAACACCCCAAGGTTGACCAGAAGTTGTTCCTGGAGATCCAGGTGAGAACTTCCAGTGGGTAATGCAGGGTATTAGAAGTCTGGAAAAGCTCCAGGATTTTGGTGAAACTCTGAAGCAGCCCCACATTTCATGGTGAATAGTCCTGGTAAGGATGACTATTGGGGGGGGGGGGGTAAACCAGCTATGGCCCAACTGAACAGTCTGAACTCTGTTTTTGCTGCGGACTCAGCTCAGGGGCAGATCATCCAAACAGCTCCATGGAATCTGGAGCCACTCTGAAGTAGCAATGCTCCATAAGGACCCCAGATTTCAGTGACCATGTAGATGAGCCCTGAAACTATTGTATTTTTAGCTATCATGAGAAGACATGACTCACTAGAAATGACAGTGTCCGGATCACTTGGCAGCCTTTGTTCCTGTGGCAGGGGAGGAGAGACCCGGGACCACATGATGGCTCCTAGAGAGTCATTATATCTACCAGGAATTGTCTACCCCAAGGCATGACCAGTACAAGCCAATAGCTTCCCAGCAGCTGTTGGGGGATCAATGCCTGCTCTGGCCAGCTGGCCAGAGAATATATATAGACATGCCACATGGCAGTCCTGTTCAACTGCTCCTGGGCTCAGGCTCTTCTCTGTGGCAGTTGTCATGGGTTTTGGATCCCAGGCATTGAAACCATGGTTGGGATGTTGTTTTCATGATGCTCCATCCAGTTGGGGGCAGACGCAGACCACATCACATATATGGGACCTGAGATAGATTGTGACTGGAGCAACCAAGCAGGTTGGCTTGGACAGTCATCACAGATAACCGGCCAGTCAGAGATGTATTCATGTCCATTCAGAACTGTATTCAAGTTCAGTCAGATCTATATTCAAGTCCAGACATAGTTAAATATTGAGACCTTCTAAGAGGCAGTTGAACACCATACAAGAAAGAAACAGTAAGAGAAAATAAAGATTCAAGAGCCTCAGTTCGGCCAGAACTGTATCTGTCTCTCAAAGATTTACCTTTCCTCATAGAGACTTTGGAGTGAGATTCAGGAAGAGAGAAAGTCTAAAATTCTTTGTCAGTTAATAAATTCTTGTTTGATTCAACTACATATATAGTCTCCAATCTGTTCTCTGCACAGCCAGTTCACCTTCCAAGTAGTTAAGATAGCATGGAGGCAGAACACTAATCTTCCCAGAATCAGTTTTCAAAAAGGACATCTCTTTAATAAAAGGATCTGGATAAATGTAATTCCTAGGTCACAAAAATTTGGGAGGATGAAGGAGAAAACTAACTTGCCTAGTAAAATAGGTGAAAATTTAAAATGTTTAATTTTGTCTGTATTGTATCCAGGTGTCCTTGACATCAACCCAAGCAAAACTCTACTGGTAGAATTCCATAGTTTACTTTTTTATTTTACTAGAAATAGGGCTAGGAGAGAAATAGAAATTATGTTTCATTTGTTCTACTTTTAAAATTAAAATTAGACATATTTGTTATATTTTGCCACATTTTATAAAACATAAGTAATGCTATCTTATATATAGGCTGTAGAATTTTAGAACATTCAATTAGAAAAGGAAAAAATATAAAAATTCCAATCATTTTCTCAAAGCATATAGCTGCATTTCCCAGTTGCTCTCTCTTATCAGGCTGTTACAAGGAATACCTCCTGTTACCAGAGTTCAAATAGCTTGTGGATTAACATGAAGGGTGAATAGAACTGCAATAACAAATAACTTCCATCTCTCTCTTTCCTTATCAGTGGGTTATACTTGAGTGACAGCATCCATCTTGACAGAGGCATGTTGCTAAGTCTTTGCACCTTCTCAAGTACAAAACATTAATATAGCCCGAAATGATTTTGAGACAGTATGAAGACAGGGACCTTATTTAGTTTCTTCCTATATTGAACAACTCCTGTGTGATAAGTCAACACTTACTTGCCATGTGTTTTTTAAATGTAAAGACACATTTTTGGCTCATACCCTCTATAAGGAAGTGAAGGAAAACTCTTTTATTTATGGGTAGGAGATAGAATTATATGATCAATAGTGCTGTTCAAAACTGTTCAAAAGCAGAACAAGATTCAAAAGCAACCGGTTGCCTTGTTTATGTAGAATTGGTCTTGCAGGAAAAGCTCAACCAGCCAAAATTTATCGGGGTGCATATTTCTCAATAATAAGAAACTGCAATACACAACTCAGAATAGCTAGTTTTTTCTCACAGATACATGGACTCCCTCTGGAGTTAGGTATTTGTTTGTCCAGAGGTAGACAAGGAGGTAGTCATTGGGTAATATCTGCTCCTCCATCATGGCCTATTTCTTTGTTGATCCTTCTATGTTAGTTTTTTATTGCTCTTGATTGCAGTTTAAATAGGTCAGTAAATGGCCCTTTGTTCCATATGTTGTTGTCTGATCTATTTCACAGTATTACTTCAAACAATATCTGACCATGATTTTGTTTAAACTAAGAGAAAACTCTAGATGTTTTGATTGATCATCGATCATTTATCTATGTTGTCAATGGATGATCATGAATAAGGGATTACTTTATCCAGAGTTTTCAAATTCAATGTCTTTAATGTCTTGTCATTTCAAATTTGCAAATACTTTAATAGCTCTACTCTTTCGTGGAAACCAGTAAAAATAGCATGAAAACCAAATGACTGAGGATCCATCTACACTGCCATATAAAATCCATAATATCTGCTTTGAAATTGATTATATGGCAGTATAGAATCAAATAATCCAGTTCAAACCAGGTAATCTGGATTATCTTTCTTAAATAATCCTGGCCAATCCCCTGCTTCTTGGCAGGGGGTTGGACTGGATGGCCCATGAGGTCTCTTCCAACTCTTATAATTCTGTGATTCTATGATTCTAATATGGATTATATTGTAGTGTAGGCCCAACCTGAAATACAGGCTTTCATAAAAACGTCTATACATTACTTCAGGTATGTCATATAAATGTACTAATCACAACTTTTTGGTCTGAGTTATTGTGAGAGCAGAAGAAAGAATCAAAATGATTTAAAATATAGGTTATATGACACTTATCCTGTTCTTTGAGACATTTTTGAGTCACAGGGATTTTTTTTAAGACATCATGCTAAAACATTCATTTTATGCTTAGCGAGTGTATAAAATTATTGTATTATCTCCATCTGGGGTTCAAATTGGCTGTTAGAGAGAGTGGGAGACCAGAGATGAATCAATTATGAATACATAGCAAGCCAAAGGTCACCCTGATGTTCTTTTCAAAGCAGTGGCTCCAATAGAATATAATCCTGCGGTAGAGCATGTGAATAGCCCTCTAATCCTACCACTCATCTTATTAACCAAGCATATCACTTGAGTTGCCTCCATTGGGCCACACAACATTAATCAGAGATATTTTTCACATGCAGAAATGGAGGAAAATGTTTTTCACATCTGCTGTTTGCTTCCCACTCCCCAACACACATAAAATAAATCAATTTTGCTTTGGTGTACATTGTTCAGAAAGTTACCTGGGTTTAATATCATGGAATGCCAATTTTGTCCTTTTTTAGTTTTGACAGTCATTTTGTCTATTTTCTACTTTGATTCATGGGTTTCCACTTGATAAAGTGAGATCAAGCTCCATCCATAGGCCTGCTTCGTCCCCTGTGTCAAAAGGATGGGAGTCTGCAATTGCACACCTTGCTGTTGAACAGCAAAGGTAACACAGAAGCCTAACCTGTCTTCTAAATCTCCACAGGACAACCTTATGCCTTACCTGTTGATTACTAGCATTTCTTGCTAATTTTTCTGTAACTGTCAGATCAACCCCATCCCGCTACAAAATACAACAAAATACAAAATTTACAAAACAATGATACTTTTATTGGCCAGCTGGAATGCACAAAATACATCATGCAAGCTTCCAAAGGCGAATACATTAAAAAAATTATATAGGAGAAAAAAACCTGATGTTAGAGACACAGGCCTACATTTTATCCCATGATTTCCTGTTATGAGTTAAGATGGTTTGGAACAGGCCCGTAGCCAGGATTTTGATTTGGGAGGGGCTGGGATTTTTTGTTCGGAGGGGGCTGAATCTGGGTGAGGGGGGATCTACCCTAGCAAACCTTTTGTATCATTATCCCAATACCCCCATGCATATGGGATATATTGAGCATGGTGATCAGATCATAATATGAATAAACATAATAGTTTAAATAATAAATGTAAGGCCTTCTCATGAACCACACTGAGAATTTCGGGGGGGGGGGGGGGTTGAAGCCCCTCAAGCCCCCCCCCCCACTACATGCCTGGTTTGGAAGTATCTAAATGCCACCAGAGGCCACTTCTCTTTTTGGCCATGTGGGGAACAGGGACAAAGAACAATAAAAGACATGCAATACAATTTCAACTTCAATAGCAACATGAAAATAATGTACCCTGTGATCTAGGCCATTCCTATCCTGCATGAAGCTTATAGAAGTTTATAGGCCGAAGACACAAACTTTCTCAGTGAGTCCCTCAATAATTCCACTCTTTCAAAATGCACATGTGTGGTTTATTGGAGCACCCATCCTTTAATCATTTTTATCATTCAATAAGTTTAAATTATTAGCACGCTGAATCAGAGCAAGGGTTCTCTTTCAAAGTATATTCCAACTTTGCTTATTTTGGTTTGAAGCCTTCAAAATGCACTGCAGTGTGCATTTGCAGCATCTGTTATGTAAAAATCACACTCTTGAACTGCCTTCAAGCTGCTTTAAATGGTCAGTATATATGTACCTTTGGAGAAGAGAGCCTCAGAGTCTAGAACCTACTCAGTCTGGATCTACACTGCCGTATAAAATCCAGATTATCTGTGCTAAACTTGATTATATGGCAGTGTGGGCTGATGTTATCCAGTTCAAAGGAGATAATGTGCATCATCTACTTTGATAATCTGGATTATATGGCAGTGTAGATCCAGACTGAGTAGGTTCTCTCCTCTTATCCCACTAGGGGTGGGTGGCTACACTGCAGAATTAATACAGTTTTGCCACTACTTTAATTGCTATGACTCAGTATTATGGAATAATGGAAGTTGCAGTTTGTTGAGGCAAATTTCCATTAAGAGGAGGCTAAATACCTTGCAAAACTACAACTCCACAGCATTGAGCCATGGCAATTAAAGTGATGGCAAACTACATTCATTTTATAGTGTAGCTGCTCCCTAGGTGTGCCTTAGAGAGAAGGTCTTCTCCCAGAGGATATCAAAACATAGGTAGATTTCCTTGAACCTGAGCCATATAGGAATTCATGGATCATGGCAAGCACTTGTATTTGTGTAGAGTTGTGTGGCCCCTATAGACAGCTCTTGTTAACAATTTGGGTGCAGGTTTAGGTGAAGTTTCCAAAAAACTATTCAAAAGCAGCTCAGTAGCGAGCACCATACAGTAATCCAAATGAGATTTAACTAATCTCCTTTCCATACTACAAATTTTAAATAGTCATATTTTATTATAGCAGAGTTGTAAGTATCCAAATACAACATTATTCTTATATGCCTATAAAGTTACTAGCTTTCTGGAAAAGGGGTATAAGAGTCACAATTCTTCAAAGCAATATATTGATGCCATATCTTAGGAGCATTTTGTTTCTTTCTTCTTAGGCTTTATCCACACTGCAGGATTATAGTAGTTTGACACCACACTAACTGTCATAGCTTAGTGCTATGGGATTCTAGAATTTGTACTTTTATGGGATTTTATTGTTGACCCTTTGCTGACAAAGAGCTATGGTAACACAATAAACTACAGATCCCGGTATTTTATAGAATGGGGCTATGGCAGTTACACTGGTGTCAAAATTGCTATAATTCTGCAGTGTGGATGATTCTACATGTTATATGGAATGCATATGGATCCCAAATCTCTGGCATTAATAGTGCAAAGTGGCAGGATGTGAGCCATACTTGACATTTCTGAAACCAGAGGAAACGGAGACACAAAAACAATATCCTCTGTTTAAAAGAGAATCTGAGATAAGTAGTGTTTGGATAAGAAAAACAGGTCCAGCTGCTGGCCATTCTTCCCAGTATTTGTGCTTACTAAAATATAAAAGATTAGAATTCATATGGGAAAAATTAAACACTTCTTGTCAAGGACAGAACGCCACAAGATTCAAAGTAACAGAGTTTATTAGATTACAGAACTCAAAAATGCCCGTAAAAACACAAGGGCCAGGCAGTTTTTGCCTTTAGGAGCAAAAAGGGACAAAAGTAAATGTTCAAAAGATAAACCGGATTAAACCGGAGTTTAATCCGGGTAAAAACAAACTGCTTGCTTCAGCCTAGGTATTAACAGAACGAAAGCCAAGGAACAAAAAATACAAAGAATGCAACTAATTGGCAGCAGATTCCTCTCTGCTGCCAGCACTGTGCTTAGAGTAACTTGCGTCGCTCCCACACACACACAGTAGACAGGATCTCCAACACGAGCAATTCAGCCAAGGATTGTAGAAGTAGAGTAGACCAGTTCCGTTCCGTAAATCAAAGCCAGAAGCAGACGTTTGTAGTTTTTCCAAGTCCAAGAAGGGGGGAAGACAAGCCGTGGTCAGTTCAGTCCGGGTTCTCAAAGCAGGAGATGGCGTCCGTCAGAAAGACGACGGAAGGTCAAGCTAATAAGAGTAAACACAGGTTTGCACAAACAAATGCCCACACAATCCCTCCCGCCGTCTGACCCTGGATTTCAATCAACTTACGTCACAGCACAGGAAAGCACACAAGTCTTCAGGGAAGCGTCCCACACACACACGGATCCCAAGCGTTTGCCCAGATTACCTTGCCCGACGCAATTTGCAATTGCTCCCAAGCCCCATTTTATGCCAGTTACAAATCTTCATCACTGTCAGCTGTCCTCCTTAACCCGGGCGTTTCCTCATCACTTTCCTCGTCAGAGCTGGAACACCTCTGACTACGCCCAACAGCATCTCCAGCTGTGGATCCCGTCCCATCCCTCCAGCTAAGCCATGGGTCTAATCCTGAAGGTCCCCATTCATCTTCTGTCCCATCATGGCCAGTGGCCCCCAATTCCTCCCTTACCCGAGTCCAATCCATCTCATCCTCCTCTGAGCTAACCAGCCCCTCCTCCATTCTCTCCGTGAACCCTTCGAAAGACTCTTCGTCAGAGGGTGCTGCAAATATGTCTCGCAGTCTTTTTCTCTCTCGCTCCTCGAGAGTATCCGACTCTCGAGGAGTCTTACGCCCACGCCTGTCAGTAACAGAGCCACGAGGCTCAATCATAACACTATCCCCTCTCACAAAGGCCTCCTCCCCCGATGGCGGAGAAGTGGCAGTGATACCCTCCGCTATAGCACCACGACGACTAGAGGTATCAAGTTTCAACAGCGAACGATGAAAGACTGGATGGACCTTTAAACTAGACGGTAAACGCAAACGAAACGCAACAGAAGAAATCTTTTTAACGATAGGAAAGGGACCCAAATACCGAGGCGCAAACTTTCCCCCAGCCTGTTTAATATGTTTGGAAGATAACCACACCAAATCCCCTTCTTCCAACTCCTCCCCTGCCTGCCTGTGGCGGTCAGCCTGAGTCTTCTGCGTTGCCTTAGCTTCCAGCAGTAAGCGACGGGCAACATCATGCAATGCAGCCATTTCCGTAGAGCGGTACACAGGGTCCGAAGAGACCACATTGGTCGACGGCGCCACACCTCCCCGTGGGTGAAAACCATAAGTTAGCTCAAACGGCGTATGCTGACTAGATGTGTGCACCGCATTGTTGTAAGCAAATTCCGCCACCGGTAGCCACTTCACCCAAGCCGTGGGTTGATCTAAACAAAAACAACGCAGATATTGCTCTAAGAGCCCATTAACCCGTTCCGACTGTCCATCCGTTTGCGGATGAAAGGCTGAAGAAACGTTTAACTTAGTCCCCAAGCACTCATGGAAATGTTTCCAAAAGCGTGACACAAATTGCGGAGCCCTATCTGAAATAATCACCTCGGGTGCTCCGTGCAAACGATAGATGTGCTTAGTAAATAGTAAGGCCAACGTAGGGGCCGCCGGAATGGTTGAACAAGGAATAAAATGAGCCAGTTTACTAAATAAATCCACCACCACCCAAATACAAGT
This sequence comes from Anolis carolinensis, assembly GCF_035594765.1. Classification (NCBI taxonomy): domain Eukaryota; kingdom Metazoa; phylum Chordata; class Lepidosauria; order Squamata; family Anolidae; genus Anolis; species Anolis carolinensis. Next base: position 129,146,411 of record NC_085845.1, on the reverse strand, counting down.
ATAACCCCCAGACTTAGGCAAATCTGAAATGAAATCCATGGAAATGATTTGCCATGGCCTGTCCGGAACAGGTAAAGACGACAACAACCCTCTAGGGCGCCCAACAGGCGTCTTACTCTGCTGGCAAACGGCGCAGCTGTCACAAAAGCGCAGAATGTCTTGCCGCATCTTTGGCCACCAATAGCTCCTGGTAATGAGCTGCACGGTCTTGAATCTGCCAAAGTGCCCAGCCATGGGTTCGTCATGGTGGGCTCTAATCACCTCCAACCTGAGGGCCCCCACTGGTACGTAGACCTGCCCCCTGCGTACCAATACTCCGTCTTGATCTTGTAGATGCGGCAGTATGGTACGATTACCTGCTGAGAGCAGCATCAGTTGCTCCTGTGTCCACACATCATCCCTCTGAGCCTCAAGGATCTGGTCATGTAACCCGAGCTCATTATCTACAACACACAGAGAGGCAGTAGGCAAGATGGTCTGACATACAACCTGCTCATTGGTCTTAAACTCCGGCTTGCGGGATAAAGCATCGGCCCGCAAGTTTGCCTTCCCCTCTACGAACTGCACCTTGAAGTTAAACCTGGAGAAAAACAAAGCCCATCGGATTTGACGCTGGTTTAACTTCTTTGCTGTTTGCAAGTGCTCTAAATTCTTGTGATCAGATCTGACCACGATCTGGTGCCGTGCCCCTTCAAGCCAGTGCCGCCACACCTCAAACGCCACCTTAATCGCCAACAACTCCTTCTCCCATATGGTATAGTTCTGCTCGAAGGGTGTTAGTTGCCGCGAGTAAAATCCACAGGGACGCAAGGTCCCTGAGGAATCTTTCTGAGACAATACAGCCCCCAACGCGTAGCTAGAAGCGTCCGCTTCTACCACGAACGGTTTGTCAACATCAGGATGGGTTAGTATGTTGTCTGATTGAAAACTAGACTTAAGTTGTAGAAACGCCTCGTGAGCTTCCCGCCCCCACACAAATGGCTGTTTCTTGCGCAGAAGCTGCGTCAAAGGTACCGTGAGCTTTGCAAAATTCGGAATAAACTCCCGGTAATAATTAGCAAAACCTAAGAACCTTTGTACATCCTTCTTAGTTTTCAGCTCCTGCCATGAGTTGACGGCGTCAACCTTATGTGGGTCCATTTTAAGTTCCCTACCTGACACTACATGACCTAGGAACTCCACTTCAGGCACATGAAAAACGCATTTGGAAGCCTTGGCGAAAAGCCCATTAGCCCGCAGTCGGTGCAGAACCTGCTTGACATGTTGACGATGTTCTTTCTCGTCCTTAGAAAAAATCAAGATATCATCCAAATAAATCACTAAAAATTGGTCAATTAGGTCCCTGAACACATCGTTCATGAACCTCTGGAAAACCGCAGGAGCATTACAAAGCCCAAAAGGCATGACTCGGAACTCGTGGCATCCGAAACACGTGTTAAATGCCGTCTTCCATTCATCCCCTTCCCGTATACGGATTAAGTTATAGGCCCCCCGCAGGTCAAGCTTGGTAAAGACCTTAGCCCCTTGCACCCTTGATAACAGTTCCGAGATTAAAGGGAGCGGGTACCTATCCCGAATGGTGTATTTGTTTAGGATCCGATAGTCGCAGACCAGCCTAAGTTCCCCAGTCTTTTTGGCTACAAAGAATACTGGTGCCGCAGTTGGAGAACTAGATGGGCGAATAAACCCCTTGGCTAAATTGTCATCTAAAAACTCCCGCAAAGCTTGCCTTTCCGGTACAGTCAAGGCATACAGCCTCCCTGCTGGCAGTTTCGCACCTTCTGCCAACTTGATGGCGCAATCATATGGCCTGTGCGGTGGTAATTTGTCCGCTTCTCTTTTACAAAATACATCAGAGAACTCCCCATACTCAGCAGGCACTCCCTCCATATCAGCATGAGTAACGTTTAGAGTGCAACAATCCTGCCTCTTTAAGATCACTTTACGTGTTGCCCAATCCACTTGTGGGTTTACTACAGCTAGCCAATCCATCCCCAGGATCACATCATATCTAGGCAAGCTCGTAATATCCCACACAAACGTTCCCGTTACTCCCTGCACCTCCCACGTTACTGCTGAGGTTTCCTGGTTAACCACCCCAGTCTCCAGCAGTCTCCCATCTGCTCCCTCCACCCACACGTCGCATGCCTTGCGCACTCTAGGAATGCCATGCTTCTTAGCAAACTCAATATCTACATAGGAGACCGTAGCTCCTGAGTCCAGCAGTGCCAGAGTAGAAACAAGTTCCCTTCCCCCAACAGATAATGTAATGGGTACGAAAACATGCTTCCTCCCCTCAGTTGACTGCTTAAGGAGCCCTAGTGCGTTGGACTCACGTCGCACTAGGGCTGGCCTTTTCCCGAAAGCTGGGAAGGTTTCACATTACAATTTTTGGCAAAATGCCCAGCATTCCCACAGTACAAACACAAGCCCAGCTGCCTCCTACGGCTCTTTTCCTCTGTAGACAGTTTTTTAAAGACCCCAAGCTCCATGGGCTCTTCCCCCATCACCACAGGTGCCCTGGTTACATGCATAGGTGGCGCACACATTGCTTTTGAGTGTTTACGAGCCTCGAACCTTGCGTCTAAACGCAACACCTTAGCTACTAAGGCGTCCCAGCTTTCAGCCGGCTCCAAGCGTGCTAATTCATCCTGGAGCATATCACTTAACCCGGCAGTAAATAAAAGCATGAATGCATTTTCCCCCCAATCCAGCTGGTGGCGATACAGGTTAAACTTATTTAAGTAATCCAAAACAGTCCCCTTTCCCTGTTTCAACCGATACAGAGCCCACCCAGCGTTCTCCGTGCGGAGAGGATCCCCAAAAGTATCAGTTAACAACCTTTTGAAATTATTCAAATTGTCCTTGACTGGGTCATTTCCCAAAATTAAATTAGTGGCCCATTGTCCTGCGGGACCGGTCAACAAACTCAAAATAAAAGCCACCTTGCTAGTGTCAGTAGGAAAAGCATGAGCACTGAGCTGAGAAAAATAAAGCTCCACTTGTGCCAAAAAGGTTGGCAACTTGCACCTGGTTCCGTCAAAGCGTTCAGGAGTCAAAACATGTCCTTTCACAGCAAAAGCTGTTTGGCTTAAGGCCGTTTGCAATTGGTCTACTTTGGCTCTTAACTCATCCATCGTCTTCCTGACGGGTTTATTGCTGCAATAAACTTTTTATGGGCGTCGGGCAATCTGTCAAGGACAGAACGCCACAAGATTCAAAGTAACAGAGTTTATTAGATTACAGAACTCAAAAATGCCCGTAAAAACACAAGGGCCAGGCAGTTTTTGCCTTTAGGAGCAAAAAGGGACAAAAGTAAATGTTCAAAAGATAAACCGGATTAAACCGGAGTTTAATCCGGGTAAAAACAAACTGCTTGCTTCAGCCTAGGTATTAACAGAACGAAAGCCAAGGAACAAAAAATACAAAGAATGCAACTAATTGGCAGCAGATTCCTCTCTGCTGCCAGCACTGTGCTTAGAGTAACTTGCGTCGCTCCCACACACACACAGTAGACAGGATCTCCAACACGAGCAATTCAGCCAAGGATTGTAGAAGTAGAGTAGACCAGTTCCGTTCCGTAAATCAAAGCCAGAAGCAGACGTTTGTAGTTTTTCCAAGTCCAAGAAGGGGGGAAGACAAGCCGTGGTCAGTTCAGTCCGGGTTCTCAAAGCAGGAGATGGCGTCCGTCAGAAAGACGACGGAAGGTCAAGCTAATAAGAGTAAACACAGGTTTGCACAAACAAATGCCCACACAATCCCTCCCGCCGTCTGACCCTGGATTTCAATCAACTTACGTCACAGCACAGGAAAGCACACAAGTCTTCAGGGAAGCGTCCCACACACACACGGATCCCAAGCGTTTGCCCAGATTACCTTGCCCGACGCAATTTGCAATTGCTCCCAAGCCCCATTTTATGCCAGTTACAAATCTTCATCACTGTCAGCTGTCCTCCTTAACCCGGGCGTTTCCTCATCACTTTCCTCGTCAGAGCTGGAACACCTCTGACTACGCCCAACAGCATCTCCAGCTGTGGATCCCGTCCCATCCCTCCAGCTAAGCCATGGGTCTAATCCTGAAGGTCCCCATTCATCTTCTGTCCCATCATGGCCAGTGGCCCCCAATTCCTCCCTTACCCGAGTCCAATCCATCTCATCCTCCTCTGAGCTAACCAGCCCCTCCTCCATTCTCTCCGTGAACCCTTCGAAAGACTCTTCGTCAGAGGGTGCTGCAAATATGTCTCGCAGTCTTTTTCTCTCTCGCTCCTCGAGAGTATCCGACTCTCGAGGAGTCTTACGCCCACGCCTGTCAGTAACAGAGCCACGAGGCTCAATCATAACACTTCTTCTGTGTTCCATTGATTTCACGCTTTTTACCCTGAGGTGCAAGGGATGTATAAACAAATAGGATGTCAGATAGGCTGTAGTGTTGTGCAAGTAATCAAAATATAGTAACCAGCTGTCCCATTTCTGAGCCTCTGAAGGAAAACTCCTCCTCTAACCATGATCACTGCCTTTTAGAGCCTAAATATTACAGGTCCAACCTTTAAATTTATGTGGAGAGCTTCCAAAGACAGAAGGGTTTCATTCCATTCAGAAACGTTTCTTTTGTATACGCAGGGCTGCAGAGCTGAAGCTTAAAGGGCTCATGCATTTTCTCTCCTCATATCTAATAGCCAATACAATAAGCCCTTCACATTAACAGTTTTGATATGTGCAGATTTGATTATTCATATATTGGATTAAAATGGTGTCTCTATTAATCTCTAGGTCCCCCAGTATGATTCTATGGTCAACAGTGGAAGATCACCATAGAGTTGTGATGGAAGACTTATACATTGTAGAATGGGGTTTTTTTTTAGATGAAACAAACTTGTTTATTTACAGTTTTTCATATTTGTGCGGGTTTTGTGCCCCTAATCATAACAAATGTGGAAGGTTGGCTGTATTTCATTGTAACTATAACTTGGAAATAATGCATAACAAATAATGATGATGTTTACATCAAGTCAGGAGCTGGTAATAACATGAGTATTAGAATATTTCTTTTGCAAAGTAACAATGGACAAAGTTGTTATTTATTTATTTTGGGGTGGATGTGGGGGGTGGAGAGCAAGTAAAGGCTACTCATCATTAGGAAGCAGAATAGCATTGCCTTATGAAAACTGCTGAACAATACATGTCTAATCCTTTTTTAAAAAAAATCTTTATCAGATAAGTTTCTTTCAGTATAAATTTAAAAAAAGAAAAGGAAAGCAGAGAGGAAAGAAAAAAATAAGGAAAAGAGAAAGAACGAAGAAAGAGAAAAGGAAAAAAATATACAAAGGAACATCAACAAGGCAGAATATATATATTTTTAAAAAGAATGTGTGGTCTTCCAGTCCATTCCACTGGGGATTTGGATTTATATTCTCTTCTTCTTTCTTTTTATCTTGGTTTAACCTCGCCCTTCACCGTGGTATATTTCTTATTATTTTTGTCTTTCCTTAATTCTTGATCATAGAATCATAGAATCATAGAATCATAGAATAGTAGAGTTGGAAGAGACCACATGGGCCATCTAGTCCAACCCCCTGCTAAGAAGCAGGAAATCGCTTTCAAAGCACCCCCGACAGATGGCCATCCAGCCTCTGCTTAAAAGCCTCCAAGGAAGGAGCCTCCACCACGGCCCCGGGGAGAGAGTTCCACTGTCGAACAGCTCTCACAGTGAGGAAGTTCTTCCTGATGTTCAAGTGGAATCTCCTTTCCTGTAGTTTGAAGCCATTGTTCCGTGTCCTAGTCTGCAGGGCAGCAGAAAACAAGCTTGCTCCCTCTTCCCTATGACTTCCCTTCACGTATTTGTACATGGCTATCATGTCTCCTCTCAGCCTTCTCTTCTGCAGGCTAAACATGCCCAGCTCTTTAAGCCACTCCTCATAGGGCTTGTTCTCCAGACCCTTAATCATTTTAGTCGCCCTCCTCTGGACGCTTTCCAGCTTGTCAACATCTCCCTTCAACTGTGGTGCCCAAAATTGGACACAGTATTCCAGGTGTGGTCTGACCAAGGCAGAATAGAGGGGGAGCATAACTTCCCTGGATCTAGACGCTATTCCCCTATTGATGCAGGCCAGAATCCCATTGGCTTTTTTAGCAGCCGCATCACATTGTTGGCTCATGTTTAACTTGTTGTCCACGAGGACTCCAAGGTCTTTTTCGCACACGCTGCTGTCAAGCCAGGCGTCCCCCATTCTGTATCTTTGATTTCCATTTTTTCTGCCGAAGTGAAGTATCTTGCATTTGTCCCTGTTGAACTTCATTTTGTTAGTTTTGGCCCATCTCTCTAGTCTGTCAAGATCGTTTTGAATTCTGCTCCTGTCTTCTGGAGTGTTAGCTATCCCTCCCAGTTTTGTGTCGTCTGCAAACTTGATGATCGTGCCTTCTAACCCTTCGTCTAAGTCGTTAATAAAGATGTTGAACAGAACCGGGCCCAGGACGGAGCCCTGCGGCACTCCACTTGTCACTTCTTTCCATGATGAAGACGATGCATTGGTAAGCACCCTTTGGGTTCGTTCGCTTAGCCAATTACAGATCCACCTAACCGTAACCGTAACCTAACCGTAACCGTTATCAGTTATCAGCACGTCATTGATCTACTCCATCTAATCTATACTGATCTGTTGTTTAGCCTGAAGGTGACCAGTCTGTCTTGTGTTTCTTAGCCTGGTTATTGATTAGGAAAGATAATGAGTCCATCTCCATATAGTCCTTTAACTCGAGAATCCAGGCATCTATAGATGGAATTTCTTTGGTACACCATCTTTGGGCCAAAAGTGAGCATGCCACCATCATTAAGTAGTATAGTAATTTATCATCATTCCTCCCTAATTCAAAGTCCACTTAATGTAGCATATGACCTAAAGCAGTAGTATTCTGGCTTTAGGTCATATTTCCTCTTTAATATTTTTTGTGAGTGATCATAGATTTTTCCTTTGAAGTGAGATCCCACCAACAAGAATTTAGGAAGATTCTATTCACATTTCCTAGAATGGAGATGAATGATGTAGAAAACTGAGTCATCACATGGCTCAGTCTCAAATCTTAAAAGTCTGATTTTGAATCTCTGTGTACTCACACGCTGTGGAATGGAGAAATGGATAAATACAGCTGCTATACCTCTCCTTCCTCTTGTCCCAATAAGGTCTTCAACTATGTAATAGAAAGATATAACAACTATTCATTTCGTGTTGTCAAAGGTTTTCATGGCCGGGATCACAGGGTTGTTGTATGTCTTTCGGGCTGTGTGGCCATGTTCCAGAAGTATTCTCTCCTGACGTTTTGCCCACATCTATGGTAGGCATCCTCAGAGGTTGTGAGGCATGGAGAAACTAGGCAAGGAAGGTAAATATATATCTGTGGAGAGTCCAGGGTGTGACTATTCATTTCAATGGTGCATGGAAAATGAGATTTTGGCTTGGATTTTTACATGTTAAGAAACTAATCAATATACTCAATATACATGTTAAGAATAGAAAGAACTTTAATGTTAAAAACCTGAATAAGGAGAAAAGTGAAATAACCTTTTTTTTTCATTCATAGCAGCCAGTGACACTTGAGGTTTGGATCAATGAGAATAGGAAACATATTCAATAGGTTGAATCACAGACTTGGAAGAAACCACAAGGACTATCCAATCCAGCCTCCTGCCAGGCAGGAATCCACAGTTCCTACAGGTAGAAATCCAGACTCTATTAAAACCTTGAAAGAAGAAGACTTCACCACACTCCTAGGCAGCATACTTCACACAATGGATTAAACCCTTGTGCCAGTAGGACTGCTGACCTGAAGGTTGCCAGTTCGAATCCGGGGAAAGCACAGATGAGCTCCCTCTGTCAGCTCCAGCTGCCTAAGCGGGGACATGGTAGAAGCCTCCCACAAGGATGGTAAAACATCAAAACATCCTGGCGTCCTCTGGGCAAAGTCCTTGCAGACGGCCAATTCTCTAACATCAGAAGCGACTTGCAGTTTCTCAAGTCACTCCTGACACACACAAAAAATGATCAGGAAGTTCTTACTAATGTTTAGGTTGAACCTCTTTTTCTGATGGAAATATTAATACTATCATGAATCATTTCCTGAATATTCATGTAAATCCCATTGATTCAATGGGTCTATGCTAGCTTTAGTACACCTCTTTCAGCAAAGTACCCAGTTTTGGTATAAGGAACAGAGCTGGCACACATTTCTGTCAAATATTTCCATCAGTCCTTTTAAGAACTATACAGAAAATCAAATCATTTTTATAGGCCATGTAATTTTGTCCCCCTTCATCTGCAAATGTTCTTACCAGATCTTTAACATTTCGAGTAAGAGTCCTATTATTTCAACCTCTGCAAAGTGTGTCTCATACTTTAGGGTGCTATAAAACAATATATGATAATAACATTCTGTACTTATTGGCCTCCTTTTATGTAATCCTTGACATAATCTAAAGCTTTCTTATGGAAAACCTTGCCTGCCCTCCACAGGGTTGAATTCCCTTAGGGTGGTTTTAAATTACACCTCATTTTTCTAGCTTCAGAGACTATGGCCCACAGTTTGTAATATTCAACATCATTAATCTACTTTAATTAAAACTCGGCTGCAAAATTCATCCCTCCCTCTGTTTCCTGGGAACCAGTGAGGATTTACATCAGTGAAATAATTTGGCCCTAGATATACTAATGCAGCTTTGAACATTCATTCATTTCCATCTTCTAGATTGTTTTGCCTGGTTTGAAGCCTTCTTTAATTGGAGAGGAGTTCATGTAACTTTTTAACAAGCCATGTTAGCTGCGGTACTTCCTCTTCTTTACATATTTAACTAGCCAGTTCTTTTGCTATATCATTTAGCATGTTGAAACCAGCAATCAAGGGCTCCTGATGCATCATTATTAACAGTAAACATACAGAACTCAAGTCACCCAAAATAACTCATCTTCTGTGAATGTAATGGAAGATTACACACTTTGGCTTCACACACTGCCAACCTACTCATCAACCATTTGGCTAAGCTGCAAAAGCTTTTCTTTCCAGATGGGAGATTTGGGCTATAACATCTTTTATTTTCCTTCTTCCCTCACCTCCCTCCCTCTATCTTTAAACCCTCCATGAGTTGCCATCCAACTGTCACATACTATGAATGTCTCATTGAATGTGATACATCTTAATTCTATGTAATAGCATAATTCCATCTGCATTTCCACCTATGCTTCTATGTGCATTGCATCACAGACTTGCGCGTCTAATTTGTTTGCTTATATGCTGCTATCTCAATAGGGTTTTGGAACATTGTAGGGGAAAGGGATGTTCCTCTTCTTTCTATGCCATCACCATCTTAGTGACTGCTTTTCTTTCTGTTTGTTTTTGGCAAGGGGTAGAGCTACCTCTGTATTAAGTCTTCTTTCAAAGGACAGTGCGAAATAGCTGTTATCAGTTCACAGGCTGAAAGAAGATAGAAAACGAAATGTATTTACAACTATAGTGTGGACGCTCTCCTACATAACAGCAGTTTTGCTTCTCCATCTATTTCTTCTCCCAAATTCTTGAAATTTCTTTCAGCAGTTTCTTCAACACTCAGAACAAATATGAGGGAAATCAGTTTTGATACTGGTATTCCAGAACATGCTTTCTTATTTCCTTATTTTATGTTTTTCCCAAGCACTTTTTAGCAAACCCAATAGCTGCTGTGTCTATAAAGAAAAACAAATTGGAAGGTAGGTTCAAAAATATACCTGCCAGCTCAGTTGAATTTTTCTAAATTTTGTCAGGCTTCTTTTATTTTGAAGTGGGAATTCTGTCTGAACTTGTCCTAAATGGGCCTTTGATAGTCATAATAATAATAATAATAATAATAATAATAATAATAATAATATACTTGTGTGTTGTGTTCACACAACACACCAGACATCACAGTTGTGGAAAAGAAAAAGGTTTGGATCATTGATGTTGCCATCCCAGGTGACAGTCGCATTGACAAAAAACAACAGGAAAAACTCAGCCACTATCAGGACCTCAAGATTGAACTTCAAAGACCCTGGCAGAAACCAGTGCAGGTGGTCCCGGTGGTGATCGGCACATTGGGTGCCATGCTAAAAGATCTCAGCCGGCATTTGGAAACAATAGACATTGACAAAATCACGATCTGCCAACTGCAAAAGGCCACCCTACTGGGATCTGCGCGCATCATCCGAAAATACATCACACAGTCCTAGACACTTGGGAAGTGTTCGACTTGTGTTTTTGTGATACGAAATCCAGCATATCTATCTTGTTTGCTGTGTCATAATATGCTTTATTTTTATACCCCGCCTACATCTCCCCAAAGGGACTCGGGGCGGCTTACATGGGGCCAAGCCCGGATAAAACAGTAAACCAAAATAAAATAATATCAGAAAATACAGACACAGAGATTAAATTAACACTCTAAACATAGTAAAAATATAAAATGATAGTCATAATAAAAACATGGACTATAATAAAAACAATGGTACACAGTGGCATCCAGTGAGTATCACAGGTATTTTTTTGAGGGGAGGGCAAAGTCAGGTGATAGACTGGACATCAGCATAATCATAATTTCACTGTGTGCATCAGCAGATGGATTGTGCCCGTGTTGTTTATGCCTCTAGACAGCCATGGAGCTCTATCCGACTTCCTGGTTGTCATGGGTGTCTCTTTTGATGTCAGAATCAGGGATCTGTACAACCAAGAAGAAGCAATGGGATCCAAGCCCAAGTGCACAGGTTCCTGGTCTGGTTAATGTCTGAAAAAAGAGCATCCAGGAGGACACTCCGGCCAAATTGTAACAATTAAACTATTTACACACAGAACAGCTTCCCATACAATTTGATCCCATTGTTGATCAACCTGGTCAGAGTAGGAAAAACAAAAAAATCTCCATCAGCATATATGAAATATATGTCTTTCTGTCTTTCTTTCTATGGCAAGGTCCAATCAGATTCCTGCTTCTCAACAAAGTCTAAAAGAAGCTTCAGGTGTCCACATTCTTGAAAACTCCCTTTGGATGGCTGCTCTTCTCCCCCAAATTATAGCTCATTAACAAAGAAACACAGGGCTTCAGCATAGAGAAGAGATGTATAATTTTTCTGCAGCACAATATTGTGTATGTGCATGTATTTTCATGTATTTGGATTTCTGCCTGTTTCCTTTATGTACTAATTCCCCCATAGTAAGTATGGCATATTATTCCTGAAATACTATCCAAACCTTCCCAATTGGTCTTCTTTGTCAAACCATTTATTTTCATAAGCTCACAACACAAATTGCATTAAAGGTGTAAGAATCACTACATTTTAAAAAAAATCAGAAGAGTCTACAATACAGTACTATTGAGCTATTCTCTCTCTTTTGAAACATTTTCCCCAAAGATGTGAACTACATGACAAAATAAGTTCCCCCTATAATATTAAGCACATAATATATCCACCTGACATAAACCGTCAGTTTTAAGATATTTTATTATTATTTATTTACATTGCCTTTGCTAAGCCAGGATCCTCATTTCATGCTTTGGTAAGTTTAAAGTTGTTTATTCCACTGTTTTTCTTATCACTGAGGAACATGTTGAGAATTCCTGTCACTTATCTGTCTTCAAGGACTTATGTACTGGACCTATGTGAGTTTTTAACAGAGGTTAAAATACCTTTGTTTCACACCACCAGAGAGCACTGTTGGATTGTGAAGCCTGACTATTCTTTTTTTTCCCTTCTAGACATTAACTATAAGTTATAAGAATAAGGAAGACAAATAAAACAAAAGCTAAATATTCCTTCTTTTGTACCATATGACAAGTGTCAGTGGGACTGAAGGCATAATAAATCAATTGCTCTTTCCTTTTTCCTTTTCCCCCTTCCTTTTGAAGGTGTCTTGAGCTTGCCATTCCTTTGACATCCCCCCTCCCATTATAAATAAATGAGGAGTCCAGTGCTCCCAAGGTTGTAGTTAGCAGCTTAGCTTCCACCATACTTTCAGAAATGTTGCTTTGTTTGTTAGCCCAATGGTATAGCTGTGTGCAAGGGACCCCTAGGGAACTGGGTGTCAACATCTCATCTCAGATTGCTCCATCTTAGAGCTTTAGAGAACACATAAAGGCCGCAGAGGTAATAAGCTTGGAAGCACAAGGACATGCTGTGTGAGCTCTTGGTTGTTGCACAAATCAATCCACCTTTGGAGAAACCGTTTGTCTAGGCTACGAACGTAAGAGGTAAGTATCACTTCAGTGTTCACAAAGGTCAAGAAATTTAAGATGGAATTAAGAAAAATGATTCTGGAGAGTTAGGATAGTCAAGGGGAAAGGGAAAATTGGAATTGGATGGATGGTTATCTGATAGCTTCATTTTAGGAAATTTTCTATTACAGCCAAACAAATACATGTGGGGGATTAGATGCTTAAAAACTAATGATTTCAACAAAATGTGTCTGCATTTTATTAAAAAATTAAACTCTCAGCTTAATCATCTTGAATGATTTTATTTATATCCAGTGATGCACTGTTAACTCTAAAATGAATGCAATTGTCACTTCAACTAGAATAAACCAATGAATCAATGGAATTTACTTAAATGTTCACTTATCGAGATCTAATTGGGTTTAGATGCCTCCCTCCTTCTGGAAAATATTGAAAATCACACACATTCATGTACTTGCCCACACACGCGTATGTATATGGAATCCAAATCCCCCAAGGTAGTTGTAAGAAATTAATCCTTATTAAAGAAAATAGATCTGTTGCCTAATGGGGGTGAAACATAAAGATCAATATAGTAGCTACACAACCCTACTATCTGAAGGAAATGAAAATAAATAAACCAGGTCTTTCATCTGTTAGGATGAAATACAGAATGCAACAGTCTATGAGAAAATATTGGAAAAGTAGAATTCAAAGGTGTTCTCTCAAATGGGGGAAACAGTAATTTTATACTTTTCTTCTTCGCCATGCATCTTGTATAGCAAAGACAATTTGGTTCAGAGAAAGTACAAGTCCATAAAGAAAAGAGGCACAGTGGATAATTTGTACACTTCAATGCACATCCACTCAGATGGTAGGTTTGTTAAGTTGAATAATAGTTATTCTCAAGGAAGAGTAGATTTGGCTACAGCCTTATTTACCTGCAGTATTTATGATTTTTTCCCCTGATCAAAAGCACCTGCATTGGAATATATTTCATAGAATGCCTGAAATAGAGGATCTTTTAAAAAGGCCAAGCACATATTAGCAGAGATGTTTAAATTAGCAGATTTTGAAAAGATGGTAGGTGCTGTTGTGGGGAGTTCTTAAAAAAGCTCTTGTTATTGCAACAGCAAGACATATGGTAATTCATCTTCTATTACTCGGAGGACTGGAATTTGTGAAGAATGTAATTCATCAATAATGAAGCTGGAGCCTTGGCCAGGTCCCAAGTGATTATATCTTTTAGAAGGAGGCATCTGAATCCTATGAAAATATCCAACTCAATATGAACTGAAATGGCCACTAATTAGTACATAGGCTATACTAAGTTCCCAATCGGATGGAGGAATTGTCCATCATAATACGACTGGGCTAGTTGCCTCCATCCTCCAATACTATGTAAATATGCTGGTGGAGCTTCTCATTCTATCAATATTAAATATGATCTCAAGCTTAGAGTTTAACTATCTATCTCTCACACACAAACCTCAAACCCAATAAACATGAAGTAAATATAGTAACTGTATCTTCACATTTCTTCAAAACTAATACACATGTATCTAGCTTGGTTTTTTAAAAAATGGTATAAAATATATATCCACAAATCAAAGTATAGAATAGCTAAATTGAATGAAAAAATCCCTAGACTATACACACTATTTTTATTAACCCTATCTAATGCAGTGGTTCTTAACCTGTGAGTCCAAAGGTGTTTTAGCCTACAATTCCCAGAAATCCCAGCCACTTTACCAGCTGCTAGGATTTCTAGGAGTTGAAGGCTAAAACATCTGGAGACCCACAGGTTGAGAACCACTGATCTAATGGAACTAGATGGGGTAGTGTGTCCCTGTTGGTTCTCTTGGATCTCTCTGCAGTTTTTGATACCATCAACCATAGTATCCTTCTTGACTGGCTCTCTGGGATGGGACTGGGGGGCACTGCATTGACTCATTCCTGGAGGACGGGACCTAGTTGATGGTGCTGAGAGACACCTGCTTGGACACTTGGCTTATGCAGTCCCAAGAGATTCTATTCTTCCCCCGCATGCTTTTTAATATCTACATGAAACTACTGTGTGTGGCCATCTGGAGTTTTGGAGTTTGGTGCCACTGTATGCAGATGACACACAGCTCTATTTCCACCTAAATCCAAGGAACCTCCCTGAGTCCTGGACTAGTGACAGGATAGATGCAGGCAAACAAACTGAAATGTAATCTAGACAAAACAGATGTCCTCCTGGTCAGTTGTGAGGCCGATCGGTGTATAGGGTGGCAACCTGTGCTCAACGGGGTAGCACTCTTTCTGAGGGGCACAGGTCTGCAGTTTAGGGCTCCTCCTGGATTCAACAGTGAACCTGAAAGCTCAGATGTTGGAGGTGGCCAGGAGGGCTTTTGTACAATTAAAACTTGTGCGCCAACTGACCCCATACCTCGAAAAGCCAGATCTGGCCACTGTGGTCCATGATTTAGTTACATCTTGTATGGATTACTGCAATGCACTCTACATGGGGCTGCCTCTGAAGATGGCTTGGAAACTTCAATTAGTACAAGGATCTGCAACCAGGCTGTTGACAGAAGCGAGCTATATGGAACATACCACCCCCCTATTAAAGTGGCTTTTTTGGCTGCCGATATGCTTCCGGGCCCAATTCGAAGTGTCGGTTATTACCTACAAAGCCGTACATGGTTTGGGCTCAGTCTATTTACGTGGCCACATCTTTCCCTATGAACTTGTTCGAGCCTTAAGATCCACTGAGGAGGCCCTCCTCACTGCCCCACCTCTCGCACAAGCACAATTGGTGGGAACGAGGGAGAAGGCCTTCTCAGTAGTGGCTCCCTGGCTTTGGAACACCCTTCCCAGAAAGATCAGGCAAGCACCCACATTCATGTCTTTTAGGAAGAAATTGAAAACTTGGCTTTTTAAACAGGCCTTTGACAATGGCAAAATGTAAGAATTATTAATAATCACCACACAGATTCTATGGCTTATCTTTATTAGTGCAATGTTGTTCAAATTGTTTTATATAATAATTGCCTATTGATGCATTGGTTGTATTGTCTTAATTTTGTGATTGTTTTACATTTGATATGTTACTTATTTTGTTTTATGTTATCTACTACGTTTTGATGACTGTAAGCCACCCTGAGTCCCTTGTTGGGAGATGGGCTGGTGTATAAATAAATTATTATTATTATTATTATTATTATTATTATTATTATTATTATTATTATTATTATATGTATCTTAAAATCTGGCCAAAAAAGTGACATTGAATTCTAGGCATTTCTTCATGCAAAGTATAGACTCGGCTAAAAATCTACAAGAATGAGCAAAGGTCATGTTGTGTATAGTGTATCTTTAACCCAATGTTAGCAGAAACTGAGTTTTATAAGGTATACCTTCAGATGAATCATTGTTACTTATTTCTATATTATTTCATCATATTTCTATTAACCAAAGGTGGAGCAGGAAATGGGGTGGCTTCTATAGAATTGCACTCTAATAGCATTATATAAAATCTATTCAGCTTTTAAGATCTTGTCTCCTATGGTTTGTACAATAGTTATTGATATAATTGAATGACTTTAAAGGAGGCTGACTCTTAAAATAATGTAGACGATCAGCCATGGGCTCTTATGCCCCCTTTACCCACCGTCTTTGATTATGATATCCCTTCATCTTCGTATCTCCGGCCTGAATAGCTCCCATTCCCCTCAGTAATTATTGGCTCATTCCATTTCAGGTCCCAACTCAGTGCTGTTATTGTACCCTGTGGGGTTGATAAGCTTGTGTTATAATGACTTCTTTCTCCTTTGCAAGAATCCTTTTTTGCTGTGAAGTTGCATTGACATGAAAATTTTCCTCCACATCACTTGTGGAAATCAAGCATTAACAAGAATCTTAATAAGTGCAATCATATTTTAATCCAAAACCATTCTGAGCTGAGTACTTTAATCAAAACTCCTTCCAGTGCTTGCAGAAAAATAGAGTACTTTGATGAAGTTATTCAAATTGCTTCTCTTCAAAAATAGGTCATTGGGGTGCAAAAGAGGAGAAAACCACACAGTCCCTAATTTCAGAAATGTTTCCTTTGAAACTTCTCTCTGTAAGCCGCCCTGAGTCCCCTCGGGTGAGAAGGGCGGGGTAAAAATGTTGTAAATAAATAAAAATAAATAAATAATATGTATGGAGGAGTGTAATTCATAAAGCATTGCTCCCTTAAAACCACATTATAATAAAGTAGTTATTTGCTTAAGAACAAGTATTTGGTGGATTGATACTCATTCTTTTATTGCTATGTAACTTTGTTTATATTTATATCCTGCTTTTTCTCATAAAAGATCTAAATCAACCAACAGTATATAGAAAATAAAGTCACACAGAGAGAAATATCATTAAAATGATAATAGTATATCATAGATATGTTTAATGTAATACAAAACATCTGGTAACAATTAGACACCAAGTCAATTCAATAAACTACTGTGTCCAGTGATTTCCCAACTTTCTATCCCTGTATTATTACCATATATATATCAATGTCTACCAAGGATATAAAGACTTCAAACTAAATTACTTATGTACAAACAGACAGACCATCATAACAACAACAACAACAACAACTTTATATACCGCTCCATCTCCTTGAGAGGACTCAGGGCAGTTTCCAACATAAACGTAAAAAATATTCAATTGTCGAAAAACACCATTCAACAAATTTAAACATTAAACATATTAAACGTAATAAACTACATCATAAGACAGAAACAGTAAGTTTCATAATCAGTTCAATTGGACTTCTTGATGAACTATACTGCCACAGAAAATGGAGTTTTCGGTTATCTCATTTTGTGAGAGAAGAGATTCATTTTTCCCCCTCTCTAACCTCTAAGTAACAATGGGAATCAAAGTGTCTTGACTCGTTTATTCAGAAACAACAAACAAATATACAGCAACGTTCCACCTTGGAATCCTGACATACACTCAAACTACCTAATTAGATTTCTCTTTTAATTAAAAATACAATGCAAACAAGTAAAAGATACATATAAAGGACACATCTATATCAATCCAAACTAGCATTTTAAAAATTATGAAAGCCAATTCTAAAAAAGAAAGCTATTATATATAATATCCAAGTTATACCAGAGCCTCCTAAAATTAATAGAAGGCCTGGTAAAATGACTAATCGATTGTCTACCATCTCTTAAGAGAACATACTCTATTATTTAAGAACTTTATCATGCGAGAAATACAAACTGGCATTGAAGCAAGTCTGCCATCTTTAGTCATACTCCCTATTGCATGATGTTATGCTTCTGGTTTGACTCCATGTGATCAACCTATGCTCATAACCCATCAACAGTTGCCAATCTCATAATGTTCCCACCCCCTACCTTCTGCAATGGGTCTGTTTCACTTCTGTAGTGTCATGCCAATACTGAGATGAAGGGGAAAGATTCTCCTCATTTCCTACTCGACTCCCTTCTCCCTCGGTATTTCTGATGTTTATTTTAACATTTACAGTAATATTTGATTTCAAAAATTAAACATTGCTAGAATTACAAAATTGTATTGAAAATAAAAATGGAACAGTGGTAGTGCAGAAAGTTGGGTTATAAGTGTATGTGGAAGTGCAATCTTGGGACCATGGATTCGCGAACTGGCACCATTATGTGAATGGAGAGAGTTGTGATAGATAAGGTGCTCATGCCAGTATGCATCTGGTTTCAGTGATCATGCAACTGCTGTGGAATAGTGGCTTTGTGTGATGAAGTCCTAAGTTCAAATCAAAATCTTTATGACGGTCATAGACCAGCATAAGTGGGGTACAGTCTCACAGAAGCATGTACATAAAATCTAAAAGGCTAAAAAAACAACGGTATGTTGAGGGGTAAAATACAAAATTCTTTAGAAAAGGGATTGGACAAAAAAGGGGATGAAGAGGGAGGGAGGAGGGAGGGCATTCAAGGCACAAGTCTGTGGGACTGGGGTGAAAATAACTGATTTACATTTCAGTTAGCTGATAGCTGGATTGTTAGCTGTCCTAGGTTATCTCTCCAAATTTCCAAACAATGTGGATAGCACTACTTCAGTTTCTATCAATTAAAACTCTGAAAACAAGAATTTTTTGCAGACTGTGAAGTATTTGTTTATGGATGAAATCTACCTGCTCATCTCCATAACCAAGAAGAGCAAATCGAGGCTCACAAGTTTTACTGGCATGCTGATATCATACATACAAGCCATTCCCCAAAATGTAATATATAATATTACCATCAAATGTGTGTGAAATTAGCTTTATTGTTAGACCTTGACCAATATTTGTCCTCACAGGTTTCCCAGATATGAGACAACTGATTAGGATAACTTTTAAAATAATTTTCTTTCATTTTCACACAAAGAGTGTCAACTAGACCTTGTGAAATATGTTTTTTTTCAGACCTTTAATGGAATAAAATGGCCATTTGTTCTTTCCCATCTATTTCTGAAATGAATACTATTATGTTCCTCCTTTTATGCAACTGACAAGTAATTCTGTGATAGCAGGCCTTTCCACTTCTCTTGTTCACAAATTAATTGCTATGAAACAGTTAGATCTGAATTCGGGACATCATTTCAAACATTAGAATTTATGAAAGAGCTTAACTGATTATATTGCAGCCAAAGATGGGCCTGTCCTAATTTGTATATAATACATAGAGAAGTGCAAGCTTCATTAGTCAACACTTGTACAAACCTATAAATATTGTGGCTAATCCAATTTGAGACCCCACCAACTAATATAATGGTATCATTATAAATAAATGATGAAGGCAAGGAAATCTTCAGTAAGAAAAATTCTTAAGGCTCTCCTAAACCATCATTATAGCATTAATACATTGAATGTAGTTTGCTGGTCCTTGTATCTGAAATTCTTTTTACTTTACCACTTATAAATTAATGACAAACTATTCTACACCATCCCAAAAAAGCAGTCTATGAATGCTTCTTCAAGAAAAAGGTGACTCATACTATAGGATTCCCTGATTGGTTGATCTTAGGACAATCTGCCTGTTCTATCACTAAAGACTTATCAAGGGAAAAGGTCCAGATCTTAATTCAATCTGAAGAGTACAGGAAATAGCTGTTATTGAATTTTTTCAAGTATGTGAGCAGTGACCCATTGTTGTTTCTTACCTATTTCTTGTTCTAGTTGAAATCTTGTGGCATTTTTATTATAAATGTAAATGTAAATTGTTATTGTTGTGTGTCTTAAAGTCATTTCTAACTTATGATGATCCTAAGATGACCCTATGATGGAGTTTTCTTGGCAAGGTTTGTTCATAGGAGAGTTGCCTTTACCTTTCTCTGAAGCTGAGAAAGTTTGACTTAATAATAATAAACTTTATTTATACCCCGCCACCATCTCCCCAACGGGGACTCGGGGCGGCTTACATGGGGCCATGCTCAGAACAATACAAAGAACAAAATGTAATAGAACAACAAATCATAGCACATTAAACAACAATAAAACAACAACAATAAAAGAAAATATAAACTACATTAAACAAGATCAAAAGAACAATAAAACTTGTCCAAGGTTGCCCAAGGTCATCCAGTGGCTGAGTGCTTCACCACTATGCCACCGTGGAACATGCTTAAAATGTATCCACTAAAAGCAATAACCAAGCTTTGATGCAAACAGAAGGATTACAGAGAGGGAATGAACAATACAATGAAAGAATGAGGGAACCATTCTTGAATGGAAGTCCCAAAGCCGATGAGTGGACACCAATAAAGGCCTATTATGTCCACAATGAACGTGTCCGCAAGTGTGGTAGAGAGGAACCTGCTCTGAAGACTCAGGCTTGTAAAAGAATATAGCCTTTCAAATAACGTGGTCCCAAGTCATGTGCAGCATCATAAGTGCCATTATAGGTGACAGTGTTGGAGCAAGGGTATCATATACTCCCTGTAACATTAGAGTTGATTTGTGTCAAAAAAGCAAAATTGAAGTATTTGCCAATCATTACTGACTGTGTCATTAAGAAGTTCCTTAATAGTTACCAAGAAAATCAAGGAACTATCCCCCCAATATATAATTTGCACAGTGATTTATGGAGCTAAAAGGTAATGTCTCCATTACAAATTTCATTGTATCCATGAAATTAGCATCTATTATTCGGCCATATGGATTAGTCTGTGTGTGATGTCAGTGTTGCTGTTTCTTAAGAATTAAATTAAACCCATATTGTACATGCTGATTAAATTGGCGCTGCTGATATGGCTTCTTAGTAAATTTATTGAAACAAATTATTCAGAGCAATGTAAACTACAATAAAATGCACATTTTCAAAACAAAATGTTGGCATTAAAAGTTGTAATAAAAGGGTAGTAAAACAACAACTCAACAACAGCCGTTCTCAATTATTTCATGATCTATCACTGTAAAAGTAGCTGTATGAACAATTAAATAACTGTTACATTGGAAATTCTCTACAAAATAAAAAGATTTGAATGGCACAATAAAGATGGGAAGGAGAATGAATATTTGGTATTCTTTCTCTTGACCCCAGATGAGTATTTGTTGACCAACCATGGAATAACAAGAATAGACACAGAGGATTGGGTTAAACAAGGTCACTTTATTTGACCTATAACTCTTTTAAAAAGAGTTGAACCTTAAAAGGAGCAAGAGGAGGGGTACACAAACATGGAATCAGCTGAGGCCAGGTGTCACCATTGACATTCCCTTGAATGAAATCCCTGAGTTGCAAGGGCAATCCAATAACTGGGTTAGTCTCTGGCCAGTTATCTACTAAAGGCAAGCGTGAGCAAAATCCTCAGGTCCATCTCAAAGGTAGATTTCTTCCCCCCCCCCCCCCCCAGGTCACAGGACCATAATAGGCAGACCAGACCTGCCCTTTACCAAAAGGGTGCCAAAATCATGGACAAGGAATAAACATTTGCGTACACCCTTTCCCGCATTAGGCCAGCCAATGCAGTCTTCAGTGCAGGAACAGCATGTCACCCACTTCTGGCAAATCCATGCCATCAGCTCTGTAGAGCTCTGCCTATTGGAATACTATAGTAGGATTTGACATAAAGTGGCCTAACTCATACTGCAATGCATTCTGAACCTTCCTGTTTACTCTGTGTGTCGGAGATTCCTCAGCGTATTTGATGAGACAAAATAGCAGAGCATATATGGATTATTCCTGGCCATCTACTATGTATGACTTGGAGATTATGTAAAGTCTGCAGAATAAGAGCCTTACTCTTAAGCAAGCCAAGTCCTTCCATCTCATCCCTGGCCTTTAAGCCACGGAGGACACATTTTCCATTAAGGCACAGGGCTGCATTTGTGAAGTGCTGGTACTGACATGTCAATCCTTCCCTCAAGGGTGCATCCGCACTGCAGAATTAATGCAGTTTACACCACTTTGACTACCATGGCTCAATGCTATAGAATCCTGTTGTTGTTTATTCATTCAGTTTCTTCCACTCTTTGTGGCCTCATGGACCAGCCCACGCCAGAGCTCCCTGTCGGCCGTCGCCACTCCCAGCACCTTCAAGGTCAATCCTGGGGTTTTTATTTTGGTGAGGCACCAGCACTCTTTGGCAGAGAAGGCTAAAAACATTGTAAAACACCCAGGATCTCATAGCATTGGGCCATGGCAGTTAAAGTGGCATCAAACTTCATTAGTTCTACAGTATATGTCAGGCATGGGTAAACTTTGGCCCTCGAGGTGTTTTGGACTTCAACTCTCCCAATTCCTAACAGCCTACCAGCTGTTTGAGGTGTTTGAAGTCCAAAACACCTCAAGGGCTGAAGTTTAACCATATCTTGTATAGAATCATCACTAGTTGGATATGCAACCAAATAGCTGTGCAGAGAAATTTAGACCCATGCACTATCCAATCAAGCCATTATTATTATTATTATTATTATTATTATTATTATTATTATTATTATTATTATATTTTATTGTATAACACAGCAAACAAGATAGATATGCTGGATTTCATATCACAAAATCACAAGTCGAACACTTCCCAAGTGTCTAGGACTGTGTGATGTATTTTCGGATGATGCGCGCAGATCCCAGTAGGGTGGCCTTTTGCAGTTGACAGATTGCAATTTTGTCAATGTCTATTGTTTCCAAATGACAGCTGAGATCTTTTGGCACGGCACCCAGTGTGCCCATCACCACCGGGACCACCTGTACTGGTTTCTGCCAGAGTCTTTGAAGTTCAATCTTAAGGTCCTGATAGCGGCTGAGTTTTTCCTGTTGTTTTTCGTCAATGGAACTGTCACTTGGGATGGCAACATCAATGATCCAAACCTTTTTCTTTTCCACAACTGTGATGTCTGGTGTGTTGTGTTCCAGAACTTTGTCATTTTGGATTCGGAAGTCCCACAGTATCTTTGCGTGTTTATTTTCCAATACTTTTGCAGGTTTGTGATCCCACCAGTTCTTTACTGCAGGGAGGTGGTACTTGAGGCATAAGTTCCAATGAATCATTTGGGCCACATAGTTGTGCCTCTGTTTGTAGTCTGTCTGTGCGATTTTCTTACAGCAGCTGAGGATATGGTCAATGGTTTCGTCAGTTTCTTTGCACAGTCTGCATTTTGGGTCATCAGCTGATTTTTTGATCTTGGCCTTAATAGCATTTGTTCTGATGGCTTGCTCCTGGGCTGCAAGGATCAGGCCTTCTGTCTCCTTCTTCAGTGTCCCATTTGTGAGCCAGAGCCAGGTCTTATCCTTATCAGCTTTTCCTTCAATTTTGTCAAGGAACTTTCCATGCAATGTTTTGTTGTGCCAGCTGTCAGCTCTAGTTTGTAGTGCGGTTTTCTTGTACTGGTTTTTTGTCTACTGTGCTTTGAGGAGTTTCTGATTTTTGACTTCAATCAAAGCAGGTTCTTCACTTTGCTTTACATATTCTGCCATGGCATGTTCTTCTTCTTTGACTGCCCCCTGTAAGAGTCCTCTGCCCCCTGATCTTCTAGGCAGATATAGCCGGTCAACATCACTGCGAGGGTGATTATTATTATTATTATTATTATTATTATTATTATTATTATTATTAATATTCCACCCTATCTCCCTGGAGGGACTCAGGGTGGATTCCAAACATAAAAGAAAACATTCAATATCCAAACACAACAACAATACACCCAATAATAGCAAAAATTGATAAGCCAACGTATAAAAACAAATTATATGACTTAACAACTAAAATTAAATAAAAAACACAACCTGTTATATCAGACATAAGACAAAACATCAAACATCGAACAGAAGCATCAAGTTCCCAGTTCTTGGGGCTAATAGATTGATCATTGCTGAAGACGTCTATTGAACTGGTAGGGCAAACAGGGCACGAATACGGATGGTAGCTATTAATCTGAGGTATAATGGTAGAATTACCATCTAGTACTCCTCCTCCTTATAAACCAGTGAGCAAAGGTATGTCTTCAGCTGTTTCTTGAAGGCAGGGAGGGAGGGGGCCATCTTTAACTCCTTAGGAAGGGAGTTCCAGTGGTGGAGGGCAGTCACAGAAAAGGCCCTTTCTCTTGTTCCCACCACCGTGCTTAATAAAGCAGGATTCATTAAATTGGGACTTTTGCATTTTTTCAGGCCATTTGAACTCAAGGAGACACTTACTCTGCTCTCTCTTTTCCAGGTTTCCATTTTTTGTTTGTTAACAACCTCCACCAAAAGACCTGAATGGTCAAGTATGCAATTTCAGCATCTTGTTAAACCACTACTGAAGAGTCAGCAAATGCATGACATATATCCTACTGTGAACAGAACATATGAAGCAGCATAAGATCTGAGGAAGTGATATAAATGTAAGATGCACAGGTGCTGGAATCCAATGGATCCTTTCAGACTAGAGGAATAATTGAATTGTTAAGAAGAGCAGAAAATGACTTTCTTGTCTTTATAAGGCTCAATGTTTCATAACAATGATTTAACTACACTGTTCTCATTAGCCCTTAGTAAGATGTTTTCATTTGCTATACACTCTTGACTTAGAAGAGATTTTTTTCTTAGTTCCTAATTGAGTAACCAATCTCGGACTAAGCCAAAATCTTCATATTAATTATTTGAATGTTGTCTATACAGAAAACTATGCTTTCAGTGTAGGAAACAAAATGTATGTGCAGAAAAATATCTCTTCTGTGTAACATGCAGTATCTAGCGAAGTGTATGGGACAGTTGGCATATGTGTGCATGTTTTACACAAAATAAGTCTAACTACAAACAACAACAACAACAACAATCTTTATTTATAGACCACCCAATCTCCCTGAAGGGACTCAGTGCAGTTTCCAGCAAATATGGCAACCATTCAATACCAAAAGGAAACCATACAAACAGTTATATTTTCTTCTGCTTTGAATTCCTCTCGCCCCACACACACTTTTAATCTGAGAATTGAATTTCTGTGAATACTCTTTCTATTTGTACTTAAAACACATCAGCTTTCCCTTGTACTTCACCAAAAATGTACACAGACATTCAGGCCACTGCCTTCCTGTATTGAAGTGAAATAGAAAGTATGTTCATGTAGAAACTTGTACACTAAACACAATGCTAAACTTGATTTGGGATTTATAGGCATAACCCATCTTAATATAGCCTCGTGCACAAAGCTCACTTTTTGGTCACAATTGTATCCTCTTTTTCAGACAATTAAAATCTTTTTTTCTAACCTTCAAGACAAATGTTTGCTGATTTGTTCTCAGGTTTCAGTGTGCTAATCAGACCATTGAATACTACCGAATAAAGATGGCACCCAGCTACAGCCTCCCTAAATCCCCTATGCTTTATAGAGATCAGAGAAATCTCAGGCATGTAAGATCTCACTGCTATGCCATGACTGGAGTGTGTGGTTTGGATACAAAGGATTCACCGTATCCCAGAACCAAATCCCTTTTCAGCTCTGAAGCTCATTAACTTGCCCTAGGCATGAAACTAGGTGAAACCAATTCCTTCAAATGGCTTGAGGAAGGAAACAAATATAACAAAGCAAATCCAAGGTATTAAATTACATGCCAAATTGTACACAGTGTATTACTGGGTATACAGTATGTGATTTTTTCAAAACTTCAAAAGAAATCATGGGTCACTTATAAATATCTGGATATGGAGACCAAAAATTTAGGAGGTTATGTATTTTTAACTGTGGTTATTTAATGCCATTCTTGGTTATGGGGAAGCCTTTTACAAAACATAATCTTGCTTGACATCTTCAACTGGTCAATCTACAGCATGATACTGCTGGTTACTTTTCATATCAATGAGCAACTGAATCACAAATTTTCACACTAGAGGCTGCATTCAATGTTGACTTGAAGAATGAGAGATGAATTTCAAAATTCACATGCATATATACACATACATCTGCATAACATTTCCTTCATCTGTCCACTGAGATACCGGAATTGCCCCTTCAATTGGTCCTCATTGAGGTTATGATTCTATTAGCACTTCTAACACCAAAAGAGTGACAGTTTCAGGGTGACAAACAAAGCAGGACCAATAGGAATTCTGTGAGTCGCCTTGATGATTGCAGGGAGTCCCCAATATCCAGCAGTGACAACCCTGGTTCATCCCTGCCTGATATGCATTGGAAGCCCTCCAATATCTCACTGTATATTGGTCTCTTTGATGGCTCTGTTACATAATTTTTAAACAATAACATTCTACCGCATGAATTTTTACAATTTTATTCCCTGTACATATAAGTCCACTTGTAAGCATGTGATGCCTCAACAAGATTCTAGTAAACATTTTAAAATAGCATATTTAAATATCCAAAGGAATGATCGAGTCAAGGGATTTTATATTTCTCCAGAAGTTAGGGCCTGAGCTAATGGATTCAAATTACAATATAGTAAGTGCTGTTCAGTAAGGAAAATACTTTCTTGGAAGATGATGGACTGTTCTTTTAAAAAGATTTTCAAATAGAGGTTAGATCACCATCAGTCATTGATGCTTTGTCTGTGCATTCTGGCTCTAGCAGTGTTTGTAATAAAAGACCCTTGACCTCTTTTCGTTTCTATACTACAGTTTTGAGGTCTCTCATGAGATTGTATGGGTTTCCACAAGTGTTCAGTGATACTAAATCCCGACACTGGCTCAGTACTACTTAGCAGTGGTCTTAGCCAGTATTTATATTATTTTCATTCCTTTGACTGTATTAGTAATGCATCAAATACAATATAATTCTGCTAATGTATTCTGCTAATAGTTGCCTCTAAATTAATACAAGAGATGACACTGAATACATTATCTCTTCAAAACTACTTAGTGGTGAACTTTCATGTTACTTTAATGCTGCTGTAATATTCAAATGTTATTTTTCTTCAGTTCACCACTATTTGTTTTCAAGTATCCATAACATTCTTAAATTACCATTTCATGATGATGGAAAATATGTAATAGGCCAGTGGAGTGAAAGAAGACAGCTAAGAGTCCTTCAAAGAACAGCATCAAAACAGTATCAGCATGTTCACAAGTTCAGAGAGTTGTTGAAAAAATAAGGCAGTTGTTGACTCATGCCAGCAAATACCAAAAAAAACCCTGAAGCTTTATCTCAACCTTATCATGCAAGTATGTGTAAAAATGTTTTAGGACATGTTGATTGAATGATAATGTCCTGCATCCTATTTATTTGATTAATTACAGTAAAATTATTGAATCAAATGTTCAATAGTGAGTTGACATGCAAGTAAATCCCAAAGACTGAATATGTCAACTCCAGACAAATTCAATAAAATCAACAACACAATTAAATCAATTAGCAATACATAATAAAAACATTTTACAAAGCTTAAAAGCATATAAATACTTAAGTCCATTTGTCCAGCACCTTGCACATAAACCCTTAGTTCAGACTGTGTCAAATCATAGTACTTACTCATTAAATGCTTGCACACATAGCCGTTGACAGTTATCCGTAAAATATATGAGATGAGAGCAGGGATGGGCTAGAATTTCATTTCAGTTTGGTTTTGATCAGAATTTTACAAAAACTTCCATATGTGAGAAAGTGAAAATGAGATATTTCCCTATATCTGACAGTTTTCCCTCATCCTAGTAAGTTAAAGAAGATCTTGAAATGCATTTCAATTATTTCAACTTTAAATGTGGACTTTTAATAGCATGGGTTATAGATCCTTCTCAACATAGACCGAGAGCATAAAATACATGATGATAATCTTTTAAAATTTAGATTGCTGTGTTATACTTTTTATTATTCAATCTCTTTCCTTTCATAGTAGGAATGTTTTCTAGGTTCGGACCTATAAAGGCATAGCCAAAAAGGAGAACCAATAACAGAAAAAAAAGGCTACTATAAATAAAGGAAATAAATTACACATTCAGAGAGTAAATGTCAATAGAAGCAGAAACATGAGAACTATATAAAATATGTAAAGAAATATCTATAACATATAATGTTATAGATGTTACAGCCTTATAACAGGTTGTAACATACAGAACCTGGAGGGAAAAATTCACAGTGTATAACACAGGAGCAGAAGGGAAATTAATTAAAAACTCAAACTGAGAAAAACAAATCAGAAAACTGGTGGTGACAGGGATTTAAATAAGAAGAGTTTATACTCCATACCTTATAGAAACTCATGATTTAACCTAAAATACTGTACCACTAATTGTAGAATTCAGAATATAGAATTTCAGACCTCAAAGATGTACTAACTCCACTAGAACTGGATTTAGCACTGCATATTTTCTCTTTTATTTATGTATTTATTTACAGTATTTATATTCTGCCCTTCTCACCCCAAAGGGGACTCAGGGCAGATCACAATGTACACATACATGGCAAACATTCAATGCCATTAGACATACAGACAGAGACAGAGGGAAAGACACAGAGGCAATTTTAACATTTTCCAGCTTCTAGGCTTCATGAGGGGATTCTGGCCACAGAATCTTCATCATCCACTGTGACACTGAGTCCTTGATGGATTGCTTCCTCATCCCTTTCTGCATGCTTCTGGATGATTTTTATGGTGTTGTAAATAGTTAAATTAGCCTCCTCGCGTAAGCGGTACCTAAATTTTCCTACTTGATAGATGCAACTATCTTTCGGGTTGCTTAGGTCAACAATGGACTGGGCTATTTTTAATGGTCAGGTGCTCACTCCAACACAGGCTGGCTTCGAACTCATGACTTCTTGGTCAAAAGTGATTTATTGCAGCTGGCTACTAAACAGCTGTGCCACAGCCCAGCCCTTTGTTTCATTTTTGTTTTATGTGTATATAACCTTAAAAGCCCTATATGGCATAGTTCCTGATTATCTCAAGAACCACATGCTTCAATAATAGTCTAAGTTTTGATATCACCTTTCTATCTCATCCTCCTTTACAAGTACATCTGGTGAGAACATGGAAAAGAGCCTTCTCCATGTCCTAGACTTGCTTTATAGAAAAGCTACTCTGGCATCCTCTGAGATATGTCCTTCTTATGGCAGGCAAGGGCTTTTGGGTTTGTTTTGACAAACTTCTGGAAACTGATTCTTCATGGGAAAGGACTTTTAATAATATGCTTTATTATCTGCTGATGATTTTTTTAAAAAATAAAATAAATAGGTAGGTATAGCAAGAAGTGGCAGATCACTATAGCTTCTCCAGCTATCCGCTGCAGAGAGATTTGCAGTAGAACTTCAAGGTAACTTTCTTAGCGACATAACTATGCCTCATGTACAGCTGCTCATGAGAAAACATCATGAAGAGATAAAAGCTTCAGAAGCAACAGAACAACAGAGAAAGTTCAAAGGGAACAGAGAAGGAATTTTAGGAGCCTCAACAGTAGGTCATGAGGATTCTTCTACTGCAGCCCAAATCTTTGCTAATGCAGTCCTTGGCAGAGGACTGGGACCAGCAACCAAACTAACACAAGTGCCAGAATGAGCTCACCAGCTCCTCCCCTTGGAACAAAAGTGAAAACAAGGAAAAGGTGGGCCAGATATTCAAGGGAAAAGTTGACAGGAGCACCAGAGCTTGGGCCATCAGGGCATGATGAAGGCAAGCTTAAAATATTTTTTCTGTTTAACCCTGGAACCAGGGCAATACTAAGGCAACCTTTTAACGCTTCCAGTTCTGAACCCAGTACCACACCAATGCCTAGCCTCTGCCAGTTCACTTCATAGGGGCAACCCCAAGGCCTAGCCAGCCTACCTGGCCATCCTGCAAGAGGTGCATGGTTTCACATACCTACCTTAAAAGTTTGCAACCTTTCCTTTAATCTTGCCCTGGATTCCTGAAACAACTTCCTATTTAAGGGGCCAGATTGAGGAATGATTAACCTAAACTGCGGATGCAATTGAGGAACACATACCATCAGCACGGATACAATCCTGTGATCACCTGCTGACTTTCGGTGCCATATCCTGGAACAGTTTACTAGCTATAACAGTTTGGAGTAGAGTCATCTCACCAAA
Source organism: Anolis carolinensis (assembly GCF_035594765.1). NCBI lineage: Eukaryota > Metazoa > Chordata > Lepidosauria > Squamata > Anolidae > Anolis > Anolis carolinensis. The sequence goes on along the minus strand of NC_085845.1, from coordinate 129,116,737 downwards.
CTCTGAAATGTCATGCCACCCTTCTATGCCTAATCCCAGAGATAACAATCTCACATTTACAAAATTGACTGCGCTGGCCATGATTTGAGTCTTCTGAAGAATGACTCCTGCAACATGACCTAAATTTGAGAAGAAAACAAAAGTGATAACATTTATAGTTGTTGTTTCATAATACCATTCAATGATCACCTTTCTGGGGAGGGGACGCAGATAATAACAGTATGCTTTTAAATCCCAGTTCTTTCTGCGGTACTAAACCAGGGTCTCCAGCTTTTCTTTCTTTCAAAGAAGCTCTTCACTTTAATAGGCAGAAAGACTGTGCTGCCAATAGCAGCATTCATTTTTTCTACTCATTTTTGAAGAATTTTACAAACTTTCTTGCAAATATTCTTCATATTTAAGGCAGACAGTACTTGAGAGAGCCTTTTTATATAAAAGAAATAGCTTCAGGAAAAAGCACAACAGGCACATTACCCATCTCTGATATGAATTTTATAGCAAGAAACAGAACTGTCAGATCACTCTATTGGATGTCATCCACTTTCTACAGCTGGGTAATTAATATCTAAATACGCTCATATTTGTTCCTTAATTAAGTTGCCAGCTTGTCAAACCATTTTGCATGTAGACAAAGTAGGATTTTCTGTCTTTCATATCAGTATGCAGTGTTTTTGCTTCCAATAAACATAACCAAAACTTTTTTAAAAAAACTGATTTGAGAAGAGTTGCAGAGGAAGAACAAAAACGCCCAACTTTTGATGCTTTAGAAAAGACTCTTAGTCATGGTGTCAATAAATATCTATTCTAAAATTTAGAAATGAAATTAAAGACTGTCTGAGATGTAAGTATATTCCATTTCAAATCATGGGACATAACCACACTTTGAATTCTATCATGTATAGATTGCAACTTTACTAATTTTAACTATTGGAAAATATAAGAAATTTTGTCGTACATGAGTGTAACAAATTGAATAAATGTTGGCCAGTTTATGAACAGAAGGACTTGTTTTAATTACAGGAGTCACCATGATGAAACATTGTCACTCTCACTGCTGCTGTTTGCTAGCCAGAAGCAACTCCCTAGCAGAGCTTTTCTGGTAATGTCACCCAGCCATGTGATCATGGCAAGTGACATTACCAGCATGCCGGAGAGCTGCTTCTGGCTGGTGAAACTAGGATTGATCTTTTTGTTGTCTGGACAGATCCAGCCCAGTTCAGCTGTCTGCATGTCAAAACTATTCGGAATCTGGAGTAACATGTAGTTCTTGTCATGATAGATTAACAAATGGAAGCCGTACTTCTACATGTTGTATTATATGTGGCATTTAATTCTGCCATTGTGTAAGACTGGGTCCTCCTGGGGGAGAAGAGCAGTATATAAATTAAATAAATACATAAATAAATACTGTGGAACTGGCCATGCATCATACATACTGTATTCAGCATTTTTTGAAGTGAGTATTTTATTTGACCTTCATGGACTCGGTCTGATAGTTCAAGGTTTTTATTTTTTTCCCTACCTCACACTGTATCTGGGGTACTGTCAGGGATTCCTTTTCTTCAGAAGAGGAAGGGGAGAAGGAAAGTGTTCATGAATCTGAGGGTGAGTTGGAGTCTGAGGAGGAGACTTTGCTAGTACCCTCATTCCAGGAGAGGTGAAAGGAAACAGAGGAGAGACGTCATTCAGTCAGATTAGCTGCCAGAAATGCAGCTGAGTAATTAGGAATTGCCCTAGCAGCTGTATGGGGACTGTTCTGTCACGTGCTGGGCCTGTAACTATTGTCTTTTTGTATAGGACATATACTTTATGCCCAGTGGGAAGCCAGGGTGCCTAAAAGAGAGGTTCTTGAGGATTTCCCTGAAAAGGATGGCCTTTTGAGTCTTTAATGAAATAACAAATTCTTTATTGATGAACAAATAATAAATCTTCAAGGAGTCAAATAACACTTCAAGGTTTCCTTAATAAACTGATGACTTTTCAATCTTGTCCCCAGGGGACAGACAATTGGCTTTGGATAACTGTGCTTTCTCTATAAGAAAATCCCCTTATAACCTCTCCCAGGCTGTCTATTATCTGGGCCTAGCTGATGTGGGACCCACTGTTGACTCCAAATGTTTCTGGGCATCGAGTGAACCTACCAACCAAGGCTTGCAGATGTTTCAGCTGGGGTTCCGTGGATCTGTGGTGCTGTTCCCTCTCCGAGGTTTCTCTGGAAACTTTAGGGCTGTTTCCCCCAGGAGCTGTGAGGCTGAGAGGCTGTGAGCTCTTAGCCAGAATCTTTGGGACCTTTCCCCTGGAATTTCTGTTTCTGATTCCTCGGATGTTCTATATCCCCGGACGTTCTATATCCCCGGATGTTCTTGAGATATGAAGCTTTTCTACAGGATGAGCTGATCTACGTCCTAATAGCTTAGCTTCCTTAAGGGAGACTGACTTAAAAATGGCTCCTTCCCTCCCAGAGCCCTGAACAAGGGGCGGAACCAAACTTAATGATGATTGACAGGCGGCCTGTCCTGTGAATGCAAACATTAGCAGCAAAAATATAAAGTCGGAGCTTCTGGTACAGCCATACCAGCACAGGGACCCAGGGCTATAAAAGCCAAAGCAGGTGCAGCCAGTTCTTGCTGGTAACAAACTGATTCTAATGCCTTCATTCTGTGTGCCTGCTCCAAGTCAGCATCTGGATTTATGCCTGTTTCTTTGTCTGAAGTAATATTTCCTGGCTTTCTTTTGCATTATTTCACTGAGCGTACTGTACTTTATGTTTTGCTGAAATAAAGCAGTTTTCATTTACTTACCAAAGTGTCTTAAGGCTGTTCTTGAAAGACAAAACAGGACAGGTACTTTGACAATTTGCTAGGGTGGCAGGTAATGGGAGAGGGGAAAGAAGTTAAGAATTTGGTATTCATTTTGCCACTCATTTTGATGGGTAACGTACAAAGGAATCTAACATACAAAAGTATTTAAAATACACATAGTTTGACCCAGACTTGGATAAAATAATTAGGGCAGAGTTCTGCTATTGACTTATAAATATTTATTTTCCTCTATAGAAATACATTTGTCCAAAGCAAAGCCTCTGTAAGTATATTGAAATTTTGGAAGAAGTTGTACATGTGGTGTCATTGCATATAAACATTGTAGACTTGGTTATGCAATGTTACAATTTGCTAATTAGGTCATATTACACAGTTGCAATGTAACTATCAGTGCAAAGTTATGTTCCATTCCTTTAATATTGTACTTTGGCTTTTACAGATGTGTTTCAAAAATTCCCATGTGAGTTTCTAGTGTTTCTTTCAGGGAGGGAAAGTGCTATCTTTCAAGAAGATAAAGTAGAGGGGAGAAAAAAAGAGAAAGAAGTGGGGGCATAACTAGGGTAGTGTGTAGAGAAGAGCAAATTCAATTACATTCATTATAGTATTTAACTGGTTTGACTTCATATTTTAAATATTTTTGCTATATTGCAGAGTATATACATGAAAATTTGCCTACAGGCTACTTAAATCATCAGCCTCTTTATTTTCAGCATTATGATCAACTCTAGGGCCACTGAAAAGTGAACAGGACAGTAGAAAAAAAGATCATTTTTTCTTATTAACTTGGTAGATGCTTCATTGAACTCTTTCCGCATTGGTGAATCTTCAGAGTAGCTGATAGATAACAGTAACTTTACAGAAGATAAGTGCATACATGGCCTGAAAAGGAAGAGGCCAAAAACAAATCTATACAATTACCACAATTTCTTATTGGAAAAAAAAAACGGGTGGAGGGGGGGGGGGATCACTGTCACAGTCACATATTGTATGGAACTGGAGCTTGCCGTTTGATATATAGTGTTCCCTTACTTATCGTGGGGGTTAGGTTCCAGGACCACCCGCAATAAGTGAAAATCTGCAAAGTTGGGATGCTATATATTTATACATTATTTTAATAGTTATACACTATTTTAAGTCTTTGTCAACCAATTGTGTGTTTATAAATCGCCTCCTTCTCCTCCCGTTGTTGCTTGGGCTCCTTTTATCTCCCTTTGGCTTCTCTTTCCTCACTTCCTTAGGCTGTAAATTGTAATTTTTTAATGATTTATAATACTCTTTTTAGAGTTTATTGAAAAACTGTGAAACAGCGAATCTGCAAAAAGCGAACTGCGAAGTAGTGAGGGAACACTGTATACAAAAGCCATTCCGTGTTGTACAACTCATTCACACTTTTCTACTGGTGTCTGCCAATGCACACTTACAACATAATGGTATTCAACAAAATTTACTCTCTATTATACTCTCTTTTTTATGACTGCAGACTTTGACAGAAATGCACTCACTCCAGGCTATCTGGATAACAAAGATTTTTAGTATAAAATTTGGCTCATGTTAGGGTTGGTGAGGGAATGTTTAATATGAGAGAGTCGGTTTTACATTTGATTATGGTTAACAATTAATATAGAAAACTTTACATATATGCAATTGTTGTATGATTGATGACAGCATTCCTCAGTACCGTTGTTATTTATTTATTTGTTTGTTTGTTTATTTATTTTGGAATTTTTTCATAGTATTATATCCTCAGGCCTCAATGTGGAAGGGAAAATAGCTGCAAGGGAGACTGCACTGCTGCAGGCATTGATGTCCCAAGACATTTTCTTGCTGAAGGTGGAAGCTGACTAAACTGCTATTTGAAACTCACTTAGCCACAGCGATGAGATAATATCCTCTATCATACCAGCCAGTTTAGGTGGTCAAGAACAAGTTGTGTGGCACACAAAGCTCTGTTCTCCAATAGTGGAGAATGGCTAGGAGATTGAGATCGAAGAGTGAGAAGTCCATCACCACTGTCTGAAGCACAGTCATCTCACTCTGCTTAATGGTAGGGCTGGCATGCTGAAAAACTGCTAAACAATATAGTTGATTTAAAAAAATCAAAACATAGATAACATACTACTTTGGTAGACTAGAATTCACAGAATCTGACTGGCCATGCTGCTGGGTATTTCCAGGAACTATAGTCCAAATAATAAACTTTTTGAAATCTTAATTTAAATCCAACTCGAAAGGTATTGATAGGGGGAGGGTTGTTTGTCGTTCTGCTCCCATTTAAAAAAGAACTGATGAACCTCATGTGGATATGAAAATTAATGAATGATCAAGTCCTATTACAAATAATGCAATACTAAAATGATGCCCCATATATAAAATGGCAAAATCAAGGTTTGCTTTTTGAATCCCCCCCTTGCAATCCCTAGTTAGTTGAATCTGTGGATGAAGAATCTGTGGATATTGAGGGGCAACTGTATAACCTAAAATATGTATAGATAATGCAGCATCAACATTTGCAATCATAAAATACAGTGGAAGCCCCCGGTGGTGTAATGGGTTAAAGCATCATGACTTGAAGGTTGGGTTGCTGACCTAAAGGCTGCCAGGTTCGAATCCAACCTGGGGAGAGTGCAGATGAGCTCCCTCTATCAGCTCCAGCTCCATGCGGGGACATGAGAGAAGCCTCCCACAAGGATGGCAAAACATCAAAACATCCAGGCATCCCCTGGGCAATATCCTTGCAGACAGCCAATTCTCTCACACCAGAAGCTATTTGCAGTTTCTCAAGTCACTCCTGACATGGAAAAAAATAAATAAAATAAAATAAAATACAGCTATGGAAGTTCAAAACACTAAATGATAACTATAAAATCCTATGATTTCAAAACTTGCATAATTGCACAATCATACAAAACTCAAATAATTGATAGAAATACAACTCCAAAACATTGTAAACATACATCCTTACGTCATACTATCTCAAAAATATTAAAAGATTACATTAAGTGTTCAAGGCTATGTGGATGTATGGGTAGATATGTTCCTTGTTATTTCACAGGCGAAAAGGAGATACTATTCACAAGTTGGTTAAATAGAGGTATGGTACTCTATTGTATTGTTATACTACTAATCACGCAACAGGCACTTTGGCCATGCACTCTTTCATTGCCCAAGAGGAAATCTAACTCCCTGTTTACTATTAATGACAAGAGTAATAGACTTCCTAAACTTGATCACTGGATATGCTAGCACAACAGGTCTAGGACAATCCATATACCAGTGGAGTAGTGGGTTAAAGCCTTGTGACTTGAAGGTTGGGCTGCTGATCTGCAAGCTGCTAGGTTCGAATCCCACCTGGGGAGAGCGTGGATGAGCTCCCTCTATCAGCTCCAGCTCCATGTGGGCACATGAGAGAAACCTCCCACAAGGATGATAAAACATCAAAACATCCGGGCGTCCCCTGGGCAACGTCCTTGCAGAAGACCAATTCTCTCACTCCAGAAGCGACTTGCAGTTTCTCAAGTCGCTCCTGACACGGAAAAAAACAAAACCTTTCTGTAACCTGCATGTTAATGCCACCATTTGCATAATAGAATATATACCTATGTAAAGGAACCCAGGATGCCAGCCTCTGAAATAGGCAAAATGAATTTTTGTATTCACAATATCAATAGGTGCACTACCTGGAGGAAGGGAAGCATTCTATCAGTCACAAATGTAGAACTGGAATTCAAAAATATGCTGTTTAATAGCACATCATGGGGCGAGTGTGTATGTGTAATATCATGAAGGTCTGGATCCCATATTTTTATGTGTTAAAAGGAGGCGCATTCATTGCTGAATTCAGTGATGGCATGAAAAGACATAAAACTGTCATCACTTGGAGGAATAAAAGGGCCTATACTCACACACACCACTTTGTGTATGTTCAGCATGTCTTTATCAAGATGACAGTCTCTGAGTTGTGCCCTTAAAGGCAATCAATGACAAAAAACATTTCTATAGTCTTTGTGTGTATGTGTAAGTTTTAATTCTAGGTCACCTTGTTTTCTACATTATTTACTTGATCTTTGTAAGCTGCAGCAACTAACATTTGGACTTAAGCCAGCTGATTGTATTGAGTTTGTATATCCTATGTGATAAGTTGGCACTAAGAAGGATTTTGATCTCTAATCTGGTTCAGAGTATTCTAAGACACACTGATTGTAGCCACAGGCAGTACATGCTCTAAATGAGATTGGAGAGCAAATTAAAATAAATAATGTTTCAGTAAATCGCATTGTCCTGGGTAAATGCACTTAGCAGTTTCATTTTCCCTTGCTGAGCTGGTTTCAAGGAAATTAGCAATCAATTTAGAAAGAGGGTTTTTTTTGATGGAAGAATAATGCATCTGCTTTCACAGGTAAGCTAAGTATGTTAAAGCTGTGTAGCTTCTTTGTGTATTACAGCTGCACCAAAGCTCCTTAGATGGAGAGCTCAGAGGGAGAAAAGCCAGAGCACTGTAAAAATATATCGCAATGTTTATTGCCAGGGGCAAAGCATGGTAAATTGGCTAAGGCTTTCTTAACAATCAGAGTTCACTTGAGTAAGGATGTTAGGCCTTTTGACTGCTCCAGCTCTTGCAACCAGACAATAACAACTTGGTATTGTTTGCTTTGCTGTAAGGAAGAAAGTGAAATAACGAATTAGGAAAGGAATACAGCAAAGCAGCAGGGTCCTATTTGATCCATTTATTGATATGATCTATCTGTTCATTATTCCAGTTTGGACTCGAGGGTGGCTTTTTTGTTTCTCAGAAAGATTGGGAAGACTTCAAAAAACACAACACACACACATATAGATGGAAAATATCAAGAAAACGGATGCATATAGTTAAAGAATACTGGCCCAAGGAAACAAATTAAAAAAATAACTGGGACATCTCAGGTTAACAACCAGGTTAATCAAGTGGAATGTTGGAAACCCTTATCTAGGAAAAATGCTGCAGGGATGTTTCTAATGTTTGTTCATCTTCAAAAAGAAGATCAAATATATAGTGATGATTGTCATTAGAAGAATATACACGGTCACTTTCAGAGGTTATGAAAGAATGTATGAAGGAGAACACAGGGCTAGGACTTCCAGAATTACTTGCTGCCTATCCCTCTTTCAGATCTACTCAAGAAGAAATTCCTTCCAAACAATTGTTTCGAATGTACCTGTCGATCTCCTGTCTTCTGTACTCATCACCAGTCAGTGAAAACAGGAAGCAGCACATAGTTTCATAGAAATATAGCACAGTAGAGTCTCACTTATCCAACATAAACAGGCCGGCAGAATGTTGGATAAGCGAATATGTTGGATAATAATGAGAGATTAAGGAAAAGCCTATTAAACTTCAAATTAGGTTGTGATTTTACAAATTAAGAACCAAAACATCATGTTATACAACAAATTTGACAGAAAAAGTAGTTCAATACGCAGTAATGCTATGTAGTAATTATTACTGTATTTACAAATTTAGCACCAAAAGATCACAATGTATTGAAAACATTGACTACAAAAATGCGTTGGATAATCCAGAACATTGGATAAGCGAGGCTTGGATAAGTGAGACTCTACTGTAGTTGATTTCAGTCCCCTCCTTGCCAGTGAATAAAAATAAAAATATAATTGACTTCAAATTAAATTATAAAACATAATAGAGCTGGTATGTATTCTAATATGTTCTCAAGGCTGCTATTATTTTCACAAGGATCCTTCCTCCCATTCATTTATGCATATATACACATGCATACATACTGTACATGCATCCCTTTATGATCCTTAATAAAATGAGTATCAACCTCATAGCAGCCATTGCAATAGAGCCATGGGGTAGATAAATAACTACTATCTAACAACTGTATTAGTAATTCTGTGGGTGTACAAAATGGATAAAGCTCAAAAATTGAGAATCTTTCCTTAGGATCTGAGTAGAGAAAGCAAGGCAATAAATACTAAACTATATCTTTAATCTGGTTGCAACCGTAAGTATATTGCCATTCTTATAAAGGAGTCCTAAATATCTCCCTTCAAGTTAACCAGATAGCATATGCTCTGTGCAGTTGTGAGCATGTCAATGCCTGAAGATAATACAGCCTCCTGTTATTAATTTCCTTTGGATCCCGAGAACACATGTCTTGAAAGACCATGGGCTAAATCCACTGAGGCCTTTATCAAAATATCTGAGGTTAATTGCCTTTTTAGGGTGGGAATTTAAAACTACTCATCTTGATTTTTAAAAATTCTTCATTATTTGCATAGTTAGAGTATTTGGTTTTAATGCCTCAAATTGGCTTCACATAGAGGAAGTGATACAGAAATGTTGGTCAAGTTCCAAGGGTACATAGAAGTTACTACTCAATTTTTGCTGAAACTCCTGGAAACTTCATTTACAAGTGCTCAGATCCTCTATTCCACCATATAATCATGGCTGTTATTTGTATGACCAAGCTTCCAATGGAGAACAGTAATAAACATGAAATTGATATGGAACAGTAGGGCAACTTCCAGACAAGCTCTTGGTCAGCAGTTGGTCTTCTCTTGCATGAACTTTGCCAAATAATATTCTAATACCAAACCCTGAGCAAACTCTCAGGTAACTCCCTTTCTAATACAGTTAATGAAGATGTTGGTAACTAAAAAAATCAATATAACTAAAACACAACCCTCATACAAAGAACTCCACTTTTCAATGCCAATCTTTCATCTTCTTCACAGTCAAGTCAAAGGTTTTTCTTTGCAAAAAAAACTCTGCAGTTTTGTCTTTGAATGTTCTTTAATATGCTTTCATTCAGTTAGACAGTGTCAGTATTCTTACAGGTTATCTCTTCTATATGCTTCTTACTCAAAGAATTAGAAAATTCCAGGCTAAAAAAGCTGCAAGTTCTCATAAGCAGCAACAAAAAAGTGATAGAAAAAAAAATGACTTGAGGATAAAAATCTTCATGTTGTATTATGCTTACAACAATATTTTGTATTCCTGGCACTGTGCCACACCCATAGTTAAGCAAAATCACAAATCTACATGTAATTCTAAAAGGCTACATTTTAAAATTCCAGTGTTAAAACATTTAAAAGAAATGAATTACTTAACGCACCACCATCTTGCCCCCACTACCAGAAGTCTCTAGAATCCCTCAGGTTAGACACGGTAAGTCCAAAAAAGCAGCTCTTCCCAAAACATCTCAGGAAATTACTGTTGAAATTTTCATGTATAGAAATTCTCCTTCATTTTTTTTCCTTCTCAGCATGATTCATCTAAAAGTACTGTAGTCTTAATTTCATATCAGGAATAATTTATGGTTTCTACAACTATAAAAACAAGTAGGTATGGCTTTGTGACCTTTCAATTTTTAATCTTAATAGCATAATGTATGCTTTATGTACTAATTTGAGAGTAAAAATAGTTTCAGGGCTAAAACACATTGCTGATAACAAGAACTCCTCATATACAGAGCATGACTGTTAATATGATGGATGGGAGAAAATATTTTAATATAATCTGATTTAGGGAGGTTATGTCCTTAGTTTATTTTAATTTACTTATTTTCATAATAAAACCTAGGTCCAGCTCTTGCTGCAATGCATTCTATTCCAATCACATGGCAAAACCTGCTAATTCCCCCCCCCCATGCACACATTGTCTGTTATGATTGAGCCTCGTGGCTCTGTTACTGACAGGCGTGGGCGTAAGACTCCTCGAGAGTCAGATACTCTCGAGGAGCGAGAGAGAAAAAGACTGCGAGACATATTTGCAGCACCATCTGATGAAGAGTCTTTCGAGGGGTTTACGGAGAGAATGGAGGAGGGGCAGGTTAGCTCGGAGGAGGATGAGATGGATTGGACTCGGGTAAGGGAGGAACTGGGTGCCACTGGCCATGATGGGGCAGAAGATGAATGGGGACCTTCAGGATCAGATCCATGGCTTAGCTGGAGGGATGGGACGGGATCCACAGCTGGAGATGCTGCTGGGCGTAGTCAGAGGTGTTCCAGCTCTGACGAGGAAAGTGATGAGGAAACGCCCGGGTTAAGGAGGACAGCTGACAGTGATGAAGATTTGTAACTGGCATAAAATGGGGCTTGAGAGCAATTGCAAATTGCGTTGGGCAAGGTAATCTGGGCAAACGCTTGGGATCCGTGTGTGTGTGGGACGCTTCCCTGAAGACTTGTGTGCTTTCCTGTGCTGAGACGTAAGTTGTTTGGAATCCAGGGTCAGACGGCGGGAGGAATTGTGTGGGCATTTGTTTGTGCAAACCTGTGCTTACTCTTATTAGCTTGACCTTCCGTCGTCTTCCTGACGAACGCCATCTCCTGCTTTGAATACCCGGACTGAACTGACCACGGCTTGGCTTCATCCCCTTCTTGGACTTGGGAAAACTACAAACGTCTGCTTCTGGCTTTGAACTACGGAACGGAACTGGTCTACTCTACTGTTGCATTCCCTGGCTGATTTGTTCGTGCTGGAAATCCTGTCTGCTGTGTGTGTGTGGGAGCGACGCAAGTTACTGTAAACACTGTGTTGGCAGCAGAGAGGAATCTGCTGCCAATTAGCTGCATTCTTTGTATCTTTTGTTCTTGGCTCTCGTTTTGTTTATATTCAGGCTGAAGCAAGCAGTTTATTTTTTACCCGGATTAAACTCCGGTTTAATCCGGTTTATCTTTTGAACATTTATTTTGCCCCTTTTTGCTCCTAAAGGCAAATACTGCCTGGCCCTTGTGTTTTACGGGCTTGTTTTGAGTTCTGTAACCTAATAAACTCTGTTACTTTGAATCTCGTGGCGTTCTGTCCTTGACAGATTGCCCAACGCCATAAAAAGTTTATTGCAGCAATAAACCCGTCAGGAAGACGATGGATGAATTAAGGGCCAAGTTTGACCAACTGCAAACGGCTTTTACCGTAAGCCAAACAGCTTTTGCTGTGAAAGGACATGTTTTGACTCCTGAACGCTTTGACGGAACCAGGTGCAAGTTGCCAACCTTTTTGGCACAAGTGGAGCTTTATTTTTCTCAGCTCAGCGTTCATGCTTTTCCTACAGACACTAGTAAGGTGGCCTTTATTTTGAGTTTGTTGACCGGTCCCGCAGGACAATGGGCCACTAATTTAATTTTGGGCAATGACCCAGTCAAGGACAATTTGAATGATTTCAAAAAGTTGTTAACTGATACTTTTGGGGATCCTCTCCGCACAGAGAATGCTGGGTGGGCTTTGTATCGGTTAAAACAGGGAAAGGGGACTGTTTTGGATTACTTAAATAAGTTTAACATGTATCGCCACCAGCTGGATTGGGGGGAAAATGCATTCATGCTTTTATTTACTGCTGGGTTAAGTGATATGCTCCAGGATGAATTAGCACGCTTGGAGCCGGCTGAAAGTTGGGACGCCTTAGTTGCCAAGGTGCTGCGCTTAGACGCAAGGTTCGAGGCTCGTAAACACTCAAAAGCAATGTGTGCGCCATCTATGCATGTAACCAGGGCACCTGTGGTGATGGGGGAAGAGCCTATGGAGCTTGGGGTCTTTAAAAAGCTGTCTACCGAGGAAAAGAGCCGTAGGAGGCAGCTGGGCTTGTGTTTGTACTGTGGGAATGCTGGGCATTTTGCCAAAAATTGTAATGTGAAACCTTCCCAGCTTTCGGGAAAAGGCCAGCCCTAGTGCGACGTGAGTCCAACGCACTAGGGCTCCTCAAGCAGTCAACTGAGGGGAGGAAGCATGTTTTCGTACCCATTACATTATCTGTTGGGGGAAGGGAACTTGTTTCTACTTTGGCACTGCTGGACTCAGGGGCTACGGTCTCTTATGTAGATATTGAGTTTGCTAAGAAGCATGGCATTCCTAGAGTGCGCAAGGCATGCGACGTGTGGGTGGAAGGAGCAGATGGGAGACTGCTGGAGACTGGGGTGGTTAACCATGAAACCTCAGCAGTAACGTGGGAGGTGCAGGGAGTAACGGGAACGTTTGTGTGGGATATTACAAGCTTGCCTAGATATGATGTGATCCTGGGGATGGATTGGCTAGCTGTAGTAAACCCACAAGTAGATTGGGCTTCACGTAAGGTGATCTTAAAGAGGCAGGATTGTTGCACTCTAAATGTTACTCACTCTGATATGGAAGGAGTGCCTGCTGAGTATGGGGAGTTCTCTGATGTATTTTGTAAAAGGGATGCGGACAAATTACCACCGCACAGGCCTTATGATTGCGCCATCAAGTTGGCAGAAGGTGCGAAATTGCCAGCAGGGAGGCTATATGCCTTGACTGTACCGGAAAGGCAAGCTTTGCGGGAGTTTCTAGATGAAAATTTAGCCAAGGGGTTTATTCGCCCATCTAGTTCTCCAACTGCGGCACCAGTATTCTTTGTAGCCAAAAAGACTGGGGAACTTAGGCTGGTCTGCGACTATCGGATCCTAAACAAATACACCATTCGGGATAGGTACCCACTACCCTTAATCTCGGAACTGTTATCGAGGGTGCAAGGGGCTAAGGTCTTTACCAAGCTTGACCTGCGGGGGGCCTATAACTTAATCCGTATACGGGAAGGGGATGAGTGGAAGACGGCATTTAATACGTGCTTTGGATGCCACGAGTTCCGAGTCATGCCTTTTGGGCTTTGTAATGCTCCCGCGGTCTTCCAGAGGTTCATGAACGATGTGTTTAGGGACCTAATTGACCAATTTTTAGTGATTTATTTGGATGATATCTTGATTTTTTCTAAGGACGAGAAAGAACATCGTCAACATGTCAAGCAGGTTCTGCACCGTCTGCGGGCTAATGGGCTCTTCGCCAAGGCTTCCAAGTGCGTCTTTCATGTGCCTGAAGTGGAGTTCCTAGGTCATGTAGTGTCAGGTAGGGAACTTAAGATGGACCCACATAAGGTTGACGCCGTCAACTCATGGCAAGAGCTAAAGACTAAGAAGGATGTACAAAGGTTCTTAGGTTTCGCTAATTACTACCGGGAATTTATTCCGAACTTTGCAAAGCTCACGGTACCTTTGACGCAGCTTCTGCGCAAGAAACAGCCATTTGTGTGGGGGCGGGAAGCTCACAAGGCGTTTCTACGACTTAAGTCTAGTTTTCAATCGGACAACATACTAACCCATCCTGATGTTGACAAACCGTTCGTGGTAGAAGCGGACGCTTCTAGCTACGCGTTGGGGGCTGTATTGTCTCAGAAGGATTCCTCAGGGACCTTGCGTCCCTGTGGATTTTACTCGCGGCAACTAACACCCTTCGAGCAGAACTATACCATATGGGAGAAGGAGTTGTTGGCGATTAAGGTGGCGTTTGAGGTGTGGCGGCACTGGCTTGAAGGGGCACGGCACCAGATCGTGGTCAGGTCTGATCACAAGAACTTAGAGCACTTGCAAACAGCAAAGAAGTTAAACCAGCGTCAAATCCGCTGGGCTTTGTTTTTCTCCAGGTTTAACTTCAAGGTGCAGTTCGTGGAGGGGAAGGCAAACTTGCGGGCCGATGCTTTATCCCGCAAGCCGGAATTTAAGACCAATGAGCAGGTAGTATGTCAGACCATCTTGCCTACTGCCTCTCTGTGTGTTGTAGATAATGAGCTCGGGTTACATGACCAGATCCTTGAGGCTCAGAAGGATGATGTGTGGACTCAGGAGCAACTGATGCTGCTCTCTGCAGGTAACCGTACCATACTGCCGCATCTCCAGGATCAAGACGGGGTATTGGTGCGTAGGGGGCAGGTTTACGTACCAGTGGGGGCCCTCAGGTTGGAGGTGATTAGAGCCCACCATGACGAACCCATGGCTGGGCACTTTGGCAGGTTCAAGACCGTACAGCTTATCACCAGGAGCTACTGGTGGCCAAAGATGCGGCAAGACATTCTGCGCTTTTGTGACAGCTGCGCCGTTTCCCAGCAGAGTAAGACGCCTGTTGGGCGCCCTAGAGGGTTGTTGTCGTCTTTACCTGTTCCGGAGAGGCCATGGCAAATCATTTCCATGGATTTTATTTCAGATTTGCCTAAGTCTGGGGGTTATACTTGTATTTGGGTGGTGGTGGATTTATTTAGTAAACTGGCTCATTTTATTCCTTGTTCAACCATTCCGGCGGCCCCTACGTTGGCCTTACTATTTACAAAGCACATCTATCGTTTGCACGGAGCACCCGAGGTGATTATTTCAGATAGGGCTCCGCAATTTGTGTCACGCTTTTGGAAACACTTCCATGAGTGTTTGGGGACTAAGTTAAACGTGTCTTCAGCCTTCCATCCGCAAACGGATGGACAGTCGGAACGGGTTAATGGGCTCTTAGAGCAGTATTTGCGTTGTTTTTGTTTAGATCAACCCACGGCTTGGGTAAAGTGGTTACCGGTGGCGGAATTTGCTTACAACAATGCGGTGCACACGTCTAGTCAGCATACGCCATTTGAGCTTACTTATGGTTTTCACCCATGGGGAGGTGTGGCGCCGTCGACCAATGTGGTCTCTTCGGACCCTGTGTACCGCTCTACGGAAATGGCTGCATTGCACGATGTTGCCCGTCGCTTACTGTTGGAAGCTAAGGCAACGCAGAAGACTCAGGCTGACCGCCACAGGCAGGCAGGGGAGGAGTTGGAAGAAGGGGATTTGGTGTGGTTATCTTCCAAACATATTAAACAGGCTGGGGGAAAGTTTGCGCCTCGGTTTTTGGGTCCCTTTCCTATCGTTAAAAAGATTTCTTCCGTTGCGTTTCGTTTGCGTTTACCGTCTAGTTTAAAGGTCCATCCAGTCTTTCATCGTTCGTTGTTGAAACTTGATACCTCTAGTCGTCGTGGTGCTATAGCAGAGGGTATCACTGCCACTTCTCCACCATCGGGGGAGGAGGCCTTTGTGAGAGGGGATAGTGTTATGATTGAGCCTCGTGGCTCTGTTACTGACAGGCGTGGGCGTAAGACTCCTCGAGAGTCAGATACTCTCGAGGAGCGAGAGAGAAAAAGACTGCGAGACATATTTGCAGCACCATCTGATGAAGAGTCTTTCGAGGGGTTTACGGAGAGAATGGAGGAGGGGCAGGTTAGCTCGGAGGAGGATGAGATGGATTGGACTCGGGTAAGGGAGGAACTGGGTGCCACTGGCCATGATGGGGCAGAAGATGAATGGGGACCTTCAGGATCAGATCCATGGCTTAGCTGGAGGGATGGGACGGGATCCACAGCTGGAGATGCTGCTGGGCGTAGTCAGAGGTGTTCCAGCTCTGACGAGGAAAGTGATGAGGAAACGCCCGGGTTAAGGAGGACAGCTGACAGTGATGAAGATTTGTAACTGGCATAAAATGGGGCTTGAGAGCAATTGCAAATTGCGTTGGGCAAGGTAATCTGGGCAAACGCTTGGGATCCGTGTGTGTGTGGGACGCTTCCCTGAAGACTTGTGTGCTTTCCTGTGCTGAGACGTAAGTTGTTTGGAATCCAGGGTCAGACGGCGGGAGGAATTGTGTGGGCATTTGTTTGTGCAAACCTGTGCTTACTCTTATTAGCTTGACCTTCCGTCGTCTTCCTGACGAACGCCATCTCCTGCTTTGAATACCCGGACTGAACTGACCACGGCTTGGCTTCATCCCCTTCTTGGACTTGGGAAAACTACAAACGTCTGCTTCTGGCTTTGAACTACGGAACGGAACTGGTCTACTCTACTGTTGCATTCCCTGGCTGATTTGTTCGTGCTGGAAATCCTGTCTGCTGTGTGTGTGTGGGAGCGACGCAAGTTACTGTAAACACTGTGTTGGCAGCAGAGAGGAATCTGCTGCCAATTAGCTGCATTCTTTGTATCTTTTGTTCTTGGCTCTCGTTTTGTTTATATTCAGGCTGAAGCAAGCAGTTTATTTTTTACCCGGATTAAACTCCGGTTTAATCCGGTTTATCTTTTGAACATTTATTTTGCCCCTTTTTGCTCCTAAAGGCAAATACTGCCTGGCCCTTGTGTTTTACGGGCTTGTTTTGAGTTCTGTAACCTAATAAACTCTGTTACTTTGAATCTCGTGGCGTTCTGTCCTTGACATTGTCAATGTTAAATTAGTAAATTATAAGACAATAGAAAAATGTTACAATGAATGTATTAGATTATGCACTTATGATATGCTGAAAGCATGAAATATAGACAAGTTAAAGCACTGAATAGTCTTGGGACTTTAAATTTTAATATACTATAGCTGCAGGCAAAAATCTAGCAGATGTAAGAACTGACGAGAAGGAAGGTAAACTGCTGGTGGCATTCATTCAAAAGGCAAAAGCAACGTATGGATAAGAATATTTTCTTCTTTTTTATTACTGAAAGATTTCCCAAAGTGTCATCTAAACAACTGTTACAGATGCTAAAGAAAAGGAATTTGTAACAATATGTGTCTGCACCTATACTTCAAACTAATGCAAATGATTCTCTTTATTAGTATTGTGTCTTATTACCAAGTCTTAGCAATTCTTCAATTATTTACAACAAAGATCTGCTTCTTTCTATGGACCTTTCCAGATGCAGAGAATAAGCATCTTCTCCCTGCTTCTCTCCTCTGCTGACACTGAATCCTCCAGAGCCCATCACATGATGCAGTGACACTGTGGGGAAGAAAAAAACACAGAGAACACAGGTGGAGAGGAAATGGCCATTGAATACAACTGAGAAATATTGGCATGGCATAAGTTCAGATACAGGTATCAGGTTATCTACCTGTAATGTGAAACATCCAGCTCACACACTTGGGAAGAGCACCCCCAACAAATGACAAATTGGAATCACATGGGCACACTACTACTGTGTGATTCAATTTAGGAGTGAGGCTAGTTCTTGCCCCCAGAGTCAAGACTTACCAAACTTGTGTGAAACACTAGGCCCTTCAAGGCAGGAGTGTCAAACTCATTTTCATCGAGGGCCACATCAGTCTTATAGTTGCCTTCAAAAGACTGTTAAATCCATGGACAGGAAATCCATGGATACAGAGGGCCAACTATAATAATTTTCGTAACAGTTGGCGCTCTTTAGTTTTTACTCAGTTTGGGTCCCCATATGTTATTGAACAACAACTACTATACAAAGTCCCAGAATACTTGTAAAGTATCTATACACACAAACGATTGTCTATGTACAAAGAAAATGTGTCCAAATGACATATATTGTTACAGTTCCCCGTACAAAGCTCAATTTGGCCGTACCCGACAAAATGAAAAGGAGCAACAGCTCTAACACAAAAGTTGTTCAAGTCTGGTATTGGTTCCAATACATATAGGCTTCAGGGACACAGTCAATGAAAATATCTTCCAAACAGATGGTTGGTCGTGTTGCTGTATACTGGATTGAAGAAAATAATGATGGAGCACCGCTCTCAAAAAAGTCTTCAAAAGTAGAAAAGAACCACTCTGGTCAAATTGAGCAACCTTAAAGAGGTAGTCTGGAAACCAGCAGATAAAGGGGGAGCTATAGTATTACTTAACAAAAGAGATTATATTAAGGAAGTCAACCTCCAGTTATCAAATAGTAAATTCTACCAACCTATTGCAACAGACCCCACTAAACACATTCAGTCCCTTATTAGGGTGGTGTGTCAAGAGGAATTATCCATGGGATTTATTTCTTCTTCTACATTTAAATACTTACAAAATGACTTCCCCAGGATACCTATCTTTTATATTCTTCCTAAGATTCATAAAGGCATCACTCCACCCCCAGGCCGACCTATTATTTCTGGTTCATCTTCTGTATTGGAACCAGTTGCTAAATATCTAGACTCCTTTTGCCAACCATTTGTCCCTCTCTGTGATTCCTGCATTAAAGACACAAAGCACTTCATTAATATCGTAGAAAATCTCAAAATTGAGGAGGACAGCATTTTAGTTACGATTGATGTCACCTCACTCTATACTAACATTCCACTAGATGAGGCTCGTACCATCATAGAGAATATCCTTCGTAGGAGAACAAAATTGCAACCACCTACACATTTCTTGATGGACCTGTTAGATATAGTACTGGAGAAAAATTATTTCCATTTTCAAAACCAATTTTACTTTCAGACCTTCGGTGTCGCTATGGGAAGTCCGTTAGCCCCATCGATTGCCAATCTATTCATGGGAAATTTAGAAAACACTATATTGCTTAATCCATCTTTAAATATGTACTATTCTAATATAATATACTATGGCCGATTTATTGATGATATATTCATAGTATTTAAAACAACTGAGGCCGCAGTAGGATTCTCTAATTGGATTAACACTATACATACGTCTATTAAGTTTACCAGTCATCTCAACCTGTCACATATCAATTTTTTAGATGTTACTGTGTATAAATATCATAACAAACTTTTGGTCAAGAACTTCAGAAAACCATCAGATAAAAATTCTTTTCTTCATTATAACAGCTTCCACCACTTTGGTTTAAAGACCAATCTTCCATTTTCACAACTACTTAGACTAAAGCGTAACTCAAGCTCTAATGAACACTTCATTCATGAAAGCCTGACCTTAAGCCAGGAGTTTAGAAGTAGAGGCTATCCTAAACATGTCATCAAAAAGGCATTAATTAAAGCTGAAAAAACTGATAGAACCACCCTACTGAAAGAATCTGCTAAACCAACTAAAAATCAAATTATCTGGACACAAGAATTATCGCATTACTCCAAACACATAATCCAAATTATAAAAAAGCACTGGCATCTTCTTCAAGATATTTCAGGTTGTGATAAATTACCTGTTTTTGGAAACAGACGTACTAAAAATATTAGAGAATATTTAATCCATACAGATTTAATCACTCCCATTAGTACACCGAAGAGCACCCTGAGAGGCCATTATCCTTGTGGTCACTGTAAGTGTTGTCCTCAATCTTGGAAGACTAAGGAGATATATAATCATAGGAACAAAGTGGGCACCACACTAAAACATTTTTCTACTTGTAATAGCAGCAATGTAATCTACCTCTTGACATATGACTGTGATCTCTGGTATATCGGAAAAACAACCAGATCCTTGAGAATCAGAATCTCTGAACATAAATCCAGAATCAAAAATTTATCTACAGAATCTCTTTTATATTCACACTTCACCCAATACAAACATTCATCTACCTCATTTAAATTTTGTGCTCTGGAATGCATCTCTCAAAAACCTTTCATGGACTTGGAAAAACTATTATCCCAAAGGGAAATGTACTGGATCTTTAAGTTTAAAACCTTTTCCCCTCAGGGACTTAATGAATCACTTAATTTTAGCTGTTTCCTTTAAACCTTCAAGTACTCTTTAAAAACCTTTGAATGAACCTCCAGAATTACTCGCAGTTGAAATCACCACAAGCAGAGTCACTCAGTGAAAGCATTTGGCACTATGTAAGTATAATACTGTTATATGGGTTACCTTTACTTCTGTTATTACTGCTGGTAAAATACTTGTTACTCTATGTTTTGTTTTAGATAGAAATTCATTGTTGCTGAGTTTAACAACTCCTGAAGAAGGGGTTTTTCCCTGAAACAGGGTCAAAAATACCCTGGACCCCTGTAGACTTGGGACTTTATTTGGACTTTACTTTTGAAGACTTTTTTGAGAGCGGTGCTCCATCATTATTTTCTTCAATCCATTATACAGCAACACGACCAACCATCTGTTTGGAAGATATTTTCATTGACTGTATCCCTGAAGCCTATATGTATTGGAACCAATACCAGACTTGAACAACTTTTGTGTTAGAGCTGTTGCTCCTTTTCATTTTGTCGGGTACGGCCAAATTGAGCTTTGTACGGGGAACTGTAACAATATATGTCATTTGGACACATTTTCTTTGTACATAGACAATCGTTTGTGTGTATTGAACAACAACTCCCACTACTTTATATTATCTGCCATGCAGAGTGGGGATAATGGGAATTGCAACTCAACAACACTTATGACTCTGAGGTTGGGAAAAGGACATTTTAAAGTCAGACATCATATCCACAAGCCTTGCATCTAAATCCAAACTCCACTATCCTGACTAAACAGAACAAACTGCAGCCTTCCAGATATGACTATATCACAATTTCTATCAGTTCTAGCCATCATATCGAATGATGAGAAATGCAGGAACTGTACTCCAGTTTCTGGAGGGCCACATACAATGACATAGTGGGCCAGATTTGGACTTTGGGCCTTGAGTTTGACACTTGTGCCTTAAGGAAACCCTTGATGGAGAATAGAGGTGGTTGTAGACCACCCATTCCCCAAAAACTGGATTTTATAGTGTAGATGCACCCTACATTCCACATTACAGCCATGTATCTGTTTGAAAAGAAAAACCTTCAAAAGGAAAGTGGCTGCTATAATTCAGCACAACAAATACACTTGAATATGTAATAATTTAAACCAGTTCATTTAATAGATAAGCACTCAATGTTCTATGCTTGGATGGGAGAATCTATTTTCTTGCATATACACCTTTCTTTATATCTCAAGTTTTTTCTATCAAATTATTGAAGAAGGAAAATTGATTATGGTAAGGTCTTTTTTTTTTTTTTTTTGAAAAAAAATGAACCAAATTAAAATCTTATATGTCCCTAACTGGGATAAGCAGAATAGAATTAAATGGGACTTACTTCTAAAAGGCATGCATATTGTGTCACTTCTATCAAGAGCTGAAGGAGTTTGTATGACAAAAAAGGCAATCTAATTTGTAACATATTTTATACTGTGGCAAGGAAGGGTATCTTGTAAATGTGGATCTGATGTCAATTTATGAATATTGTAAGGACCAGTGAAAAAATAATTTTATATTTAAGCTTTGTGTACAATATCACATGAAAAAAGTTAATTCAAGCGTTATGGCAGTTAAAGTGGAATGACAATGTTCTAATTGTGACGTGTGAAAGACACTTGATTTCCCACAGTTATATTGAAAGAAAACAGTGAAAGAGAAGCAAGAGTAGACTATAACTGAAAAAAAAAGGAGAAATAATATCTGGAGAGTTTGAAAACACAGAAAGGATACATTTGGTTAAGATATTTTTTTTAATAAACCTCATACCAAAATATGATTTCCTCTTTTGCAGAAACCTGAAATCTCACTTATATTCTTCAGAATGTTTTATCTCCCATAGTGACCTTAGTAATCCATACTAAAATATATAAATGACATTAATTAAAATATAAGCAATGTGTTCTGCCTCCTCCAGGTTATGATTATTGTTGTTGTTATTTACCAAAGAAGACAGTGAAGTCTAAGAGTGGAAGGCAAAAAAGGTGAAATATATCATCAGTAGGTAATATTTCTTCCAGTCACAACTTCCCTAAAGCAAACTCCCTATGATTTTCACGATAAAAGACAATTTGTACTCAACTGTCAGACTCATGCTATGAGGCTAACAGAGAAAAAACAAAACACAAAAGCTTTCAACACAGCTTGCATACAAAAAACATTGAGACACCACGAGGTTAACTAGGACCAAATATAAAATCTAATGCAACCTTCCTTTGTTCTTTTCTTGGAATCAAACATTACAACAGTAAAGACCTGGATTTAATAATTTGATGTATAAGTTTGATAGTACATTCTCCTTTTCATTTTTCAGCCACCCAATAACTGTGGGAAAAATACTTATTAAGTATGTACTTTATTTATTCGTTCATTTATTTACTTATTAAACAACTATTTCTTTCTCTCTTCTTCAATAATGTGTAGCATGTTGTGTTGTCCATCTACATGACTCCCATGTGCCTGTTTCAATTTCTCATACTTCCCCATTCATACATGTCCAACCCTTGATTTTGAGGCAACACAAAATCATCTCCTAAGTTAACACAAGTCTGAAAATCAACCAATTGCACACATTGAATCTATGTTTTAATTGAATACAATTGTGGCCCTTAATCAACCCACAGCTTGAAAATGCTAGTGCTGAATACTTAATTTCAATTTGACCAGTTGGACATTGTTACATTTAAGATCCAACCAGTCCATCCTCCAGGAAATAATGCCTGGCTGCTCACTGGAGGGAAGGATATTAGAGGCAAAGCTGAAGTATTTTGGCCACATCATGAGGAGACAGGAAAGCTTGGAAAAGATCACGATGCTGGGGAAAATGGAAGGAAAAAGGAAGAGAGGCCGACCAAGGGCAAGATGGATGGACAGTATCCTTGAAGTGACTGGGTTGACCTTGAAGGAACTTGGGGTGGTGACAGCCAACAGGGAGCTCTGGCATGGACTGGTCCATGAGGTCACGAAGAGTCGGAGACGACTAAATGACTGAGCAGCAGCAGCATAAACTGTTAGTCTCATGTAGGTGAAGCATAACTTTTAATTTTTTTACAAAAACATTCAAACATAGTTAAGATTATCTGAAATTGACAATCTCCCTAATTAACCCCAAAGTAACAAATTAAAATTATTAAACAACAAAATTAAAATGGAGTAAACAACAAAACCACTGAACCAAATCACAACAAATTTGGCCACAAAAGACATAGTCATCCAATTTATGTCTTTTAATCAGACCTAGAAATATAAAGTCCAAATAAAAGAAAAATCCCAAAACACAAAATTGCTTACCACACATTTGCAGAGCCCCCCCCCCAACCTGGAACACAAACAACAACACAGAGGAACTTGCAGCTGCGCATGGAGCCTAACCAACTTTTAAAAAATGTTGCCGTGGTGGGTGGAGCAAGAAGCTGGCAACAGTTGACAGTCTCTTGAGAGGGAATTACAAGTGGCCAGGGCATCCCACATACCACATCCATCACTTCCTTCACTTCCCTCGCCCCCTTTGCCCCTCACAAGAGAACATCCATGGTGAGAGGAGGACAGCTGTACTCAGGGCCAGCTAACAACTCCCAACAAAGGATTTTCCCCAGGGAGGAAGCTGAGGAGGGAGAGAGGTAGTGGGCATTATCAGAGGCATTACTATTACTATTATTATTAATGTGTTGCTGTGAACCATGAAAATAAACACAATCTGGATTCCAGTATTTAAAAAACTATAAAATCAGAACAGCAAATACAAAACAACACTCTGAAAATGGGAATTCCAGACAGGAAGCAATTAGGGCCCGCTAACACCTCCCAACAAAGGATTCTTCCATGGAGGAAGCAGCCAGGCTTTGAAGCTGAAAGGCCATTAAATGCTAATCATTCTGGCTAATTGCAGCATTCATATTTGCCTCCAGCAGAAAAGATTTATTTCTCCCATCCTGCACATTATTCCACAGGGATATAAATCCCACTTGCCTGGCTGCTTCATACTTAGGGGGATCCATTGTTGGCCAGCATGAATAGCACTGAATGCTAATCATTCTGGCTAATTGCAGCATTCATACTTGCCTCCAACTGACAAAAAAGGAACCAGAAATATTGTATATCCATAAGCTTTAGGAAATAACATATACTTGCTACCACCATTTCCTCAATACTTAATTTTCCATACCACAAGACTTTGCCGGGCCCAGCTAGTGTATGTGTGTGTGTGTGTGTGTGTGTGTGTGTGTGTGTGTGTACATCAGCCACAATAAAAGCCACCTATATGTATGTACATCATATTCAAATTTTAATGTGAAGGCTAGTCACACAGGTGAGAAAGTCCTGTAATTGATTTGACAGAACTGGTATCATGCCCTGTGTGCTTTAAAATTAGAAATGTTCCTATGATAGCCTGTAGATTTTAATGATATATATTCACAATTTAGGCTATAACACAGAACTTTCCAAACTGTGCCACAGCACATTAGTGTGTCAGCTGGAGTGTGTAGGTGTATTGCAGGGACATGAGAAACTTCTGAGTCTATGTGAAATAAGCAATAAGTCATATATTTTTAAAAATATAAATAGACGTTTTACACGAGCCATGTTGTATCCCCATACATTTTGTTGTTACAATTTCATGTATGTAAAAGGTTGGTTTACCAGGCTTAAATCTCTGCTCAGACACTGTGTTATGTTGGGCCAGTTATGCTTTCTTAGCCTAAGAAGACACTGTCAAGTGTCAATCCTTCTCTGATCAAACCTTGCCAAGAAACCCTTATCATTGCCAGAAGCTGGAGCTGACCAGAAGGTGCACAATCACAACAAATACATTGATACATTTGATTATTTAGTGGTTGTGTTTTGATTCCATTTCATATTAAACAGCGGTAGATTTTTAAAACATGAATAAATGGGACCTATACTCCCGCTATTACATTTGAAAATGCCCTAAACCTTATTAGAAATATATCAGAAGCCAGAAGATGTGCTTCTTAAAGGTTGTAAACTTTATAGAATTCAGTGCCCAGAGAGACCTGCCTAACATTGCTATATTTTAGCACCAAGCAAAATCAGTTGGCATTTTCCTGAATATTTAAAGGTATTTAATGTTTATTTTATTAGGTTATTTGTTTATTTGCTTGCTTTTGACATTTTAAACTGCTCCAAAATGTTCTGTTGATGGTTGGAATACAAATCCATAAGATTGAGCAAATGCATCATTTGCTTCACTGGTGCAAACAAGCTAGATTTAACTACGTGTTAAACTATCTGGTAGTTGAATCACATATCCTTTCTCTAGTTCCTCATAGCTATGGTGTACAAATTCAGTCCCTCACCAAATATTTAAAAATAGCAAGTTTAAGTGATGGTGAACATTTCTAATATCCTTCTCTGGGGAGAAACATGTTTCTCTCCAAACTGTATGCATTTCTACATTTTTTGTGGACATGTTTTTGTCCATTAGTGCACACATTCCATTCAAAAAGGAATAAATTAAAATAATGTATTGCAAGATACACAAAAATAGCTTTTATGAGACTAGTAATTTTAGCATTGTTAAAAAAACCAATTCCCCAATGTCATTAAGCATTTATCTCCTCTTTTATATCAAATGCATTATTTATTGTGTCTGAACAAGTTTTGGGTGATGATAAATTGTATTTGCCATATTTCTTGTTTTGCAAATGGCCATATCATCCATATTTATTTGTAATGAAAGCAAAACATTTATCAGTTATTTGATATGATAATATATATTATTTGATTCTAATTTATTTTCATATAAAAGTGGGCTCTACCTTCAGTCTTACATTGGAAAAGATCAGAATGTATCTTTTGCCATGTAAGTAAAAAAATTCTTCATGTTAGCTGGAGATTTCATTCAATTGTGTTCATTTCTACCAGATTGTTTCATTCTTTCTCAGAAACAATATATTAAATAATTTTCCATTGAAAGCATCATTACTGCTGTTTGATGTTCTACTACATTGGACTTACTATATGAAAAGAACACACTGGATATGAACCCAATAATGTTAAATACACTTTTGAGTGCTGCAATATCATATCTCTAGTAGATCAGAAACACATCAAACAGAAAAGGGGAAATAGCAACCCACTGCATATGAGGATATACGCTTCACTGTAAGAGCTAAGAGAAAATAATAAGAATGAAAATTTTCAATACATTTCTTTTTGAAGGCAGCAATGAGTGATTTCAGCAATTTATCTCCCACTGCAAGAAAATATTAGAAAACTTAGATTTTCAAAGTCTAATCACAGTTTAGAATTAATTTTGAGCAAAATTCACAACTTCTTTGCATAGAAAAGAGCATTTTCTATCTTCCCCCCTTTTTTCTCCCCCTAATTTTCTTTTTTCCCTTTTTTTCCTCTTTTTTAAGAGAAGGATGTAAAAAAGAGAGGGTGTAGATAAAAGCAATGTTACATGGAAATGAAGTATGTATAAATATGAGCACGAATGGAAATTAAGTGAAAGCAAAATATTGTAAAGTTGAAACAATAAAAATATTGGGAAAAAAGAAAAGAGCATTCTCTGCACATAAAACAATGTAATGTGCTTGGAAAATAATATTTCAATGCCCCCGGTGGCGTAGAGGGGTAAAGCCTTGTGACTTGAAGGTTGGGTTGCTGACCTGAAAGCTGCCAGGATCGAATCCTACCCGAGGAGAGTGCGGATGAGCTCCCTCTATCAGCTCCAGCTGCATGCGGGGACATGAGAGAAGCCTCCCAAAAAGGATGGTAAAAACATCAAAACATCCGGGCGTCCTCTGGGCAACGTCCTTGCAGACAGCCAATTCTCTCACTCCAGAAGCGACTCAGGTTGCTCCTGACACAAAGAAAAAAATGCATAAATATCTGCTTTTCATGCAGAAAAATGTTCTTTTTTGTTGGGGGGAGGGTACATATGAATTTTGTGTAGAAAAAGTCCCAAAAGACAAAGAATTTCATCGGCTTAGGTTTCTTTTTGTTAAGATTTTTCAACAGCAAAAAACATGTTTTGGACCACTTTTAAAATATTTCCAAATATCGTTTGTATCCCAAGCAAGGGAGAACTACATAAAGAAATCTGCAATGTATAACAGCATAATCAGTAAGTTCCTGCACTTGTTCATAAAAGACGTTTTTCTCCCTAAGTATACCTGCTTAAAAAGTTTTTTCCTAGATGACCATAAAAGGGGAATGAGCTTTATGTTTTTCTGCATCAAGCCATCCTGTTTCGTAGCTATCACAAAAGTACTGCAATAGAGGAAACAGACATAACATTGTAAGGAAGCATTTGCATGAGATCCCAGTTGTTATTGCTGCTAAGCAGACTCTAATTTATGCTGCTGACCCTATTAATGGGAAACCTCCAAGTCACCCTCAAGTTTTGTACATGCAGGACTGTAGCATCCCTGCCTTACAGTCTTTCTCTTTTCCTATTTCTATCTTTCCAAACATTATTGCCCCTTCTAGCGAGTCATTTCTTCTTAAGATATGGCCAACGTACAACACGCTCAGTCTAGTCATCTTGCTTTCTAGGAGTTGCTCAGGATTGATTCGTTCTAGGACTCATTCACTCATCTTTTCAGCTGACTATGGTATCCATAGAAATCTTCTTTAGCATCACACTTCAAATGTGTTGATTTTCTTCCTATCAGATTTCTTCACTGTCCAGCTTTCTCCCCATACGTAGAAATTGGAGGCAAAAAACAATGGAAAATCTTAACTGAGTATGCAATGATTTATCTTTACATTCCAAGATCTGGTTCCTTCATAGTTACCCTTGCAAGAGCAGGTTTTATTCTGAGTTCTTGACTGCAAACTCCATTTTAATGAATAATTATTAAGCCAAAGACATTAGAACGCCGGTCTGAGCACTTTTATCACCATAGATGCTTAGACTATTCTCCTTAATGCACTGGTTCTCAACCTGTGGGTCCCCAGGTGTTTTGACCTACAACTCCCAGTAATCCCAGTCAGTTTACCAGCTGTTAGGATTTCTGGGAGTTGAAGGCCAAAAACATCTGGGGACCCCAGGTTGAGAACCACTGGTTTAATGGCATCCAATCAGACTGAAAAGAAAACATGTGACTCAAGAAAATCTCAAGAAAGACCTCAGATGTTGGGCAGAGGACTCTAGAAACGAAACAAAATACAGTACA
The DNA here is from genome assembly GCF_035594765.1 of Anolis carolinensis. Lineage (NCBI taxonomy): Eukaryota > Metazoa > Chordata > Lepidosauria > Squamata > Anolidae > Anolis > Anolis carolinensis. The sequence continues at coordinate 129,088,551 of NC_085845.1, read as the reverse complement.
TATGAATTGAGTACTCTAGTTTTTGCTACAGGGTTGATACATAAACAATGAAATAGGGTTAAACATGAATTTGTGTAACAAACCCACATATACATTAATTCAATCAAACCATACTGAAAGTGCTTTCCAATTGTTTCAATGTAGTGGAAAACAAAAGTTAATAAAATATACCTTACAGCCCTTGTATCCAAGACAGTTTCAAGGGGGGAGGGAGGTTCCAAGACAACCCCCCCCCCCAAAAATGGAATGCATATATAAAACTATGGATAAGAGTGAATCCTATTTTTATGCTACTTGGGTTGAAAGCATACCATAGAATAGAACTGGAGGAACTAGAGGGGCCCACAAATACTTCTGAGTGGGAGAATTATTTGAAATATAGGTAAGTGAAACAATGAATATTGAATTATTTGATACTGTTTTGAAATTAAATCATCCCTTCTGAATTCCTAGAATTCTTTCATAAGCTTAAAAGTACAACTCTAAAGAGACTTACTTGGGAGTAGATCCCAACAGATTTTACTTCTGTGTCAACATTGTAAAGCTGAGCTGTTAGTCATTACAAAGAGCATTTTGCAAACTCTATCTGCATATTAAAAGGGTTGCATAAAGTGGATATTATAGTATAATTCTTCTTGTTTATTTTCCCCTACCTAAAGTTCACTACTGTGTCGCATATTAGATATCGGATTACACAACCTAATCACTGTTGCAATGCATCCTGTCTTAATTTTTTGTTTACATGCATTATTAACCCAGTTTTAAAACTATGTAGATCTCATTCATATGAATTGTAAACACAATGGCAGCAAATCTATCACTGTTTCCTTTGTGGTTTCACTTGCTTTTGGTTATCAAATACTGCTTTCATATCACCATGTTGTATTAAGCCACCATGACATGTGGATTAAAAATGAATTACAACAAAATGCCAGGATTTCCAACTTTGAACAGAATTAAATGGAATGCTATGATCTAAGCTTTTTCCTTGGTGCTTAATATAAAACCTAAATATACACTAATCTATTTTGACACAAAACTACAAAACAGAATCTAAAACATGATTTTTTTAAAAAAAAAATGGATTGACAACCCATCTTACTCAAAGTTGGATCCAAGGTGATTTTAAATTTAAATACATGGAATGCCAAGGGAGAGGACAATAGAAAATAAATAAACACACATACACTGCTGCTATGGAAGACAACACCAGAGCTTATGGAACATATGATGGTAAAATCATTAGAATCTTTTATGGTAATTTTAGAAAAAAAGTTAGGAAGAACTCGGTCTACTAGCCACAGTGGCAATTCTTAGAATTACTTTGCAAAAAATGTAATTTCTCCATACTCTAAGATTTGTCACTGAAATGGTAGAATACATTAAAAATGAACATATTTGTTCCACTGAATTTTATTAGGAAGAAATGGTCCAAATTCCCCAGATATAATGGATGTGTACAGAAGTGGGATCTGGTCCTTCTATCTTGCTCAGAAGAGACAACAGACAAAAGTCCACACCCTGGACTCTACACAGATATATATTCTTTCCTTTCCTTACTTAGTTTATCCATACCTCACAACCTCTGAGGATACCTGCCATAGATGTGGGTGAAACGTCAGGAGAGAATACTTCTGGAACATGGCCACACAGCCCGAAAGACATACAACAACCCTGTGATCCCAGCCATGAAAGCCTTCGACAACACATTGAACAGACAAAAAAGCTTCCTTAAAAGACCTTCATGTTGTGTATGCATGCATGCACATACACAAATACAAAAAACTCCTTACACGAGCAAGGGCTTTCTGATTGGCATCACTCTGGAATAAATCCTTTGGATCTATGCCTATCCCCTAAGTCACATTTGGAGGTGGGTGATCAAAACACAAGGGAAGGCATTTTCTCATCTCTAGCACCTGGGATCACCTGGGAACAGACGCCTTGCCACGTGGGACATGCTAACTCTGATAATTCCTTCTGCTTCTGCTTTTTTGCTCAAAGTGCCAGAGGCAAAAGGCACACACCTGAGATGGCTTTGCATCAGCATTACTATCTCTCAGACACAAGGCTGCTATTTAGGGCAAACACTTGATCTTCACAAATCCACATGTACAACACGCTTAACATTTTTTATATTCCAACAGAAGTAGTGGGCTAACTTTGGAAGGTGCACTTTCAACACACAAAAAGACCAGCCTTTGCTTCCAGTTTAGGTCTTGTGAAGAGTTGTTGTATGTCTTTCGGGCTGTGTGGCCATGTTCCAGAAGCATTCTCTCCTGACGTTTCGCCCACACCTATGGCAAGCATCCTCAGAGGTTGTGAGGTATGGAGAAAACTAAGCAAAGAGGTTAATATATATCTGTGGAAAGTCTAGTGTGAGAGAGGTCAGTTCCTCCAGTTCTATTCTATGGTATGCTTTCAACCCAAGTAGCATAAAGTCTCTCACCCTAGACTGTCCACAGATATATATTAACCTCTTTGCTTAGTTTTCTCCATACCTCACAACCTCTGAGGATGCCTGCCATAGATGTGGGCGAAACGTAAGGAGAGAATGCTTCTGGAACATGGCCACACAGCCCGAAAGACATACAACAACCCTGTGATCCCGGCCATGAAAGCCTTCGACAACACTTGTGAAGAGTCTTTAGTTTTAAAACATTTAAATCCATGTGAAGAAGACAAACCTAAAATAAGACATCTATCTTCTTTGAACTTTCATAATTTTTCAATCTGATTTTATTCTCCTTAAAAATGTTGATTGTTTTATAGCATTTAAGTTGATTAAACTTGTAATCCATGACATCAGTTATTATATGATATAGAAAAATGAAACAAATGAATGGATCCTAAGAAGGAACTAATTAAAGAAATTCCTTTTAAAAAGTAATTATCCCAATTGATGGTAAGAAATAGAAAGCAATTCTCATAAGCGAGCTCACCCGTTCATGGATTCGAACCATGACTTTCCGATCATCAAGTTCTGCAGCTTAGTGGTTTAACCACTGTGTCACTGTGACCACTACTTATTATATAAGTACAGGAATTCTCAAATATCATGTCATCTCATAAAATTGTTATAAGATTGTTATGTTAACCCTGTAGTCTTGCAAATCATTTTTGTAGAATACTATGAAGACCTGGGGGCTATCCTTTTGATTCCACAACCCCTTTTATCCTTCCCTTTGGTTGTGGTTAGTTTTTGTGTTCTTCAAGCCATTTCTGACATATGGCAACTCTAAGGGAACTTTCATAGGTTTTTTTTGGGACTGACAACCACATCCCATGAGAGGGGGGAGCGTAAATTACTGTGGCACTATGTCCCATTGTGTTAGAAAGCTAATTGTATCATTTCTCAGTACTCATCACACATTGTTGTTTCTTGTCTTTTCCGCAAAAAATTATGTTCTCAAGTTTATCACACAAGATTCTGCCCATTTTATGTTTAACTTTGCAAACAGATTTATTAAGGATACACCATGCCATTAACTGGAAAGGGAGAACTTCACAACAGGAAGGACAAACAATTTTAGGGGTTGTTATGTATCTCAGTATAGTAATAGTATTTCAAAAAGTACATTTTCCCTATAAGAAATGTAATTTTCACTATTGAAATCATCACTTTCACAAAGAAATATGAGAAATTGTAATTCTTTCAGATGTAATATTATAGTACTTATTGTTCAAATTTTTTATGGATCGCTAATTCTAGTTTAAAAAGGGGGAAAGAAAAGGCATATAAGGGGATATAAAGGGACTACTGCTTGAAAATGTAATAAGGCAGAAAGAAATAACTGTCATGCTAAAGTTAAATCTTAGAAAAATAAATATCAAGAAAATACATCACATGGCATATCCTGAATATCTAAGACTGCATCTACATTCAAGAATTAATTTATTTTGACACCACTTTAGCTGCTATGGCTCAACGCTATGGATTCATTGAAGTTGCAGTTTTGCATTGTCTTTAACTTTCCCTCTCAAAGATTGCCTCACCAAACTACAAATCTCAAGATTCCATAGCATTGAGCCCTAGTTGCGTTACACTCCAGAGCCGGAACCCTCTGACTTTAAACAGCACACCAGGCCGGTAAAATTAGCAAGCAGTTTATTGTAGAATACATGTAAGCAAAGCAACAAAAAATAGTAAAACAGTATAAATCCAAAATAGTCCTGAACCTTTAACAGAAAGCAGGTCCATTAGTACATAGGAAACTAGATAGCAAGGCACAGGAAAACAAGAGACTAAACAGCAGGAACTCCCAGGCAAAAACTGAAATCTTGGCAATAGCTTGTTACATCATACATGGAACTAGCATGTAAGAAAGACATTTACTCAACTGAAATATGAGTCTCCCATGAATCAATATAAAACCTTTCCAAGAACTGAAACTGAAGGGAAAGCATACTTTCTCACTCTCCCTTAGATAATGAGTTGCTGTTTTCCCTTTGAGGTAAATGAGAAGAACACCTGAGTTTCTGAAAGTCTTGTCTCTCTGCTTATTAAAAGTCTGTTTTCTGTTCAAGGTTTTGCTAGCCTCCTCCTCCATATATGGCACAGCAAATTCAGTGTCATCTTCAGGCTGCTGCTCTGAGAAAATTGATGAAAGGTCTTTCCCAGAAATATGACCATGCTCACACTCTTGCTCTGCCCTCTCTTCTGAACTCAACTCTGGCCTGAGCCCATCATCAGGACTATCATCCCCATTCCCATTATGCATATCAACATGAACATAATTCCCATCATAAATATCATCCTATCATCATTCCCATCATGAGCATCAGACACAATCACAGGCTGACATACAACAGGTTGTTAAAGTGGTGTCGACCTGTATTAAAGTTTACAGTATAGATGCATACTATATTAATAGAGTTATAGATTATCCATTAAGATAAACACCCATGACTTTACCTGGACATAACTATAATGTTCTCCTTTGGGGAGAGTGGACGGGGTATAAATAAAGTGTTGTTGTTGTTGTTGTTGTTGTTATTATTATTATTATTATTATTATTATTATTATTATTATTATTATTTTAGGAGTTAAGTTTTGCCTCATTGCCATGTTTCCTATGTACATATGAAAACAAGTCACAACCTTTCTTTATCCTGTATTTGTACTGACTTTTGATTTTCTGGAGTAGGTCAAGCATAACAAATATAATTGTAGGGAAATTAATGTATGTCAGAGTCTAGTTTGGTTTTAAATAATTAGGATAAGGCTGTTTAATAAGCTGAATGGGCTTCTAAAGTGTGTCTCTGAGGACAGAAGGAAATAATGTAAAAACAAAATGAATTATTCATTGGCCTATTAAACTCAACAAGAGAGATGAACATAACTAATGGACAGTCTAGTTTTATGCATTCTGTCCCATAGCCACAGTAAGCAAGTATAATTCAATGCCTTCCTTCTTCTAGAAATCATTGTACAAAATTGCACAATCTGTCGAACTGGGTTTCACTACTGAGGAACTCAGTCCATTTATGGAAGACAGAAACATTATGAATGGACTTTTTATTTATATTTGCATGGTCAAAGTCAATGCTCCATGCAGTCATGCCAGCCACATGACCTTGGAGGTATCTACGGACAATGCCAGCTCTTCGGTTTAGAAATGGAGATAAGCACCAACCCCCAGAGTCAGTCACGACTGGACTTAACGTCAGAGGAAAATCTTTACCTTTACCTATGGTCAAAGTCCTCTGGACATTTACATTATTTATCATATTATTTTACTTTTTCATAAGCATGTAACATTGGTCAGCATTAGAAAAGAATTGGAAAGATAGTGATACTTCCGTATATCTACTGGACTTTTTACAGATCAATCATGGAACAACAAGATCAAGCACAGGCAAGGGCCATGTTATTTATTCCAGAATCTATTTAATTGTGCTGAATCTGGAAAGGAGCAAGAAAGGAGCAACCTTGTGCAAGATCAGCTGATGCACTTGAAAACCCTTGACCTTCTTCTCAATCTTCCCTTAGATGAAACACCTGAGCCTCAAGGACAAAATAGCATATGATGGTGGGATGGAAGCATTTATTTTATATCCTTCTTTCTTCTAGTGCAGTGGAGATGGAAGCTTGGAAAAAATCCTGGATATAATGTCTTTATTTTCAATTATGCCTTGAAATAATAAAATATTCTTTTTTTTTTTTTTTAAAAAAAGGAACCATGCATTGCTATATTGTCTATATATATTTTCAACAAATGGTAGACAAAATACCTATTAGTGTACCCGTTAAAGAAAGTTTAAAAATGAACAAGTAAAAATAAAGTAATAAAATCTGTTATTGATTGTTGACAATTGCAATTAAGCTGTGGCTATTATTTGCCGAGTCCTCTCCAAACAAAGGACAACAACAAATGTGTTGCTATAAGGCACCAAATCTGCATAATATATGTACTATGCACACTAGGCATAATTGAATATATTGCAACCAAAACATATGTTAAAACCTTTGCACGCTTCTTGTAAACTTTGATTGATTGTCTCTATTTAACTGATGCCCTTGTGTATATCTTCTGAAAACTATGCCGAGGTTCTGCAGTATTAAATGCTCTGTGCATTTATAATGCTGCAACAATATCGTGTTATAGTCTTAATAAATAAAGAATATATGAAAGAATATATTGTTTTTACCTCCTTCCCCTTCCCTATCCCTAAAACCCAGTGAAAAGGGGATGCAGGAGCTCTTTGACCAGAAAAAAGAACCTGACGCTAGCAACACACCTTCTTACCTGAGGATATTTGCCATCTATTTTAAGGACAATTATCACCAGTATGATTTAGAATATTGTTGTTCCAAAGGTAAAACTTTGATAATGGGACCAATTTGAAAGACATTTTAAGATGTTGCTTGAAAGATTAAATGGTGTAGAATGACAATGGAAGACATTTTAAAATGCTTCTAAAGAGATACGCTACATACATAATTACAGTTTCATTTTAAATCCTTTGAAAAATGGTTTTTATAGATATATAAAATTACTTTTACAGAACAGCAATTTGTAGTTTCTAGTTCCAACTAGATCGTCTGTATCAATGGGATTTACATAACCATCAACTGACATAGGTCTACAATTGATCCTGCTTGGTTCATTGTCTGGATCAAACAGGACTAAACAGAAATTTTAGATCTTATTTGTCAAGTAAGGAAATGCTAAGAAATAATATAATAAAATAAATGCATTCATACATCTGAAATCATTTTGGTTTCCACCTTCCTCAGGAACAGATTTGAAATGATTAAAACAAGGTTTTTAAATACACTCTAAAGAGATAGTTCAAAGACATAGTCACATTATTCTGGATCAATATGCAAAGGGATAATGTAAGAAGATTGAGACTAACAGAAAGAAAGAAATGTGGAATATAACCTTCATAGATTATCTACTTCATCAACTATATCTGATGAAATAGAGTCAGTGTACAAAACCTTGTGCTACAAACTTCTTCATCTCAGTCTCAAAAATGCTACAAGATCCTTTTGTACTCTATAAAAAGAGGTACTGTGAAAAATGTAATCCAAAGTAAGATAAAATTCTTTTGGTTGTGATACTCTTGTTAAGAAGTGTCATATACCTTTTTCTTGGGAGAGACCATAAAGTGATACACTGAGGACTTTGGAGGACCCTATAGGCACCCTTCAACATTAACTGGAGTTAGGGCAATGGTTCTCAACCTGTGGGTCACCAGATGTTTTGGCCTACAACTCCCAGAAATCCCAGCCAGTTTACCAGCTGTTAGGATTTCTGGGAGTTGTAGGCCAAGACACTTGGGGACCCACAGGTTGATAACCACTGGGTTAGGGGAACAGAATCCCCATAAAAGTGGGAAACAGCAAATAAAAAACACTATTTTTAACTCAAGAGAACAACACTCTAGGAATCTCTAAGACCCCTCTAAGTAACTTTATGATCAACTTCCAATACAATCATTTTGGAGGACATTTACACCCCTAAAGAAGTGTTATCTCTAGGAATCTCTAGTTTTCCAGCATGACTCTATCATTAACTTCCACTAGAAATCTATAGAGTTGCACTGGAGGATCTAGAAATTCCTAGATAGAAGATATTAATCAAATCTATGAAAACCCAAATCCATAAAGAGAAATACACAATTATGAAAGACTCACTATACTACCTATGGGTCACACAGTCTCACTTCTTAAATTAACAATTGATAGTGTAAAGACAGGTTACAACTCTGGGTTTCCTTTTTTTGTGGGATGTTTGTTTTGGTAAAACTAGGTGATTGGACAAAGTCAATAAAATAGAGTGTGTATTTTTATTGTATGTTTTGAAGTCATTTTCAACTTCAGACAACTCTAAACTGACTCATGGGGTTATCTTGGCAGGGAGTCTGCCTTTGGTTTCCTCTGAGAGTGTGACTTGCCCAAGTTCACCCAGTGGGTTTCCATGGCAGTGGGATTAAAACCTTGGTATCCCATTGTCCTATGCCAATACTGAAACCACTGCATTGTGCTGTCACTAGATTGTGTATATTGTCCATTAAGTAATATACTTGAATGTATTAATATACAAGAAAGCCCTTGCCTTCTTAATCTAGATAAATTTACAATTTCAATCTTTCTGCATGCATTCAGATTTCAGAGGTTAATTTATGATGACAGATTGCATGACCAAGGTCTAAAAGCCACACCAGTGTGAACAGAAACTTAACACAGTGAAATATATTCCGAAACCACCCCTTAAAGCAATATATAATACCTAGAAGCATCTGCATTTGCTTAAACACATATTTTATTACCATTATCAGTATATTATTTTCTCTTTTCTTCTCAAGTATAACTATAGGATTAATAGACATTTTCCTGACACATGGTATGCTTCATCGAATATCTATTTCCTGCTTTCAGAATACCTTAAGATTCCTAATTATAGTGAGATGTTCATGGTAGAGCACTAATGATACTCAGAGCAATGTCTGTTTTAAGCCATGAATAGTTCTTTCTCAATAAAAGCAAAAATTGATTGGCTTTTGGAAGAAAGGGGACTATTTTTGCTCTTTTCTTTTTAAAAGAGGGAAAGGTAGTGTGGAGGGGGGTTGCTCTATCCTTCTGGAAATTTGAAATAACTGAGCAGTTAAAATTCATGATCTACATTTTGTGTCATTATTATTACATTAGCATGAAATTATGGTCCTAGTTAGTCATAATTATGCCCATAATTATTCAATTTATCACTATAGATCCTCCTGGAAATTTTATTGGAGGAGTTATTAACATTAATAAATTGTTTTTCTTCATATCCATATTATTAATTCACCTCATGTGTGATAGAAACTCTCAGCCATAAAATTAATACTAAGTCTTCACTTTGTATAACTGACTTAATGAAGGATAGTCCAATAACCTTTTGCCATTATCTTGGTTTGCTGTTTATCCCTGTTCCACCCGAAGCATAAATTGTATTCATCTATATTAACTTGACTGCATTGTTAGAAATGCACCCTGGACTTCCACGAATGTGTGGTGTATTGGTACACATTGTGTAGTATGTTCCTCTTGCAGTTTTGCAGTTCAGGAAACAGAAAATAATTCTTTGGTTTATTCTTTTCCCAAGAAACCAGAATATTGACCCATAAACAAACCCATGTTTTGTTTCTCTGGCTGGGGGACAGACATGCTAGAAAGACAGTTTCTTTCAAATGCACATGTATCTATAAATAAACCAAAGATCTAATGTACTTTATTTGTGTAGCTGTTCCTACTATGACAAGGTGAGATTAGCCAACATCTGCCCCGGTGGCGAAGTGTGTTAAAGCTCTGAGCTGCTGAACTTGCAGACCGAAAGGTCCCAGATTCAAATCCCGGGAGCGGAGTGAGTGCCCACTGTTGCTCCAGCTTCTGCCAAACTAGCAATTCGAAAACATGCCAATGTGAGTAGATCAATAGGTACCGCTCCAGCGGGAAGGTAACGGCACTCCATGCAGTCATGCCAGCCACATGACCTTGGCAACGCCGGCTCTTCGGCTTAGAAATGGAGATGAGCACCAACCCCCAGAGTCAGACATGACTGGACTTAACGTCAGGGGAAACCTTTACCTTGCCCTGTCTCATATGTTCAAGCCAGAATTTTTCTTGAATTCTAGCTTGTTAGAATCTTAAAATAGGTAGGTGGGGTGTGTCAGGTTCAAATTCACAAAAATCCAGTTTTCAAATCATAAAACATAATAACCAATAATAACCAACACTCGCCTCTTTTCATTCATTAACTTTTTTGGACTAAAAGTTTCAAGCATACACTTTCCCAAGATTCTTTTTTAACCAGGGTTAGACGATCTTTAGTTCATGTCAAAATGATGCATGGCCCTGCAATCAATGAGAAAAAGACTCCAATTAAAATGAATTAATTTTGCATTGTTATAACACGGAATAGATTATAAAGGTATATGCAATAATCAGAATACGGCTTATCACTATCTTTTAAGGCTTTGACTGACAGATACAGCCAAAGGCCTGAAGAAGAGTGAGAATGAAAGAAAAGGATTTAAATCGAATGAAACCAAAGTTACATTTTAGGGCAGAGAGAGAAACCAAGAGAGAATGTGCCAGAGAGAATTGAGACTTTGAATCTGAAGGAGGAGTGAAACTATAGATGGAGCCTCAACAGGGGAAGAAAGTAAAAACACAGAGAGATTTAGATCAGAACCATGAGAACATTGCAAAATAGGAATCTTATTACATATAGATCCATTTCAGTCTTTCAGGCCTGGTTATGGGACAGAGACAGCTTTGGTTGCCTTGGTGGATGACCTACACAGAGAACTAGACAGGGAGTGTGTATCCCTGTTGGTTCTCCTGGACCTTTCAGAGGCTTTTGATACCATTGATCATGGCATCCTTCTGGGTTGTCTTTCTGGAATGGGGCTTGGAGGTACTGTTCTTCAGTGGCTGTGTTTCTTCCTGGAGGGATGATCTCAGAAGGTGGTGCTGCGTGGTTTCTGTCCAACTCCTTGGTCATTGGCCTGAGGAGTCCCTCAGGGCTCTGTGATGTCCATACTGTTCAACATATTCATGAAACTGCTAGGAGAAGTCATCTAGAATTTTGGAGTGCAGTGCCATCTATACGCAGATGACACCCAATTCTGTCATTCCTTTTCACAGGTCTTATAATATACAGCTGTTAAGCCATCCGGCACTGGGGATTTTGATCCATCTAGTTTTGTGATTGCCAGTTGGATCTCTTTCTTAGATATCTCCTTGTTAAGATACTCCCTTTCCTCATCTGTGATTTTTTGGAATTTTAAGTTTCCCAAGTAGCCTGTTATTTTTTCCTTCTCGATCTGATCTTTTTCATATAGTAACTTATAAAATTTAGTAAATTGTTTTAAGATGTCATCCTCTAAATAGTGGTATTTCCCCCCTGCTTTTATCCTATTTATATATGTATCTTCCTTTTTTCTCCTTAGTTTCCTGGAGAGCCATTTCCCCGGTTTATTTGCATTCTCAAAATGGGGTTGTTTAATGTAATTCAGTTGTTTGGCTCTTTGGTCTAATTCTATCCATTCCCTCTTCTTTTGGTACCTTTCTAGTTCTCGTAATAGTTTTAAATTTTTAAGGTTTTCACCTTTTCACCTAATTCCAAGAAAGCAGTTTCTGTGCTAGCTGTAATGGACTGGATGAGAGCAATCAAATCGAAGCTTAATTGAGACAAGACAGAGGTGCTCCTGTTCAGTCTTAAGACAGATCTGGGAATAGGGAGTCAGCCTGTGTTAGATGGGGTTATACTCCCCTGAAAATGCAGGTTTGCGGTTTCAGAGAACTTCTAGATTTGGCTCTGAGCCTGGAGGGCCAAGTATCAGCAGTGACCAGGAGTGCTTTTGCACAGTTAAAGCTAGTGTGCCAACTGCGTCCATTCCTGGAGAAGTCAGATCTGGCAATGTTGGTATATGCCTTGGTTACATCCTGATTGGACTATTGACAAACACTCTACATGGGGCTATCTTTGAAAAGTGCTCAGAAACTTCCATTGGTCAAAAGAGCAGCAGCTAGACTGCTAACTTGGGCTGGCTATAAGGAGCATGCATATCTTCTGTGCGACAGATCCACTGACTGCTGACATGTTTCTGAGCACATTTCAAGGTACTGGTTTTGACCTACAAAGCCTTATATGGCTCCAGTCCAGGTTATCTGAAAGACCGCATCTCTTTCTATGAACCTGGGAGACATCTAAGATCTACTGGGGAAGGCCTTTTCTCGGTCCCACCACCTATTCAAGTACATTTGGTGGGAACACGGGAGAGGGCCTTTTCGGTGGCTGCTCCCAGGTTGTGGAACTCCCAAGAGAAACCAGCATGGCCCCATCCCTGCTGGCTTTCCCAAGCAGGTCAAGACCTTCCTCTGTCAACAGGCTTTTGAGGAAAGGTAAGGGGAGGCTTTGGGAAGGATGCGTGAGATTGGAGGAGATATGAGTTTTAAAGGCCATTTTAATGTATTTGCTGTATTTTAATTCTGTTTTTATCACAGTATTATTATTTGGGGGGTTTTTTGCATTGCTATTTTTAAACTATTTAGTGTGGATCAGGCCCGTAGCCAGGATTTTGTTTTGGGAGGGGCTGGGATTTTGGTTCGGGGGGATGGGGGGCTGAGTCTGAGCGGGAGAGGGTCAACCCTAGCAAACCTTTCATATTGTTAACCCAATACTGCCATGCATATGGGATATATTGAGCATGGTGATCAGATCATGATAGGAATAAACATAACAGTTTAAATAATAAATTTAAGGCTTTTTCGCGGATCACCCTGAGAATTTTGGGGGGGGGGGCTGAAGCCCCTCAAGCCCCCCCCCCCCCCCCCGGCTACATGCCTGGTGTGGATAGATGTTAGCCTCTGGATTTCATATGGTAGTATATAGATGGGGCCCAGGTTTTGAGAGAAAGGCAAGTTATTAAATCAACTACCATGTTTTTTAACCTGTCTACTTTGGAACTTAGATGATCATTTTTAATAACCTTTTCACTTGGAGTCCTGTCTAGAGTGTATTTGGATTAAAAAAAAATTGGAATTAGATATCCCAGTTTGGTTTTGTACTTTGTTTTTTTTTTAAATTGAAGTTAGGTATGCCCCTTTGCCTTATCTCTTTTTGCATTTGCTTGCTTTTTTTCTTTGCAAATTGAGCTTTTGGAAGGTTACCTTTAATTATTGTTTCACCTCCTGGTTCCTATGAAAATTGGGGGTAGTACAGGCTGCCAAGGAGATAGTTGGATTATTATTTTGTGCTCTTTGCTGCTGCTTAGAAATATAAGACACACACAAAAACACACACACTGACACACCACTTGCTGTTATTGGCTGCTCTAGTCACTTTCCTGCCTGATAAGTATTCTCCGAATGAGGCTGTAGAAATGAAGTGTCCTCCAAGATGGATGATCTTCTTTTCCTGCTTACCCTAGCAGCTGTTGCATTGTGTCTCTCTGGGATGTATTGTGGACCTAGCTCCAGGGTATGTATAGCACAGTGTTTTTATCTGAGAATTTCTTTACTCTTTAATACAGCAGAACCAGAATATAACCATAGTTCTCGGAGTAACACAATAAATAGAGCCCATAAAGCATGCCAGGCATTTATTAGATTGTCCAAACAAATATGTTCTCGCTAACATTCAGGTGCACAGAAAAAATGTTCTCTAATGAATGTATCTTTTAATACCATAACTGAAAGATTTTGTCTTTAATGATTCCCTCTCTTTCCATTATTTTTCTCTGCAAAACTCTAGGTGTGAAGATGGCTTTAATTATTGAAATCAAAGTGAGATGAATAAGCTGGTGAGCAAAACAGCTGGGGCACTTGGAGAAAAAGAGCCAGGTTTATGGACGAAGGTATTCATAGGTAATATGGTACTTCATGAACATGAACTCAACCATCTGGGGCTGTTTATGAGAATCTAAATTTCTAGAATTAAAGACCTTTTTCCCTCCCCAAGGTCCACTTCCAAATCCTACTATACTAAAATTGCTCATTGTTTTCAAGTGTCATGGATATGTAAAGGAAATCTTTAAGACTATTACCAGCATCTATATAAATATGATGACCTTGAAATGTTAGAATGTGCTTCAGAACTAGACTTCAGTTCACAATTGTTAAGAATCACTTAAAATGCAGACATATCATTCCAATGGGGAATTAAATAAATTGGTGAGGAATATATTTGAGGGAGAAACCTGAATTGTCATATTTCTCCCTGGAAAGAATGGGGCATTTTGAGTCAGATAATTATAGTGTTTACTCAGGAAGTAAAATCTAAGAGGAAATGGGGTGACATTTGTAGTGAGGAGAGATTAGCAAATGGAGTCAAAGGATAGCAACATTTTTTAGACGATATCAGTAAGACTTCAGGGGAAAACTATACAACCACAATCCAAGTTTACATTCCAAGTACATAGGCAGATGAAGAAGAAATTGAAAGACACTATGCTGATGTCCAGGATGAATCAGTGCACCATATAACCTCAGGAACAGGTCTAAAAATCAAGGCACAAATAAAATTTTGTTGGGCTGTGTTATAGGTGATTGGAATGAAAAACAAAAAAAAAGCAAAATCAAAGATTTTAGGAATATTTGCCCTAGGATTGTAAAAATATAATTGTCCATGCCATTATCTTCCACTTTTATATGTATGGGTGAAAGTTGGATAGTGAAGAAAGCTGGTATGAAGAAAATCAACTTACTTGAAATGCGGGGCTGGAGAAGAGTTTTACAGATACTATAGATGTGAACTCTTCCTGGAAGCCAATAAGGTTAAACAGACGCTGCCATACTTTGGCCATATCACAACAGGACATGGTTCACTAGAAAGACAATAATGCTTGGTAAGGTAAAAGGCAGTAGAAAAAGAAGAAGGCCACATTACAGATAGATAGGCTCAATCAAGGTAGCCACAACCCTGAATCTGCAAAACCTGAGCAAAGCTGTTGATGGTAGAGTGACATGTAGGTCTATCAATTATAGGATTGCCATAGGTCGAAGTTGGCAAGATTTACCAATGAACCATTCTAGGAAAGTTACCTAATGAGTCAAATCTGGCTGCTGTTTGAAAGCTTTTGTAGCTTCACCACCCTCCCCAAAACAAATCTATATTTTTAAGTCAGACTTTAGAACAGTAGTCAACTAGTATATCTTTAAAGGAAAAGTTGTGGACATTTCTTAAGCTATACACTTTCAGGAAACAGAAAATAATTGAGACCAAATGAAACCAAAAAGGGTTTGTTTGTTTGCAAATAAAATCAAGAATTAGAGTTCACTGCACCCGCATCTTTTTAGGAACATAGTCCTTTTAATGCAAGTACATCTCTACACTCATTAAAATCTATGTCACTAAATGAATCCATTTTGCTGCCTTTTCATTTCTCATTATTGTTATTGCCTTGAATAAAGTTGTCAGACATCGGTTTTTGGAATTAGACACTCTCGGCGCTTTGTGAGTCATTTTGCCACCACTGATCTTTAGAAATATAGGCAGTAGCTTCCAGTAATTATAATTTAAATAGCAGATTTAAAAATGAAATGCCACTTGCTGATCATTTTATGGATTTTTTTCCCCTTTGAGGTCAAACTATATGTGATTGGGTAGGAAAGCGGAAAGGGACTTGGTGGGCCTGTTCATTCTCCTGTCATTTGAGTAATTCTACTCCACTTCTTCTGTGGATTGTCATCTCCTCCCTACCTCTCCCTCCCAAAGTCATCTTGTAGTTCTTGGATTGGTGATGGTTCTTAGGTATGGGATAAGGATGTAAAGTTTAATTATATTTGTCCTTGATGTGCTGTGAAAACAAAATGAATTTTCTTTGCTGAACTAAAATGTGAGATTTACCAGTTGCAGTTAATTTGGAAAAAATTGTGAATTTTGTGGGCTGAATTTTGAGCATTTAATAAAATGCTACACATTGGAAAATAAGATAAATTGATGTACAAGCTATCTAGCACTAGGATCATCCTACAGAGTACGGGTGGGCATATTCTGGAGTCTAGAAAGCCATGCAACCTGAGGACTAGTGAATATCTTTTATCTGTCAAAAAGGAGGAACACAAGACCATTAAGGGTTCCAAGGGCTATAATGTATATTAGTCCACATGTGTCACAGACAGAACGCCACCAGATAAGATTCAACACAGTTTATTAAAGATACAGAACCAAAAATGCCCGTAAAAGACAAAGGGCTAGGCAAACACTCGCCTTCAATACAAAAAGACACTAAAAAACAGTTCAAAAGATAAACCGGATTAAACGGGAGTTTAATCCGGGTTAAACCAAAAATGCTTACTTCAGCCTGGCACTTAAAACAAACAAAAACTGGTAAACAAAGATTCAATGAAACGTAAATAACTGGCAGCAGATTTCTCTCTGCTACTCAACAGCTGTGGTTGATTAACTAAGTTGCTACTCCTCCGTGCAGCAAGCGAACTCCGGGTTCAAACACATCAATTAGGGCAGAAGCAGTCAGCGGGGTCCCAATCCGGTCCAAGGTCGAAGGCCAGGTACAGACGTCTTTAGTTCACCAGTTCCACCGATAATCACAGAAGGGATAGTCCGAGGTCGCAGTCAGTCAGTCAGTCAGTCCAGCGTCAATCCAGAGTAGGCAATTAATGTCCATCAAAAAGACGATGGAGGTCCAAGCTATTAAGATTAAACACAAGTTGCACAGGAAAAGCCCACACAGTTCCTCCCGCCGTCTATGCCCAGTGTCCTTGGTAACTTACGTATTCAGCAAACGAATCACACCCGTCTTCAGGAAATTCCCAACAAGAGCCCAAGCGTTCGTCCAGATTACCTTGCCCAACGCAATTAGCCCTGGATTCTAGACCCCATTTTATGCCAGTTTACAACTCCTCATCGCTGTCAGCTGTTACCCTAATTCCAGGTGCCTCATCATCAACCTCCTCATCAGAGCTAAAACACCTTTGACTACGCCCCACAGCATCCCCAGCTGTGGATCCCGTCCCATCCCTCCAGCTCGTCCACGGGTCTAATCCTGCAACCCCCCCGTCGCCTCCCATACTATCATTGCCGGTGGCACCCAAATCCTCCCTCACACGAGTCCATTCCATATCATCCTCCTCTGAGCTAACCATCTCTTCCTCCATTCCCTCGGTAAAACCCTCAAAGGAGTCTTCATCAGTTGGTTCTGCAAATAAGTCCCGCAGCCGTTTCCTTTCTCGCTCCTCAAGAGAGTCTGACTCCCGAGGAGTCTTACGACCATGTCTCCCAGAATCGGAGCCATAAGGCTCAACCATAACAACATGATTTGCATTCCTTCTATAGGTATATCCCAGCACTGACTTCTACAAAAGTACCCTATTCATATTTTTGTGGCTAGTGATTTTACACAGATTATTTTGTGCAATTTATAGAAAATACATAAATGCAAAAAATTTCGTGCCACAGCTTTGCACCTGAACAGAGATCTCCTAAGAGGGTTTAATAAACCACTCTTTGTATAGTCTTCTCATGTCAAAAAGCCCAGAGTCAAGAAAAATCTTATAAACAGTGAGATTTTCTTTCACATCTCAAGTATGGAAATGACCACAAGACATGGCTCCTTCATTTCTGTAAAAGATTATGGTTCTTCTAATTTGTCAAACTGAATTCAAATTTATTGATGGGAAAATGAGTACTGTGCTATGAGTATAAACCACAATTCAATATAAACCACATAGCTAATTGAGGGTAGCTCAGTTTCAGGTTGGTGGTCATGACAGAGTCAGGAAACTCATAAATCACTTTGCCATGAAGACAGACTGGACCAATTAGGAATCTATAATTAAAAACTTTTTAAAGGGCAAAAGCAAAGAAATATCCTGTTTACTTCTGATTAAATAGTTTTTTTTGCTGAGTTTTTTGACTTCATGTCCGTGTTGCTTTTGTTGGGCTAATGAGAAGCTATGTTTCTGCTTTGTAAAGAAAGGAGGCAGCAATTTTTGATATATGTGCCAAACAAAACAAAGACAAAACAAAGAGGAAATTTCGGCTGGTAAAGTTTATGAGATAAACAACAGTGTTAAAAAAAGGAAGGGAGAAGATGATCTGAGTCTGCATATATATATATATATATATATATATATATATATATATATATATATGCACACACATATATGTGAAATATCACAACTTTGAAACTTTGTTAGATCTCTAAATGTTGATTCCTTTAATGTAATGAACATAACTGTGGGATAAGGATGAAAACAGTTAGCAATGGAGAAACCAGTAAATTATTAAGACATGTGATAAGTAATAAATATCAGAACATTTTGATTTCTACTGCTGGTAGACTAACCCCCCCCCCCCCCCGGCCCCCATGGAATAAGGTACAAAGTGATGCTCTCCAAATACAATTTGCCCTTTAGGATTGGAATGGAATAATCTTTGGGGCATGTCCAAGATATTCCCTCTCTTAGGGTATGTTTTCCTAGGCAAAAGAAAGCCAATATCAAGCACAGCAGGCTCATCTTATTTGCGGCAGAAAAGGAAGGTTTTTGTTTTTTGTTTTTTTTAAATTCCTTTTCAGTCTAATCTTTCTGAGTGATGAGATCTCACCAGATTTTTTTAACTAATAAAACTGCGGTTCTGGTTTGTACAATTCCTGTGTCCTCCTCACATTTATAGTAGTGAATACAGGGTTTAAATTAAATGGTGAATAGGGAGTTCTTTTTCAAACACCCTGTATATTAAAATATCTTATAAAAGGCATTCCTGATTCACACATCCAGCTTTGGAAATCAAAACACTTTCAAAATCCTTATTTTGAACATATAGAGAAAATGAGATCTATAGATGGCATGCAACCTAAGAGTACATGTTAATGGAATTAGGCCCCAGAAGTCACCATCAGAAACAAGTGGTAGACAATATGAAGGTTGGATCTATGAGTGTGCTTTTCAATGTTTCAGATAGTAGGTATAAAGTAAGAAGAAGTACATTATACTAGCTGTCCTTTAGCTTTTGAATGTTTGAAGTTCAGCCTCTCCATCTTCCCACATGGAGAAATAAATGTGCTATCACTGCATCTGAAGCACATCCATATGCTGCAAGGGAGGTTCTGACAGCTTCATTCTTGTCCTATGGTTGGTCACATTGTTCCAGCCAAAGTATGCTTCATAAATTTCATATACTGTATGTCGATATAGCATAGAGTTGACTTAATCCAGTTTGTTAATTTCTTATGTTTCAATTGGGATTTTTGATTGAAATATCTTTTGCAAATGGTTTCACAAAATTGTAAAACACTAAGAATAAGAAATATATCAATCAATCTAGCCAACCAATCAATCAAGATAAGAAATATCAAGAATTAGAGTGAGAGGTTAAAACAGATTCAAGAACTGCCCTTTATCCCCATTCTTCTCATTTAAGGTATCAGCTCTTTTATACTGGATAGAAAACATGATGTCTGTAATCTAGGTTGAATATTTATCTGTAAATTCCAAGATAGTGCAATATATGTTAGGGTGGTATAGTAGAAGATTCCGGGATAGGAAATGATATTCCCCATCATTCTAGTTCCAAAATTGGGGAGTGGGTCCTACCAAGTCCTAGCAGATATACTTCAAATTGTGAGAGAATGGTGTCTCCCAAACATGATGATATGGAAGAATAAAACTTTTAATGCATCCTCATCCCAGTGCTAGTCAGAGTGGTATTTTGGAGTACAGAGACCAATGTTGGTCCATGAGTCTTCATCAGCTTGTCCATGGGAAGATCCTATTTCCAATAAGCAAAAATCTCACTCAGAATAAATATTGTATCTTTTCACAGTAGGTGAAGAAAATATCACATCCGACCTCTTAAAAATCACTGATAAAAGGTTTTTGGATAAAATATTTATAAAAAAAGAATGTAGGAGGAACCTGCCTCAAACATGTACCATGATTCCCTGTACCTTTAAGTTTCCAATAATATAGATTTATTGAATCCATTGTAGGTCTCTACAAACTCTGATTGGAGGACATGCAGATTGGTGGGTTGCAAACCAAGCTAGCCTGTAGTACTGCACACTTAACATATGAATATTGTTCAAATCAGTCATTCCTTATAGTGTAAAGACTCATGTTTACCCATATTGGGCTATAAAAAAATCACACACACACACACACACACACACACACACACACACACACGAATACCAGATGATAAACTCCTCATATGCTTTTCTTTACAAATCTTATATAGCTTCTTTACAAATCTTATATAGCTTGCTGTGTTCAGAGGCTATAAGGACTGAACAACTGGTATCACTGTAAATAATTTTAATGAAAGGACAGAAACATTTGGTATGACAAATAAAGCTAAAAACATTCAGTTTCTACTCTCATACTAATTACTTTTAGAAAAAGTATTTGTTTTCTTGAACTATTCATAGCTAAAAGCAATTTCCAGTACTTGAGTAGGATGTATCCCCTATGATTTTCATTATTTTGGCAAAACAGAAAAATATATTATTCAAGATAATAAATTATACAGTTTTTTTCTTTGGAAATGCTGTATGCTGTACGACATCTGTATGGATGCCAAATAATTTTTACTCTGTTCATTATCACAATGGATGCTAAAGGGCATTTACTGTAATAAGAATAATCATAATGAAATTCAATTTAGACCGAATTAATAACAACAGGACATGAGTGCTTCTGCAGAAAACTGACAGGCTAAAAGAATCAAAATATGGCAGAAAATCTGTTTCTAACACATATTATGTTAAATCAATGGCAAAATGGTTATTGATCTTAAAGGAGCTAAACTCTATCCTCAATAGAAGTTAGATTACATGGGAGAATTTAAGGAAAATGAATGCATTTTTCCTGAACCTCTAAAATGAATATAATTGTTCAAAGAGTGTAGTTATAAAAAGAAGATTGTGTCCACATGAAAAGACCGATCCTTCCAAAATAAATCCATGTACACTGGTATACATTGGAACAATATTGTCTGTGGATTTATTTTGGAAGGATCAGTCTTGCCTAATAATAATAATAATAATAATAATAATAATAATAATAATAATAATAATAATTTAAAAAATGTGTCCGTCCCACATGTACCCCCCAAGTCCCCTGAAGAGACCCCTTTCCTGTGAATACTGCAATAGGGGCACTGATCCTCCCAATCTCAGAACGGGAACCCATGTTAGCCATGCCAATCCAGACACACACCCCACCCCCAGGTTGTGATAAATACAAATCAATCAATTATATAGTGATAAAATAAAACACTGACTTACAGGATGGACAGATGGGCTGCAAGCTGGAAATCAACTGCCATTTTCCACTGGCTTCCTTTGAAGATGAGATAGAGTAGCTTTCCCAAGATCACCAAATGGGTTTCCATGACTGAGTAATGATTCAAACCCTGGTATGCCAAAATCCTAGTACAAGACTCAAACTCTGACATTATGCTTTTTCAGTATTAAAAATGGCAGCTCTTAATTGATCATGATGGTGGTGATGTGATGGTGATGACCTAATACTGGAAATGAAGAAGGAGGTAATTGTGATATTAACTGAGTTCACAAGAAGATACCCAGCTTTGGGATTTCTAGAGTATGTTGCAATCTGAAATAAGTTTTAAATTTAATTATTTTGTGGTTCAGAATCTATTTACAGATTATTCCTTAAATGCATGTGCATGCATGAATGTGGTAATTTATTTAAATGAATGGCTCAATTTCCTTCCCTGCCTTTTGTATTTAATTAAATCCAAATTAATATCCTTCTCTTTTATACTGAGATCCCCATCTGCATATTTTTAAATGTTCTATATTACCAGGTGCCATGGAGATGAATAAGGACTCAAAAGGAAAGCAGAGATGCAAGAAGAGGAATAAATATATATGTGAATGAAGAATTTGAATCATACATGACATTACTGCATTTGAAAATGCTTGCAAATATTTGTCTGTTATCCTACATGCCTATATTATTTTTATAAATGTTATTTCCAAATAAGTTGAATTACATTTCACTAAAATAAAGCCATGACTTTACTCCTTATACAATACATTTTAAAATGACTATATGAAATGTAGCAGAAGTTTGAAGCCTGTTGTCCCTGTCGTACTCTGCTAAATTAAATATCACATGTACTTGTGTATGACGACCTCATGTATAAGCCAAGAGCAAGTTTTGGAGACAAAATTATGCATTTTGATATGATCTGTGGATATGCCTATGGTCATTCCACAGAAAAGGGAAAATACCAGCACCACCGCAGGAAGCCAGTTGACCCTGGCCACCACTGCATTTTCCGACTCAGGCATTCAAAGAAGTCAGAAGCAGCAGCACAGCAGAGAAACTAAATGTTGCACTGTATCCCTGGAACACCTTTTCACCCAACACCACACAATATTCAGATAATCCAATAAGTAAAAGTTTATTAATGGATAAGTATAAAAGGAAAAAGGCAAGTCAAAAAAGAATCAGCAAAAGTACAAAAAGTAATTCCCAACAAGATCAATGGTTCGTTAGCTTTGGAACCAAGGTATTGAAAGGCAATCCACAGAGAACTGAGTTAAAACAAGGAGAAGGATCCTCAAGCAAGATATTGTTCTAAGGTTATATCCATCTATATGTATGTATATGTATGTATGTATATGTGTGTGTGTGTGTTTGTGTGTACTATATATGTGTGTGTGTGTATTCCACAATAATAATAATAATAATAATAATAATAATAATAATAATAATAATAATGAAAAAGGTTATATCCATAAACATGAAAACAGGAACACAAGAAAGGCATGAAGTCATAAAGAGGAATCAAACCAAGAACCTTGAAATACAGGAACCAGAAACTTAGGACTAAAAACTCAGAAGCTGTTTCCCCTTTCTTCAACATTATTCTCACTGAAGGCCTGGGAGCCCAGAAACCACTTAAAAGGCCTCAATCCCTCCCATGACATCACTTCACACACACTTGCTTTTTCTCTCCATATATCTAAGCCTCTGAGAAAAATGGGCTTGTCTTTGTTTTATATTCTGCCTCCTAATTTCTAGACAACTTGATCTGGAAAAACCTTCATCTCCCACATTCTCCTCTGAAGGTCACTGTGACCTATTCTCATAGGAACTAATATCACTTTCTCCCGTTGCCTGAGAACGGCCTAGAGATGCCAAAATATGTCTCTCCAGGCCCCTGCTTTCTTCCACAGACTTCTCAGTCATTACAGGTTGCAACCCAGTATCCCCTTCCTCTGAGCACTCAAAAAGCTCATGTGATGCTTGCCAGGCTACAACACTAAAGAGCTTTGGTGCTCCTTTCCAGACAGGCCCAAAATGCAATGCCTCTGGTAAAAGCAAATTAATTCAGAAAAAAGCAGGGTTTCTGAATTAATTAGATACCTGGTAAGACTCAGATCTTACTTACCATGTGTGGCCCCTGTGTGGATTGGGCCCAGGGATCATGTTACGTGAACCCCAGGCCCAATCCATACAGCCATATTGGTATTCCGGGCACCCACTCCCCCCAACCCCCCCCCCCAAATGAGCCCTAAAATTAAAACAACATACCCTGCTGCCATTAAGCTATTCCTAGAGTCATCCTGGTGTGTAGAAATGACATGCCAGGAGATTAGAGGGACAAGGAGCTATTTTCCTCTTTCCTCTCCCATTCCTGGTGCATCATTTCTATGCACCAGGAGTACCTTAATGGCAGCTGGATAAGTTGTTTTAAATTTAAGTTTATTTTGGGGAGGCTTCTGGGTGTCTGGGTGCCATATCGGTAGTTACCAGGAAGGCATCTAGACATCCTGCCTGGGAAAGTGGATTTTTAAAACCTGCTGCAGCATGGGTTTTTTCTCCCATCTGGAAGGGCTCTTAGTTTGCCCCAGACTTTTGCTTTTCAGCACTCTATTCAAAGAAAATGATGTTCCTTCTTTTATAAGAGCTAAATCACTGTAGTTACACTGACCACTAAATAAATGGACCTGGGTTTTGGGGGTTAATTTTTAGACTACATTTCTAGTCTTATACATTAGTATATCCAGTACTTTATGTTAGTTTAATCCTTACTTTTGCTAGCACAAGTCATTAAAAGTTTTATGATATTTTAATTTTGAATTTAAATCCCACTAAAGGCATGTGAATCAAACTGATTTTAATATTTGTTTTCTCTTACTTAATGTTGTGGTTTTGAACTGAAACCAAATTATTTTTTCAAATGGAATTTCTCACTTTTTTTAAAAAAAATCTATAAAAATACATATACTGTATGAATTTACATTGCATTGAAACAGTGCACACATTGGTGAAAATAAGGACTTCATCACATGGAGGAGGGCTGCAACCACTTATAGTGGGGCTCCATCAAGGATTCCCTTGTTCCATTGGGAACAACTGGGCCAGTGTGGGGGAAGCTGTATGATGATACTTCCTCATGTGTGATGCCCCACTCCCCACCAATACATTATGGAGGCTGGTGAAATAACTGTTTACCACAGATGAAAATTCATACAAATGCACAAAAACAATCCTATATTTGGTGAAATACATACAAGATGGAGAAATGTCCAGGATTAATCCAATTTAAGATGAGGGGGAAATCAAACTTCTGTACAGATTGAACTGAAGACTAGAAAAGTACATAACTGACAAGAGTCAAAACTGTTAGTTTCTTCTGTCTGCAATTCATAGAATTCTATATTTGTCCCCTGATAAGCAAAGACCAACACCCAATTTTGTGTTGTATAGTGGCCATTTGCTTGTCCTTGTTCATCATATGAATTCTGGCTTGCTTTGTACAGTCCTAAGTGTTGTATGGTTTTTTGTTTTGTTTTTTTTAAAAAAAAATCACAATCCCTTATTCAAAATACTGACCTATGGTTTGTTAGAGTGCAGCATTCCATGTCTGTTTAAATAGTATTGAAGTTCTAAGAATTTATACAACTAGTCACCACTTCCATTTTTGAATTTTTTTATTCATTTCAGGAACACACATCTATTAATATATTTGTGAAAGCCTATATTATCCTCAAAAATACATTGTTTTATTTTCAAGAGGCTAAATCCATGGATTTTGCTTTCTTTCAACCTCCTAGACCAACATAATTCTGTTGATATTCATTTGTTAGCCAATCAACTCCCTACTTCTCCTTTGCTTCTTTGAAAGGGAATGTATCTGATCTTCACAATTTAATGTGAACATTTCTACATTTCTTTCAGATACATTCAAGTTTTCTTTTGAAAACTATCAAACCACAAGGATATAAAGCATAACAGTGTTATAGAAGGTTGAAAGCCAAGGCACAAATTGAGTGTGTGTAGCATAAGAGCGGTTACATCAAATCAGCCTTGTGACTTTATTTATTTAAAAAGAACACCTAAATATAGGCTAGCAACACATAAAGAAAAAGGAGGTTTTTTTTGGATGAAGACAAATTATCAGTTTATGAGGTTCTTATTATTACTGTAGAGTAAACATTGTGTCTGCATTCTTCTAAAGTTTAATATGGAAGATAATTAGATTTATGTATGCTCCATCTGGAAGTGCTGATAAAAATGCATTTACCTGAAAGTTATTAGCCATGTTTTCAGTATAACAACTGAGAAACCCACACACGTGGGTTTCACATTTGTATTTCTTTATTCTCTAGAGTACCCCCAGCACCACCAATTACATTATATGGAATTAGTCTTTCAACTCTTATTAAAAGACATCTTTTGTAGATCTAAAAGCATGCTTCTTTGCTTAATCTCTCCCACCTTTTTTTGTCTGCAACAAAGTGGAGAACAGAGTGGACTGCCAGATGGGGTTATGCAGATAGTCTTTAATCAGTTTTTTAAAGCACAGGTTTGCATGGATTTATTTCAGTTCTCAGTGCTTCTACTCAGAGTTCAGTATTCATCTTTAAAAAATCCTTAGTTTTACATAAGGAAAAAACCTACAGGGTATTAAATAACGAAACAATACATTTGAGAAATACAACTACCAAGAAACATGCAAGAATAAAATCACATGTATTCGTCTACTTAAAATATTTGACCCCACTTCTTAGTTAAAAAGGTTTCTAGATCATATTGTATAAGATCAATAAACATAAAATACAACAACAACAGTATTGCAGTCAAAATGGCAAACTCCCATTCAGGGCCTCATTATAGAGAGGGCCAGCGGGGTGAATCCGTTGTTCACAGCTCCCTATCGCATGGGGAAAGTGTCACCCCACAGTGAGGCCCATGCTGACTCCATTGAAGCCAGCAAAACATGGGAAACATCCTATTTTAGGGGAGAAAGTGTCTGGTGATGCTTTCACCCCTGGCTGGGGGGTGGGGCCTCCACTAGAAGTCACACGACTACCAGATATTGTCTTCCAAACCGTTTATGTCGCCAAACATTTTCCTGAATACCTTCCTACTTCTTCCTTCCACAGAAACAATTGTGTGAAGTAATGTAGTTAGAAATATCATAAAAGTGGCAAAAAGCTACCCCACAAAGAGGCAAAAAGCCTGGTCAGGGACAGAGCTGTTTGTAGCTTTCATGAAAAGAAGCCAACTTGGTGTCTCGAGAGTCTGGTGTCTGGCAGCCCCGGCTTGTGTGAAGGGCATGGCAACTCATGTCTCACTAATGCCTCTTTGTTCTTCTGCCTTGATCACGCCTTGCCAATGGGATGTACTGTTTCAGGAATTTATTGGCCACCTCAATTTTGCTTTTCATGGTGTTTCACCAGTTAGGGCTTTCTTGACCAGGCTTTTTGATAGCGTTGCTGGAGTCAATAAGCCACAGCACCAAATTAGAGTTACAAGAGTAATTCAAGCTGATCTTTTCACCTGGCAAGATTTCTTGGCAAATTTTAATGGGGTGGAGTGTCATTTTGGAGATCTGACCTATGTCTCCAAGATGCTTTTCAGGTAGCATTGGACATGGCAGGCTCCAATGGCTTCAGGGTTTACTTTAAAGAGCAATGGACAAGACAATTGGAGTGGACTGGATTGCTCACTGACCTCACCTTTTTGGATTTTTTTTCCTATTGTTGCCACCAAGATTTGGGCCAAACAATTTGCAAATTCAGTGATCAATTTCTGGTATGACAACATAGCTACTGTGCAAGTTATTAATTTATTGACTTCCAGATCTTTTAGAATTATATCATTGGTGTGGGAATTTGTGCAGCAATGCCTTAAGTTTAACATTTGGTTCCTGGCCAGGCACATAGTGGGTGTGAGCAGTTTGATAGCAGATGCTCTTTTATGTCAATAGATGGACCACTTCAGGAAATGTGCCACCAAGGCAGACATTGAACCCATACCGATGCCTCTAGACCTGTGGAACTTCCGAAAGGTGAGGTTTCCAGGGCAAGTGGATTGGCAATAGTACTCAGTACCAGGCTAAGTTATAGGACTTCCACTAAGGAATTTGAATTGTTTCGGCACTATCACAATCTCCCTCTAGAATGGCCTATTATCATTGATCATATTCTGCATTTCTGTATGCACTTACACAGAAACTACCTTGTTCCATCAACCATCAGAAATAAGACTTAGCCTTTTTGGCCAATATGCAAGTCTACTCTGATTTTCCCTTAGACTTTAGGATTAAAAACATGTTGGAAGTTTGGCCTAGAGAGGCAGGAAAAGCCACAGAGCAGGGGCCCCAATGTCACTGTTGCTGAGATCTGGCAAAATATTTGTTCCTTCTCCTATGAGGCATTTCTTTTCCATGTGGCCTTCCCACAGCATTATTTTGTGTCTTGAGGATTAGAGAGCTAGTTCCATGAGCTAGACTGAAGAATGATTGTTTAGACAGAGTACTGCACTTCGAGGACATTCAGTTGCTGTCTAACCGTATTAGACTACGAGTATTTAAGTCTAAAATGGATCAGTGTAGTAAAGGTATAAATAATATCATTTCTCCCATTCTTGCATTTCAGAAGTATCCTCAGGCTGAAGGAGCGCATACTGGCATTTTGTTTTGCCATTCTGATGCATCTCCCTATACGAAATACTAGTTTTGGAGGATAACATCCAAGGCATTGTAGAGGATTGGGATTCATGGTGCTAAGTTTGATTCTCATTTTTCTTGGATAGCCACCTTCACAGCTCATGCTATTGGATTGAGGCCTCAGCATATACAATACATAGGGAGATGGAGGCATTCCTGCGATATATTCACCTTTTCTCACTCCTCGGGGGATTGTTTAATTTCTTATTGCTCCTAAATCCTACTTAGCGCGATGGAAGGTCCTGATTTGTGGCCATAGCATGATCTGCTGGGCAAAGAGGCATACCTGTCAAGGCCATATGGGCACCCAGTTTGGTTTAAGCAATGCTGCCATCATCAAGTGGCATGGCACCAGAGGTCTATGTTGGAGTAGAATATTGCCCCCTTTTTTGTTAACCAAAGGGTCACAGTCCTCAATGTTGTTATGGTTCATAGAATCATAGAGCCTCATGGGCCATCCAGTCCAACCCCCTGCCAAGAAGCAGGCCATCCAGCCTCTGCTTAAAAGCCTCCAAAGGAGGAGCCTCCATCACACTACATAGCAGGGAGTTCCACTGCTGAACAGCTCTCACAGTTAGGAAGTTCTCCCTAATATTCAAGGTGGAATCTCCTTAAATCCGTTCTTCCAAATCCTCGTCTCCAGGGCAGCAGAAAACAAGCTTCCTCTCTCCTCCCTATGACTTCCATAAGAATTCCAGCTAACAACAAAGCCTCAATTCCAGAAAAAACTACTACTTACTACCATTGCCAACCTACCTATCTACTTACCTAAGTATCTATCTACCAGTACCAATACCTAGTTTATTTCTTTTGGAGTCTCATCAAGTTCTCTCTTATTTAATTTAATCAAAATATTTCTCTTTTTTCTACATTCCTTCTATTTCTTACATTTCATTTTATTTGGCTGGTGCTAAAAAATAATATTAGGTTTGGTTTTTGTTGAAACTTTGCCTACAGAACCCATCTTTTCTCTTCTATCACCAACCTCCATCAGGATATATACTTTCAAAAGGTTATTATTATTGATAACAATTGTATCAGCAAAGAGCAAAGCCCCAGTCTCAGAAAATGCACTACCAGTACCTACCAACGTACCTAAGTACCTACTACCAATACCAAGTATGACCATTTTCATCCTGATAGCCCTACAAATGATGGGAAGGAGAACCCAGGAAGGCCCCCCATTACCGCCAATAGCCACATTTTCCCCCATTTTTCGGCTGTGGAACCAAAAATGGTTTTCAGATGCTAGCCATTTTGGGAGGATCACTAAAATGGGTCCACAGGTCTGCTGAAATTTGGATACCAAAAATGGGTTGTGGTTCAGCCGAATTGCACAGCCCTAATAGACAGCCCAAGGTAAAAACAAAGACAAAAATAAAAACATGGATTCTCATTATTAGAAGAACTTAGCCAATATCCCGCCACAGCCTGCATTGTATTTACTAGTAATACCAATTAATGCATGTCAAAACAAAAAATGAAGTTATTGTTTCTTCCTTTCATTCCTCTAAAACCAGCATGAAGTAAATGAATAGAACATGGAACTCACCCAGTTCAGTCATATGACCATAACTCCTATTCATCCCCACTTCCTAAACAGCAAGATGAAAAACCCATACATGTCACAGATAGGATTTGATATCCAAGATCACTGTCTCTCAGAATGAAGACTCAGCCAAGCAGATGAAATGGGAAGGCACACAGCTGTCCCTGACTGGATACTTTTCTGCACACAGGAAAATGAAACAACTGCTTCCCTTTCTCCCCAAGGGGCTGGAGTGATAAAAAAATAACTCCTCCTGCTAGGTGTGAAGGAAAGAAACTGTATGAAAATTCTGGCTAAGAAAAATGGTCTAAGGGAAGTCATTGAGGTGTAAAGAAACTCCCAAAAGCAATTGCTTTAATAGAGGAGAACAGTCATAGACCCTTGAGGTCTAAGACAAGCTCTGTAATAAAGATAAATGGAATGCAATGGAAGAGAGGCATAAAGCATAATTAGGGATGTGAAAGAAATCAGTTGGGTTCTCATTTACACATTAATATATACAGAAATATGAACTGTGCAGGGTAGACCTCCCAAGATTACAGTGGAATAGAATGCATCTTGCCTCTTTATATTTGAAACATCTGGGATGCATTTTGGAGAACAAAACAACCTCCATAAAACCACACATACAGTACATTTGAGAAATATGTAAAACTGTAAACTACTACATTTGGAAGGGGACGGAAATGAAACATGCTGTGGTCAATATTTTTAAAAAAGGTATATTAGGAAAATGCATACAAAATGTGCATACTCAAAACTATGGTCAAAAGAAATGGCCACAGAAATAAGACAGAATTAGGATGCTGATAGGATACTGAGAATCTTAACTATATTAGGGCTAACAGACATTTACATCTCTATGCAGCTGGGTAGATAAATAGAAGCCAGGAAATGAACAAGTGAAACACCACACTCTACTACAGAACTACTGTTGGAGCTACTACAAAATTACTATGACTACACTATGTCTTCCAATCAGTAATTACCACAATTCAAACTGATATAGAATTGGTTCCTATGAGAATTTGGAGGCACTTGAAAGATTAATAGATTAGATTTGTAGAAAGATCAGATTTATATAAAATTGATTCTAATGATATGTTAAGTAACATTTCAGAAGACTGCTATGCACCTGCACCACTTTCCTTCTACACTATCCCTTTTAAATCAGTATATGCGAGAAACAGTAGGACTATTTTGAACTTTTTAGAGAAAACTAGTAAAAAATGTGTTTCCTAAGGAAACTTATTCTGCACAAAAATTGCATTTTGTGTGTAAATGTGTGTACATTTGTGTATGTGTACATTTGCATAACACAGCATTTTCCAAAGAGAAAACAGTATTTCATGTATATCAAATAATGGGTTTGTGTAGATGTATTATTTCCTATGGAATAAATGCCAATCTCTGCACAAAATGTCCTTGCAATTTTTGTGCAGCATAAGTGCTTACATGCAGTATTTTCTGTGCAGAAAAGGGACATTTCTGTTTCCTGCATTTAAAATTATGGTTTATATGGAAAAAAGAAAACCACAAAAAGTTCTATGCACACTAAGTCTAAATGGGCTTTGAAACCACACAGTTTTGAAGACTTTTTTTTACAGTGGGAAGAGAACTGTTACTTGTTGCTTACTTTTAAAATAATTTTGTTCCAACTAACTAGATACCACACCTTTTTACCTTGTGGGAGAAAGTAGTGAACAAAGACAAACCTTGTATATCTGGGATAAGACAGGTACAAAACATTTAATGTTACTTTTTACTTAATGCCATCTATGGAAATGTAATGATCACTGTCTACTATTAAATGGGGGAAATATAAAGACAAACACAGAAATATAATTGCAGTTTATAATCACATATGCAGGATAGACTTGATGCTGACACAACAAGCATGTGCACATCTTACATTTTGCACTAATGAATAGTATATAATTGACAGAGAGTCTCTCTTACTAATCCATGTTGATGGTTGCTTTGTTCAAGAGAATAGAGTGATAATTCATCATGATAATATGATTGTGACATTCAATTACCGTGAATCATACAGAAAAAAAGCAACACCTCCGCTATAACAAGATTTCTGGACACCTGAGGGAAGAAAATAAAGATGTCTAAATGTTTATTGCTTGATGTCAATCACATAAAGAGCAATTTACAGCATAATTCTTTACAGCATGGGTTAGGAATGGGTATTTCATTGGCTAAATCTAAACCAATATTTGGTGCAAAGTGAAACATTATTTTTGTGACTGCAATGTTTAGAATCTTCCCAGTCAGAATGACCACTATGGAGTTCTGGTCCAATAAAATAATTTCTCCAAGTCCTGTATAGTGACTATATTCAGATCCTCTGTTACCAACTTGCAAGGTCTCCTAGAAGACTTTGTTCCTTATTGCTCACATGTTGAAGGTCTAATGTCAATGGGGCAGTACATCTTTGCAGGTCGTAAATTAGCTCTGCAAGGTGCTGATCAGTACTTTGGGTTTTTTACAGATTGAATTACAACCTGGAAAAGATTCACCATCTCATTAACATCACACCAAATGTGTCACTTCTTGCTGCCCACTTCCTATTGATCACAAGAACAGCTCAGCCTTCTTCACCCATTTCCTCCCTAGCTATCTGGCATCACATTCTGTTCACCCTAAAAATGTGATGTTGGACAGAAATAGGCTGAACCCAGTAAATCTGCACATACCTGAAACAGACCATTTTAGAGTTGTTGAAATGACCTCACCTTCATTGGTTACAGCTATTATCGCTTTGGGGCAGTCTAGGAATGAATTTATACATCAGCTAATCGTCTATTTACCAGTGGCACCTACAATGTGGCTCCCATCTCTAGATCAGCCCTTGTTTGCTGGAAAGATTCAAAACAGCAATAAGTATCAGCCACCTGGACAACAACTAATATGAACTTCTTGTGCCACATGAAAGATATGGCAGCAGTTTCTGAACTCTCCTTAAATATCTACATCCCCCAAGTGGGAGAGGCAGATCTTGTCTTCCCCTAAGTTGGGACAGTAGAATTGATTAAACATAAAGCCCCAAATGTTGAATCATGTACAAAACTAATTGATCCGCTAAGCTATATCCTGTAGTCTGAAAGGATGTTTGAGAAGCCACTTCTGAAAAGCCTGCCAGTATCCATCCAGGAAATGACTTCACCATCTAGCTGGTTAATAAAAGTTTACTTGAAGAGCTGCATCGGGGTCATGCAAGAGTTCATGTAAAGTATAACAAACTGATAAGAAAAGAGAGCAATTCCTTAGGACTACTACAACTTTCCTTCTGAGTTTGAATTATGCTAGCATTAAACTAAGAACTAAATGATCTCTTCCTTCCATTCCTCAGCTTGAGTAGGAAAAATATACCTTTCAAAATTCTTTACATATATGTATGTAAGTTTAATACCCCTGTACTCCATTTCAGAATGGAAACTTTAGAAGGAGGGCGCTATAGCTCACCATTAGCTGTCTCTTTTCTCCAAGCACCCTCTGAATCATTAAGGGCTGTGAATGGACTGAATGCTCTCTACCATGTAACTCTATAATATGATAAAGATCAATTGACTGAAAGCAGATCCTTTAAAATAAAGTACTTGTAGAAATTCAGCCTGGTTCATGTATTTCACTGGTAATGGCCTTTTGGTGCTGTGATACATAATGGAAAGGGTGGTGTTTATTGACAAAATACTTTAGCTTGTACCTATTGCAGCATGGGTGACGGTGGTCTGTAGCTATCAGTGCAAAATAACATAATTCTACATGAGGCCCACATATCATTGACAAAAATAAATAACAGAAGAATGGGATTTTTTAAGGCTTTAAAAATTTCTTCCTGACCTATGTATTTCTCACTATTTAGCCTGGCTGCAAAGAGAGACACTTTTCATACAGGTAACTCTAGATTTTTAAAAAATATATATATCAAGCAGTTTTATCTAGTTTTCTTATTAATACAGATGCCTATTCAAATGCACAAGTTTACCCATAACTTATTTCTCTCTTTACTTACAGATGAAAATGGATAGTTAGTAAAGTGTTCTTATATAGATATATTAGGCTTGAGCATATATTGGATTAGATCAAAGCTTGGATCTGGTTCGTTAAATTTTGGTATACGAAGGTGAGTTCTGAGGCATGCAGGAAAAATGGGGGGGATTTAGAATTTGAATCATTTACTCATTTTTTTCAGAAATGTTCTGTAACGGTCAGATGTTTCCCAAGATCAGTTTCATTTTCACTATAACCATTAAGTAACTGATTAAAATGCTTTTAAAATCTTTTAAAATCTCATCCCTTTGGTCTTTGTCGGCGCTGTCATAAGGGAGGTGCTGTGGGCATGGCTAATCACAGCCATCTTAACTGTAGTTTAAGAAGGCCAGGCCCCCAATAGTGTCAGTGGTTAAAAAAATATTGTACAAGTACATTAGGCAAATACACTGCACTGGCTGGTTTTGTGAGATTGGAAAACTCATAACATAGTGTAATCATATCATTATCATTATCATTTGTAATGTATCTCCAGAGGACAAGAGAACAAGGACAGGAGATATGGTTGTTTTCTGTAGATGCCCAAAGCTAGCTATGGTGTCTCATTCTAATCTGAGACAGTGAAATATGTGTGTGTAGTTAATTGTTTGCAAAGCTTACTTAAGCAAACATTCTCCCCTAAATCCTATTGTTAGTCCCAATTAGAGTACACCCACTGAATCAATAGCAACTTGTTAAGTCAACCCTTATGTAGGTTTCATTGATTCAGTGGATTTACTCTAGTCAAGAAAAACAATAGGAATCAGGCCTTACAGATTAAAGTACTAAAATTTTGTTTTATATTCATCAGGAGCATTTTTCATCACAGAACATAACAGCAGTAATGCAACATATTAATTTTATGCTATTACACTTTCTGCACACTATATAAAACGATGGTGTGTAATTTGTTTTTTTTAGTTAGATTGCATTATTCCAATTGCTTCCTCTATTTGCTAAATTGTATCTAAGCAGATCATTTCAGTTTTGACTGAATGTGACAGCTTTATGCTCTTGTTCCAGATTACTGTTAGATTTCTCTAACTCCACCCCTATTAAATAAGCAAACATTCTGATTAGCGATAAATACTATTTAAGAATAAACTCCGTGGGAGAGTGTCTAATGTGGAAAGTGTGTCCGATTAATAATGCCATGAAATGTGCCCATGGACACCCAATCAGCCTTACTTGTTAATTCTCATCCCGAATAGATCATTTATTTCTGGAAGTGTTAGTAACAGCAGATAGTAATTATTCTGCAGTGAAGAGGAGCACGAGAGGTCACTTTCTCATTAAAATAGGAAAATGAAGTGCATTGGATTTAAAACATTGTTTCACCTTTTATTTAACATTATTTGGGAGAAATTAATCCCTTCTAAACTAGACATGTCTGAGGCCCAGGCTTAAGAGCTGAGACCAGAGCCTGGAAAAAGTTACATTGTTCTGCCATGACTCCCATCATCCCTTAGTCAACATGGCCCATGGGATATATTTTTCCAATTCTAGTCAAACAAAGCAATGTTTTCAAGCTCTGAGCCTGAGCATATGGGACTGGCAATATTTTCTGGTGCAATTGAAGCAAGTTTAGCAGTTAAAGTTGAAAGAGACTGTCAGACAGGAAACAGCTAAATCCTGTTCTCTAATACTTAAACTGAGTTCTTTTTGTTAGAACTGAATTTTGGGTGACTATAAGTGCTAGGAGCAGAATGAAAGGTGAATGAAACTATTATCAAGACAATATGTGGTTTGTGTATATGTGGTCAGGGACAAAAGCCACGTAGCTCATTAGTGGAAACATAATTTTTCACTAATTTCATTATGGAGAAAGCAATGTCTAATTTTAAATATTTGCATCCAACTGGAAGAAGATCTTTGAGGAATTTAATCCCTCTGAGAACAAGAATCCTAAATCTTCAGAATTTAGAATTTAATCTGTGAAAATTTATTCATGTTTTTTTTCCACCACACTTTGCAAAATTCTTTTTTATACAAACCAGTATCTTTTCCATCATTCAAAACATTAGAGATTATCCTTTGCAAAAATAAAAAAGGTGCTTCCATGATAAATCTTCTTCAAAAAGTGTAAATGTTGATTCCCCCCCAAGTTATTTCAATTTTTTTCTACAGGGAAAAAAAATCTACACAGAAAAAGTCATTTTCTGTGCAAAACTCCTCAAATTTATTTTACTTTATTTTTATCCTGCCTTTCTCCCAATACAGGAAATACAGGTGGCTTTATAATGACAATTTTGCATAAATAATTCTCAAACTTTCAACAGTCTCATTAGTATAGGTTTCTACTACCCAGAGATTGTTAAAAATCAACCCTCATATTTCTTCAAACAATTTCTGATTTTCTATAAAATTATTTCCATTCCTAATAATTGGCACATGCAAAGGCCTGTGGGGGTTGTTTCCCACCTCTGGCCCTGCTACTCTGGCCCTGCTACTCTGGGGTAAGGAGGAAAGGAAGAGAGTGGAGGAAGCCCTTAAAAACTCCTGCTTCTGGACTCTTCTTGCTGTTTCCATCTGCTGCCTGCCAGCACAGGGGAAGGGAGTCCTGCTGACCCACCTCTGGCCCTGCTACTCTGGCCCTGCTACTCTGGGGTAAGGAGGAAAGGAAGAAAGTGGAGGAAGCCCTTAAAAACTCCTGCTTCTGGACTCTTCTTGCTGTTTCCATCTGCTGCCTGCCAGCACAGGAGAAGGGAGTCCTGCTGGCCCACCTCTGGCCCTGCTACTCTGGCCCTGCTACTCTGGGGTAAGGAGGAAAGAAAGAGAGTGGAGGAAGCCATCAGACCGGGAGGCTGCCTTCACTGGAGTCATCGCCTTGCCACCTCAGAGGGTCCACTTGGACAGCTTTCGTCGGACTGAATGCTCCCCATTGGAGATTTTTAGATTCGCATATGGATATTGCTGTACTTGTCTAAAGAGTGTCCCTTATTAGATTTAATGTGTCGCCGCCACTTGGCTTTCTCCCCATTTTTGTTTCTTACCTATCCCTTTTAAACCTATGTTTTTAGCAGTGTGAGTCAATTGAGTATACTTAACTCACATTGTTATAATTGCTCTGAGTAATTAGTGCCTTGGTGCCTTTATTCAGGACTGGGTTGTGTAGAAGAAGGAGGGTCTGGCTAGAAGAGTAGAGTAGTAGAGTTGTAGTAGAGAATGAGTCAGACAGATGCACATGGGAACCACGATCTATCCCAGTTATGCCACTTCATGGGTAGATCGTTTAGCCTCGTCCTCTCTCAGCTCGTAACAGTGA
Organism: Anolis carolinensis; assembly: GCF_035594765.1. Classification (NCBI taxonomy): domain Eukaryota; kingdom Metazoa; phylum Chordata; class Lepidosauria; order Squamata; family Anolidae; genus Anolis; species Anolis carolinensis. The sequence goes on along the minus strand of NC_085845.1, from coordinate 129,051,739 downwards.
ATGAGAAATTAGATCATCTCCTCAAAGGACTTTTGTTACTGGTAAACACCACTAGACTACAGGATGTTCCTGGGGAGGATAATAATAATACTGGTTATGATCTAAAGGAGGCCAGTTGTCCTTCAGATTTGGTGGGAGAGGTAGAACTTGGGCTCCAAAAGGGTAGTAAGGAGCTAAGATTAGAAAATGACGAGGTTGAGGGAGGGAATGATTTGTTTGTTGATCAAACTGTTCAAAGGAGGGAAGGTATGGATCTAGATTTGGCAGCGGTGAAGCCGATAACTAATTCTCCGTTGGAGGGGGATTTTCTCTCCTCCATACGTAGAGGATTACTATGAACATCTTGTACAGACGAAACAGCTGGCTTTTCAAATTGAAGACTCTATATTGAACAGGGCCTTTGCACAACTAAAACTTGTGCGCCAGATGCAACCATACCTCGAGAAGTCAGATCTGACCATGGTGGTCCATGCCTTAGTTACCTCTAGACTGGATTACTGCAATGCGCTCTACGTGGGGCTGCCTTTGAAGACGGCTCGGAAACTACAACTAGTACAACGATCGGCAGCCAGGTTTCTAACTGGGGCAGATTACAGGGCGTGCTCAACGCCGCTGTTTAAAGAGCTCCACTGGCTGCCATTTATTTTCCGAGCCCAATTCAAGGTGCAGGTTATCACCTACAAAGCCCTAAACGGTTTGGGACCCACCTACCTTCGAGACCGCATTTCCCCCTATGAACCCGCACGACCTCTTCGCTCGTCGGGGGAGGCCCTCCTCTCGCTTCCACCAACTTCGCAGTTGCGGTTGGTGGGGATGAGGGAGAGGGCCTTCTCCGCCATGGCCCCCTGGCTGTGGAACTCGCTCCCCAGGGAGATTAGGCAGGCCCCTACCCTACTCTCTTTCAGGAAGAGCCTGAAAACTTGGCTATTCCAGAAGGCCTTCGTTGACTGATCCTTGTGGGATCATGTTATTTACCTATTAAGCAGTAGACCCTCTGGATTGTTTTTAGGATTCATTCAGCACTTTAAGTATTACACCTGCTGTATAATTATCCCTCCCTGATAACTTGATATTGCTTTGCACCTTGGCCTGGATCTTTTGACCCAAATCGGGATTTTAATATTATTGTGTATATTGACTTTTATGACTGTTTTTAATCATGTTGAAGTTTTACTGCTCGGTTTAATGTTTTATCTGATTTGTGCTGTCGTGTCTGGGCATGGCCCCATGTAAGCCGCCCCGAGTCCCTCCGGGGAGATGGGGCGGGATATAAGAATAAAATTATTATTATTATTATTATTATTATTATTATTATTATTATTATTATTATTATTATTATTATACTTAAGTACATTTTGGAATGATTGTATATTATTTATTTATGCATTTATTTATTAGTAAGTTGGCCTGCAGTTGGCTCAAATGATATAGGCATGGCTTCACACCATAATAGATGGATAGTTAAATTCTGACATAGTCTAGCAGTTCAAATAAACTTGAAGTATCAGAAAATTCTACTAACGGGCAGCTGTTGAATAAATTGACATAGCATGGAAATGAGAATAGAGATTTAACATGAAAGACATATGGAAGGAAGTGCTTTTCACACCACACATAGTTAAATTGCAAAATGCAGTACCATGGGGGTTAGTGATGACTGACAACTTAGACAGCTTGAAAAGGAATTTGATGAATTCATGGAAGACAGGGCCATCAATGGCGTATACTCAAGATAGCTATATAACGCCTTCAGTATGAGATATATATGTGTATGTCAGTTGTGCGAGAATGTGAGCTGGAATATGCAGTTGCATGCATGTTTGGCCAGAGGCAACTATTTGGCTAATGCAAAAACAGCATTTTGGAATATACGGGCTTTAGTATGATCTAAAATGGCTGTTTATGCTTGTGCCTAATGTTTTTCAGGATTTGTAGGGGAAGGTGAGCATATTCATAGGGGAAAATACATAAATAAAGGAAACATGTCGGGTGGGAAATGGACAGGTTTTGGAACAGTTTTCTAATATAGAGGCAGTAGCACAATCAGGAAAAAAAATCATTTTGCTTGCTTTAAATAGTTTTTGCTGTCACTGTGTGCAATCCTTCTCCTGCTGTGATTTTACTCCTTTGGGGCCATCTTGTCTCACACTGTATCTGAGAAAAATGCGATGTGTAGTGTCTTTCGTCAGATGAGTTGTGGGGCCTGACATAACGTGAAAGTAGCAGCACAAACTGTTAAAAGAAAGAAAGGGCGAGTTTCAAAAGAAGGTGAAGTCTCCAACTGCTAAAAATGCTGCTACTTTCTGTTCACTAAACATATAAGTCCCCCACCTGGGAATCATCTGAAATGGGGAAGTGCAATTGCTGCTGTAGAAGAAAAGCAAGAAACACTTTTAAAAGAAAGGTGAAGCTGAAAAAGAAGGAGTCTCTGACTGCTTATTATTTCTGACGATTAAAAAAATAAGTCTCCTGCTTAAGAAAGTTACCAGAATTCGTCCACCCTTCACAATACACAAATGTGCAGAAAGTGCCTTCCCAGCTCTACTGTTTGGGAAGACAGTTTAAAAGGTGGAAATGTATTTTCTAACCATGCTTGAAACCAAGGTGTTCCTTTTTCCATCAGCCAAAATGTTAGATTATCTTGATGGAATTCCTTGCATAAAAATAACGGAGAAGGTCCTTTGTTTTGCATACACCTCTGGGACCTCATCACACTTGATTATTTATCCACTTTAATCCATTTTAAATGCTGTGACTGCATTCTGCAGAATTCTGGGGTTTGTAGTTTAGGGAGGTCCATGCCTTCTCTGAATTGGCAGTTTAAAGGCCTCTTCCTAAACTACAAACCCCAGAATTCTGCAGGATGCAGTTACAGCATTTAAAGTGGATTAAAGTGGATAAATAATCAAGTGTGATGAGGCTCTTTAAAAAGTTGTTTTTAAAATATATGTTTGTGGTATGAGACCAATTGTTACATTTGATTGTTATATAGATTGGGTATTTTGTGATAATTTTCTGTTATTTTCATTGTCTTCAAAATGGATTTTATTCTGTGTTTTTATGATATTGAGTATAAGTTGCCTTGGGAAACATTTATTGAGCCAGAAGGCAATAACTAGCCCTTCTAAAGAGTCAAGCAATAAATATGAATATACCCCTGACAGCAAAGCAAAACCATAATGAGGGATGCAAACAATGTTAAATAACATTGTCAGAATATTTGTGCCTGTGAAACTATTATGACACATGTGTCAGTCTTTCACACTTTATCCATATTAGAGGTAAAAAATTATCTCATAATTAAAATTCAGGGAAACTCTCACTTGGCTATAAGACCATGAATAATGGTGACACTTCCTCAATTGCATATTGTGGTTCACTATTTTTGCAAATTGATTGCTATTCTTCCAGCTGCAAATAATTGCATGAGTTTTACTATAGTTAGTTACTGTGTTGAATTTTAGCATGGGGAGGGGCAACATTTTGTCATTTGCAGATTCAGTGACATATAACTAAGTATATTAAATTATTCACCTACAGAGTAAAATGAAAGCTCTTTGCTGCTCTACTTCCACAGTTAACCCAGTGGACAGAGAAAAATGTTTACTTAGTTGTAGAAATTTTACTTGTTTTATAGTGATGTGACAGTAGGAAAAGAATGTTCTATCAGTGAACCACACTGGTCTACAGTGCTCTTATTTTCCTCCTCCTTTGTATTGATTTATTTTATCCCATTTCACAGCTTTGGGTTCGATTGTTGTTGCTGTGTGCCTTAAAGTCATTTCCAACTTATGGTGACTGTATGGAAAACCTATCAGAGTATTTTTCTAGACCTGAGAGTTTGTGTTTCACCCAAGGCTACTCAGGGGTTTCCATGGCTGAAGGAGGAGTAGAAGGAGAAGGAGCAGAAAATGGCAAGGAAGGAGAATGATACCTTGCAGTATCCTGTTCCATCTTTTTCAAAGGCTGTTTCTGGTTATAGAGAACAAGCATAGTTGTCAGCCTTGGCAGATAGACTGCTTATGTTTTTGGCTAATTTGCAGGTAGAGAGCTGTTTCTGTGTGGGTTTTCATTTGGTTAAAGAGAGTTTAATGCTTTAATGGTTTGCTTAAAATTAATTTAATGCTTTAGAACTGATTGTGCTGTCTCACTATTTTAATCTACCCAGTGTCTATATATTTCATAGGGGAGGCCAGTGATTTACTGCCTCTGTCAGAGTAAAAGAGATATTGCATGCCTCATCTTAGGAACTTGAAGACCATCTCAAGAATATAAACCAAGGAATGCAGTCTCAGTAAAATGCAAGTTTTAAAGATGGGACTATTCAGCTTTGACCTATAGCAATGGCTTTCATCCAATTGCTAGTCCCAGCTACAGTAAACTAGTGGGATCTATTACTGGATGGTGATTCAACACTTTTTAAATTGATTTAGTGAAACTGCTTTAGTGGGCAATAGCAGATGGGTTTGAATCCATGTATGTTTGTTCAAACATTGCTACTCCCTTATATTTCAATCTTTTCCTTCAAAGAAAACTCCAAAAGTGTAATTTTTTTTAATTTGATTATGGTATTTTTTTATGAATTGTGGCCATTCTTGAAGTGTTAACCTGAAGGTCATTGTAACATATAAATAGGGATATAGAATTACAACAATGGCTCTATCCTCTGTGAGCAAGTATGAATCACCCATTCTCCTCATTTTCAACATTGTTATATTGAGGTCCAAGTACTATTGTTATTCCCAAATAGAATAAAAATGATGATTCACTATTCAACAATTGATGAAATGCATCTAAGGACCCTTTTACACAGGCCCTAAAATCCAGAAGCGCTAAAGGATGTTTGCCAAAAATGTGTGCCGGATTGCATTAACAGCTAAAAAACATGTGTTAAAAAGGTGTATTTAAAACCTGATGCTACCTTAAAAAATAGCATATTTCCATGATTCTATATTCCTGAACTCAAGGAAAAAGTTGTGACTTCATTTCTATTTGCTGGTGTGGTGTTCTCCAGTGCATATGCACATTTTAAAATCCTGAAACAGTTCATTATTATTATTATTATTATTGACACAACGACGTTGTATGACACAGCAAACAAGATAGACATGCTGGATTTCGTTTCACAAAACCACAAGTCGAACACTTCCCAAGTGTCTAGGACTGTGTAATGTATTTTCGGATGATGCGTGCAGATCCCAGCAGGGTAGCCTTTTGCAGTTGGCAGATCGTAATTTTGTCAATGTCTATTGTTTCCAAATGCCGGCTGAGATCTTTTGGCACGGCACCCAGTGTGCCCATCACCACCGGGACCACCTGCACCTGTCCGGATGCCGGGGGACCATTTACCAGGACTGACAGCTCAGTGTCTAGACTCTCCTTAAGGTCCCTTGATTTTTAAACTCACTTATTTGTCCAAAATTATGAGGCTGTCTCGAAGCACTCAAATGGGAAGTAATAATTAAAATTTAGGCCAGGGTGACTGAAAATGTGTTCTACATATTCCCTTGCTACTTCGTGGTTCACTTTCTGTGGATTCGCTGTTTTGCAGTTTTTCAATAAACTCTAAAAGACTATTATAAATAATAAAAAATTACAATTTACAGCCTAAGGAAGGGAGGAAGGAGAAGCCAAAGGGAGAGAAAAGGAGCCCAAGCAGCAACGGGAGGAGAAGGAGGCAATTTATCAACACACAATTGGTTGACAAAGATTTAAAATAGTGTATAACTACTAAAATAATTTATAAATATTAAAATAAATATAGTGTCCCTACTTCACAGATTTTCACTTATTGCGAGTGGTCCTGGAACCTAACCCCGGCAATAAGTGAGGGAACACTGTACTCCTCTTTGCTTGAATGCAAGTGCCACAGTCCGTGTGAACTGGACTGTGCTTCATCAACATTCCCAATGGTACCAAGAGTGTTACTTGAATTCAGAAGAAAAACTCCTGATTTCATGGTGTATCAGAGGCTACTTAAAAAGATCAAGTATGAGAAAGAAAGGCCAGTATTTACTTAAATTTCATGCTGGCCACATGACCTTGGAGTTGTCTACAGACAATGCCAGCTCTTCGGCTTAGAAATGGAGATGAGCACCAACCCCTAGAGTAAGACATGACTAGACTTAATGGCAGGGGAAAACTTTGCTTATTGAGTTGAAGATGTACTAAAGCACATACAATAAGATACACAGAGTTACAATAAAAGTTAAAAATCCACTGATGAAAAGCAAATTAAAATTCAGTTTAAAATTGACTAGGTAGGCCTGCCAGAAGAGATTGATCTTCAGGTGCGTCTTCAATTCTGGCAGCTGATTTAGCTGTCATTCCACTCAAGGGTCAACTAAAATATTTAGACATTAAAGGTAAAACCCCTACAGGCATTTCTCTCCATCTCATTGGAATAAAAATATCATCATCATCATCTTCATCACTATCACCACAATCAAAAAGCAATATCATTATTTCCTTTTAACTAAGACTTTTCTTCTTCTTACCATTGTTTCAATACAGGGTAGTATCAAGTGCTAACATTAAAGTGTTGAAAAGGTGATAGAAGAATTCATTTAAAATGTTTTTTAAAAATACCTGAATTAATTTATTAATTGATCAACAACAAATTAATCAAAACAATTCATTTACTTGTATATACATGTATCGGTCTATCTCTTGTTAGTATTTAAGAAAGAAAATGATGAATTGTCAAAAAAAGTTAATGAATTAGGATCAAAACTTTAATGTTTGATAAATTATTCTGAAATATTAACTATGACTCTGGTGAAGTACAGTCTTATCTAAAAATGTTCAGAATAAAAGCAGTGAGGCTATATTCTTGCCTTGAGTGACAGGGAAAACACATTAACATAAACAGACATATGATGAATTAGACTAGTGGCCCATCAAATCCTGCATTCTTTCTCCAACAGTTGGATGCTTCATTCTCACTAGCAGGGCATGAAAGCTACTGCTGTTTCCCCCTGATGTTCCCAAGCATCTATTTTCTGGTCATGTGCCATGAAAACGTAAAAAGAAATTGTGAAAAAAAGATGGGGGTTTGTCTTAAATATATCTATGATATAAGCAAGTGTATTCAATTCACAATTCATTTTGAAGACTTCAGTCATATGCACTTTCACTGTACATATGAACAGGCTGTATTGCTTCCTTCAGTTTTTGTTCAGAGGAGATAACAGGAGAAGAACCCTCTGTCAGAAACTGATAATGATTCAAAAAGCACAATCATGAAATGAAAGCAGACCAGCCAATAAAGGCAGAGATAGGGTGAAGTGATGGAGCTGCCAGGAATTTTAAATATCTACATGAAGACAAGCCCCATATGATATACTGTAAACCAGATATATTCCCCCGAGCCTATATTTCCGGATTCCTATTAACATACTCATGTTAACACTTTGATGAAATGGGAAGAGCTAAAAATGTATAGACAACAACATCTCCTTGCAGAATATGCATTTCTATTCCCCACTGGATGCCACTGTTTGATCAAATTTTAGCCCACGGAAAGTCTGTTCACTTTTTTGAAAATTTATGGCTTTGAGAACTTATTAATTCAAATTAAAGCACTGGAATCCTGGGAAACATGTTTTATTAAAACACCTGATGCACGACAACAGTGGCCTCAATTTGAGTTATATAAAGTTGCCGGCTGTCAAAGGAACCTCTTAGTACCTATCAAATTTAATTTAATTGTGCCAGATGCGGCAAAGAAAAAATAATAAAGAGCAGCAAAGAATAAAGGTCAACAGGGATGTTGACACAAATTTTCTGTGTTGAATCACCAAAGATATGTTACTAGCACAACTGAAGAATGAAGGAAACAGACGACAGGCAACATGTCAAGAAATCTTGCCCTATACCTAAGGGGCTCAACAAAGCAAAGCCTTTTTGGTTAAAGGAGCTACAGATGAGAAACAAAGGGCCACTGTACATACATTTCATAAGAGTAAAGAGAGTCTTTCTATTTCATGACATGTCATTTTGAAACAGCCAATCATTTTCACAGAGATAACTCACAAAGGCATAAGCCTAAATCCTGTTAGTCCCTACTATGGTGGGCCTATTAAGTCAATGATTTTACTCATATATTGACTCACATGATTCAATGCATCGACTGTAGTTGGAATTAACCTACAGAATTCATGCCATAGTGTATAATTTCTATTTTCCTGACAAATAGGGAGAATCTTGGCATTCTCGTAGTCCCTGATGACACCATATCTAGGTTTGTGGGAATAAGAAAAACTTCCAGTTTTGAGTTGACTATTTCTTCAGATGTAATCTGCATTTTCTTCCCATCCTTGTTTCTTTCCACACTGAAATCTATGCATTTTGGTGTATTTTTCATAATCTACTCATTATTTCATTAGTTACATAATGTGAACCATGAATGGGGAAAATGTTATACATGTGTCTTGTTTTTTGTACTCCTCTATCCTTAGAAACATATTATAAACCTCAGAGATGTTGTATGTCTTTCGGGCTGTGTGGGCCTCTGAGGATGCCTGCCATAGATGTGGGTGAAACATCAGGAGAGAATACTTCTGGAACATGGCCACACAGCCCGAAAGACATACAACAACCCTGTAATCCTGGCCATGAAAACCTTCGACAACACAACCTCAGAGATGTGTGAATGTGCAAGGTATGATACACTGATACACAGATCGAAAACTAAAATTGCCTTTATAGTTGACACTCCAAGTTCAAGGGGACTTTACTGCAAAGTTCCATTGGATAAATTATCTCCTCCATTACTAAACCACAACAGATACCTCTAGCAGCAACATTCTGAACAGTGCTGTCCACTGGGCTTTATCCAGTTTTCTCAAACTGGCTTCCCAACTGAGGCTTAATAGGGCATTTAAAGACAGTTGGAGTCAACCACAAAATAGGATGAAGAGTATCAGACCAGATTTCTTCATTTTCTAAAGGAACCCAAGATGACAGGTCTGGTCCCTGGATTTCTCTTTACCAAGCTATGTTAAGTGTCCGCATGAGAAATTATCACGATTATCTATATTCATCCTAAATCTCATTGGCTCAACATTCTGGGTCTAACTCAAAGCATTTTTACCTTATAGGCAAAGGAACAAATTGCACCTCCCCTTAAAAGCCAGAGAATGTATTTGGACACATCGGGCAGAAAATCCCACAAGCCCCTTTAATTATCACCAATACCTAAGAATAAAAAAAAACAATATGCTGTGCTTTCACATTGCTCAAAATTTGTGGTGCTTCACTGTAACTAATAGTAGGACTAGGCGTCAAGTAGCCCTTACATATAGGAAATTCGGAGCCAAAACAACATGTTACTGTAAACTTGGAGCTGTTTTTGAGAATGATAGCCCCATGTTAAATTAATCTTCTTCATAGTGTGTAATGGAACTGACTCATTTCTTGGCACAATCTCATTATATATCACCCAGTGGCATGAAATTACATGGAATAATGAAATGCAGTGTACAAAATATTTAAATGTTTTTAAAAACAGCAAAATTTGGATAGTAATAAAAAGGAACTTCTTCAGTTTCATGCTTGCTTGCTTCAGCACAAAACTCTGCTTGCACTATTGAAAAAATACTGGCTCTTTGCAATAGATTGTAAAATAGTACTCTTGTATTCTCTTTTGTTTAGCTGTGTTAGTTTTTCATAAGTACATGCAGTCCCCGAGTGACAAACATCTGACTTACAAATGACTCATAGTTAATAATGGGAATGAGACAACAGGAAGTGAGAGGAACAATCTACCCCTCAGAAGAGAAATTCATTTGCCCTCCAACCCTCCGAAATAACGAGACAAGACAAGTAAGCTTGGGTTTAAAACTGGGCAACTTTATTGATAGTTACCTATTTAACTTTAATTTGGAACTAGGGCCAAAAATCCTTAGCCATCTAAGAATTTGGTAAGGCATAAGCCGATATTAGTGGTCATACCCGACCATCCATTAAGACTGAATTTAGGGCGAAACACCAGGTCCCCAGTCTATCTAAACCTGGATGACCTAAAGGGGAATGTGTTGGAGAGTTTTGCCTCCGAAACAAATGAGGTCAAAGTCTCCCATTCCAAGGCCATAATCGTTCACCCTCGCCGGGGCTGTACAAACCCTAAGCGAGGATTCACGCCTCTGGCCAACACCAAAACAGAGGTGCCTTGTGGTGCACACCAAAATAAGAGATTCCCCTAAGCATTCCGCTGACCATCTAATTAAATGACCACACCTCCCAATTTACCACTCCACACAGTATAGGGTAGGCGAAAAACCCTCCCAGAACATGGGAGGGAAAAAATTCCTACCCGGCCCATCTAAGCGACCACACTACTGCTATACTGTTAGCGGTGGGCGGGTGGGTCGAAGCTCCAAAAGTGAGTGATCTGAGAGGCAGGCAGCTTCTTAGAAGCCCCGCCCCCTTCTAGAAGTCTCTCCTTCGTTGGGAGGGGGCAAATCCACTTCCCTCCCCCAGCTGCGCAGTGGGGGGAAGTTTCTTCTGAAAGAGTTGTCATAGGGAAAAGGTATCTCAACTAAAGCTTTCTTACCAATCCTTGGTTCCACAACAAGCCAAATTTTTCAAAATCCAATTATCACAGGGACAGGATCATGCTGATGCACAGTTATTAGTGTGATTTTTTCTTGTTCTTCCTGCCCAGTGAATGATTGAAAATATGACTCCAATGTGTTTCCAAGCTCTCCAGAGCAGATTTTGAGATTTGACAAGAGTGCTACAGGTTGAAATGAGAGGGAATTCCCTTTCCTTTTCTTGCTACCAGAAATATATTGGACAGTGAGAATACCTTATTGGATCCTGAACAATTTTTTATTTACTTAGTTTTGTATACAACAACTGAGCAAGTTCCAATAATATCAGTTTATTTCTAAGAACAGTCACAGCTTTATGCCTTACATATTAGTCTTGGATGGGTATTTCAAGGTTGATTTATTAGAGCATTTGGCATTGCCACATTTGTTTGTATTACTTAATTTCACGATTTCATAATGTGCTTGGCAACTTTTCTTGCCACTATTAACAGAAACAGTTGACTTTGCTTGTTCCAAGTAGACAGAATACAAAGGAATGAGCAATCTCATTTTTCAATATACTTTCAATTTTCAAGAGTGTTTAGCACTGGCCTAACGAATCCTTCCCAAATCAATCATTGTTTTACTTTTTAGCTTTGTGGGAGAGGAGCTAGGCCAACCAAAGTGTTTTAGACAATCTCATCCTTAAAACATCTAGTGGTATGATTTGTGACTGTAATAAGGAAAAGCAGCCAGACCTTGAAATGACATTACTTGCACTCTCAGACAACTGCAGCAGTTTGAAATGTCACATGGATGGGTGCTTCCTAAAATCAGATTCAATAGTCACTGCAAGTTTTTAAGAGTGACACTTAAAAGCAATGAGAGCTCTCCTAGAACTTAAAATGAACTGATTTTTTTTAGAAACAAGTGATATGCCAAATGGAAAGAATGTCTGAAGACTTTGCTTGGATCTCCTGACTTCCCTTAATACACATGCAGAATTTAGGTGGCTTCTATTTGATATATCCTCATCCTCATTTGGCAGTCCCGTTGAAATGTTTTCTTTATCTTTTTTAAATATGTGAATTGCACAACTTTGCTATATCTCTCTATATAAAAGTCAAACTATGTTTATATGTATGTGCTGTATATTATTTATATTTATGTATGTATGTGTTATGTATGCATTTTTGATTCACAAAGGCTTGATGGATCTGGACCAGGCTTGTTACACATACTCTTGATGATCCAGCAAAAATACTACTTATTTTATTTTTCAGAAGGACTTTTATTTTTTAACATCAGCATGGCAGAAGAGCACATTCCCCATTATGCTGGAAATAGCCAAACCTATCAATTTTGAATGATGCAAATTTCAGTCTCTGTTTTGAAGAATTCATTAAAAGGCACTAGTTTCTCTACAATCAGGAAAGGAAGAACAGGGGGCTTTTAAAAACTCATGTATAAGAGGATGTGCAATGGACAAATGTTTCACAGATTGTCACCCCTACAAAAAACTACATGACAGCTAGGTTAGGCCCTTGGTGCTTTTCCATCTGTTTGCACGCAGTTGCTGTCCACACTGGAGGACAGATTCTGGCACAGAAAACAAATAATGTGTTCACCATGCTGAGCTTTCTTTCTTATGTACCGCTATCTGGTTTATCCTGTAAAGTTTCTTTTACTAATTATGTAGTGCCCAGCTCTGTTCCCTCATTAGTGTAGGGAATCATTAAATGTTCAGGAGGAGATAAAACCGTCAGTAGAAATTCATTACCAGCTGCATGAAGATTGGTTAGAAACAACACTGCAATTCTCCAGGGAAATTCTTGTCAAGCCCAGTCTCAGTTAGTGGACTTGCCAACTGAGCAAATACACAAAGAAGAGAACTTAGCCATGTATGCTGGGGCTTCAACAGATCATTTTGTTAAATTGTTTTTTTCTGAAAACCTTTACATTTCCCCTCCTCTCGCTCATCCTGACAATATTAGCACTCATTTGCTTTTTGTCAGGTTTAGTCCCTTGCTATCGAAACTGAAAGGAATTCTGGCTTTAGAGTAATTTACACCTGGCCTTTGCCCTTTATTAAGTAGAATCAGCTCCAGATATAGGTGTCAGGACCCAGGCTGCAGAGCACCAATAACACAGAGGCCAGAATCTATCTAATATCTTTATTGTGGAAATATATAAAGTTAATAAAAACAAGTGTAGAAAATAGTCCAGAAGTAGACCTTTCAGGAAAGGTCAAAATTAGTCCAAAAAAACAATGTCCAATATGAAATATTAAGGTCCAAAGTTGTAATCCAGTAACCGAAACACTCACTTTGCCAAGCAAAGTGAGGGGAGATGACAAGGTCCTTTAGTCCATGAAACTTAAGCAAGGCTAGGAAGTAAACTTGATTCTTGGAACACTAGGCTTAATTCAAGGCAACAAGAAACGAGGAGCAAGAACAGGATCCGTGGCAAATTCGTGGCGAGGTCCGGAAGGCAAGGCAAGGTCCGTGGAGCAAGGCAAGGTCCTGGGAAGCAAGGCAAGGCTGGAAACGGGAGCAAAGGACTTGGACGCGGGAGTAGCGCAGTCCACACACAACCTACTCCTGAAGCTGACGAATTGACTCCGCAAGATTCCTACGTGGGCAAAACACCTAAATAGGGTCTCGTTTTCCCGCCAAAGAACAATTCTCTGGGGAACCAGAACCGAAAGCCCTTCTCTGTGTCCAGATGCATGACTCCCTAAAGTTTCCCATGGGAAGCAGGCTTAATCAGCTGAATGCCTGGCAGCAATCCTAGCGCTCCTGCGAGACGCCTCCTGAGCGCCTTTCTGTTGTTTATAATAATCACGGCGAGAAAATGGGGGAGATTTCGGCTCAAGGCTTGTTTGGCAGACTTCTGGAAGGCAAATCTCCTGCAGGTGCAAGGGCTCCAATTCTGGCTGAAAAAGCTCCAATTCTGGATGAAACGGTGGGAAACCTAAGTTTTCCTCTTCATCTGTCTCAACAGTGCTGGGAACGGGACTACATGGCCCATGAGTCATCACAATAGGTGTCTTTAGAACAGGGTTACACAAAAGTAGGTCTGAGAGATTCCAAAGGGTGTTTTTATTTTTATTTTTTTTGGCCAGATTGATGCACACTTGGACTTCTTGCAAGTTTTCCCAGCTCTACATAAATGGACAATTACAAGGACAGTTCAGCAGACTGACACTATAGTTTTGACTGGCAGCAGTACTTCCCAGTGAAAGGGTGGCTTAACATGAAGTCTTGACTTCCAATCACAGTGATTTCCAGCAGAGGCTGGATGGCTATCTGTCGGAGGTGCTTTGAATGCGATTTTCCTGCTTCTTGGCAGGGGGTTGGACTGGATTGTCTGTGAGATCTCTTCCAGTTCTATGGCTCTATGATTCTATGATTTAGTGGAAGACATAGAAGGAAGCTATCAGAAGTGATTTCACTGTATTGTTTCTGCTGCAATTATTATTGTGCCTGTGGAAACTGTGGCAACAACAGCGCCAGTCTCCATGAGAACCAACCAGACTGGCTGATATTACAGGGTGTTCAATGACTGGTTGACATTACTCCCTAAAGCATGCATGTGGAAATTCATTGGGTCTCCAAAGGTTGGTCACGGTCTACCAACATTTCCTCTCAGGGAAAGATGCTATCTTCTTGTTAGGGCTGATGCTTCTGGAAACTTAAAATAGGACACACCAAATCCAAGGAGCCAGATGGCATAGCTATGGGCAGGGGGAGGAGACTTGATATTTGCTGCTTTTTCTCCATTCACTTAAATCTCAGTTACTTAATAAATATCCCCCTGCTCTGTTAGACTGCATCTCCTATATTCCTCACCATTGTCCATCCTTATTAGGCTGTTGAGAGCTTGAGAGCTAGGAAACTGGAAATTGCTTATTTTTGGATTGGAGTGGATAGAGCTATCCTTGTCTTCAGATTGCTATCTCCACTCTTTTTTTAATCCCACTGTGTTGGAATGGGATTTAAACTGTGACTTGCTGGGCACAGAAAGTTTTCAAATGCTCCATCATATCCTTTTAATTTCACTCAGTAGAATAATATATTCCTTTTCCATCAATAGTTTTAACAGTTATAACAGAAATTTAGATTATTTGTTCAATCCTATTGTGTTTTTTTTCAGGAATAAGAACTGTTTGTACCGTGGGCTTAGTATAATACAAGTGCCCATAGGTCTTTGAAGTCCCCTTGTTGATCCTGCAGCTTGATCCTCAAACTGTTTACTGGGAAGTAATTCCTATTCATATTAGTAAGACTGTTCTTCAAATAATTGTGCTTTCGTTTGCAGCTTTATAATCTTTTCTTGTTGGCTAAACAGCTCCAAATTCTCCAGTATCTAAGCCTCCTTATGTATTTGGCAGTCTAAGTTTGACTGAGTTACATTTAGATTGAAATAATTTTTATAGCTTTTTCTTCTTGGCAGTTTCTCTATTTTTAGTCTAGCCTTCAGGGACTTTCTCTGAAGAATGCTATACAAGTACTTGAATTGGATTAGATTGGATTTTCAATCATTCGTTTATTCATATGCTTGCTCATAACTGGCTGCATCAGGGTTTTTTAAGCCCATTTGTTTACAGCTAGTTTATGGATAAGTAGCACTCTTGTAATCACTTTATTTGTGTATGGTGTACTATGCAATCCTGCCAGGATGGACTCTGAATCAGTAAACTGTTTCCCATTATTATGGCTACTGCCTCTCCATCTTTCCCAGTGCTTATTAAAATATATTGGAGGGAATCACCAGGTGATGGACATGGATAAACTTTTATTAGTATTAGTATTCCAATTTGTGCATTGCAGAGAGTTTATAAAGCTGTGTGTCCTGATACTCACTACACAATGCAAAGCTGTTTCCCCTAAGAACCATGCAACTTCAGCTTCCATGATAAGTGTAAATTTAGTGATAACTATATGTACTGAGCTGTCTCCAAAATCTGATCCATCCCACCCGCCCCCAAAATTCCAGAATAGAAAAATATCATTCCATTTGTCAGCATTAAATATGCAAAATATGTTTGCATAAACTAATCAATGTATCTGTTTGCTCAATTTGGGTAATTTTTAAACTGATAGTAATTACCAAGCCTTAAGAGCGGATTTAGAGGTGAGGAGGGATGGAGAGTAGAACTGATAATCCATATGTATACATATACAAACATAGATATATCTCAACCCCTCCCCCAACACACACTTTACCACATACATGTGCACATAACATATCCATGTTGTGAAAATGGGGGAAATGCCATCAATTAGATACCATTCATTAGACCTTTTGAAGAGAATAAGCTTCATTTGTTCTGAACCAGGTCATTTTTTAAAAGTCAAAACATCAATTTCTGCTATTTCGACATTATGTTCTGAAGACAAGGTCCATAGGTTTTCATCAGGTTTTGAAAGGATTTTGTGACTAAAAGGAATGCTAAAAATCCGTGCTGTAAAGAAAAGTTACTTCTTATTTCTAAAGAGCTGGAAAGATATTTTGTACATTCTTATCAGGAACAATAAAACCAATGGGCAACATGTTTAAAACAAACTTTCTCTCACAAATTAAATTTAGAAACTGAGCCTTTCACAATCCCTATCTGGATGTGGAAACCTAACAGTTGTAAACCCAAGTGGTTTGAGATCAGATAAAGCTACAAACATAATTGTTCCAGTTTTTGTTTCAAAATGGCCCCAAAGGAGCCATTTTCTTTGTATAGAGACACAATGGCTAACAACATTTCATAGAAAACTGGAGAGCCAACTCAATTTCTTTTTCAAGCCAAAGTGGTGAAAATATTTGTTAAACCTGCAAACATCACAATGGTCTATTTTTGTATTAGGGAACGGAATTAAGAAAATGATAGGAAGGTGTGTACCTTCCTTGATGGCTGTTCTTATTGCAGCCATTCCAATTTGGAGAATGGAATTATGGAGCATAATTTTCTCCTTATTTGTTTTTTTGGAAGAGTATAGAAATTGTGTTTCACTTCTGTGGGATATCTCCTGCTTAGGCCAGTTTTCCTGGAATTTGCCACTTCTGGAAATCATCTGAACTGCATCTGAGATTGACCTAAACCTACAAACAATAGAGACAGTTTCCTCTTGAGATTTCATACATGTTCATCTCCTCTTTGTGTCCGTAATAGGACATTTTGTGAGCCTGGGTAGTTCCCTGGCTGCACAATAGTCAGGTTGATGCTGGGATGCATTTCTGAACTCCTTCCATCATAGTTGCCTTTATTCTTTCCCTACAGCTGGGTATGTATGTTGTTGAAAGGTTACGAATGTCTAAAACTCACAGGCTACATTGTATTCTTGATATAAGCAGTGTGAATTATGTCCAAAAAGGAAAGGGATAAGAAGTCTGTCAGTTTCACTTTTTATCTCATTATTTAAACACATCGAATTCTATCACATTGGTGGAGAAATTTATGGATTTTGGAGGAAATCTTTCAAAAGAGAAACCAAACAACATTCACTTTCACCAGCAAATTTTATACTAATATCTATTATTATATCTCCTATACTATATCTATTCCCAGAATGGAGAGTGCTACATTGTCCTTTCCTGCCATATAGCTGCTAAACATAAAAAAGCTTTTTACAAAAGAAGTTGAAGAAGAGGCAGCAGGCCAAATGAAGCCAGTTTATAATCATAATTAAATATTTGAGGATTCATAGTCAGACTTTGAACTAAGCACTCAAAGCCCTGCCTGGATAGACAAATTTGTCAGTTGACATTCAAGAAAGAAAGAAAGAAAGAAAGAAAGAAAGAAAGAAAGAAAGAAAGAAGGGAGGGAGGGAGGGAGGGAGGGAGGGAGGGAGGGAGGGAGGAAGGAAGGAAGGAAGGAAGGAAGGAAGGAAGGAAGGAAGGAAGGAAGGAAGGAAGGAAGGAAGGAAGGAAGGAAGGAAGGAAGGAATTATCTGGTTATGAAGATGTTTGGAAAAAATTGCAAGGTCTTATAAAAAATTAAAGAAATCTCTGTCCATCTCTATATGGCATATATACACTGATAACATAACAAGGTAAGGCAATTAAATAAGTGAAGAGAATCATGCTGCAATCATATAATGGGTTGTTGGTTGAGTTTCCACACAAGCCAACAAAATACTTCTAGGAAGCCCACAAGGAGAATCTGAAAATACTGTTGGTAGTACTTTCTCACCATTGATTCTCAACACCCAGGATTCAAAGGATAGGAAAGATGTGCCCCACTAGATTTCACTGAACTGCAAGTCACATCATTCCTCACCATTGGCTGTACTTATTAAGATGGAGGGGAGTTGCAATGCAAGAGCATCTGTACAACCACACATTACTCATCCACATAGTATTCACTACCCTCTGAAAATGGATTTTGTATACACAAATAATGGGCAATGGCCACAGATAGATGTATCTTCTATGAATGTGTCTCATCCCATTCCCTTTTTAGATTCAGGATGTGTTCCATTTTCTTAAAAGGCAACATTGGCTCTTGGGAGGCTAAATATGTGAAAAATATGAAAACCAATAAGATGTAAATGTGTGCAGGTTATTTTTCTAATAATCAACTCAAATTGTAGGCATTTATCTCAGTACAGTTGGAGGAGACACATAAATTAGAATGCCTTCAAAATTTATGTTGCTGAACATATAAAAGGTTTTGAACCTCTGTGGTATGTAATAAATCCTAATGCCAGGAATGAAGTGTTGATTTGGGTATTGGTTTTTGCAGAATTTCATTTGAACTAAAATGCATTCCTCAACATCTGACAATACTTTAAATTAAAATTACCAGCCGCCCATTTGGAACACTGTGTGGATATTTCATGTCAAGGGTGTTTAATAATCACGTCTGTTGTTACCAACAGCAAGCAATGAAATATCCACTCAGGTATTTTTTCAGTTTCAAATTACTGTAGAATAGCAAGCACATTATTAGCTCTGTGTAATTAGAAAGGAAGGAGCTTTATTTATTTTTTTAAAAAATGAAGATGGAGAGAGAATGTACATTCCAAAAATGTCATGCTGTTAAATAGGAAAGCCCATCATGTGGCAGCTGCTGAACATTTTGGACAAGGTCTGATCGCCTCTCTTTGAAAAACCCTGCTAAACACAGCTTGTGTCCAACTTGTTTTCTACTGGGAACATTTGTATGCCAGAGCAGTCAGTAAACATTTAAGTAAATAACAATCAAACACGTTGGACCAAATTCATCCCTGATACAGTGCCATGCTCATCATTCCAGTAGACTCTAGACTAGTTTGATCCACTTTGTTTTGGTGTGGGGGGGGGGCACAATATGCACAGCAATCTTAAGCATCAGCATTGTCTTTGTATGTGTGTGTGGGGGGGGGCGGGGGGTCTTGATGTTTGATGATAATCATCTTACAAAAAATGAAGGCCTCTGTTTGGTAATCTTTAGGCAATACCCATAACTGAGATCAAAGAAAATGGGGAAATGCAGCTGTACTTTTTTTCCAAATGAAGAACCAATTTGAGGAGAAACATCTGTTAGTACTTGGCTTTGTATACCAGTAGCTGGACACCATTCCAAGTTTTATACAGCTTGTGTGATCTGCTTTTGCAAATATCCCAGTGTGTGTGGTATTGAAAAGTGAGTTTATCATATCTCGAGAGAGAGAGGGGGGGGGGATTCTTCTTTGCTGGGATTGCCATTAAATGTCGAAACATTTAAAAAATCATGCTTAAACAAAGAAATAAAAAATTAAAAGAAAATATAAATGCTTAGACGTGCCCAGAAAAGCTATACCGGTGGTTCAGCATGTTTCAAAGATTTGTACCTAGGGGCAGGTGCATATGAAATATCGGGTCCTCCGTAATGCTAGGTATGGAAATATATTTTTAAAAAACAAAAGAATTGTATTTTTTTCATACACAAATATGTGGTCTTAGCTTCTTGGAGGAAGAGTTATAGAACATCTGAAGTGACAACAAGAAGTGATTTAGAATTACATGCAAATGATCCCATTTGTAGGAAAATAAGTTATAGCAAGCATTTTAGTAAATTTCTCTGAAAGAGGTGTTTACATTTTTATCAACTTTTATTTAAGTATTAAATGTTGATCTCACTATTCTCCCATGATAAGATTTAAGGCAGCTGTTCACCGTTCATAAATTGAGGACACATTGCAAAGCATCGTTATTGAAAATTATTCACAATATTTTCTAGCATCCCTCTTGCCGACAATGGCCCCAAACATCCTTGGTCTCAGGATGAAAACAATGATGAATATATTTGTGCTACTGCTATTGCTAATACAGTAGAGTCTCACTTATCCAAGCCTCGCTTATCCAAGGCTCTGGATTATCCAAGCCATTTTTGTAGTCAATGTTTTCAATATATCGTGATATTTTGGTGCTAAATTCGTAAATACAGTAATTAAAACATAACATTACTGCATATTGAACTACTTTTTCTGTCAAATTCGTTGTATAACATGATGTTTTGGTGCTTAATTAGTAAAATCATAACCTAATTTGATGTTTAATAGTCTTTTCCTTAATCCCTCCTTATTATCCAAGATATTCAATTATCCAACCTTCTGCCGGCCCGTTTAGCTTGGATAAGTGAGACTCTACTGTAGTAAGATCCAACTCCAAGAAATGTGGAGGATTTTGTCTCTGCTCTCCACAGCCACCCAAACAAGATTAGGCTGATCAATAATAACAGCTTATAACAGCAATAATAATGAATATGTTTAGTGAACTTCATGACTGGATTATTGGTTCTGTTGGGCTAAAATACAATGTTCTATGTACTGCCATGGCAGCCAGTTTCACTATCACCTCCCATCACCGAGGGTTGCCACTTTTGTATGCATGGAATAGCCCTTCCTGGAGGAAATTACTCTGCAGAGCTGGCCAAGCCCAAATGCTTGACTTCCTTCATCTAGGCATCTGACCAACAAAGAGCTCAAGGGAACAAAGCTCACCCTTGAGGAAAAAGAAAATCAAGCTGTAATGTATTGAAATACCTTGGCTCCTGTTTCCAGTTTGGAATCCATAACACAAACTGTAATGTTGAAGCAGCTGTATACAACAGCTAAACTTCTTCTAATCTCCTCATATAAAATCATGCAGTTCTCAATTTCTTTAGAAAAAAAGAAAACACTCTACTACAGATTTAGCATTGGTACCCGCTGGCTAAATTATCCCCCTTCTCATTGAAACTGTCTGTAGCAAATAATTCTGTTTGACAGTAGAGATACTTATCTGGTGCTAAGTGGGTCTGATCATTTGCTGACATCTATAGTAATATCCCATTCATGAAACCAAGCAGATGTTCCTGCTGTGTAAACCAACAATAATTTTATAAACCAGTTCATTCCCCCCCCCCCCCACACACACACAAACAAACACGCATTTCACCATCTGAAGGCAAGTGTAAAATCAGACAATATTGGTGTAAAAGCTTGGCTCTTAAGAGGAAGGAAGAGAAGAACCTTAATGTTCTGACTCGAAAAGACACTCCTGCTCCTCCTTAGGAGTAACTGGCCGAACAAATTGTCTTTGTTTTTATATATATAATGTTTATTTATTTTCATTCATTCAAATATACATACATTGCGAGTGTTTGTTGCATACAGTGCAATACTTTCATCTATTAGTCTTTCATAATCATTTCTCAGACAATATATTTACAATAAGGGGTCACAGGCTTCTATTTGTATAGTATATATAGTGATATTATAAGTTCCAAATTTATATCCGTTTCCTCCTTGCCTTCAGTCTATTAGCTTCCTCTATGTATATTTTTAGATTAATTTTACATTGAAATGTTGGATCATTGGTTTCCATTCCTTAACAAAGTTCTCTAAAGGTTCTCCTCTTAAGTGCATTGTTATTTTGTCCATCATCAGCAACTCTATAGTATATTGTTCCAGTTCTGCTAAGGGAGGTACCTTAGGGGTTTTCCAGTATCTAGCGTATACTATCCGAGCTGCCACTGTCACGTAAAACAAAATTCTTCCATATTTCCTTTCCAATTCTTCTTCAGGCATGTTCAAAAGGTACATTTGTGGTGTCATTTTAAAATTTGTATTTAATATCTTTTCTAGATGTGCATGAATCTGTTTCCAATAGCTGTTTACTTTGTTGCATGACCACCACAGGTGGTAAAATGTGCCTTTTTCTTTCCCACATTTCCAGCATTTATCGGTGCAGTTGTACATCTTCGCTAATCTCTCTGGAGGGAGATACCACCGCAAGTGCATTTTGTAAATGTTTTCTTTTAGGTTTTGACATGCCGTGTATTTCATTCTTCTATTCCATGTTTTTTCCCATTGGACCATTTTTATCTCTTGGCCGATGTTTTGAGCCCATCTAACCATTGAGTCCTTTACTACTTCCTCTTCTGTGTGCCAAGTCAGTAGGTTTTTGTATATATAAGATATAAGTCCTTTTGGTTTTTGGAACATCGCCACATCAAACCATGTTTTTGCAGTCTGGAAACCTGAGGTTTTGAGTTGTTCTTTAAATTTCTCATGCAGTTGTCTATATAGAAGCCAGTTACATTTAAGGCCTGATTGGTTCAGTTCTTCTAGGGATTTCATTTCTGAGTTTTCCAAATTAAAATGGACCAATTCCCTGTAGGTTAACCATTTCCCTTGTAAGATGTTCTCCCTTTTGTAGTATGCCTCATGTGGGGACATCCACTCTGGTGTCTTTGTATATATTCTTTTTTTGTATCTGTTCCAGGTGTTTAGAATTGGTCTTCGTATGTAATGATCATTAAATATGCCTGTTGGTTTGGCCTTTTGTATATCTAAATATCCATGCCATCCAAAAGGGAGATTTATACCTTCTAAATCTAATAGCTCATTGTCTTCTAGGGTCACCCATTCTTTAATCCAGTCCAGACAGCATGCATGAAAGTAGAGTTGTAAATTTGGAAGGGATAAGTCGCCTCTTGTTTTATCATCATTAAGTATTTTCATTTTTACTCTTGGTTTTTTCCCAGCCCAAATAAATTTTGAGATGTCTTTTTGCCAAATTTTGAAGATTTTTTCATTGTTAATAATTGGTATGTTTTGAAACAAAAATAACATTTTTGGCAGTGTTGTCATTTTGATAGATGATATCCTCCCTAATAGGGAGAGCCCTCGTTTGTCCCATTCCGTTAGTTCTTTCTTTATCTCTCTCCACACCTTTTCATAATTATTTTTGAATAGTTCTGAATTTTTCTTTGTGATGTATATTCCTAAATATTTGGCTTTCTGTACAATATTATATTCTGTGTTTTCTTTTAGTTCTTGTTTTTCCGATTCTGTGAGGTTCTTTGTTAAAAATTGACTTTTCTCTTTGTTTACTTTTAACCCAGCTAATTCTGAGAAGTTTGTTAGGGTATTAATTAATTAATTTTTCCTTTGAATCATTGGGGTTTTCCAGAGTCAGAACAATATCATCGGCGAAGGCGCGAATCTTATATTCTTTTCCTGCTGCCCGAACACCTTTTATCTCCTTGTTTTCATTTCAACCACCTAAACTGGGCTCTACAGGCCAATGGATACTCCACCACAGACATCAGAAGAGCTGCAATGCCAAGAACAAGCCATGAGAGTCAAGACAAAGATCCACCCAGAGGAAAGGTGTTCTTACCATACATCAAGGGAACTACTGACCGCATAGGCAAACTGATGAATAAGCACAACCTACAAACTATCTACAGACCCACAAAGAAAATCCAACAAATGCTACGGTCAGCAAAGGACAAGAGGGATCCTCTCTCCTCTGCAGGAGTCTACCGTATACCATGCAGCTATGGACAAGTATACATAGGGACCACCAAACGCAGCGCCCAAACAAGAGTCAAAGAACATGAAAGGCACTGCAGACTAATTCAACCAGAGAAATCAGCCATAGCAGAGCATTTGATGAACCAGCCTGGACACAGAATACTATTTGAGAACACAAAAATGCTGGACCATTCTAACAACTATCAAGTCAGACTACACAGAGAAGCCATTGAAATCCACAAGCATGTGGACAACTTCAACAGAAAGGAAGAAACCATGAAAATAAACAAAATCTGGCTACCAGTATTACAAAACTCCAAAATCAAAACAGTAGATGGGAACCAACACAATGAGGACTTGACTGAACAAAGGATGCCCTCAGGCAAGGGACAAAACATTTCCAATGCCAATTAGGGTGATTAACTGAAACATTAATGCTGGCTCCCAGTGACAAAGAACTCTTGCCACACCTTGGACTATACACAGATATATATTCTTTCCTTTCTTTACTTAATTTATCCATACCTCACAGCCTCTGAGGATGCCTGCCATAGATGTGGGCGAAACGTCAGGAGAGAATACTTCTGGAACATGGCCACACAGCCTGAAAGACATACAACAACCAAGTTTTAAATTTTTTTGACTGATAACTAAAAGCTGAAACACAACTTTGATAGAATAAAAACTTAGATTTCTATAGCATGTACGACCCTGATTACATTAAATTACTGGATTTTTAAAAAAATGATAATGCACATGAACGCTTAACTTAATGTGATTTTAGTTGGATACATACAATTGATAAGGCCATTTTAAAAATGGGTAGAAGCTAAGGGAAAATTTGAACCACCTCACAATCTGTGTGTGTATGAATTTTTTTTCTGAACCAGATTCAATCCTCCCCTTACTGCAAGTTGCAATTTACAATTCAAGGGAAGCCTCTATTACCACCAATTAGATATTTCATTGAAATACAAAAAGAAGCTTCAAATCAGTTTTTTTGGGAAGAGAGAGAGAGGAGTTAATCCTTTCCCTTACTGCACAAAGCCAAGATTTCTTCACCTGCTATTTACATAACAAAATATGCACATTAAATTGTACCAATATAACTACTATTAGGTATCATATATTTTAATATTCAAGTCAAAAAAATTACCTTTTCACTTTTCAAAAGTGCCAAAAGGGTGTCAGAGAAGATTCCTGGTTAGCTTTTAGTGACAGGCTTACAACGTCTAGTGCTTTGTGCCTTTATATATAATGGAGGTTTCATTTTTTAATCTATCACTGTTATGGTTGAGCCTCATGGCTCTACTACTGGGAGACATGGGCGTAAGACTCCTTGAGAGTCAGATACTCTCGAGGAGCGAGAAAGGAAGCGGCTGCGAGATATCTTTGCAGAACCATCTGACGAGGATTCTTTTGAGGGGTTTACTGAGAGAATGGAGGAAGAGATGGTTAGCTCGGAAGAGGATGACATGGAATGGACTCGTGTAAGGGAGGATTTGGGTGCCACTGGCAATGATAGTATGGAAGGCGATTGGGGACCTTCAGGATTAGACCCGTGGACAAGCTGGAGGGATGGGACGGGATCCACAGCTGGGGATGCTGTGGGGCGTAGTCAAAGGTGTTCCAGTTCTGATGAGGAAAGTGATGAGGAAACGCCCGGGCTAAGGAGAACAGCTGATAGTGATGAGGACTTGTAACTGGCATAAAATGGGGTTTGGGAGCAATAGCAAATTGCGTTGGGCAAGGTAATCTGGACGAACGCTTGGGATCTGTGTGGGAAGTTTTCCTGAAGACGGGTGTGATTCGTTTGCTGACTACGTAAGTTATCCTGGACATTGGGCTCAGACGGCGGGAGGAATTGTGTGGGGTTTTGTTGTGCAACCTCTGCTTAATCTTAATAGCTTTGACCTTCCGTCGTCTTCTTGACGGATGCCATCTGCTTACTCTGGACTTACGGACTGACTGACTACGGCCTCGGATTCTCCTACCTGTGTCTATCGTTGGAACTGGTGAACTACAAACGTCTGCATCTGCCTTACGACCTTCGGAACGGATTGGGACTTCGCTGACTGCTTCTGCCCTCGTCTGCTGTGTTTGTATTGGGAAATTGCCTGCTGTGTGGAGGAGTAACCTCTAAGTTACTCAAACATAGCTCTTGGCAGCAGAGAAGCATCTGCTGCCAATTAGTTGCATTCCTTTGAACTTTTTGTTCACCAGCTTCTGTTTGTTTATTCCCAGGCTGAAGCAAGCTGTTTTGATTTAACCTGGATTAAACTCCGGTTTAATCCGGTTTATCTTTTGAACGTTTTTCTTGTCTCTTTTTACTTTTAAGGCCAGTGTTTGCCTAGCCCTTGTCTTTTACGGGCATTTTTGGTTCTGTAACTCCAATAAACTTTGTTATCTTTTATCTTGTGGCGTTCTGTCTTTGACAATCACCATATACTTACTCTACTAGATATAGGGATGGGTGCTAATTTTGTACTCAATTTATATATTTATTGAAAAATAGACAAATTCATAAACTTGTTATTCAGAACATAAAACTAAAATAGGCAAAAATCAAAACTGACAAATTCATTAATCCAGATTCAAGATTTGTTAGTGTTTAGTTGTTAACTAAATGGCATAAAATTTCTATAGATGCAACATGTTTTGCAGTGTTGGGTTAGAGTTGCCACTTTGGAGTGCATGAATGGTATAGGCTTTTCATCTTCATCAATGTGTACATGTGTGTGGATATGAATAAATATCAAGCAGGTATAACATTGTTCTCCACAGGCTGGGAAGGGCTGCATTGATTGGATTTTGCTGCTGCAAATGGGTGACAATTTAAATTCAACACAATTTCAGTAAGAATATATACCAAAATCTATAAATGTCTTACTAGACAAGTCAGAAAGAACTTGACATTAAAAAATATAGAAGCAGGAAAAAGTCATACTAGAAAATTCTTCAATTGTTAGCTACGTATAGCTATTTGTTGTCTTATCTGTTTCCTTCTGCTTATTACTCAGAGTATACTGGAATATTTGGCACTGCTGTTCATGTTAAAGCAAAGCTGCCACTTGCCATTTTTGTTATAGGTCTTTAAGGCATTTCTGACATGTGATCCTAAAGAAGACCTCTCATTATGTTTTCTTGGTAAGATTTGTTCAGAGGAAGTTTGTCTTCGGAACCTGAGGTCTCATCTACATAGCCGTATAATGCAGTTTCAGAATGCAGTTTAACTGCATTGAACTGGATTATATGAGTCTACAGTGCTATAAAATGCAGTTCAATGCAGTTAAACTGCATTCTGAAACTCCATTATATGGTCGTGTAAATGAAGCCTGAGACTATGTGAACTTCCATTGCCAGGTGGGGATTCAAACCCGCATCTTTAAAGTCATATAGCCCCATCTTACATGCAGAATAGTTGAGCCTTCGGTGGCCTAGGGGATAAAAGCCTTGTGACTTGAAGGTTGGGTTGCTGACCTGAAGGCTGCAAGGTTCGAATCCCACCCGGGGAGAGTGCGGATGAGCTCCCTCTATCAGCTCCAGCTCCATGCGGGGACATGAGAGAAGCCTTCCACAAGGATGATAAAACATCAAAAAAACCATCCGGACATCCCCTGGGCAATGTCCTTGCAGACGGCCAATTCTCTCACTCCAGAAGCAACTCCGGTTGCTCCTGACACGGAAAAAAAAGCATGCAGAATTGCCTATCATATGACACTTCCACTTCACTTGAGGCACGAAGCCCACCAGCTCTCACCCCACAACATTGATCTACTTCCAAAAGAGCTCCATGCTGCAAGTGAAGTGGAAGTGAGATAAGCCACTGCTGTGGCAACACAGGAGGATGGGGTGAGGGGGAAGGAGGGCAATGCGGGGCATGGATCGATGGGTTCCCCACACCAGATTCACCATGATGCACGGCGAATCCCAGTCTTAATGTGATGTCCCTGGTCTAATGCTGAAACCACTACAACACACCAATTCTCACTTCTCATTTACCATTTCATTTTTATTATGCACATTCATTCTTGGGGGTGGGGGGGTCATACATTGTTTGTGTAGCTTAGGATCCACTTCCATATGTCTGGGATCCACATCAGATTAGTACTTTCTTTATGATTCAGGAAAAATGCACTTTGAATAGGTGACATATTTCCACTCCATTCTATGACTGCAATGGGAAGCAGCCATCTGCATTGCCGCCAATTCATAAGAAAGTTACATGTTGGATCTAACTTATTTCTCATTGTTTGACTCCTAACTCATAAAAAAGGGTAGCAAATATGATAAGCAAAGGTTTACATGGATAACAGAGACACATATAACCTCCAGGAGCATTTTGGGAAGACAAGATAGCAATGACAGCAGGAGGTCAGGGAAAGGCACAAGGTGACTTAGGGAGGGATACTTCTGCAGTGTCCCCTGGTGAAGAGAGAAATATGATGGAAACAGTCCTTGGCTGTCTCTACTGATGTCATCTCCGAGCTAGGAGCCTCTGGTGGCCTAGGGGATAAAAGTCTTGTGACTTGAAGGTTGGGTTGCTGACCTGAAGGCTGCCAGGTTCAAATCCCACCCGGGGAGAGTGTGGATGAGCTCCCTCTATCAGCTCCAGCTCCATGCAGGGACATGAGAGAAGCCTCCCACAAGGATGGTAAAACATCAAAACATCCAGGCGTCCCCTGGGCAACGTCCTTGCAGACGGCCAATTCTCTCACTCCGGAAGCAACTCCGGTTGCTCCTGACACGGAAAAAAAAATCTCCGAGCTTCTGGTGCCAGGGAGGAATAACAGGCTCATTGACTGCAAGATCTAGAAGCACATGCAGTTGTCAAACCTATTAACATCTGTAATCAATAAAGTTGTGATGACTCATTCCAACCCTCTGTGTCATGAGTGGTTATTTTGGATAATGCTGATCACCCTATACACACAACCGTATGCATCATTGTTAGAAAAGAAACTGGAGTATACAAAGGGATGAAGGTAGAGTGGGAAACTATAGCAGAGAAAATAACTCCAGTACAATATTGTGGAAGGCTATCTGTTGTTTTTCCCTTTTGCTACCTCCTTTTTTGCCTTTTTTACAGCTTCTAGCTTCAATAACTTCAGAAACTCTTCACATGGCATGATGTATGCCAGTTAAATCAAAATTGTAACTTGAAACGTGCACACAGGTCATTTACCTCTCTAACATCAGCCATCTGAGCATCTGCAGAAATGAATTTCAGGCAGCATTGCAAAGTGGGAGCGTATCCCACTATTCCCTTCTGTTCTCTATCTCTGTGCCATTTTCCACAGCACTATTGCCATCTGTCTAACAAAGAGAAAGGACCCCGAGGGCTCCCCAGTCTACCTACACCATCCTCCTGTGCCAGTCAACATTCCTTAAAATCATTACCATTTTGCTTTGGCATGTAATTAGCATTCCTAGGTATCCAAGGAACTTCCCTTAGATAAGCGTAAAACTACTTTCTGATGTAGCTGTTTTCTACATGAAACTGCACATATTTGTAGCACAACACCTGTGCTTCTAAATGTTTTGTACAGGTTATTTCAACTGACCTTCAGAAACTGTGAGAAAGAGAGGAGTGGTGTGTAGAATCCTATTTGCGTTCTGTCGAGTCACATATCCATCTTTTGTAGCTGGTTTCTGATTCTAGCAAGCACTGCATTTTCACAATAAGAGCCAATGATAGTTTTCTTCCTATTGCAGCTTGACTTAATTGGTATTATTAGTTAGCACGGGTATTTCTCTGGCACTTCATAGTGGTTGCAAAAACGAACATAATTAACTCAACAATTATTGCTGTTGTTTCCTATTACTGTATATACTCGAGTATAAGCTGAGTTTTTCAGCCCTTTTTTAGGACTGAAAAAGCCCCCCTCAGCTTATACTTGGGTGAGGGTCCTGGTTGGCTTATATTCGGGTCAGCTTATGCTCGAGTATATATGGTTCATTTATAAATTTATATCTATTATTATTAGTATTATTACATTTATTATTTCACTCTGATATTATTATTGTTACAGTAGAGTCTGACTTATCCAACATTCACTTATCCAACGTTCTGGATTATCCAACACATTTTTGTAGTCAATGTTTTCAATACATCATGATATTTTGGTGCTAAATTCGTAAATACAGTAATTACTACGTAGCATTACTGCATATTGAACTACTTTTTCTGTCAAAAATTGTTGTATAAAATGATGTTTTGGTGCTGAATTTGTAAAATCATAACCTAATTTGATGTTTAATAGGCTTCTTCTTAATCTCTCCTTATTATAATATAATAATAATAATAATAATAAAACTTTATTTATACCCTGCCACCATCTCCCCAACGGGGACTCGGGGTGGCTTACATGGGGCCATGCCCAAAACAATACAATGTAAACAGCATATAAAAGAACAGCACAACACAATACAATAAGCAATACAGTAAATAATATCCATTACAAATTATCCAACATATTTGCTTATCTAACGTTCTGCCAGCCCGTTTATGTTGGATAAGTGAGACTCTACTGTATTACATGTATTGTTTTACTCTATTATTATTAAAAAGGATACATAAGCATATTTACATTGAAGAAGATGGGAGTAATGATTTAATCAGAGTTGGGCAGTCTTATCTTAAATTAGTTTTGTGTAAATATTCAAAAACCTTTAACCTACTGATGCCTCAATTAATGTAATTTTATTGGTATCTATTTTTATTTCTGAAATTTACCACTCTCGGCTTATACTTGAGTCAACATTTTCCCCTTTTTTTGTGGTGAAATTACGTGCCTCGGCTTATATTTGGGTCGGATTATACTCGAGTATATACGGTATGTTTTTGTTCTCGTTTTTCAAGATTCACTCAGAGAGAGTGAATCTTATCTTTCTTTGAAGCTGAGAAAGTGTCACTTGCCCAAGGTCACCCTGTTGGTATCTATGGCTGAAAGGATTGTGGAACAATGAGACCGATGTGTCTCTCATTTCAATAATACTTAACAAACCAGTACAGCCAGTTAGTATTATTATATTTCAATTAGAGCATGTCCTGATTGACTGAACAGTCAAGAGTTTACTTTATCAATTTTAAACTGTCTTAAAATAAATTAACCTGGAGAACTCATATAAAAAGTCTCTGCTAATTGCCACTGATTGGAGAATTATGGGGATGACATAGACCAACCATGAGATGCAGATGGCAATGCTGGTTTGCCTGCCTTGAATGATAAAGTCCTTAGTCCTGCTACATTCAATGTGATTTTTCATGGAGACCTGTTAGAGAAAACATTGTCAAAGACTGTTCCAAGCTCTGGAGCTCCCATATTGTTTACAAATCAGTTTTGTTTCTGTGTGCTGTTATTGATAGGAGGAAATGACTGGAACAGGAATTCCACAAATGAGCAAGTGAAAGTAATTACATATTGAAATGCCTCAAAATGTCTAGAAAATCTCCTGGGGCCCATTTACCTTACAGAATTGTGGTGCTATTATCTCTTCTTTGCTTTGGTCCCTGTGTTTCCAATCCAGATTGTAATAATATACACAGTTGTTCTTGTTAGCTGTCAAGTTGATTTACTTATGATGACCCTATGAATGAGAAACCTCTAAAGCTGGGGGTGTGATACAAGCTTTGTTGAGAAACTCACATTATTTATCAGAGACCTGCACATCTTTTAAATCTACAACTCCTGGATTCCATAGCATTCCATTATGTCAGTTAAAGTAGTGTCAAACTGTGTTAGATCTCAACTTGTGTGCCTAGATCTTTATGTAGTTATTAATAAAGAAAAAAAATTATAAATAAAAAGTGTTAATATTGTGCCACAACTTTACAATTGTGTGATTTGTAGCAATAACATCTGTATCATGTTGAACATTTCACTGAGATTTTGGTGTATACCACTATCTATTAAACATATCTTTTTACAATGTTCAAAAAATCTTATTTTTGTTTGTTATAATAGTGTCTTCCAGCATTTCACAGGCTGAGGAAACAGTGCATGCAATGGACATTAAAGGTCATTTGAGATGCCTAATACCTTATCAGACTAAATGTATATATTTCTGACATTTTAACCACAGAATATAAAATGAAAGCAATATATCTGTGAAACTGTACACCACTTTTCTGCTATGGTAA
Source organism: Anolis carolinensis (assembly GCF_035594765.1). Lineage (NCBI taxonomy): Eukaryota > Metazoa > Chordata > Lepidosauria > Squamata > Anolidae > Anolis > Anolis carolinensis. Next base: position 129,020,300 of record NC_085845.1, on the reverse strand, counting down.
GCAACATCCAAGAAGCATCGGAGCAAGCCTTACTAAAACTGTAATGTCATTCAAAAATGGCATTCATAAAACCTTCCTTTAGAACTATTGCTAGCACATAAGGCTTTTAAATTAGATACATAGAAATAAAATGTTAGTCCTTCTCTCTCTATGCCTGCATAACCACACATTCAAACTCTTCCTGCCAATATTTATATTATTGCACCATTAACAGGGATGACACAGAGTAGTCATAGTTGTCATAGTTAAGTGAGATATGTGTGAGAGAGAGATTGTATGGAGAAAAGTTTTCTGGTGGTTTTGTTGACATGAACATTCCAATTTGAAACTCTGATCTCTCTTGTCTGTATATGCTCCCCATTTTCTTAAAGTGATGCTATGTTTGTTTTTTTAATGTGGAAGATGATAAAAAAAAACACTGGGCACATATTCCATTGCACACTCAGACTTCATGTGTATGGTACAACCCCCTTATGCATGGATTCGATATCTACTGTTTCATTAACTTGTGCTTCTAAAGGAATTCCCTTCCAGAAATGTTTAGGCCTTTCAAGGTTTTCCAGTATGATTCTATGGGCTTTTTTCTGACCCAGGTATAGTCAAAATATAGGGTTCATGCCTATCTATACTTTCAGGTATCCATGCGGGGGTGGATGGTGAGTCTTGGAACTTATTCTCCATGATTATCGGGTCATACTATACTCATGTATTACATTTCAAATACTATACTCATGTATTACATTGGTGCAATAATATAAATTTGGTTCTTTCGTATTGGTACATGACATGTACACATATTAAACATTTTTAAAAATAGCAATGTAAAAAAAGAAACGAGTTTGTTAAAACTAAAACAAAATAGCCCATATAGTATCTTGAAATTGATATTTAAGTATTAAGTACTGGCTTAATAGACTGTGCTCAGCTCATCTATTCTGTTTCAGATCCACTGAAAACTTCCAGTCCATTTTTTGAGGAAACTTTGCATATAACATCTCTGAAGGCAATCATGTATCCTGGAAGTGACTGGCTCGACCTTGAAGGAACTGGGGGCAGCAACGGCCAACAGGGAGCTCTGGCGTGGACTGGTCCATGAGGTCACGAAGAGTTGAAAATGACTGAACGAGTGAGACGACGACGACGACGACGACAAAGGCAATCATAGAATCAAATAGTTAATTCCAGTCCAACCTCCTACCATGCAGAATAACATAGCAATAACATAGATAATACTAAAACAATCCAACAATAGGCAACAACGAAAGACTGTTGCAAGACTATATCTGACTAGGTAGGTTATATATGGTATATTTCCTGAAGTTATATTAGCCAGTATATTCACTGAAGTTGATAGGACAGCTTGGCTCATCAAGGCTTCTTGTGCTCTGGTGAAAATGATGTGTTTAAAAAACCCAATATTTTTTTATTATAAACTTGATCTTTAAGCCTATGGTCATGCAACTTTGTTCAGCACATAGACCAGATCTCACCAGGGGCTGAAGATGACCATTAAACATTGCTGCTAAAATTCAGTAGCAGATTCCATTTCCTGATTATTTTAAAGGGTTGGGGGCTAGGAATTTGGTGGCATAACTGCAGATGGAGAGGGGTCTAGAGATGCCAAATTTTTCTCTGGGGATGAGTGTTTACTGGTTATCTTGTTTTAACCTTTTTGTTATCTTGGGTATTTGGAAAAGGGCATGATGCAGATTAAACAAAAGCATGCATACGTACTTATCCAAACCTGTTTTCGGAACTATAAACTCTGCTGGAAAAATATATCAGCTGTAGATAGTACTAGTGTCTCTATTTTGTCTGTATTTGATCTCTGTTTATTAGTCTTCCACAAGTCCATTAACAAGCCAAAGCACAGGTTCAGAAGATCTCACCTTGCTTGTAATAGATAAATAAGGAAGTGAAGACTAGGGTTGTGCACAGATCCATTTTTCAAAATGGGCTCCTAATGATTCAGCATTTTCGGCTGCCAGGTCACCCATAACGGCATGGACACCACGGCCATTTTTTTGGACCGACAAAACACACATTTGTCGAAAATTGATTATTTCCGTTTCTTTCAGCTACATGTGGAGTGAAGAGAGGCAGCTGTGCACACATGGATTTCCTTGTGAGGCTGTAAGCCCTGCTGCCTGCCTGAGTCAATCAGAAGAAGAAAGCCACTCACATGCTGGCTAGCTCTGTGTTCTATCTCAGTACCGTCACTGCTCTTAGGATCGCTTTGCTTGCCTTTGGACTAATTTCCAGTCTTTTCCTTTGGCAATTTAATTTACTTTTCTAAATGTACTATCTTTTATTCCTTCTTTTTTTACTATTTCGTTAGTGAAGTGAGGCGGGCATGCATTGGGGGATAGTGAAAGGGAATTTTTTTTTTTTGGGGGGGGGGTGTTTGTTTAAATATAGGGGTGGTTTACTGAAGGGAAGGGATAGCCTGACTCCCTTGAATACACATCGGGAGAATTCAATTTATCTCCTGCCCTATCATTTTGCTTTTCTCTGTACTCTGACCCCACAAATATATTAAAAATTTGAAAAAAATGTTTAAAAGTCTCTGTAAGTTTTTTATTGTTTCTCTTTTCTCTCATATTTTTCTTGTGGCTTCTGTATGTGTGCACTCCTTCTCACACAGGAAGCCTAGGCCATATATATATATATATATATATATATATATATATATATATATATCATATATATTAATAGCAAATAATAATAATAATAATAATAATAATAATAATAATAATAATAATAATAAGTGGCCGTGGTGTGGATGCTGCTGGGTCAAGTGGTCAGGCTCTCAGGGAGCGAAAGCCAGAGGGAGAGGTACTACTAATCATCAATCAGATTCTCCCAGGGGATACCTTTTTGGGTTTTTTAAAATGAGATTTTATTTCTTGAATGTTTATGAATTTCCTAAAAAACAGTGGATGATCCAAACATTCTGAAACTTGGGGGACTAACAGTGGTAAATGAGTCCTCTAAGTGTGGCCATTTTCTCCCCAGTAGTCCTAAAACTGACAGAAAGAGGAGCCTGGAAAGTCCTCCCATTGCCACCAATGGGCTGGATCTCCCTGGAGTGAAAACTGATCTTCGGGCTGTCAGATCAAAAAACAACATTTTGCTCTCCTGATTTTGGGCAGCTCTTGAAAAAATGGATCAGGGCCAGCTGAAAACGGGACACCGAAAATGACACAGGGTTTACCTGAAATGCACACCCCTAGTGAGAACTGAATGACATCCATATATTTGTGCTACGCCAGCCCATATCTCTGGGTCTGTATGTAGAAGTTTGTATCCCATTAGGGCAGAGCATTTTTTTTAAACTGTTCCAACAATCTTCATTCTTTCAGAGGAACATAAGAATAAGGTGATATCAGTATTTTGGTTTATTGGCAGCAAAGAAGCAGCCTAGTGCTGACAAGGAGATCAGTCTATTATTGCCAAAGTAGGATTCTTGTCTAACAAGATTCAAAACCAGATCTAATACAATGGTAACTGCTGAAGTGGCCTGTTTTTGTGCCACAGTGGTCACTTGTCAGCCAAAAATGACATGGTAAACCTAAGGGAATTTTTACCTGTATTTAATCATATTTATTTTATATAATCTTGTTATTAATATTATTTATTTGGTTCTACTTGTTTTATCTGATTAGTTGATAATAATAAATTTATTGAAACCAGATCCCTGCTTAACAAACCGCAATCATAAACCCTTGCTTTAATTTTGATTTTTAGGAGCACTAGAATCCAGAGATTCTTTTCCAGACAAATCAAGCAGGAGAAACCAAGCAGGAATGTCTTGGCAATATATACCAGTAAACTCACTCATTTCTAATATGCCAGAATTTTGGGGATTTTTCTGAGTGCCCTGGGTCTAAGATGTTTGTGGTTTCTGAATCTGTTCCATATAATGACTAATATAACACATATATCACACATGCAGAAAAAGATTCTATGTTCCTTACTTGAGAGATGCATTTAATAAGAAAGGTGGAATAAGGACGAAGCCACCAGTGCTGGAAGTACTGGGGAAGATGGACCCCTGATCTAATGAGCCACAAGGCAGCCTTTTATTTCTCTAAGAAAGATTATTTCAAGGTGGATCACAAATGAGCAATAAATGTACATTGAAACATGTCACAATTACACATGGGTATCAAATAAAATCAGTCTAAACAACCCATAGTATTACAAGGCAGCCGTTGTAAAACAATCTTCAAGGAAACCATTATAAAACAAGCTTTAAATCTAAAGAGGGGACTCAATGGGGCTATAAAGTACGTAACAGATCATAGCCTGGTAAATGGCATGCTTGGGGTCTTATAACAAATGAATATTGAAACTGCCTTCCCTTCTTTCAAGAGAAAAAGAAAAGTGAGCCCCTCATATTAGTTTGTAATGGATAAAAGCAAGTAATTCAGAAGGGCTGTAGGGTCCAATGCTGGAAAGCTCTAATACAGTTTTGGAACAACTGTGATAGAGTTGGCTATTAAATTAAAAGTGGGTCCATGGTCCCAGTGAACATGAGAGGCAAGGAGTCAAACAGATATCATGCTGAAGGGTTGGAGTGGTCAATGTTAGAATGAGATAGCTTCTTCAATTCTATTTTCTCCCATATTCTGTGGGGGTTTTTTTTTAATGCAAGTTGATTTCCAATCATTTCTATGAAGGCATATATGAATGTATTCTTACCTTCAGCCTAGAACCCTGATTCCCAAAGTGGGACACACTCCCCCAAAGGGGGCAATTTGGTTTTTAAGGCGGGAGGGATTTGATTTTTAATGGGGTTAATTCAAGAATGAGTTATTTTTTGCATATCTTATGGTTCTGAGTGTTAGGAGCCCTGGTGGCAAAGTGTGTTAAAGCACTGAGCTGGAGACCGAAAGGTCCCAGGTTCAGAGCCAGCCCTAGGTATTTTTCAAGTGTAGATGAAAGTAATTTCCCCCCCCCCCACCCCAACCAATCACTGAAAAATAAAAGCATTGGATAAGCAAAAATGTTTGATAATAAGGAGGGATTAAGGAAAAGCCTATTAAACATCAAATTACATTAAAATTTTACAAATTAAGCACTAAAACATCATGTTTTACAACAAATCAACAGAAAAAGCAGTTCAATACCTTGCGGAGGCAGGCCACAGGAGACAGGAGTTGCCTCGATGTCACCCCCAACAAGATGGCACCACAGGCAACTGCCTAGTTGGCCTGGTGGTTGAACCGCCTCTGCCCAGGTTCAATCCCTGGGAGCGGCGGGAGCGGCCGCTGTTAGCTCCAGCTCCTGCCAACCTAGCAGTTTGAAAACATGCCAATGTGAGTAGATCAATAGGTACCACTCCGGCGGGAAGGTAACGGTGCTCCATGCAGACATGCCAGCAACATGACCTTGGAGGTGTCTACGGACAACGCCGGCTCTTCAGCTTAGAAATGGAGATGAGCACCAACCCCCAGAGTCAGACATGACTGGACTTAACGTCAGGGGAAACCTTTACCTTATGGTTCTGAGGGCCTCATATACAGTATATAACATGACATACACATTTTTAAAATTAAATTAGAATGTACACAGTGGTCAGTTGATGACAATAGAGAGGGGCAAGGCACTCTGATAGAGAGGAGTGGTGAGAGCATAGGGTTAACTAGAGAGTGCATGAACACAAAAACGTGAGGCACCTTTCATTCCAAATACCCCCACGCTCTTAGTGTTCTATTAAAATTGCAAGCTGCTATACAAAATATAAAAACATGTCTCTTTTTTTCTGAAAATGAATATCAGGTGACATGATATTCTCGCATATTCTCACCAAATACATGCAATGAAGTTGGACACTTACGTCATCCTGTTTACTCAAATCAATTGTTCCTCAAATGTTACTACTGCTCACATGATAGTTGGTCAATTTCATTACTTAATTTTATCAAGCATGAAGATTTTTCACTAGCAAAAATTGGTATTTGTCAGGTCCAAGCATAAAAATCTCACATTTTCCATTCCTGTGAATTTTTCCTGATGTCATGCCTTGTGTTATTTTTTTTAAGGGGAAACCCCTTTTGAATAGATAACGAGCATAGAAAAAACATGCATTGACACATAATTTACCATCAACAAATTACTTTAACTGTAATGTCAGAAAACCCATAAGCTGAAGTTTCGGACCTAGCTTTGCTAGGCATGTCTCTTTACGACAAAAAAACCCCCAAACATGCCATTGAATTGCTGATAAAAAAAGACTTTCTTCACAAGAATCACATGTCATGGGGGGGGGGGGGGGATCGGGATGTTAAAGATACTTAGATGGGGCATAGCCAAAAAAAAAAAGAAAAAAAGATTGGGAACCACTGGTTTAGACTGAAGAATCTCCTGGATGTATTTTTTTTCAATTTTTTAAATGTCAAGTTTCATTACATTTATAAAAAGGGGTGAATATGAGTAATTTCATATGCAAAATACTGAAACAAATGATATTCTCATATTTCCTTCATTTTTTAATATATTTCCTAGTACTAAAAATGAGAAGCCCTTTGTATTTTAATATTAAAAATGTCATTTAAAAGATTAGAGTCATAATGGGAGGTAGACTTTCATATAGAAAAGGCAAAGAGAGGTAAGGAAGGTTTTATCTGAACCTTTCACACCAAAGAAACTATTACTAAGATATACATATTTTGGTCAAGTAGTGCATCTTTTCTGCATAATATTATCCTATGTTAATATTAATGGAAACAAAATGGAGGTAGAGTAGTGAGAATAGCAGCGTAATTATCCTGCTGTTATGATATTAGTTTTATGGCTCACCGTATAATATGAACTTTCAGTGTGGTAAAAAGCCAGCTGGGAATAACAAAATAACCAAAGAGACTTTGGGTGTTACAAGGTATTTAATTTGATAGCAAGGTTAAGAAGCTTGATTCAGTGTGGTATAAGCTAAAATGGTACCCAGAGCACAGAAGACTTTTATTAGTTTCCGACTCTGCTTAAAGGCACAAATCCTGGTGGAATATCTTCCTGATATTGACAAATTGTTTAAAGACCTATTTCGGTGTACAAATAACATTAGTTTCCCATATACAGCTCCTGACCCCAAGATTAAAACAGCAAGTGTCATTGATCTAACAGTTAAATATCTTTTTATTGCATGTTCCCCAGCCCATGAAAATATTGACCCTCTATATTTTCACAAAAAGCTAATTTTCCAGAAATGGAGAAATATGCTCACAATCCGAGCACTAATTTGTTTTTTATTTGCTCAACTATCACCAACTTTTCCATATTAAAATTATATATATATAAAAACAGATTTATCATATTTGCAATTAAATGTTGCTATTACAATGGCCTTCAAATTGACTTATGGTGATTCTATCCCAGTGTTTCTTGGCAAAATTTATTCAGAGTTGGACTGCCATTGTCTTTCCCTATAGCTGAGAGAGTATGATTTGTTCAAGGTCACCCAATGGTTTTATGCAGCTGTTCATAATTTTTTTTTCCAATTATATTTCATGTTTCTCTTTTTTCTGTATCTGGGTTTATTGATGGAGTTTTTGACATTAGGTTTTAAATCTTTGTTAACTGATTATATGTCCATGTGGTATTACTGTATATCCTAATTGCTGTATGTTTTTAACTTGTTGTATGTTTTATGTTGTATTGCAAACTGCCCTGAGTCCCTTGAGGAGATAGGGTGGTATATAAATAAGGTTATTATTATTATTTTATTATGACACAGCAAACAAGATAGATATGCTGGATTTCATATCACAAAATCACAAGTCGAACACTTCCCAAGTGTCTAGGACTGTGTGATGTATTTTCGGATGATGCGTGCAGATCCCAGCAGGGTTGCCTTTTGTAGCTGGCAGATCGTAATTTTGTCAATGTCTATTGTTTCCAAATGCCAGCTGAGATCTTTTGGCACGGCACCCAATGTGCCCATCACTACTGGGACCACCTGCACTGGTTTCTGCCAGAGTCTTTGAAGTTCAATCTTGAGGTCCTGATAGTGGCTGAGTTTTTCCTGTTGTTTTTCGTCAATGCGACTGTCACCTGGGATGGCGACATCAGTGATCCAAACCTTTTTCTTTTCCACAACTGTGATGTCTGGTGTGTTGTGTTCCAGAACTTTGTCAGTCTGGATTCGGAAGTCCCACAGTATCTTTGCGTGCTCATTTTCCAATACTTTTGCAGGTTTGTGATCCCACCAGTTCTTTGCTGCTGGCAGGTGGTACTTGAGGCATAAGTTCCAATGAATCATTTGGGCCATATAGTTGTGCCTCTCTTTGTAGTCTGTCTGTGCAATTTTCTTACAGCAGCTGAGGATATGATGATGATGATTATTATTATTACATGGGATCCAGATGGCAGATAAATATTTTATCTTGTGATAATTAACCCCTTTCTATTAATTAAACAGCTACCTAAATCCCCCTATATTGGGAGTGGGGGGCTTTGACTGATTCTGGTAGTAGCATTTTCTCAAATCTGCTTATTAGAACAATCAACACCCTGATAACAAATTCAATTCTTCACTAAACATGTGTTTTAAAAAAATCAAATATAGCAATAAGTAATTTCAGAAGTTTTCTTCCCATTGTGAAAGTTTTTGAAAAAAATCACAGATTTCTCAAATTCTATTTGTAATTTTGGACTTATTCAATGCAAAATTCACACATAATCATTGTTAGATGAAAGCAGCATTGTCTGCATATAAACTATTTCCAATGAGAAAGATTCATTGCTATACAGAAAATGCTTTGTGGAAAAAGCAATTTTCCGTGTAAATTAATCATATAAAAATTTTACACAGAATAGTTTTTTCTGCACTGTTAACACTGCACTGAAAATAATATTTTCTGTACGGGAAATATTAATTTCCATACAAAAAGAGATGTTTTCTGCATTTAAAAAAGCTGTTTTCTGTTGATAACACCTATATGCAAATTTTTGAAAGAATAAATTCTGAATTACAAAGCTTTTCATCAGTTTGCTGTTCTCATCATAATTTCTCAACACTCAAAAAGCATTTTGTACAATTTTGAAATGTTTTAATATTCTTCCTATTACTATATTCTCAAAAATTAAGTTCCTGTCAGCAGTGCTTGTTTGAATATAACAGATATAAGTTGCTTTGTATATTTCTCAGTATGTGTGAAATTTTATAAAGTCCATCACTGTGATTAATTTAGTATAATTACATGATTTTCTATCTTGTCTTGCAAGGCTGGTTATGCAAATTTCATCAAATACTTAATCTTAGATTTTTAAAAGCAATATTTATACAGCATTCATACAGGCACTGATATTTTAGAAAGTGTGCCATTAATAAAAAGATTAATTTTTTGCACATCAATGAATGCGAAAAAAACAAAGCATAATTTCAAGAGTTATGCTTCTTCTTTTTTTGAGATGTAGCACAACCAATTGAGGGGAGGGTTTCTGCAAAAAAAATTGAATAAACATTAACTAGATGTTCTAGATTTAAAAATAAACATGAGTTGATAGCAAATAGCTTATAGGCATGAAGAACAATATATCAGTACTGGTATGCAGTTTAAGTTTGATTTATGTTGCTGCCTAGAAATGGATGAAAATATGTAAAACGCATAAGGGAAATGTGAGAGGGATATGGGAAAAGATGTTGCTGTAATATATAGATTAGTTCACCTTTCCCCCGATGTAGTGCTTTCCATATGATTTGGATTACAATTCTCATAAATGCTTAACAGCAGCCATGCTAGTTAACATTGCTAAGAATGCTAGCCACTTGCCAGTCTTGTCTAGAAGGTACCAGGTTTTGGAACATTGGATTAGATAGGAAGGAACTGAGAGCCTCTTAGAAATACGAAAAGAAGAAAATAGTCTCTGAATGTCCCAGGTTTTGTTCCTGTACAAACCAACTTTATATTGGCAATCTATATGATGTTTTTCCCATCCTGAAGTATTCCCAGGGAACTCCTGGCAATACCAAGGACATTTCATTTCCACTCTCCAGGTCAGTTTGAATTAACCCAGTGTTTTCCAAAATGAAACATACCTCCCATGGCTGTCTGTTTGTGTTATAATGGAACTTGCTAAGATGGCTACTGCCAAGAAATACAATGACTGTTTCCAAAACCCAGATGCTATAGCAATCAAGCAAAGGAAGAAGGAATGTTAGGAATAAAATTATTATAATTCTTAAAAGAACTAGTGTCATCAGCAGTTGTCTTCCACTAGAATTCATCTTTGACAAGTAGTACAGTCAATCAGATAGCCTACTTTTTTTTAGAGAAATTAGAAAAGCAATTTCATTCAGGGACAGTGAAAGACACACTTTTCAAAAATAGTGGGGGTAGGCTGAACACAAGACTTTTAGAAATAATAAACAAATTTGAGGCAAAGTTATCAAAACTAAATATAATATAGGCCAAGAAGAAGGAGGAAGAAAATGTGAAAATTGGTAATGTACATTATGGATTTTTTAAAAAAAGAACTAGTATAATATTGCCAAAGTACTTTAGACTAGAACTCCCAAATAATATTTTAAAAGGACTGTGAAAAACAGCAAATTTCCAAAACATTGCCTGAGTCTAGATGTAATGATTGGTCTTGTTTCTTTATTATGGATAGTGGACTGCAAAATCACAACCAGATTCAACTCAAAAGTGTCTTCATCAGGTGGATTGTAGTCCTTTTTTTCAGTTGTTCTTTTGAGTTTTTTAAATGTGGATCCTATAGGGAACATATATAGTGGCTACCAGTTATTTACAATACATATAGTTACATGAGACATACATGATACACAACAAATACACAATGGTCAGGTGGTTGTAAAGTAATGTTATGGCTATGGGTGTAAAACTATGAAGGAAGTAAGCAATAGAAAAACATATTTGGAAGTTAGTAGCCAGCCTGATCTCGGTGTCCTACAGATGTGTAAAGACTCCTGTGGAAGTGGTTGAAGATTTCTGTCCAATGTGGAACAACTGCATTCACCTCAAGTGGAATTGCAAAATTAGAATCCCATTGCCAATGTTCATGCTACGAGAAGGTGTGTCATGCACATTCAACGGTGTATTCAGTTGTATATATGTGCCATTCAAAATCAGGCTTATGTAGCTCAACAAATGCAGAATTTTTCTTTCATAGACTTCTGCTGCACAACCCCAGGTTAATGTGTGAACTTTGACTTTCTTCTCTTACCATCACCATGTAGTTCTGATAAAAGTGTAATCATTAATGTAGTGCCTTAACAAAATTTTATCCAGAATTTGGTTGTTTTTTTCCATATTGGTTTCCCTACAGAAAATATATTTGGATGGAGAAAGTATGCTTGTGTAAGGTTAATGCATTGTTCACTTTTTTAACCAGACTAATGAGCAGGTTCTTGCAGAAGGGAAATGGAAAAAAGGGTCAGAGTTTTGGGCCCAAGCCAAACAATAATTAAGATTCAATGAGAAAGAAGCAATTTGATTCAGACAGATTAAATACAAGAGATAGATTGAGGGTAAAGGTTTGAAGCATTCTCATTCTTTTGGCTACCTCTCTGGGAATTGTTCATCTTGATACCATTTTCTATATTTTTCTTTGTACTTAAAGTGTTCAACTTCACTTGATCTTTCACTTCTTTCTAAACCTTCTCTGGTCTAGTGTACATATCTTTTTCTTATGGCTGATTCATGTCTTTTCTCATCATATTCAAGAAACAAGGAAGTGATTGTAAAGTACTGAGAGAAAGGCAAGTTGATGGTGCTTTTTGATTCAGTAATCAGACCATCTATATATATAAAAAAGTGATGGAATCCTGGCGACCGACAAAACAACAAAACTAAACACCCCACAACCTTGAAAATTGACAGCACAGCCCCTCATCCATGCCTCAAGGACAAGACAAAAAAAGAAAAGAAAAATAAAGTCCTAATTAGAGGGAGAGGAAAAATTGTTTTTATCCAATTGCTGCCAGTTAGAAGGCTAAGCTCTGCCCACTTGGTCTCCTAGCAACCCACTCAGCCCAGGGGACAGGCAGAGTTAGGCCTCACTTAGGCCTCTTGCACAGATTATCTAATTTGCACTGGATTATATAGTAGTGTAGACTCAAGGCCCTTCCACACAGGTATATTACCCATTTATAATATTATATTATCTGCTTTGAACTGGATTATCTTGACTCTACACTGCCATATAATCCACTTCAGTGTGCATTTTATCCAGCTGTGTAGAAGGGGTTTCATATAATCCAGTTCTAAACAGATAATATAAGATTATAAATATACAGTAGAGTCTCACTTACCCAACATAAACAAGCTTGCAGAATGTTGGATAAGTGAATATGTTGGATAATAAGAAGGGATTCAGGAAAAGCTGATTAAACATCAAATTAGGTAATCATTATACAAATAAAGCACCAAAACATCATGTTATATAACAAATTAGACAGAAAAAGTAGTTCCATGCGCAGTAATGCTATGTAGTAATTACTGTATTTATGAATTTAACACCAAAATATCACAATGAATTTAAAACACTGACTACAAAAACATTGACTACTAAAAGGCAGACTGCGTTGGATAATCCACAACATTGTGGATGTGGATGGGAATTCCAGACAGGAAACAATCAGGGCCAGTTAACACCTCCTAACAAAAAATTCACTCAGGGAGGAAGCAGCCAGGCTTTAAAGCTGCAAGGCCACTACATGCTAATCATTTTGCCTAATTGCAGCATTCATACCTGCCTCCAACAGACAAAAAAAAACCAATCAGAAATATTGTATATTCACAACCTTTATGAAATAATATCCCCTGATGGCGCAGCGTAATAAAGCACTGATCTACTAAACTTCTGGACCAAAAGGCTGCAGGTTTGAATTGGGGGAGCGGAGAGAGCCCCCACTGTTAGCCCCAGCTTCTACCAACCCTAAATTTCAAAAACATGTAAATGAGAGTAGATGAATAGGTACTGCTCTGGTGGGAAGGTAACGGCGCTCCATACAGTCATGCCACATGACCTTGGAGGAGTCTATGGGCAACGCCGGCTCTTTGGCTTAGAAATGGAGATGAACACCAACCCCCAAAATCAGACACGACTGGACTTAATGACAGGGGAAAACCTTTCCCCTTTACCTTAACCACCACCAATTCCTCAATACTTTATTTCCCATACCACCATACTTTGCCACAGCAAAGCGTGACCGGGCACAGCTAGTTCATATATAAGATTCACTAATATCTAATACAGGAATGGAAATCATACTGTCCACTACATGTTGCTTCACTGTGACTTTCACCAACTCTGTCCAGCATAGCCAGTGGTGATGAATACTGGGAGTCATAGCCCAACAATACCAAAAGAGCTACATGATTTCTATCCCTAGTTTAGGTTCTCTATGGTTCCTCTCTCTGAAAATTGCAGCAATTGATTCTGAGTTTTTATACATGCACTGTATGTGCTCTAGCACTGAACATTATCCCCTCCAAACACAAGAGTATGGGCATGAGTATGGGCATTCCCTTTTAGAGGGAATGTGATAAGTCAGGATTTTAGGCAGTGAACAGAGTGGTGTAGAGGAGAAATGGAGAACTTGTTGCTTTTCTGATGCTAAATCTGCATGATGAATGTTCAGCACTCATGGAAGTATGAAGACAACAATATCAGGAGTACTGCTGATTTACCCAGTCTGCTATAGAGCTTTCCCATATTAGTAGCTTCTACCAGAATGAAAGCTGTAAGTTATGAATTTTACAATTTTCAAATTGTTACATAAAAATGGAAATAAGTTACCGAATAAATACTTTTTGATGAGATAGTGGGGTGATGGCTGGACAGAGAGATAACAAAGATCAGTTGTTATGGTGCCTCAAAGAAAGTCTTAAACTTTATAAATACCACTTTTTATCACATAATAGTTGCATGATCACCCTTGCCCCATTTGGGGGGGGGAGGGGGACAATTATTATGCAATGGTGAGCATTATGCAATGCAAAAAGCCCATTTGAGGGTACATAATATTCATTCATTGATTTATTTAATTTATATACCGCTCTTCTCCCCCAGGGGGACCCAGAGCGGTCTTACACAATGGCAGAATTAGATGTCATATATACAGTAGAGTCTCACTTATCCAACACTCGCTTATCCAACGTTCTGGATTATCCAACGCATTTTTGTAGTAAATGTTTTCAATACATCATGATATTTTGGTGCTAAATTGGTAAATACAGTAATTACTACGTGGCATTACTGCCTATTGAACTACTTTTTCTGCCAAATTTATTGATGTTTTGGTGCTTAATTTGTAAAATCATAACCTAATTTGGTGTTTAATAGGCTTCTCCTTAATGCCTCCTTATTATCCAACATATTCACTTATCCAACATTCTGCCGGCCCGTTTATGTTGGATAAGTGAGACTCTACTGTAATACAAATGTAGTAAAACCAAACATAAAACACAATTAAAAGCCGGTATCCAAATCAAATTAAAACAATAAAAACCATGTGACCATTACAACAGGGGCAGTAGAATTGAGCCAAAAGTTAGAGCCAGTCCGTGTTCAACTTCATATTAATCCACAGAATCCATCTGGACATATCAACCCATATCCTAGGATGGGCCAAAAGCTTGGTCCCACATCCAGGTCTTCAGCTGCTTCCTAAAAGACATGAGTGAGGAGGCTTCCCTAATCTCCATTGGCAAGGAGTTCCACAGCTGTGGAGCCACCACCAAAAAAGCCCTGTCTCTCATCCCCGCCAACTGCACTTGTAATGACGGCGGGACTCAGAGCAGGATTTCACTTGAAGATCTTAATCTGCGGGACAGCTTGTAGGGGGAGATACTATAATTCATTGGCCTGATACAGCATGAGTAATGTGGTAATATTAGCTGAAGCAACAATGACATCTTTTGATTACAATAAAGCACACTTTTCAGTCTACTTTTCAACAGTAGCCCACAAAGCTCTGGACAGTGGTCCTCCAGAGTAAAATCCACTTATTCTCTGTTACAACCTCATGCCTCACAACTCCCCTTTCCAGAAAAGGACTGAAATGTGTTATAGAAAGAAAGATAGAAAGAAAAAAAGAAAGAAAAAGAAAAGAGGGAGGGAGGGAATACATGAAAATACTTTAAAATGAGTTCTGATTTGGGAGGTGGTTTCAAATATGAATAAGGAATTATATGAAAATACATGTGTATGCTAATGACGACTGTATGTGTGTGTGTGTGTGTGTGTGTGTCTATATATATATATATATATATATATATATATATATATATATATAATATGAATGATGGGGATGTGGTGGCACAACATATTAAACTGCTGAGCTATTGAACTTGCTGACCAGAAGGTTGGCAACTCGAATCCACAGGATGGAGTGAGCTCCTGCCAACCTAGCAGTTCGAAAACACACAAGTATGAGTAGATCAATAGGCACCACCCAGCAGGAAGCCAGCCACATAACCTAGGAGGTGTTTAGAGACAATGCTGGCTCTTTGGCTTAGAAATGGAGATGAGTGCCACCCCCCAGGGTCAGATTTGACTAGACTTAATGTCAAGGGGAAACCTTGGCCTATATCAGTGATTCCTAACCTGTAGATCCCCAGATGTTTTAGTCTTCAACTCCTAGAAATCCTAACAGCTGGTCAACTGGGATTTCTGGGAGTTGTAGGCCAAAACACCTAGGGACCCACTATCTATCTATATCAATCAATCAATCAATCAATCAATCAATCAATCAGGGTGAGGGTACAATTAACAGGTAATGTAATATTTATCTGATCATGGACTGTACTGAAGAAAACAAAAAAAACTGTACTTCACTATTAAGGTAATTTTCTCTCTGTGTTCATGAAGCATTCAAGTGTAAATTAAAGACTGTTTGTATACAGTGACACAGGAGTCTTTATAAGGGTAATAATAATGCAGATTATGAGATATTGTGAGCAAAGACTGAGATTCAGTGAACGTGAGAAAAGAAATCAGCTACAATAACAATAGTGCTAGGTGCTTTGGGAAGCAATCCCACATGGACTGACAAAACATCTGAATGAAATTGCCATAGATAGTATCACAAAGATATTGAAAATTAGCTGTCATATCATGCCTAAATCTTGTCTTTTCCAGTCTAAAACATACACAGTTCATCATAGGATTTCTACAACTTTTACCATTCTTATTGTCTTCCTCTGGCACATTCTGGCTTGTCAATATCTTTCTTGAACCATTGGGTTGGGAATGAAATATTCCACTCACATCCACACCAGTTCAAGTATAGGGTGCTGGCTGTATTTCAATGGAAGAAGTCCTGATGGCTCTTTGTCATAGAGAATGGAGCAGCAGCACCCTCCCTCTCCCCGTGTCTGAATCTGAGCACAACCTCCAAGGCACTGAAGTTTCGACACAACATACCTCCTTTCTGTCTGTTCTGCCTTGTTTGTCCAAAACAGCATTGAATGTGGTGGAGGCTCCTTCCTTGGAGGCTTTTAAGCAGAGGCTGGATGGCCATCTGTCGGGGGTGCTTTGAATGCGATTTCCTGCTTCTTGGCAGGGGGTTGGACTGGATGGCCCATGAGGTCTCTTCCAACTCTACTATTCTATGATTCTATGATTCTATGTTTGCCATGTATGTGTACTGTGATCTGCCTTAAGTCCCCTTGGGTAGCTAGGGTGGAATATAAATGTTATTATTCTTAATGATATGCCAATAACAAGTGGCAAGTGATGCAGCTATGATAGGTTACTTTCGGGGGACTGCAATTAAATAAAACCCAGATAACATGGTTCAGAATAACATTTCCAAAGCATATATTGTTTCTAAATTGGCAGCAGAAGACACAGAAGTAGAGATGAATTAATGATATAGGGGAAAGTAGGGGAGATGAATTAGCTTCTATACATATTTGGAGGATGGGATAGATTCAAAATTATTGAGAATCAAATAAGGAAAAGATTGTCCAATTGTTATGAAAAGTATTCGTCATAAATAAGAGCCACACCGCAAGAGAAGCACTGATCTTGCAATAGTCACATCTATATTCATATTCACTAAAATATGAGTTACTGTCTTTCAGCTCATATGATATGCAGCCCCTGTGGCTACCTTTTAGGTGGGCTAGTTCTGAATCAAACAGTGTAGAAAACATCTGGAAGACTGAAATAAAATTTTCATTACTTCCACTTCAGTCAAAAATCCAGGAGAGTTTTAACATTTCCACTTCCCAGCAAAATGCTATGAGGCTCCCTAGAGAGAAGTCTCAGAGGAATACCATTCCCAGAGGTTCTTCCTGCATCACACAGGTAAACTAAACATTATACTCACTCTTTGGGGGAGATTTCTGAAAAGTGGAATAAAACTGAATTCTCTCAAACTAGCCGCAATGAAAACATGTGATTCCTCTTATTTGTGAACAGCTTCTAGAGTTTCTAATGTGGACATTCAGGGTGGATTTGTATTAATTTCCACCTGTGTGCAAATGTTTGTGCAATGGGCAACATTTTGATTTCTATGTTTGTTTTGAAAGAAGACAAGCTAAGCAATAGGTGAGAGGGACAATTACTGTAACTACTGTACCATGTTATCCTATTACTGCTAAGTACAAAAGTTTCTGAGCATTTGCTTCCAAAATGTCACGTCAGACAAGACCTGGATTACTATAGAATTTTTTAATCTTCAGAGCAGAGAAGGCCAACATTTTTTATAATAGGATGTGAACACTGATACTCTATTGTCAGTGACAATGCTGAAGCTTTTCAGCTTCTTTTCTGGCCCTGGTTGCATTGTGTATTTGACATTTGACGTACTGAGTCATTTAAAACTACATCTCCAGGAACTGACTATTAACTATATATATTTGAAGAACCCATAAATCCAAGAACAAGTTTTCTCTGTGGAATTATATTGTTCAAAATAGAGACACCACCACATCATTTAATGCTATCAGGCTCATCTACAAAAGAAGGCAGGTGTATGTGGCCTCATTCATGCCTACATCAAGCAGCCTTTATCCTGAGCACAAATACAGATGTCTGGTGAAATGGTACTTTTTAACAACCCTACTGCTAGTATGAGGAAGGTATGCTTTTGATTGGATAGCGTATCCAAAGAAAAGGGAAGATACTTGAACCTTTCTACCCAGACTGCAAAGAGTAAAGCACCCTCCCTTTTACACCTGCAGCGATGCAAGTACTTTAAATCAGAAGAAACAAATGCCCATTTGGTTTTCAGAATAAAGAGACAACAAAACAAATAGGAAAGGGAAAAGGGAAAATCCCAAAAGATATGGAAAGATACCTAGTCGTACAACTAATAAGAGTATAATAATGATGTGTCAGGTAGGAAGTGCTGAAACAATGTGATAAGTTCCCAAACAATAAATCACCAGTACTATGTAATCTACTGAGAGTTTCACTGATATTTTAAAGTCACATTAAAAGGGGGCAGGGAAAGACTCAGTAGATTAAAATAAGTGCTGCAGAAATGCTATACTTTAGAGCAGTTCTGTGACCAAAAATACTTGAAAAAATGTAGTTATATGATCATACAACTATAGACTTATCTGAATTACCCAATGAAATCTTTTTGGCACCACATTTTCCTGGTCTGCATTTTCCTGATCTCCACAGTTATTCTGTTAACACTACACACAACATATACATCATGATGAGATATTAATAACTGGGCACACATTTTTTTCTGAAGAATTCATCTTACTGTTGGGGGGGGAGTACACACTTCCATTTGTTTAAATTATTTTTGGCCACATGGTCATTGATGCTCTGTTTTTTCTTCCCAGCATGCATGTAAATATACATATTTTCTGTTAAGAATGGGTGTCCTAATTTTGATATACTGCTAAAAAAAATTAAAAAAAATTATAACCCCTGAATGTGTTCATAACAGCATTTAAATTATGACATATTTTGTTCTGGGAAGATCCAGCCTATTGGTGGCAATGGGGAACTTCCCAGGCTTCCCTTTCTGTCATTTGTATGGCATCAATCTTAAGAAACCACTTTTTCTGTCATTGCTTTTCCTCAGATCTTTCATTAACACCTGGATTGAAGGCATCAGATTTACAAAACCACCTATTCTGAGATCTGTTCTCGTCAGATCCTTCAATAGCACCTGAGTTTAAGGCATCAGACTTAAGAAACTACATTTTATGGCATTGTTTCCCCGTATATCCTTTAATGAGACCTGGGTTTAAGGCATCAGACTTAAGAAACTACTCTTTTTTTGGGGGGGTTCCTCTGTCTCTCTCAAAGTCTGTTTGCAACAAAACGTCATACTTCTCTTCTGTTCTGATTGGCTTAACAGGCAGGGCTCACAATGAAAATCCATGCGGGCAAACAGCTGCCTCTCCACGTTCCATGTGTAGCTGAATGAAACCAAAAGTAGCTCTGGTTGGCAGCCACATGGTCTGTTGTGGCCAGAAAAAAAATGGTGGTGGTGCCCATGTCTATTGCTAACTAAATATTTTGTCTTCTTCTTTTTTCTTTTTCTTTTTTCTATATATAAAAAGGAAAATAATTCACAAACCAACTTGTTCTGTGGATTGTAATATATGCCCTTCCCCATATTAGTTGTTGAGGAGTGCAGTGTATAAAATCAAATGTGTGGTTACATCTGGATTGTGCATCTTTTCCACTGTCAGGCTTTGGGGGTTCTTTATTTTTCAGATGGTGTTTTGCAAATGATGTGATCTGCTTTCCAACTGAATGTTAATTAGGCTTTAAAGCAAAATGAGAGAGAACTCCCCCCCAAAAAAAGAGCTAAAAGAGCCAAACCAATCGGAGCCCATTTTGAAAAACCTATATGTGCACCACTCTAATTCATCCAATGCTTTTGGGGTGGAAAGATTGGCGGCTTACAAGAAACGTTGCCCAGGGGACGCCCGACTGAATTCACTCAATCTTTGGGGAGGCTCTTTCCGTGTCTCCCACAGACAATGCGGTTGCTGTTGCCCGCTTTTGGTCCAAAACTATTTAGTTGCTTGTGATTTCTTTTTTTATATTTCCATTATTTGAAATGTTTTGGTTGTACAATGCTTTTGACACGAAATAAATAAAACCACTCTAATAATTAGATAATGTTACTGTGGGGGAAATTCGAAACTGCTTCTTTATTATGAGAGGTTTACCAAAAGGAGTAGGTGAGGGAGAAGGTCTGAAGTGAGTACTACAGTTTTGCAAGACATTTTCAGGTCTGGAGAAACACTAGGATAAAGAAGAAATTGCAATAGGATTTGGAAATAGCAGGCTATACAAGTAGAAAAGAGAAAGGGCTGAGCTAATGAAGCATGAGCTTTTGGAATACAGCTCATTGAGTTTTGCTAATTATTGTTATCCCTATATCTACTTATTCATTTCATTTGGAGGGATGTATGTAGTGACTTTTATGGCCTGCATTAACATTCTTCAGGCATTTTTTGTGGAGGATTAATGGCTAATTTTCTTCTCACGTTGCTAAAATGCTAAAAATAAATAAATAAAGAAAAGAAAAATATTTTACAACATGGAATGATAAGAAAATTTACTTGAATGTGAGAGTAAAGTGCTTCAACTACACTAGGAATTTCCAACACCTTGGGTTTTTAAAACATCAACAACTACAGCAACAAATACTGTGAGCTAATGACACATTTGTTCCACTACAAGGAATAAAAAAACTGTTATAGAACTTCTTTACTGTAGTTGGGAGAAAGTTGTGAAATCAAAGAAGATGGTGCTGGTTGGGATCTGCTCTCCTGTTCCGCAGTTCTAGTGTTCAACTAGACCACTGAACAAACCTCTGAGGATACTTGCCACAGATGGAGGGAAACAATTAGGAGAGTATGTTAGTAGAACATGGCAATACAGCCCGAAAAACTCACAGCAACCCTGTGATTCTGGCCATGATGAAAACCTTTGACAATATATTGGGAGAGTTTCAGGGAACCCCATGATGGTTGAATAGAGGTGAGGAACACTCCTTGGGTGCATGTCAGTATAGCATTTCCAGCCGGAAATTATGAATGCATCTTGATTTGGCCTGTAGCTTCTCTATGAATTATGTTGATTATATTTCTGTTGAATAACATGCATATTGAGATTGGAAACCTTTATTATACACACTTGTACTAACTTGCATACTATCGATGGTTTGGGGCATTTCTCCTTGGCTGACTTGATATTTTCTTATGCATCTCTTGTTCCTCATAACATATGCACATCTAATTTCTTTTAACTGTGACATATGGTTCTCCTGTGCACTCATTTGATCTGTATGCTCATGAAATGCACACAGATTTAGAAGAACATGTCCCCACAATTGTGGTTCATTGTGTCACAGACTGTTTGACAATCATTCATTATATCTCATTGATATAACCGGCAAGTGAATAACATTCATGCTGTTGTTGTGCAGGAGGAGGAGAAGAATACAAGGGCAAAACGTGTTTCAGTGCATTCATATTGTCACTTTATTCCAGAAACTGTAAACAATGATGTATTATTAACAAGACTTATATATGCTTTCAGGAAAGGTTTTAGGTTTACCCTATGCTGTTTCCTTGACTATAATTCAGGAGAGATTATTCGGGGCAGAAACATTTGACAAGGGAGGGACCCATAACATCTGAACTTCATTTCCAGAAGGGTCTTGAGATCCTCTTATATCTGATTATGATATATCTCACCACTATTCTCCCACCATTTGAATTTCCCATGAATGATGGCAATTTTACTGTTACTCTTCTGCCTACACCAGCTGTTAAGCTATAAAGAGTATCAGTCTGCAGTCCTACAACTGTCAGCCAGTCCCCAGTGGGCTTTATAACAAAGCAGAGTGATGTCCCTCTGGCAGGAATTTTCAAATTCTGCTGGAAGAGCCCAGGAGGACCCAGTACATAGCCAGAAAATTCTGCACATTTATACAGCAGGTGAGAATGAAAATCTTAGGGGGAATTAAAATCCCTTCAGTATCCCCAGAAACTTCTAACAGAGAGAAGGTCTACACTGGTATATGGGTTGATGTAATAACATCTCCTCCAATTGTTAAACTGGATTAGGGGATGTCATTCCTTGGATCTTTCCCTCTGGGTTATGTTCCCCTACCTTGAATTATTCTACCTGGGAAATAAACATGATTTACAGCTTTAAAACCCAGATAGACATTGCTGTGTACTTCTGTGCTCTTGCTCGAAACACCTAGAGGTTTGCAATGTTTGAGTGAACAAATAATCTATCACTTTCTTTGGCTATGTACATTTTTTTTGTAATTGCTGTTGTTGTTGTTGCTAACCCAGAATTTTGAGAGCAATTGCATTTGCCAAACAAAAGGACAGTGGCAAAACATAAGCTCAGGCTTCATAGCTTCTCATTGAAATCACCACATATGCCAGGCACCTATTCATAGAGAGTCAGTATTTCAGTGCGTAGAGAAAAGGAGACACCTTAGACGTGCTGAAATTAAAGCTTCTCTGAAAACAAAGAAGCATTGTGAATTAGAATCAGGAGTCAAGAGCATCTTTTTTCACAATGCAGGTAGAGAAAGAATAGCTGAATTAGCAATAGGCTTGTCAGCACTATTCTGGGAGAGATTGAAAACTCTGAAAGCCATCTCCCTTCCACATGGTGAGAAAGCTAATGTCAAGGACACTGTTCAACCTGCTGCTTTTTTAATAACAGAAAAGTACCATGAAAAGAATTAGTGTTCAGGAAAAGCCAATGTCTCTCTTTCACCTTTTGATTTACACTTTGCTACAAAAAATGTTAAATGAGATTGTGTGTAAGGTGATGAACAGTCTTTTCTTTCCATAGGACAGTTTCTTTGGACATGAGCTGTACAAGATGGAAAATTACTACTGAAGTGTCCTTTCTGAAAAAGAGATACACAAAAGAGTCATTCAAGAGTGGTCCACTAAGATGTCATATTTGGGAGAGGTTCTTAGGTGGGTCATCAATGCGCTTGCCATTGCATTAGGGATTAAAATATAACAAAAGATAGGAGGCAGGCAAATTTGGAGCAAACACAGAATTCTGATCTGCTCCCACAACATCAGAGTTATAATACAATGTACACTGGTTCTACATCATGCAGAAAAATAGGAAGGTATTAATTCACCACAAATGTCTCCTGCTTTCTTCTCAATTTGCTCCAGCAATGCAGACTTTTGTCTTTGTTTTCATGCATTTTTGTGTGAAAGCAAAACCAATAGATGTTATGATATAAATGTAAAAGAATAATGTGTTGTCAAAGGCTTTCATGGCCGGAATCACAGGGTTGTGTGTTTTCCGGGCTGTATGGCCATGTTCCAGAAGTAATCTCTCCTGGCGTTTCGCACACAGCTATGGCAGGCATCCTCAGAGGTTGTGAGGTATATACACAACAGCCCGGAAAAAACATAACAACCCTATAAAGGAATAGTTCTGTCACTATAGAATCATAGCATCATAGAATCAAAGAATCATAGAGTTGGAAGAGGCCTCACAGGCCATCCAGTCCAACCCCCTGCCAAGAAGCAGGAAAATCTCATTCAAAGCACCCTTGAAAGGTAGCCATCCAGCCTCTGCTTCAAAGCCTCCAAAGAAGTAGCCTCCACCACAGTCCGGGGGAGAGAGTTCCACTGCCAAACAGCTCTTACAGTGAGGAAGTTCTTCCTGATGTTCATGTGGAATCTCCTTTCCTGTAGTTTGAAGCCATTGTTCTGCGCCCTAGTCTGCAGGGCAGCAGAAAACGAGCTTGCTCCCTCCTCCCGATGACTTCCCCTCACATATTTGTACATGGCTATCATGTCTCCTCTCAGCCTTCTCTTCTGCAGGCTAAACATACCCAGCTCTTTAAGCCACTCCTCATAGGGATTGTTCTCCAGACCCTTAATCATTTTAGTCGCCCTCCTCTGGACGCTTTCCAGCTTGTCAACACAGTATTCCAGGTGTGGCTTGACCAAGGCAGAATAGCGGGGTAGCATGACTTCCCTGGATCTAGATGCTATACCCCTATTTATACAAGCCAAAATCCCATTGGCTTTTTTCACCGCCGCATCACATTGTAGGCTCATATTTAACTTGTTCCCCACGAGGACTCCAAGATCCTTTTCACATGTACTGCTGTCAAGCCAGGCGTCCCCCATTCTGTATCTTTGCATTTCATTTTTTCTGCCAAAGTGAAGTATCTTGCATTTGTCCCTGTTGAACTTTGTTTTGTTAGTTTCGGCCCATGTCTCTAATCTGTCAAGATCATTTTGAATTCTACTACTGTCTTCTGGAGTGTCAGCTATCCCTCCCAGTTTTGTGTCATCTGCAAACTTGATGATCGTGCCTTCTAACCCTTTGTCTAAGTTGTTAATAAAGATGTTGAACAGAACCGGGCCCAGGACGGAACTCTGCAGCACTCCACTCATGACTTCTTTCCAAGATGAAGAAGATGCATTGGTGAGCACCCTTTGGGTTTGTTTGCTTAACCAATTACAGATCCACCTAACCGTATTTTTGCCTATGTTATTAGCCACCATGGCAGCCTGTGCATTGATTACTAGCATATTACTGTATGAAGACTTTTCTTCGTCCTTTATTGTACAGCTGACAGCAGGTGCAATCATTCATTTGTTCTTCCTGAGAACAGAACTTTCCCATCCTTAACTGAGGATGTTACTGGTGGTGTCTTATTTCAGTTTATCATTTTTTTAAAAAAAGATTGCAAGCTAAAACAAAGAGATTTTTCATGATTAGGAATTTGGAATGCTTTGGCAGAATTAGAGAACAAGCTTAGCACCTCTGTACATCTTATTTGGTCATGGCAGCCATGCTGAGCAGGCTACATTCATATTACTCTTTGGTCCCGCCTGATTGTCATCTCCTTCAGCTGCCATAGACAGCCTGTCTGTCATAGCTGATGAGCTCCACTATTAAAAGACCTCTAGAGTCCAATGATAGTGGACATGCCTGCCTGTTAAGAGTATTGGAAAATAACTGTCAAAAGATACCGTTCTGGTATCAGTTGAGGAAATACAGCTGTATTGTATTGACGCTTTTTAATAGAAGGCAAGGACCCCCACCCCAAAGTTAGTTTTTGATGTTCTCTGCTGTTGTTCTCTATAGTTTACCTCCTTTTACAATCTCTCTGGGATTGTCACCAAATTATTTCTTGTGCAAGGCTTGTGATTTTTTTTTCTACCACAGGGAAAGGGAACTGGACTTTGAAGTGGAAGGTTATCTGACTGTACAGTTCTAGTTGAACTGCATATGCCCTTCTTCACTCTATCCTTTGCTGATGTCAGAATCCTTTAAAGACTCTTTAAGGACTCCAAGTCATGTGCAATTCTTTTTACTCTTTGGAAAAAATAATGAATTCCCCTCAGATAAGAAGCACTCATTGATTTTAAAGTTTTGGATTTCAGGAGATCCATGCCTCTTTGAATACATTCCAGGGTGAAGTTCAAAAAAAGGTCTGAGTTTTCAGAGGAAACTTGCAGTACTGTAGTTTAGCTGCAACGTTAAATGGCTCAATTCAAGAGTAACAAAACTTCATGGGCTGACTGAACAGATTACATTCTTTGTTGTTAACACATGAATACTCATCAAAATATCTGAAAGAACTTTGAGAATTTATTTGAAAACACTCAGTGAGAATACTTAAGAAAATGCTTTGGATCAGATTCATGTGCCCTTTAGGTATTGTTAGAGCTTAAATCCCACCATTCTTCACCACTGGCATGCCAACTGGAAGTGTAACAACATCTGCAGAGCTGTATGATCCCACCTCCTGGCCTAAATCTGGTTTCTTGTTCCAACTAAAATACTCGTAGATTAATGAATCAATGAGAATGTTGTCAATTACTTATGTCACTTCCATTGATGTTGTGGATCTCCTCTAATTGTTACTTTCAACTGAATTCAAGCTCACATGTGTACCTAATTCTTTCCCTGCTCCCAATGCTGCCAAACAAAAACAAACTTTTAGACAAACACTGTCTTGAAAACAATTTAATGAATAATTAAATTAAATCCTCAACCATAAAATGTAATGTAGATAGTGCCTCCATTATTGTTGTGTTCCTTCAAGTCATTTCTGACCTATATTGACCCTATCTTGAGGGATTTTTTTTTTGCAAGATTTATGCTGAACAGGTTTGTCATTGCTTTTTTCTGAGGCAGGGAAAGCACAATGTGCCTCAAGTCATCCAGTAACTGAATTAATAGATGAATGTGTGAAGTGAAAAATATCACTTCTTCATCTTGTGGACAGTTGGAACCGAAACAAAAGCAGTTTTAATTTCCCTCTTTTTGTTCAAATTCCATCTGCATTTTTCCTTTATCTTTTGTTTTTAATCAGAATTAGAGACCTTTGTTTCTTTCCATGTAGAAATCGGTACATTTTGTACACACATGTATTCCTGACCAAGAGATAGAATGAAGAAACCATGCAAAATATATGGATTGAAATAAGGACAACTCTTTAATGCTACCTATTTAATTGTTTCTAAGTGATATGCAACATCTAACAGGGCAACCTGGGGCAGGAACAGCTGGAGCAGTGGTACCCCCTCGATGGATCGTCACCTTGACGTGGCGAGGGGGCTTGTGTGTTCTAATGAACCTGCGGGCACAACCACGGGAGTCACACACTCCCAGGAGTGGCCACAGGGGGAGGATCCAGACCAAGAACAATCCAAAGACCCAAAGGCCTCAACGGTGGAGCAGGCGGAAGATAACATGGTACATGTTACAATGGCTGTGAAGGCGGAAGAAGGCTGTAACAGACTGAGAAGCCACTCTCGTTGTGTTAATCACACCACTGCTGGGACCTCAGTCTGTGAAGACTGTGTATTGACCGGCCGTGCACTGACCTCCACACATTAAAAAAAAATCACACACAGGGGTCTTCCAAGAAATGGAGGACCATCTTCCTCGAACTACGAGGGATCACCTAAGTAAGTAAGGTCTCCCATCATCCTCTCTCCCAAACTTCACAGGCAAAATCAGCATAGCCCAACTAAAAAAAAAAAAAGATTTTTCCCAGGCAAGCTATTAGAGATGGTAAGGCTTACTTGAGATTGTCAACCCTCAAGCTGTGTGGCCCCTTAGAGTGGGTGGAGACACCGAGATCATCTCCAAGGGCAGTAACTTTCCCCAACTTCTAATTACATTAAACTCAGGGGTGGCTCCTGATTCCCATTCTTCACCAAAAGGATGTCAGAGGTGCTCACCAAACTTAATTCTCCCCTCAAAAGTGAAGACTATTTAAGGTACCACCCTTAGCCAATTGTGAAAGTCCCCTGTATACGGTTGGTTAAAAATGTTCTTAAGGAGGTTTTTTTTTTAAGCTACCCTTCAAGCAACCAATGTGCTTACGCTGTGAAAGCAGTGGGAGGATGATAGGCTTGAGCGATCCATGAAAAAATTGATTCTAAACTCGTTGTCATCTCTGGTTGTTTGAGAGTTTGTATTAATGCTATGACAGTCGACTCTCATTTAACTGGCACCCGTGGAGAGCGGTCAATGTCGGATAACCGAGAGTCATCTCTGGTTGCTTGAGAGTTTGTATTAATGCTATGACAGTTGACTCTCATTTAACCGGCTACTGGCCGATGTCGGATAACTGAGAGTCGTCTCTGGTTGCTTGAGAGTTTGTATTAATGCTATGACAGTTAATGCTATGACAATGTTTGACCCATCCACTGATTTTTGGGGATTTCTGAAGCAACGTTTTTTAAAAATGTTAGCAGATTGATGGCCACGCCTCCCTGTCCTTCTTCCTTCCACTTTGATTGGCTTGCTAAGGCTTCTGGGAAATGGAGTTTTTGGCTCATAATGGCGACTTGCTTCATTTCCACTTAAAAGAATGGTCAAAATTCAGAGGCTTCGTTCTCCTGCATTTTGAAAGCTATTATGAAAGCAACGTTTTTTAAAAATGCTAGCAGATCGATGGCCATGCCTCTCCCTCCCTCTCTCTTCCGCTCTGATTGGCTGAGAGGCATGCCAACATGGCTTCTCCTCTCAGAGGGGCTACAGCTACATTCGAAGACATCAGAAACAAACGAAAAAGGTACTTTTTTAAATTCAAATTCATAATATTTGTAAGGCAGTGAGCAGATGTTTCAAATGTCAATTCAAAAGTACTTGCGAAACGAATTTTTAACGAATTTAACGAACTAACGAAAAATTTGCTCAAGCCTAGAGGATGAGCCAACAATAATCCAAGAGGGCATAAATGGGATGGAGCAGTCCTTAAATATGACTCCCTCCTCTCTATGAGGCATGTCACAACTAATGACAGTTTTATTAGCCTTAATCCATTGGACACCAGCAAATAGATCTCCTGAACCCAATCTCCTGTCTGAGGGTGTGGAAAATCCCATTTGTAATGTATGCATTGTGAAATATATTTCCTCCATTGACTAAACCATGTTTGTCCATTTTTAAAACATTAGAATATGAAGGAAAACATGATTTCCTCAAATGTTTTTCTATGGATGTGGAGGGGGAAAATAAAAAATCTGAAACGCATAACAAAGTGTGTATGCCTGCCTATGAGTTAGCATCTTCACTCATATCATATTACTCTGACATATAGAATTATCTCCAGCTGAAATGAGAATTCATGACATTGCTTCATATGCCAGCTATCTTCTGTGTTAGATGCAAACCTGCACATTTGACAAGCCTGATGATGTTTGAACTATTAAGATTGAGTGACATATTCCTAATATGTAGTCATTAAAATGAACTGGTTGGTCAGTTTGAAAAAGAAAAAGAAAAAGCAGGAGGGCTGTGTCTATGCTTCGTGTGACAGCACAATATGATATATGGCATTATTTAAAGGAAGATTAATGGGAGCTGCAA
Source organism: Anolis carolinensis (assembly GCF_035594765.1). Lineage (NCBI taxonomy): Eukaryota > Metazoa > Chordata > Lepidosauria > Squamata > Anolidae > Anolis > Anolis carolinensis. The sequence continues at coordinate 128,991,494 of NC_085845.1, read as the reverse complement.
CGTATGAGAGAATAGTCAAATTCTTAACATCATTACATGGATATTATGCTGAATAACAGCCTTTACAAACTGATCTAAAGATGCCTCTTTCCATAATTTGTCCCCATTAAATTGTGGGGTTACTTCTTGAAAAAGTAACCCCACAAATATCACCAGATCAAAGAGACAGGAGCATACACAAATCTGTTCACATGTCAAACAACTCTAAACCCCTTAATAATTATGTTAGTACTAAGACACTGTCAAATAATCTGGGATAAACAGAAAACCTGGGATCAGATCCTGGGATAGAGGACCTGTGTGGAAGGACCCTCAGTTAACTCATTAGAGAGGCAGTAAAGGAGGAGCAGAATTCATCCCTTCCCAATAGTCTCAAGAAAAGCAAATAAGTACAGACCTGGATAACTCAGTTGCTCTTCCTCCTTAATAACTTTTGCTAACTTCAGTGCATCCTGGTGTTTCTTAGCCTGAGGAGCCATGGTTTTCATCTGTGAAGTGCTGGGCAACATGCTTAGTACTGACTTACCATCCAGAAATTGTTTCAGTGAATCATCTATCTAAACATGTATTATTTGCTTTGAGAAGAAGGAAGGATATTAAATAAATAAATAGATGGAATGGAATGGAATAGATAAATTCTTTGAGGATCTTATCAGTCTGGCTCTTCCTTTCTAAGTCTATTTTTCCTTACAAAAAACAGGAAAAGGCAACATTCCCATGCCGAACTGAGAACTCTCAAGGTGTGTCTTAACAAATTCATCCCCTTCTGAGCACCCCAAAACTGTTCACACTCAACCACATTCCTTCCTCTCCATACCTTCTTCCTGTCTTTGCAAGCAGCCATTGCTGTCTTTTGTATTCCCTCCACTGTCTAATAACTCAGAATAATGCTGGTTCAAAGTCACTTGGAGAAATTTAATTCATTTGAGCATTCTCAAATGCTTTTTGCATCATTCATCTCAAAATTGTTATCTTTGTCCCTAGACCACAATGAAAAGGGAGAGAGGATATGTGATTTTTTGAGGAGATTGATCTCAGGGTGAGAGCAGACTTCAGGGTGTCAAGATGATAGTGCAAGAAGAAAAAGTACAGGACTTCCAGGTTCTAGGTTTTTAATGCTCTGAAGAAGAAGTGTAGCAGCTGAAAGATTTGTATCCATTTTGGACTTAGGTCTTCCTAACCGCTTGGTGGCCTCTTGCATCATATCTAATAGGCCAGTATGTTTCCAGATAATTAATTAAAAATAAATTCTGAGCTAGTGGTTGAGACTCAAAAGAGATATTATCTGTTTGAGCCTGTCAGACGAATGGAGGAGTCATAGCTGAATCATAGCAGAATATATGCTTTGCATGCTGGAACATGCCAGGTTACCTCCCCGGAAGGGATGGAAGTGATCGCTATCTGAATACCCTGCAGAACAAATACTAGTCAGGGTGATATTACTGATCTAGATGGACCAGTGGTCTGATTTTACGACTTCATCATATGGGCTAATTTGCCCATTGTATACCATTTCCTCCCCCTTTTGCCACATAGCCCATTACATGACGTACATCCACTTCTGGTGAGACTCCATGGTGAAATGGGAGAGGAAGTGGTGTACACCACCATTGCAGCAACACAGGGAGCTTCCCATGTTGCATTTGCAACAATGAGAGGAAGCCGGGTAGCAGGTGCGTCCCCACATGGTCGATGAGGGAGGCAGGTTGTAGGATGACAGGTTCTCCACACCTCCCACTGGGACTCCAAGGATTCACCACCATTAATGGTGAATCCATATTCTAATGTGATAAGGTCCTGAATGTCACCAAGCTCTCATCTTGTTCCTAAGGCCAAATATTATGTTCTTAACTTATACAGGAAACCAGCCAGCATGATCTGTGTTGAGAAAATAATCTGTATTCATTTCACTTTTTCCCCTTTATCTTCTAAATCTATTGAGATGAAAGTAAATGGAGGCTTTTCATTTTGTAGTTTTAAGTGCTCAGAAGTAAATTAGCAGGTGATTAATGAGTTTGCCTCTTGTTTGGATGTGATGATTGCAGATTAAGCATAGATGGAAGTCTGCAGGGGGCCAGAAAGGTGGCTGTACCAAATCTATTGCTAGACAAAGAACATGGATTTCCCAATATCACGAGGCAAATCGCATTAAAAACGTTTATTCCCTGCAAGGGATCAGTTTGATGTTTTCTTGTTACTGGAGATGTGTACTTTCACTTTTCTTTAGCTTGAAGCTAGAGACACAAATTTGAGGTCTGACATTGCATATTAATATACTATAAAACACTAGGAAATTAGCTGGTGCATTGAGTTATACTTTCATTATTGTTTCTTCACCCTATCCCTTTTTGTGATTAGAATGTGTCCTGATTTCCTGTTAGTGGACTATAAAAATAATTCAGCCTGCAATTTGCAGTAATTGTTAGTCCCAAATAGCTCACAAAATCTCTTTCTAATAGTGAGAAAGGACACTGGGGAGCTACCTTTATGCATATCTAGCTACAGGTAAGTCTAAAGTAAAACGATATTTTCTTCTAAGATTTTTCAAGATTTGAGATGGGGGTAGGTGAGATTGTATATGTTAAAAAGGCAATAACGGGATAAAAACAGTGAGAAACTTAAGCCAATGATTCTTGTTACATCTGACTTTTGTGTAGATAACAAGGAAAAAAATAATTTTGTTCTTCATGTCCAAAAAAATTGGTGACCAAAATATAATTTGATTATTATGATTATTGCTACTGGAAAACAATATATTGATATTGTGAGGGATCAAAAATATGAACTGGTCTTGGGATTTCACTAAAGTTCTATGCTGTAGGCCAGTGTTTCTTAAATTGTTCTCCTCCAAGTGTTTTGGACTTCATCTCCCAGTAATTCCTGCCATTTTACCAGCTGTTAAGAATTGTGGGATCTGAAGTTCAAAATATCTGGAAGAGCAGAGTTTGAGAAATACTGCTGTAGGCAGGTTCCCAAGTATTGTTTTGCTTCCATTGTGAGTGAAGTAGGCATGGAAATTATAGATTGTGCATGTCCTAAGTATAAAACCATGATTCAGTCTGATTGAGAAATTGGGATTTTGAAAATGTTCAGAACCAGTAACTTCTATAAGAAACTTAAATAAAATGTAACAGCACAAACAAGATTGGCCAAAACCACAAACCATAAGCAAATTCAAACTGGGCAAATGTACATTTGGACAGAGGTCCTGATTTTAGCCTACCTCACATTTTCTGTAAATGGCCTAAATCCAAATATTAGCCTCACTTAGATTAAATATATTGAATCAGTGAGAACTTTGTGAATCAGTACTTGTGTAAATTATACTGATTTAATACATCTAACCTGAATCGAGAACTAACCATTACATTTAGGCTGAAGAGTTTTTCAAGTTCAGTTTTCCCAATAACTGTATGAAATTAATGTCTGACAGATAACAAAGAACATTTGAATCTGGTAACTAATTGTCAAAATCCTAATAAACCATTGATTGCCAAGAGTAGGGTGGTACTCTGTTAATATGGGGTCAACGATGAAAAGCTTTATAATTATTGAAATGTACTATTTTACAATTCTACAGCAATTTGATATCCAAGCCTGCATAGATGGCATAGGGAAGCCTTTCGACAACCCCACCGGGGCGAGACCAACCTTGTTTGGAAATAGTCAGAACTATTTCCAAGTAGGCAGGGCTGCCTTAGGGAGCAGCCTACCACTCCTAGCTCACTGTGAGCTTTTTGTTCATCTGCGCTCCTGCCCATTAACAGTATAAGATATTGATCCCCTATTAGGGCTAGGTAGGAATTTTTCCCCTATATGTTCCGGGGGGGGGGGGTGTTCACTTACCCTATACTGTTTACAAGGTCAAATTGGGAATGGTGGGCTTTAAATAGGCAATCCCATGGAAAGCAGCCATAGGTTTAAATTTGGTGTAAGAGTTCTGACTCCTTAAAATCCTTTGGACTTGGGGCAGAATTCTTCATATGTTTTCCTAAGTAGTCACCCTGGAGATGTTAAAGTTGACTATATCTGGGGACCCAGGTGTTTTGTCAAGCTTAGCCGAGGGTCAGAGAGGGCCACCTTGGCTTAAAACACGAACCAGATTCATGCCCCTTTAGTTATATGTTCCAAACCACAAAAAGTTAATTCAGGTAAAGTTTTAAATAAAAGTTGCCATATTTCAATCCACACTGTTGTCTGGTCTCTTATTATGGTGGTGGGATGGCAGATATTTATATTGCCTTGAGCCTTTCTTATTACTCAGTAATAGTAATATGTAATCCCACTTTTAAGGAACCCTGGTGGTAAAGTGTGTTAAAGCACTGAGCTGCTGAACTTGCAGACTGAAAGGTCCCAGGTTCAAATCCCGGGAGCGGTGTGGGCAGCCACTGTTAGCTCCAGCTTCTCCGGCGGGAAGGTAACGGCACTCCATGCAGTCATGCTGGCCACATGACCTTGGAGGTGTCTACGGACAACGCTGTCTCTTTGTCTTAGAAATGGAGATGAGCACCAACCTCCAGAGTCAGACAAGACTGGACTTAACGTCAGGGGAAACCTTTACCTTTACCTTTTTAATCCCACTTTTACATGTGATGACTAGATTGCAATGAATACTGGAGTTTAGAGTTTGAGGAGGCACTGTCTCTTTTTGACAGTGAAGTACTTCTTCCTAAATTAAGAAAATCCAGAATTTCACACGACAGAGCCAGCCTAGTTGGAGGAAAACCAAAATGCTATCACCATGTAGTGCTCCTGAATCCCAGACGCAGAGTTTTCTTAGCAAAACCCCACACCTTTCATGGTCTTCTCATTTCTTGTGCCCTTCAGCTATTTTCCCAAGGCATTCTTCACTAGAAGAAACTTGTGATTCTAAACTCATCAGAAATGTTCCCAGTAAACAAACTTTCACTATGAGTTTATTAGAAAACATGAAAGTCTTCTCTAATATTAATGGTGTCTTAAAATTTCATTTATATATTTTAAAAGATTTTTGAACCTAGGTCCCTAGCTAGTTTTGAAATTCTGCTTCAGTAAATGCCCTTTCGAGATTAGTTGCTACTTTCCATCCCACCCCCCTCCCCCCAGCTACCTTTAGCTTATTAGCTCTCCATAGAAGCTAGTTAGGTGACAAAGCAAACACACTTTCATACTTAATGGTATCTAAAGAAAAAGAAACACAGGTAATATACAGCACTTACCAGTTTAGAAATCAGACACTGTTTTTTGCCATGTAGTGACTCTGCCAACCAAGTTGGAACTGAGAAAAATCCATTGGTTGTTCTTTACAGTTAATTAAGCATCTACAAGTGTTCTTTTTCTCAAGAAAATCAATTCCTGTGCCCTATCAAATGCTGATCAGCAACATACTGTTTTCCCTCATGTTGCCTAGGAGGGGTAGGAAAAGAAGTGAGTATCATTAAATATTCTAGAAGTCTATTTTTAAAAAAATCTTCTAGGTTTTGAAATTGTTTTCTTTAGTAATAATAAGAGTCAGTTTAAATACAAATTTCACAATCTTCCCAGCCTCAGCAAGAATCATTGATTTAATTTCCTAATGACAGAAGAATTAAGTAATATGTTTGGAGTAGGAATGTGGGCAGCCATGTGAATCCATGTGCCAAATTGATATTTCACTGGCTCTGATAACTTATTAGGGCAATGACCATGGGATGTCATGGACTGGAGTAATAAATCTTCACTTGACTGACTTCATATTTCTCATTTCAAATCACTTTTGTCTCACAAAAATGTCATTTTTTTCTTTTCTTGCAACTGACTCCCCAATATCCATTAATATAATCAAGCTAAGATTATAATGATATTAAATGTGGCAAGAAGAAGAAAATATTCATATTATACATTAAAAAATAGAAACATTTGCCTCAACAAATGAAAAAAAATCAGCATAAACTAGGTAAAATGTAATTGATGTTTTCTTGTTTCCAACAGGGAGGAAATGTGGAGCTGCTCTAGGCATTAATTTTAGACAACGCTGTATGCTAGAGACATCAATATATTGTAGTAAAATAGTTTAACACATACATGTTGTCAGTTTTTGTACCTTGTGGTCAATGTTGTTGTGGGAATAATATAAAGCAAGGACAAAGAATCTTTGACTTCAGATTGTTCTCTCCTACAAGTTTCTTCATCTGTTACCATTGATCATACTGTCTGCAGCCTCTGGGAGTTGGAATGCAAAACATCCCAGATGTACGAAATGCATGTTGATCAACTGAATGATGAGAACATCAACAAATATGGCTTGTAGGTTAAGGTGCTCTATAGATTTGAAGCACCAACCATGGAGAAGATTTCTCTTTGTACCCAAAACAATGAAAAAGTGACTTACATCTTGTATTCCAACATTAAACTTTGGTAGATTTCTTATTGAAGAATGAAGACCTTTTAAATAGCATTTCATAAAAGGCATTCCAGAACCTTATGAGATATAAGAAAAGACTTTGATTATTCTAACTAATTAAGTAAGGAAAAAAGAGTGATAAAAATGCTACAAAGGACAACTGCCAACATGACATTACCAAAGGTCATCCTCTGTCCTCGGGTGTGTGTACTCTGCTAGTACATTTGTGAGCATGACGTAGTGCTTTATGCTAGGTGCTCAGCTTTAGAAATGATTTTATTAAATTCATGGAATATGGATCTCTTTTTATAAAAAAAAACACATTATTTTAAGGTTATGCTGTCTTGAAAAAAGCTCAAATGAATATTATCTTCAGTTCCCTTAGGAGGCACTAATTCTATATGGCACTGTTCTACTGCAGTTTCTTATACTTCCAGTATACGTCCAATATATATTACTGTTAATTGGCCTATAAATGTAAGATCATGCTCAATATTGTAATATCATGTTAATATAGTTTGTGAATATGTCTATATGTATGCGTGTGCGGTCAAAGGAAAGAGAGATAGGAGTGGGAGTTACGATTACATTTTCTGTAATTCATTATTCTTTGATTTGATTTCTTTAGCAAGAAAGAATTTATTTCCCCAATCCTCCCCACCATTCATTCCTCTCATAAGGCATCTCATTCTTATGGAAAGTATTAGCATCAAATACATGTCTAGACCTGCATACATTACACACTGAAGGCAAACTGGCCTGGATAATAATGAATCCTATTGAAATGAAGTACTTCTGATTCAAAAATGCCATTGAGGAAATGCCTAGAGAGGACATATTTTGTTGGATGACACACAAATGCAGTTCAACAGATATGGGATTCATATTATACACACATACACAGAAGCATGCAATAAAATATTGCTTAAATTGTAATTTAAATTGATTTTTCCTCAGCATCAGATGTATACTGTCGTTCTTCCATATTCTATATGTCCGTGTCTATTGTATATCTTATATTGTACAAAATGTCAGTACATGGGAAAGAGGAGTTCTGCTGGGTGTAATTATCTAATGCAAGCTTTGCTGCTTCTCCTGATAAAACAAAGTGAGAGGAATTGTTATCTTTGCCTTAGCAGAATAATTAAAGGATTACATATTTAAGCAATTGCATATCATTTCCTATTGCTGCAGTTTCCTTTTGTTTCCTGTGACATAGATATTAATGAAGATGTTATCAATGGGCTTTCAATCAGTCATCTTCACCAAAAGGAAAGCCTGGATGAAGAAGCTACTATGTAATATCATGGGATTCCTTTTTCATGGCTCTATTTTTCATCTTAGGCTGACATACTAGTGTTTATTATGATCTGTGTGCAAGGCTGTACAAGCATCAGCACTAGCAATAGTTAAAGCAAGTCATTTATTTCATTTCTACTATGCAAGATGGTGTTGAAACTAGCAAGTTGACAGAGAATGGAACTGTGTGTACCGTGAGGAGCTTATTATCTTATAGTGCTTTGCAGTAGCTGTGAGTTGTCTGTGTCTGATACTGAAAAGTCACAGGTAATCACAGTGGGCTATCTTAGGAGACTTTCTAATGCCAAAAGTGTTCATCAGTATATACTGTAATATTATCTTTCAATATTAAAACAAAAAAAATCTAAATATAGGTTTGGGAAATATGTGGAACATATTCAATTTTAATTGTTCTCAGAATGTTTGATCAATTTTAAATGGTATTATTGAAATCAATGAAAGAATGTGTTCCCTGGTACTGTCATGGCAATGTATTAGTTTCACAAAAATATAATGTGGCCCAATTTTCTTGTCTCTTGTACATCTTATATTGTACAAAATGTCAGTACATGGGAAAAGGGAGTTCTGCATTCCTGCTGCAGGTAAACAAACTGGCTGCAAATGGGGATGAGTCTTTAATAAGTTCAACTGAACCTCAACAGACTGGCTTACAGTAATTAATTTTATATGTTATAAAACTACATATCATAAAGCATATTATAGATAGATAGATGATAGATAGATAGATAGATAGATAGATAGATAGATAGATAGATAGATAGATAGATGCTACAGACCATAAGTTCTAGGCATGATGGGAAGCAGAAATAAGATTGGAAACTTCTAGAGGTATCACATAGAGGTATCACATTGAAATACATGCATACAATACCACAGGCGATTTCAATTTCAATTAAATTAAAATTAGGCTCAGGTACTAGAGGCCATTTTAATTAGAAAATCAACCATACAAAAATGGATCTACAGACAAGAAAACTTATAACCTTTTCAGCTGTTACCGCCCTGCTTGGATGTACACTGAAATGTTAGCGTAGATATTTTTAAAAACAAGTTTCTGTGCAGACTTTCTCAAACACATAATATTTGAATCCCAGCTTTCACCAATTAATGAAAAACAGAATATCACATATTTATGATGGAATCCACATTCAACTTCAAGAGACCGGAAATCAGTTGACCCTATCATTTCTTTGCAGTCCTACCATGTCTTATCAGAACAATGAAACATCTTCATGAATCACAACATTGGAAATACTTACAACTTGCCTGACTTTTAATTAACATATTCTTAAAAAGTCTGCAAGTGGTTTAATATTTTTTAATTCCTTCTCCTTCTAACTACTAGTGCTTTACTTGATAAGTATGAAGGTGCCTGGGATTCACAATGCAACTTCTCATCAATAAAACCTAAAGAATGTCCCTCCATCCACACATCTCAGTTAATCGGCAAGGGACAGTGGACAAATCATTTTTGTTTTCCCATTATTGATTTTTGTCATCCTTTTTCTTCTTAAAATAGATTGTCCTGATGTTTCCTCTGTAGGCCAGGCTGGGCCACACATTTTCTTTTAAGATGGGTTTCCAAAGAAACACATTACATCTTCAGAGAAAATGAAGGGAAAGACGAAAATATTTGGTGATATATAACTTGATCACCCATGGTACACTGCAAGTATATCATGTTGATTTCCTCTCTCTTATGGGCTAGAGAAGCAAAAGTGTTGAGGGAAAAACTATTATATTAGATAGCCCTCAGGGTCATAAGTAGAAATTTAGATGCAGTGACTAATACTAGCCTCTGGGAAAAGAATGTGTCCAAAAGCAAAGACATTTGGAACATGTCCAGAATATATAAAAAGGCTTGTTACAAAGAGGAGGGTCAGTTACTGACTGTTTAGCAGATGGAGCAGATGTTGCTACTAAACAGATGCTTGTTGCTGTCAGTGAAAGCCTTATGGGGAAACATCTAGATGGATATTGATGTACTAAACTTTGGCAAAGTCATAGATCTTTGGCTATTTTATTGCAGCATTTCTTGGGTTCCTGTTAAACTAAAATGGTCCGATGGAAAGGAAAAGAGCTAGCTCCTAGGCACGTGTGATCCATTAAAAATGGTTCAAAAGTCATTAAAAACTGGGGAGGAGGGGGAGTGCTAGCACTTTGTTTCTAAAATGTTTCTAAAGTATACTTAGTGAAAAATTTGTTACTATATTGAGAGTAATGAAATTACAGTAACTGTATATGCACATAATTAAATTAGTGTAATTGGGGAAATTTCAGGGGCTCCTTTCTCCCTCATTTTTAAAGTTATTGGAGTGAAACTTGATACAATGGTAGAACACTTTTATCACTGTCAGTCTACCAAATTTCTGGAAATTTCACTTATCCATCAATTTTGGGGGAAATTTAATTTTTTTATACATTTTAAAAAAGCTACAAGAGCTATCTACTTAAATTTTATATACAGTGCACGAGATAACCAGGATATCAATCCTCAGATGTTTCAGAAAGATTCACACATCTACAAATTTTTGAGGATTTTAAAAAGTTTAGACAAAAACAATTTATCCCCACCCAAAAAAAAAGGGACAACAGCAATCCCACTGAATGTCAGCCTGTCTTTATGACACACAACCACATAACTTCAACTTAGCACAGATTTATACTATTACTTACTTTAGTCCTCTTTTCAGATTCAGTAATTTTATTTATTATCATTAGACTAATTCCAAACAGCTGGCTGCTACAATGCCTTTATTTGACTTTTAATGCTTTTTTGTTTAGTTTAGTTTTCTAGTGTTTTGGGACCATAATGCTGCAAACTACCTTAGATACTTTTTTTATGTCCACAACTCTTCCTAGCCATGCTTTTCCTTCTAAAACTAAGTTAGACATGGAGAATGAGGGAGAAATGCAAGAATTGTGTGCCAGAGAATTTTGTCACATTCAATAGGAGACAATCATGAATTATTTGCCCTTCTTTAACTGTTGACCTTTTCATAGTCAGTGAGTATAGTTTCTAAACAAAATCTACAAACTTGTGGAGTTTGTGCCAAAGCTAGAACACTTTGCTGTTGTTGTTGTTGTTGTTTTTTGTTTTTTTTTACAGATTTTTGATAGATGAACAAGTTACAGATCTGTGCTTTTTGAACATATGCATGCATTTACAAGAGCAACATAGTAGTTTGAGTGTCAGACTACAATTCTGGAGTCCAGTGTTGAAATTTCTGCTTGGTTGTCAATATAAATATCAACAAGAAAGGTTTTTCCTGTCCTTTCTGATAGTTTTCAGTGGACATAGATTATTAATTGTATATTATTCTAAATGAATTATAGTGCATGCCTGTTGTGTGGAGACCAGAGAAAGATTTAACATCTTATTCAACAGTAAATCTTTATATGTGTATTTCTTGGGCGTAAACAAAATATTTTTGTTTCCAATAAATCCAAACCAGATTGCAACAGGTATTATAGCTACTTCACTCCTTCTTTTGTTCACACATTTCTTCACAACTCAAAATCCTCTAGAGTACAGACTTGCCTTCTAGTTGCCAGTCTTACTACAGAATGCATTACTGTTTGTAATCCTGATTCTTGTAAATGGCTAGCTTTGTTGACACTGTTTTCTTGCCAAAGTGCCAATTATAAGTCTGGCTGCTCTGCCTACCTAACAGCCATTTTGAATGTCACAGTAAGGCAGATTTGAATACCTCCACTTAATGCCCATGTTTGAAATAGCCTGACATTTTTTCATTCTCTCTCTTTTTTTCCTCTTAGAAGCTCAGCAGTACCATTTCTGATTTGCATTTCATCATACTCTTAATGGACAAACAGCAGCGAGTTTGTGAATTAAGGCTTGCAAGATTAGAGAGTTTGTGGACCAGATTTCAAATCTCTGGTGAACAGCTTGCTGCAGCTCTACAAATCATTCTGTCAAAACAAATTGCGCCGTTAAAATATACCTTTAAAACTATGCTCCCCAAGTAGGTAATATGAAAGTAATTGAAAAACCCAAAGTGCATACAAATAATTGGTAGGGAGAAGTGAGTAGTGAAAGGGGAAGGGACAAAGTGAAAGAACAGGCAGAAATGAAAGCTTTGAAAAAAATATTTTAAGAACTATATTATTTCATTAACACAAGTTGTAGTTACATTCAGGGTCTAACAGTTTCTCGGTATAATGTGAAATTTCTGTTGATGTCTATGGAGCTAATATAATAAGTGAAGAAATCCTGCATTCATTCCCAGCAATGACACATTACAATGTGTGAATTGTGAAATTGTATCAAACTGTTATCCTTGGATAGCTTGCATTCATTGACATTGTTGCTGGTCAGAGGTAAGAAAGCATAAATCCAAAAGCCACATTTATATCATAAGATACCTCTTTGTTAAGCAAACATTTTATTCCAAGAGACATAGTTCTGCTTCTCAGAACATCAAAACCTCACATTCCTCAAGTTAATAATAGTTATTATCAGCACTACTGTGGCCCAAATATTCTCCTTTGATATACACCTTCAAAAATATTCCATAGGTATATACTTAAATTGCTTTGCACAAACACACATGGATTTGACCTGTCATCTTGATGCCTTCTAAGTACATACCAATATAACCCTTGCTTTCATGCACACAATAGGTTTCACTACCTTTATAGTGGATGAGCAGAACCAATCCCATCCTGTATTCTAAGTTGCACATGAGTTAGAGTATATGCTGAATGTATACTACATGGGGCCCATCCAGACAATCCAAAATACTGACTCCTATCATATTTTTAACAGACGGGGGGCCAAAAACTCGTATTTTTGAATGAAGGGTGGCCAGATTTCCATCCATGCCAATGCGTGATCAGCATGGGTGAGCAGGGCATAGGAACCCCTCTTCCTGCCCCCCCCCCCATTTCACCAAGAAAAGCAGAAGAAAGACCTCCATACCAAGGTTTCAAGGCTTGACTGAGCTCCCTGTTGCTGCTAACAGATGTCAGACAGCCTTGCAGAGGGAATTCCCATTTTCTCTGCTTTTCTTGCTGAAAGGAAGGGGGGCAGAGAGGGGAGGTTGACACTGCCATCCCATCTGCTCATGCTGCCTGAGTCTATGGGGTATGGGAATATCCAGACCTTTGTAGGTATTTTGTAATAGTCAGGTTTATTTTAGTTTAAAACAAATTAGCTTGGAGCATCATTTGCACTCTCCAGGCTAATTCGTTTCCTGTGCCACATTATGTGACAGTCTAGATAGGACCACAGTTATGACAGCATAATACCATTTTAGCTATCATGGTTGCCTCCTCCAGAATTCTGGGATCTGTTGTTTGATGAAATTTTTAGATGTCTTTTTACCAGAGAATTCTAAGTGCAGGAAGACTCACAATTTATATTGATTCCAAAGTGATAAGGAATACATAAAATATGGAAAGAGGGTTAGTGGATGTTGGTGATCCAAGAACACACTAAACAGAGAAAGCTTCAACACTGAAAACTGAATGTCATTCTAAGCTCTATTTTTTAACACCTTGAGTAGGAAGCTAAATTTGTAGAGCCTGTTCTGACCTTTTGCTTTCAAAAGATGATAAGAGGTAATAGGTCAGAATATGTGCTCCAAATGTGACTTAAAATTCAAGGAAAAACTAGAATGTGAAGGCGAAGCCTGTGTTAGCATCACCATAAGTTGGAAATCCCGTGGTTATACAACAAACAATCAACAGCAAACAACAACAAACAACATGAAAGTAGCCTTTTCTATTCCATGCTAATATTGACTTATATTGATATGTTCACACATATCGATATAAAAGAGTGTTTGTATGGTTTTTTGAGTTTCATTAGTGAAAGCAATGCTATAGTAGTTGGTGCTATTGCTTGGAAATTTTACTTATTTGCAGTAAGTATGAAACTTATTTTCAATTGGATGTTTAAAGCCATCTAGGTTCATTAATATAGAAAACCTTGTTCACCCCATCTCTATATTCTTTTCCTCACTTAAAATCAAATAAATTATATTAGTGTAATCTTCTTGTGACCTTTTATCACCAGGATTCCTAATCAACTGCCTCAGCTGATTAATCTGTCTCCATATACCATAGATTATTCTTCAAACCTTCTCCCTAAATTTTCTATTTAATTCTCAATTAGTTCTAAAGCATTTGAGAATATCACTAATTTTTTAATTCCCCAAGCTTAAAGGAAAGCTTAACTGAATATAAATGACATCTTGGCTCTCCTCACCCCCCCCCCCCCCCTAAAATTATTGAGAAGGTCTTGTAGTTTCTTCAGACATTAAAAAATTGTGTGCATGATATTCTTGTATTTTATATACTGTATTAACTACAATCTGAATATCAATATTGATTTTTTCCCCCAAACATGCATGTTGAAACCTAAAACCACCTATCACACCGGTTCAATACCAGTTCAAGTGATGGGACACACTTAGACCACTAAATAACATATATAGCTCATGGACCACACTCTGAATATAGAAAGAGTCCTATTTTCTCAGCAAAATATATAATGATTTTTGCACAAATGATATTTTTATATGTTGTTGTTGTTGTTGTTAGTAGTAGTAGTCGTAGTAGTTTATGTCCTACTTCTCAAAATTGGGACTCAAAGTGGCTCATAATAAAAACATACAAAATATGAAAATGAAATCAAAATATTAGTCTTGAGGCTTTTGACTCCCTCAACTCTCTCGACCATCACAGTAAGTATTCTTTACATCTCTATTCATATAAATGTTTACGTTCTGATCTTGAAGGTAGAATACAATTACCTTATGTATAGCCTATACTTGTGAGAACCATGGCAAAATATAGGGAAGAACATATTTACAGCACTTTCTGATTTTTGATTGTGCCTTGCCTTTTTATATGCCATCCTAAAATGAGTTTCTGACATTCTTCTTATAAGATAGTGTGCCTACAATGCAGTTACTGCCTTCTTAAGGAGTAAGCAAAATATTTAAAAGGTCTACATATGTGTGTTTGTGTGTGTGTTTTATCCATACAGAAAAAACGTAGTTTGCCCTAAGATTCAGGGGTATACTCACATCTGTGCACATGCTGTCCTCCAAGGCATGGTACTCTGCAGATTAAGGCCTCTGTGATAAATAAAGCAAGGAACATTCTAGGCTATGAAATATTAGCAGCATCCATAGTGTATATGTGATTTAAGTCACCTGTTGACTTATGGTAACCAATCATTACCTTTTCATTTAGCAAACCTTCTTTCACACCAATGAGTTATGGTAGTATCAGCTACATGTTAGATTTTGGTGAAGATTAGACTGTATTATTCATCCCAAATCAGTGCATATGACAAAGAAGAATTTTTAATTTAATAAAAAAAAAACAATCAAACCATGCTGGAAAATGTAGTCTCACATTTGGTTATGATAGTAACATTTTTCAGAATTACTGTTCAAACGTTCAGTGAAGGTATGAGAGAGCATGGACTAGCTCTGAAAAATATAAAGAATATAACCAGTTGGACAAATTTGTTACAAACCTCAAATGGATTTGGAATGCCATGATTGAGAATGGCACTAAAGGAACCCAAAGCAGCACAAATAATACCTGCAAGAAGTACGGGGATTACTATTCTAGAGAATGCTATGACCCATTTCTGAATACAATCTGTAGCTAGCCCTGGTAAGGCACATAGGAGGATTCCTCCAGCAGACCTTTCAGACATACTGATATACTAAATAGACATCACCAAAAAATCATTTTGAATTGTATATCGGATTTATTTCGGATTGTTCTCGCTTTTTGATATGCATTCCGAGACATTGTCTCACAGCGAAACCAGCAATGTAATTCAAACCATTGTTGGCCCATTCTCCAATTGCCTCTTAATGTTTCATTAATTTCTTTCCCCAAAATTTTTTAAAAAAATTTTTTTAAATATTTTTTTTAAAAAAATTGTTTCTGCAACCTACCTTGAATGGCTGCCACTCCCTGGCCAATCAGAAGCTTCCACGATGGACACAAAGGCTGGGCTTTGTGCAGAGAGGGTGGTGGTCTGCAAACGGAGAGCAAGCAAGCCTCTTGAGTGAGAGAGAGGGTGAAGGGGCCGTCTGGCTGTTCCCACAGAGGGGTTTGGAGAAAGGTTTAGGGTTTTGTTGCTGGTTCTTTCTCTTAGCAAGGGAATTTCTAGTTTTCAAAGTATCTTTGCACTCCTTGCCAGGGCATTGCTTGGCATGGTGGTCACTGGTCCATTTCTAATTGAAGGCATTGGGTTGATGTTATGGTTAAGCCTTCTGGCTCCGGTACTAGGAGACGTGGTCGTAAGACTCCTCGAGAGTCAGACTCTTTTGAGGAGCGTGAAAGGAAACGGCTCCGGGACTTATTTGCAGAACCAACAGATGAAGACTCATTTGAGGGTTTTACCGAGGGAATGGAGGAAGAGATGGTTAGCTCAGAGGAGGATGACATGGAGTGGACTCGTGTGAGGGAGGATTTGGGTGTCACCGGCAATGATAGCATGGGAGACAATTGGCGGGTTGCAGGATCAGACCCATGGACGGGCTGGAGGGATGGAGCGGGATCCACAGCTGGGGATGCTGTGGGGCGTAGTCAAAGGTGTTTTAGCTCTGATGAGGATGATGATGATGAGGCACCTGGAATTAGGATAGCAGCTGACAGCGATGAGGAGTTATGAACTGGGATAAAATGGGGTTTAGGATCAATGGCTAATTGCGTTGGGCAAGGTAATCTGGACGAACGCTTGGGCTCTTGTTGGGGAACTTCCTGAAGACGGGTGTGATTCGTTGCTGGATACGTAAGTTACCAAGGACACTGGGCATAGACGGCGGGAGGAACTGTGTGGGGTTTTTCTGTGCAACTTGTGTTTAATCTTGATAGCTTGGACCTCCGTCGTCTTTTTGACGGACATTAATTACCTACTCTGGATTGACGCTGGACTGACTGACTGACTACGACCCTGGACTATTCCTTCTGTGGCTATCGGTGGAACTTGTGGACGTCTGCACTTGGCTTTCGACCTTGGACTGGATTGGGACCCATGCTGACCGTCGTTACCCTGATTGATGTGCCTGGACCCGGATTTCGCTCGTTGCACGGAGGAGTAAACAGCCTGAGTTACTCATCTGTAGCTTTTGAGTAGCAGAGAGGATTCTGCTGCCAGTTTTTTGTGTTCATTTTGACCTCTGTTTTCCAACTTTTGTTTGTTTAAATTGTCAGGCTGAAGTAAGCACTTTTGCTTTAATCCGGATTAAACTCCTGTTTAATCCGGTTTATCCTTTGGAACCGTTTTAATTCAAACGGAGCTGTTTCTGTTACTTTTCACACTGAAGACAAGTGCTTGCCTAGTCCTTTGCTTCCTACGGGCATTTCTCAGTTCTGTAACTTTAATAAACTGTGTTGTACTCTATTTGGTGGCGTTCTGTCTATGACAGTTGAGGCATGTGGGATTACATAGCCAGAGACACCATTGATCTCCAGTGTCCTTCTTGCTTATAAATATAGCAATGGAATTTCTAGTTTTCAAAGTATCTTTGCACAACTTGCAAGGGCATTGCAAATTTGATGAGGATAGCTCAAGAAATGAGGGCGGGAGAGCCCTGTAAAAGTCCTCCCCCTCGGGTTCCTTTTTTTTTTTTTGGCGATTGCGCATGCGCGTCCGCCATTTTAGAAACATTTAGAATCATTATGAATTTTTGGAAATATCCAAAATTTTTGGATGAAAAAATCGAAAATACTTTCTATATCAAAGCGGCAGTGCCCCCTACTTTAGAAACGAGAATTGAAACTTTTTTTCATCGATCGGACATGCCTAATACTAAAGCATTGTCCTTCAACAATCAAGGTCCCAGGAATATGTGAAAAATAAATCTGTCTGTGTGCTGTTTATGGAGTGTGTCCAACATTCAACTGGTATATGTGGGTATGGGTGGTGTGACTTGGACAGAGTGGTCAACTTTGTGTGTCACATTTTTCTTGTAAGTCTCTACCTGCTTGTCATATATCCCATGAATACATGGAAAGTACTTCATAGATGTTAAGCAATCAATTCACAGCCTTGAGCTGATTTAGTGAATACCCTGACACAGAGTACTACAAGGGACCTACAAAAGTTAAAAAACAAACAAACAAAAAAACAAAAAGCAAAATGACATTGCAAGTAGTTTAGAGCATAGATTCCTTGCATGAGGTCTTCAAATTATTATTCACTAGATCAGTACATTTTGCATGACTATAGATGTGAACCTGTTCAAAATGAACACATTTTATTCAATTCTTTTCAATGTAGACCTGGTTTTTTGTTCTTATGAAATCTGTACAAGTTAAGCAGATGTGAACAAAATGAACCCAAACTCATTTAAAACCCAGATGTAACCTCATTGCTAAATACTGTCAAATAGCCAACACTGGTTGTATAATTCATAGCAGCCTAGAACGTGTGTAGGAAGAGAATCACAGAAAGAATGAGTTTAATATCCCCATTCATAGTCTGAAATGCTCCTGACAATGCATCCATATTCTTTATACTTTGTTAAACATTTGTCTTTTTTTAATTTTGATTTTTACTCAAAGACATGAGAGATCAGTGCTTTCTAAATTAGTTTCTTTTTCCCAAGTAAAATGACATTTCCTATCTTCTTTTTTGATCAGTGTCAAAGGAAATGATCCTTAGAAATACCTAATGATTGGCATTAGCATGCCTTTTCTCCCCAAGGCAAGCTTTGATATGTAATGGATTGTATTAAAAAATATTGTGCTTCCTTTGCCTCCTTTGATATTCTTCAACCGGATTGCACATAATTCCCTCCCCAGAAAATGGATGTGATGGCTGTTAAAGAAATAGTCACCTTGTATATTTCATGATGTTCCCAATGAGTGTTATTTGGGGTTTATTCTGGAGCTAGACAGAAGGGAAAACAATCCTGTGATGATAAATGAGCTGATGGACAGTTATTAGGGTGGGGTGGAAAAATAAATAGATAGGAATGTGTGTGATCAATTAAAAAAATCGTTCAAAAGTACTTACAAAATGGGTGCTTCGTTTCTAAAGTGTTTCTAAAGTGTACCTGGTGAAAATTTCATTACTATAACAAGACTAATGAAATTTCATTACTATTTAATTAATAGTAATTGTGCATGTGCATTAAATAATTACTATCATTGGGGAAACTTCAGGGGCTTCTCTTTCCCTCATTTTTAGAGCTATCAGGATGAAGCTTGCTACAGTGGAAGAACACATTCACCACTCTTAGCCCACCAACTTTAGAATGCTTTCTTTATCCACTAATTTTTAGGAAATTTTCAAAGTTTTTATAAGCAACATTTTTTGAAAAAAATACAAGAGCTGTCTCCTTGAATTTGCTATGCAATGACACAGGTAAGAGGGAATCATTACCTCCACCTTTCAGAAATATTCATGTATCTACTGATTTATGGGAAGTTTTTGACAAAAACATTTTTAGAAGCCACAACATTGAATGTCTCTCCTATTAACCAATAGAAGAAACCAATATTAACCAATTCTTCATTTTCATAGAATCCTAGAGTTGGAGGAGACCCTCAAGGGCCATCCAGTCCAATTTCTTTTTTCCAGACAGAAGGACACAATAAAAACTCTCCTAACTGATGGCCATGCAGCCTCTAAATTAAGTAGTTGGAACAAGCCAACAAATTCATTCCAGAAACATGATGGTACTACTCACTGATCTCTTATGATTGAAGATTTTTTTGTGTGTGTCAGGAGCAACCGGAGTTGCTTCTGGAGTGAGAGAATTGGCCTTCTGCAAGGACGTTGCCCAGGGGACGCCCGGATATTTTTGATGTTTTACCATCCTTGTGGGAGGCTTCTCTAATGTCCCCGCATGGAGCTGGGGCTGATAGAGGGAGCTCATCCGCGCTCTCCCCGGGTGGGATTCGGACCTGGCAGCCTTCAGGTCAGCAACCCAACCTTCAAGTCACAAGGCTTTTATCCCCTAGGCCACCAGAGGCTCCTGATTGAAGATTACTACAAACAGCAATATTATTAACAATAATTAATAACGTTTTGGTTTGGCAATGGATTGCTTGACTTTGAAACGGACTAATCTGCAATATTATTATTTATAACAATCAAGAACTTTTGGGTTTGACAATGGCTTGCTTGACTTTGAGACCAGTTAATCTGCAATATTATTATTTATAATAATCAAGAGCTTTTTGGCTTGCTGCTGGAATACTGAGTTTGAGATTCAAAAAAATAAATTCAAATTAAAAAGTAATTTCAAAGTGCTGGTAGCCTCTTTTTGCTAAAGCCAGCCAGCCACCAGCCAGAACTCAAACCCCAGCATGTGTCGAGCTGCCCCTGAGTCCAGTGCACAGATAATCAATCAGCAATTCTCTTTTTTCATTCTTCTTCCAAACTGACGGCCTTCTTTCTTTTCCAAACCCTTTCTTTTCCCTTCCTGCAATGTATTATTATCTTCTTCTCTCTGTCTGCCTTTCTGAGCTAGTTGCTACCCTCTACCCTCAACTCCTTCTCTTCAGAGTGCAACTGTGAATAGTGCTTGCTGCTGCTCACTCTGCAATTTAGAGGCAACATTGAGGCCACTACACCTCTGCCTCCCCCTCCATCAGCCCTGATCAGCTGAGAGGCATACTAACAGGTTTGGCTTCGCCTCTCGGCAGGGCTTGGTTGCCCTATGAATTATAACTGCATCATAGAGACTTCCGAAGGTATCAAAACTTAAGAATCAAAGGCATCTTAAGCTTCAAATTCTGAATGTTTGGTCCACACTGCTCAGACGTGTCGAATATCGCATTGAAAGTACATGCCAGATAGATAGATAGATAGATAGATAGATAGATAGATAGATAGATAGATAGATAGAGTACACAGTTCTACATATGCATATAGTGGTACTACACAATTGTCCAGAGAGTCTAGTTCACAAAAAATCCTAATTAAAATGTAAGGAAAGTGACAACACCCACAGAACATTCACTTTAATTTAGAACAAAGGGGCTTCTTTTCTGCTCAAAGGACAATGTGCCATGGTTTGTACAATTTGTTGCAACATCCAGGCTCCATGACCAAACTGAACAATTGTTGTGTGCCAGATATGCAATTGCCTTTGTTCACTGCTTAGCAGACTCGTTGGAAAACCTTAGAATCATAGAATAGTAGAGTTGGAAGAGACCTCATGGGCCATCCAGTCCAACCCCCCGCTAAGAAGCAGGAAATCGCATTCAAAGCACAATCGCATTCAAAGCACTTGGGAACAATCCCAAGTTTATTGATTAAATAATCTGGGTGCATAGCATACAACAAATATAAGACCAACCCTGCTGGATCACAGCAAAGATACATCTAGTAATAGAACCTTCTGCTCTGTTCAATGTTTCTGGGACATTCAAAACCAGGAAGTGAAGATAATCTCTTCTCTTTTTTTAGTGCCAATTTCTATTACTTAAAGATGCACCATTCTGAAAAAAGTATGTTAAAATCTCAGATATGGACAGAATCAGTAGTGTTATCAGATTAACAATTCAGGAAGGAATTTTATGAATCTATACCACAGAATGTTTAGGAGGGAACATCGTTGCAGTAAGTCTGGCTTAACAACATTGGAAGTAAATGAAGAAATTCTGCTATATAAAGAGAGAAGAATCCATTCAGAGAACAAAACCATCCAATTCAGCTATCTATATTAGAAAGCAATCTAAGTTTTGCTTTCAAAGGACCTCTTCAGAACCTTCCCGGAATGAAACAAGAGCTGCCTAATCTTTTGGCTAAATTTGAGAAAGATCTGTTTATTCAAACTAATCTTTTTCACTCCATTGCCCCAGGGTTGGGGCCTGGCAGCTGCTGGCTAATAATTATTGGCAAGAGCAGCTGCACATCAATTTTTTCCATGTTAGCTTGGCCATAGCCAATCAGAAGAATGAAGCAAATCATGTGTCTTTTTGCAAAGCTTGATCTATATATAGCCGCGTGAGGTCCTCCATTTTCTGTGAGTTGTGTGGCATTGGAGAGAGCGAAAATGTTTGATTATCTCCATTTGTTTGTTTCTCCTGCTGCCTGCCTGTGTTTAGAAGCATTAGCGTTATTAGCTTTTAGAGAATTCTTTTTCTTTCAACATCATTTTTATCTTTATAATTATCTTCCTTATTTACTTTTGAAACTAAGTTGACTGAGTGAGTGTAGGAAGGAAGGGAGGTTTATTTGCTGCCTCCCTTGAGTCCTCATGGGGAGAAAGGTGGGGTAGTATTAATATAATTTTCATTTCAATTTCATTCCCTGCCCAGCCATACCTACCTACCCTACCTATCTACCTAATATCTACATTCTTCCTTGCAGCCTTTCTGGCTTCTGTGTGTGTACTTCTGCACCAACAGCCAATCCCCCCCCCCCCGACACACACACCATTTAAAAATACAAAAAACCCTTTCTTACTTGTTAGCTCATCTCTGTGACTTTGTAGAAACTTAAAAAAATTCTCAAAAATCAGTGGATGATCAAAACATTCTGAAACTTGTCAGACTTGCAGTTTAAATGTGGCCTATAGGTGTGGCAAGTTTGGTCCCGATAGCTTAAAAATGATGGAAAGATGAGCCTCAAAAATTTCCTCATTGGTGTCAATGGGCCAACATTTCCCAGACTGAAAACACAACTCAGTATTTTGAGTTATGGATTGAAATAAATCCCCCGAATCACCCAATTTTTTGCGAAAATGGAATGGGGGCATCCAAAATTTGAAACAAAAATGGAATGGATTTCTGTCATTTTGCACACCCCTAGTTTTTATCCCTTATTAGTTTATTTATTTTAAATGATAAAGTAATCACATTTCTACTTTTGAAAACACTCTACTAATTCAGGAATCCACCCCTCTTTTTGTGAAAAAAAGATAAGCAGATCCCAACCTCTCTTAAAGTTATTTAAAGATTTCCCCTTAATCAGCATAGTCAATTTGTCTATTTTTACTATTATACAGCTTGTCATTAGAGGTATTCAGAACTGAAAATGACAAAATCCAATAGGTGGTTGATCACAAGCATTTCAGATAAGGGATATTATGCAGCCTGTTTTAGAATTTCTGCACAAGTTACCAGATGATATGGCACCACTATACAAGAAGGCAGAAATTACTACTGTCTGTTTGTCTCTTATAGAGAAATTGGACCCCGAATTATGTATTATATGATAATATATAAAACAGAAACCATGGCTCCGTGAAACACAGCAGCAGGTGTCTTTGCTTTTCCTTAATCTTGGTTATGAAATCACACCTGGGATGTTATCCAGTTGCACCCAAGACATTTTCATAATCCTTTCACAATGGGCCAGTAGACAGAGAGGAAATCACTCAATGAACATATGTCAGAGTGTTTCCTGCCCCTATTGATAAATCTCCTGATCCCACTGATAAATCTCCTACTTACATTGACCAATGTCCTGTTTCCATTCATAAAATTGAGACTATCTTTACATAGAGGCTGGCACTCATGCTTCAGGATGGTTTCTCCCATTGTCTTGATGATCACCCACAAATATCCATTATGTACAATAAACTCACCCTATTGTGCTCATCAGAACTGAACCATTAAGCCCATCATGAAGTCTTTTGCACATTGCCACACCACATTTCTTTCCTAAGTGCCTTTCCCAGAGGTGCACCATTAAATGAGTGGTCACTTCAAATCCATGAATGACAGCTCATTAAGTTTCCTGCTACTGTCAGGACCTAATTGATGGAGCCACTCCACAGAGTTCTCAGCCAACCAGAGCATAGAGCCTAGCTGGACAGTTTCCCAGCTAATCAGGAGCTGGAATGGGTTTTCTAAATTTGCTTTCAAAGTAATGAAAATGGTTCGTATTTCCAATGTGTTATGTCAATACTTTGGAGTACTTTTCTCTGCTGACATCCTTTCTGGCCAGGAAGAATCAAAACCTCTGATTTTGCCTTCTATCCACCTGTGTCCTGAATTGACCTGCTTGAGTAACTGAGGCATGCCAAGCTTCCAAACCCATGATTTCATGGTTACTGAAATCACATAACATACCTGTCTATGTCTGCAGCTATCACTATCTGTCTAGCGATCATCTGGTTTCAATGTTGGGTTATAGACTCTTTTTATCTTCTATTTGGAAGATTATGATTTGGAACATTATGAAATGTGCAAGATGACTATTTCATTTCATTAATAACCATTATATCCACTTTCTGTGGAGGGAATTATGTGCAATGCAGTTGAAAAATATCAAAGAAAGCAAAGGAAGCACAATATTTTAATACAATCCACTACATATCACAGCTTGCCTTGGAGAGAAAAGACATGCTAATGTCAATCATTAGGTATTTCTAAGGATCATTTCCTTTGACACTGATCAAAAAGAAGATAGGTAATGTCATTTTACTTGGGAAAAGGAAACTAATTCAGAGAGCACAGATCTCTTGTGTCTTTTGAGCAAAAATCAAAATTTAAAAAAGACAAATCTTCAACAAAGTGTAAAAATTATGAATGCCTTATCAGGTCTATTTCAGATTATCAATGGGAATATTAAACTCATTCTTTTGTGATTTTTCTTTCTATCCTTGTGGGCTGTTATGAATTAGGGGAACAATGTTGGCTACTTGCCACCAACCCCCCAAATGATGATACCAAACATTAAACTATGGGCAACTTTTATTAATGTTATCTAATTAAACTTTTCTGACTTGCAGAAAATTATAAAGGAGGCATGAACTTGGTGTGGCTGAAGCTGAGGCAGTGGCCATCTAGGACCTACACCTCAGCTAATTTGGGAGAAACACCTGTGTCCCCAGCTGTAATAATCCTGGGTGACCACTAAGGGAAATGTAACAGAGAATTCTGCCCCAAGGATTTATTGAGGCCAGACTCTCCCTCTTCCAATGCCATTTCCATTCACCCTCACTTTGGTTATTTGAACCACAGGTGAGGGTTTTCACTTCTGGCTCACACCACAAAGGGAGTGCCTTAGATGTACACCAAAATGTAACCCACTTACTATTTTCTGCTTGATGGCCTATTTAAAACTACACCATCCCAATTCATCCTCTTTAAAGAGTATAAGGAAGGCAAACCCCCCTCTAGAACATAGAGGGGGGGGGAAATCCTACCCAGCCCCAGAAATGACCAATTAATTTTACTGTTAATGGGTGGTCATTGTCAAGCTCCTGAATGAGCTTGAGGGGTGGGCTGCTGAACTATGCAGCTCTGCCTCCCAGAACCACATCATGTCTTGTGCCCATTTGACTTACTATCAGGAGTCAGGCTTCTCGGTTTCAGGTTGAATTGGGAAGCAAGCAGGTTACTCAATCTACCAGCCTATCACTATATCAAATCCAGATCCTTTCAGCTGTAACTGATAAAATCTGTGGTCAGTACCATTCCGGTTGTGATTGGGGTGATTTACTGATACACACAGCCCCATCTTGCCACTACAAATAGTCTCCAACTGTGAATAACCTTTGAAAAGGCTTTATCTCCGTGAGAAGAAGATTGCTAAAATGACTCATTGCTTCCTTCAAGAAGAAATTAGCGAAGAATTGCAACAAATAACTAAGACAAATCATTGGTACCTCCAAACTATATAATTGCTCAGTTAGGACAGATATTTTGAGGGATTAAATATAGTTGACATATCTTTTTAGGGATTTTTCTTTTGTGTAGGATCTACCCTGTTTCCCCAAAAATAAGATATCCCCAAAAAATAAGACCTAGTAGAAGTTTTGCTGAATTGCTAAATTTAAGGCCTCCCCCAAAAGTAAGATCTAGCAAAGTCTTTGTTTGGAAGAATGCCCAGCGCCTGCCAAACAGAACACCAGAGCATGCAGGATTGGTAAATGTACATACTAGTTGTACATGGAAATAATGGTAGTAACAAGAAATTCTTGATAGGATTCACAGTCTGTCTGGTTATGTTGGTTTGTGATGACAACTACTGTACAGTATATAATAAATGTTCATTTTTTGTTCAACAATAAATGTGAATTCTTCTTCATAGAAAAATAAGGCATCCCCTGAAAATAAGACCTAGCACCTCTTTGGGAGCAAAAATTAATAGAAGACACTGTCTTATTTTCGGGGAAACACGGTATATGTGAGGAGGGTAGTCGGAACTGGCACTATATCTCCCTCTTACGCTGATGCCGTTTATATGTTGAAGACAGCTGTCAGCACAGGGAAATCTTCTCTATCCATGCAGATGATGTTTAAGTGTGGAAAATCAGTATTCTGTAACCTCAAAAAAAGAGAGAATTATATGTAGAATGCATCAAGAATGGTGGTGAAGAGAGCTGGAGTGACATGCATAGAACTCACATGTAAAAAGAAAACCTGAATAGGACTAGTCTTGTTGAAATGCATCATGCAAATGAACCCAGGTAAAATGGATATTTGTCCACACTTTGAAGCATGTTCAAGTTAAGATCGTGTTAATCTTAAAGGGAGATCAAGAGAACAAGGGATAACAATCTAATGTTTTGTAGTACTCAAAGAAAGGAAATTGGAATAAAAATAGTTTCTGAAAAGGCAACGGCACATATCCATCAACTGAAAAAGTTGAAAATTCACAGTGATACTCCCAGGGCAGGGACTCATAGATGTATTCATTTACCCAAACATGGGTTGTGACTACACCTACGTCATCTCTTCAGAAGATCACAGCAATGGTAGGGTCAGCATGAGTGGCACAGTCCACTTGAAGCAGAATGAATGAAAACCCTCTCTCTGGACAACAACAACAAAGCATGTTATTCCTATCAAAAATCCATACAACTTCTTTCAGTGTTTCTTTAAAGAGCTTCTTCAGAAGTTTGACCAACACAGAAATCTCCAAGGCGCTTCCTCTCAACATTGCCGTAGGAAGAAAAATATTTACAAAACCTACCAAAAGGAATACCATATTTCCTTCTCTGAAATGTTTCTTTTTTCTGCATTTCTTTCTTTTTTATGGCCAAGGCACGGAATAGGTATCTAATGAGATGTAATACTGCTTTTCCTTCTTCCATTCCCTGAATAGAAAATGGACTGGACAAAGTTTAGCAAATGGTGCACACCAAGGTCTGCCCAAACACAACTTGAACCTCATTTGGGGAAGCTTTTCTCCTTCCATTCAGGTCTCTCTAGACCACAGTTTCTTCAACTTTTTCCACTTACGACCCCTTCCCAACTGAAATGTTTTTATGTGACTCCAGATATTTGGTTTTATAAAATAGATATAAAAATCAAGCATTTACAGGGGGGAAAAAATCAGCATTTGCAAGGCTTCCTAAAGAAGCTAATTTTTCTTTTTGTGGAGTACAGTTGAAGCATTTTCTGCAGAGTCCACTGCACTGCACTACACATTATTGCTAACAGAGTCATTTAAATGGGTGACATTCAGAAATCTTTTAATGTTGCCAATTTTTTTCTCAGTCACAACATTGAGCTAAGGGGACTCCATTTGGGGTCAGGACCAACAGTTTAAAAAGCAGTGTTCTCTAGATGAATAAAACAGTGTTTAGGAACCATAGCTATTCATTAACATATTTCAGGCATTTTACTTTCTTCGTAGTTTCTTCACAGATTTAAAAAGGCTTTAAATAATCACTCATTTCAGTTCTGGTTGAATTATTTCCTTAAAAACTCCTCCATTTCTGTTTGTAAACATTTGCTAATGACACATTAAGGTTCTTGGGCTCATTAAAAAATCCAACAACATAATACACATGCGTGGACGCACATGCACACACACTAGTAATGCATGAAATTTTAAATATTACATTATGCCATTACTATTTTAAAAGCCAAGGCTCAATTAGCACACAGTTAACAGCTGTCTTTGAAAGAGGAAAGTGGCATCTGCTAACTCTAGCAAATTCCCAAATGTGATCTTTTCCCCCTTACAGTGTCCCCAAAAAGAGACCATAAATAGTTAAATACGAAAATGAGTGACAAGAATTTATGTAGGATTCTAAAGTCTCCTCCTCAGAAAAAGTGTTGTGTAGAGATAGCTTTGAAAAACAAAAGAAATGCCTTCCATTTGGTATGTAAATCAAAAGATTTAGACAAATAGAGGTAACATTTTGTGTGTGATGGCTAGAATCTTAAGGGACTTTTAAAGAAAATCTTTGAAAACAAAGAGCTTTATTGTCCCCTTTCTTCCTTAAAAAGGAGGACAGTGAAGTAGTACAAGAGGTGTTTTGTATTGTTTCAACCTCTTCTCCCCCCTCCCAGCCCTCTCTCTCCTTGTAATCTAAATGTTGCTGACTTCACCAAAAGCCATTCTCTCTAGAGATTCCCCTCAGCTGTATGTATCTTCGATTAGGATGATGGATTGTGATTTATCGTGTACTAAACAGGCCTTCCCAAGTGCTGTTGTGTTTCTTCAAAGGTTAAACAGCATTCAATATGGGCCTTGGTGGAAATGTTTACAGTGGAGGGGAGAAAGGAAACCAGCTCTGCCATCCATTTGCTGTCAAGTCAGAGCAAGCCTTAAAGCATCAAGACAGCAGTTTGGGGAGTCTGTTCCCACAAGCTGGCTAACAAAGTGCAGATGTGAATTGATATTCTGAGCATGTTCCATAATACCGCTGCCCCCAAAGTGCTGTTGCTATAGACAAAAAGGAGTAAGAAATTACTACACTTAAAAAAAGTATCTTGGCATTGTTGGCAACATTTTGCATTGTGATACTTGGCATTTGCTTTGCATATACCTTTAATTTTGACAGGATACAGTGAGCTATTTTGAAAGAACAATCCCAGAATGCTGATTGAATTTTAACCAACTAGTGGATGAGATCATTTATTAGCTGCGGTTTGAGATTTCCTTTTTGTTTTGTTTTGTTTATGTCAGGTTGCAGTATGAACAGGAACAAAAGACCAGAGACAGAAGGATGGGGATATGACAGTGTCACTCAAATGATTGTTATCACATGAAACATTGACAGTATCTAGAGGAAAAGAGATTTGCTAGTACAATTGTCATAACAATTTCAACCTGGGCGACTTTTCTTTGACTGGTGCCATCCACAGATTCCCTTATGTTTTATATTTGAAAATTCTTCTTGACACAGTTGGCATCTCATGTCCTTTGAGTTTTTCCCCACATGTTCAAAAATCGAGAAGTGTTGTCCCCTGCATGAAATTGTAATGCGGATACTCTGGTCTATGACCTTACTAAAATAATCTGGATAAGGTGAGGCTTCATTGCCTTTTAATTCTTTCTGTGACATCTCTAAATGTTTAATATGCTAATATCAAGTACCAATTTTTCAGGTAGAATATTTCATAGAATCACAGAGTTGAAAGAGACTACATGGGCCATCTAGTCCAACCCCCTGCCATGCAGGAAAAGCACAATCAAATTACCCCTGAAGATGGCCATCCACCCTGTGTTTAAAAGCCCAAGTAAGGAGTTTCTACCACACTCCAAGGTACTGAGTTCCACCACTGAACACTAGCTCTTACAGTTAGGAAGCTCTTCCTACTGTTCAAGTGGAACCTCTTCTCCTGTAATTTAAACCCATTGCTCCAAGTTCTAGTCTCAAGGGCAGCAGTAAACAAACCTGCCCCCTCTTCCTTATGACATCCTTTCAAATATTTCTATATGGCTATCATGTCTTCTCTTAACCTTCTCTTCTGCAGGCTAAACATCCCCAGCTCTGTAAGATGCTCCTCATAGGGACAGTCTCCAGACCTTTGGTCATTTTAGTTGAACTCCTCTGGATGTGTTCCAGTTTGTTACTATCCCTCTTTAATTGAGATTACCAGAATTTAACATATTATTCCAGGTGAGGTCTGACCGAAGCAAAATAGAGAGGCACCATTATTGCCCCTGATCTAGACACTATACTCCTTCTGATGCAGTCCAAAAACCCATTGCCTTTTAAGCTACTGCATCACATTGTTGGCTGAGGTTTTACTTCTTGACTACCAAGACTCCAAGATCTTTTTCACATGTAATGTTGTTGAGCCAGGCGTCACCCATCCTGTATCTGTGCATTTCATTTTTTCTGCCTAAGTGAAGTATCCTATACTTCTTCAGGTTTACATTAATTTTCTTATTCTTGGTCCAGCTCTCTAATCTATTGAAGTCATTTTGAATTCTGATCCTGTTTTCTGGAGTAATAGCTATCCCTCCCAATTTGGTGTCATCTGCAAACTTGATAAGCACACCCTCTAAACCTTCATCTAAGTCATCACTGGGCCTAGGACAGGACCCTATGACACCTCACTAGTCACTTCTTTCCAGAATGAAGATGAACTGTAGGTGAACACCCTTTGGCTTCAGTCACTTAACCACTTACAAATCCACCTCACATTAGTATTGTCTACCCCACATTTCACTAGTTAGTTTTCAAGAAGATCATGGGGGACCTAATCAAAGACCTTACTGAAATCAAGATATGCTATATTCACAGCATTCCCTGCATCTACCAAGTTAGTAAACTCTATCAAAAAAGGGTAAGATTAGTCTGATATGACTTGTTTTTGAGAAATCCATGTTGACTTTTAGTAATCACAGTATTCTTTTCTAAGTGATTACAAACTACCTCTTTAATGATCTGATCCAGAATCTTTCCTGGTATTGATGTCAGGCTGACTGGGCAGTAATTATTTGGGTCCTCTTTTTTCCTTTCTTGAAGATAGGGACAACATTTGCCCTCCTCCAATGTGCTGGTACTTCTCCTGTTCTCCAAGGATTCTCAAAGATTATTGCCAGTGGTTCTGAAAAAATGCTAGTTCCCTCAATATTCCTGGATGTAGTTCATCTGGACTACTATTTTGGGTTGCATATCCCTTATTACCTCATCTGTCCCATATTGCTCAGATTGAATATTGATTTCCTTTTGGGAGAAGACTGAGGCAAAGAAGGTGTTGAGTAATTCTGCATTTTTCCTATCCCTGTCAGAATTTCACCATCCTCTCCATGTAGGGGCCCTACCATTTCCTTCTTCTTCCTTTTTCTTTTGACATAACCAAAGAACCCCTTTAAAGTTGTTTTTAATCTTTCTGGCAAGCTCATTTTGTGCTTTAGTCTTTCAGACTTTTTTTTTTTTTACATGTGTTGGTTATTTGTCTGAATTCCTCTTTGGTGATTTCCCTCTCACATTTTACATTGCTTGTACATGTTCCTTTTAAGTCTTAACTCAGTCAAAATATTTTGGGCATCCAATCTGGTATCTTTAGACTTCTCTTATTTTTTTTTCTTTTCTTGTTGCCATTGCTTGCATTTGTGCCTTCAGTAGCTAACTTTTAAGAACCTCCCATCCATCATTAACTCCCTTCTCATTACGCATTCCTATTCATGGGATCAGACTCAGCATTTCCTTACATTTCCTAAAATTACCTCTCCTAAAATCTAGAATGCATCTCAGATTTTTTCTAGTTTTACCCCCCCCCCCTTTATTTCACAAACTCCAGAAGCTCATGGCCACTCCCACGTAAAGATCCCACCACTTCCACTTCATTTATGGGGTCCTCAATGCTGGTTAGGATCAGATCCAGAATAACAGATCCCTTGTTGCTTCTTCCATGTTCTGGACAATAAAATTATCTGCAAGGCAAGTTTTGGAATTTGTATTCTTGGCAACATGTTTTCCAACAAATATCAGAATAGTTGAAATCTCCCATTACTACTATATCTCTTCTTTCTGCATGTTTGCTCATCTGTTCAAGGAAAGTTTCATCCAGGTATTCAGTCTGACTTGGAAGTCTATAAAAACCCCCACAATTACACCTTTTTCAATTCTCACTCTCTTAATTCTTATCCAGATACTCTCAACCCGAATGTCAACATTTAGGTCCTGCATCTCTTCACAGGTATAAATTTCCTTAACACATAATGCCTAACATATGATGCATTTAGGCAATCATCTTGCTATTTGGGCATGATTAGAACTGTAAATGAAATTATAAATTGAGTTAAGTCTCAACTGAAGTAGAACCATTGAGGGTATGGTTGAATATGAGTTAACACAGAGATAAATCTCATTGATCCAGCCAGTCTTTTTTTAATTGGAACTAATAATCAAAATTTAGTCTTTCATGCCTATAATGACAGGTATGCAGTGGTATTCTCCTGAAAGCACAGGAACTGCATTCTCATGGAGGTTGAATTTTGGACTATATTCAAGAGGGAATACAATGAAGTTTTTGGCCCAGAGCTTTCAGGTTTAAACAATGCATTTTTTATTCTAAGAAATGAATATAGAAACATTTACAAGGATAAGGCGCTCTACTTGAGACTGACTTAGAAGTACATGTAGAAGCCAAAGCTAGTGCAAAATGCAGCAGCTTGACTTTTTTGTTGTTACTGCTGCTGCTGCTTTTGTGTGCCTTCAAGTCATTTCCAACTTATAGTGACCCTAAGGTTAAACTATCAGAGGTTTTCTTTGGAAGATTTGTTCAGAGAAGCTTTGCCCTAGCCTCCCCCCTGAAGCCAAGTGTGTGTGATCTGCCCAAGAACACCCAGTGGACTTCAATGGGAACTTCACTTCAACATTGTTTTCTTCTGGTAGTGATATATTTGATAAATACTAAAGTATATACTCTACATATTTTAGCTGGGAATTAAAAGATGCACCAAACTATCCTTACTTCATATACACATAGCACACATATCATATCAAGGTAATGTGCTACAAGAATCAGAAGAGGACATGCTTTTTAAACCTGCCTAATTAAAAGCAGATAATGCCTTTGGTACTCATTATGAGTTTCTCAAATGATTCATCAGCAAGGAAGTGCAAATGATGTTTTCCCTTTGAAAAGAAGATGAATCCCATCTTAAAACTCTTTATTAAACTTGTAAAACTTTAAAAAGCCACTGGAGGTTTTGGCAAAGGCCATTCTAAAAATGTTCTGGAAATATATTTGGAACATATACAAAATTTATAGGTGTGTTCCTCTGGATCACACTTCTCAAGTATGAATTTCTTACTTGAGAACACATCAGATAGAATGTAGAATGTAGCAGAGAGATCTGCAATAAGACCCCAGGTATAGATCAGTAGTATGTTCTGTCATGTTAACATCCACAACCAATTTAAACAATGGATAAAGAGGGAATAAGATCTGCCATAAGACCTAACCATAGTCTGTTACTGGCTCCAACATGACCAACATTGCATACTAAAGGCAAGGGTCTGAATTGTGTATGGTTGTCATGATGTCGATAATGCAGGATTCTCTCATGGAAAATGAAACCATATCTGAAGATTTGAAGATCTGAAGAATTCCCCTTCAGATCAAGATAGTAGAAACAGAACATCTAGAACACAGCACATTTTTTGGTCTTTTGATGAGCACGTAATAGTTAATAAAATGAGTTTAGGGAAAGGAGAAATCAGATGCAGCTGAAAGTCTTTGGGAGTCTTTACACATGACATTATAATGACAAGTTATTCACTGCACTAACAAAGTTGGGCATTTGTATACCAATGAGTCTGAACATGAATATAATCCCATCTCTGTGACCAACAATAGTGTTTTTTAGATGTCTGAGAAAAACAACCTGACTGAAGTAAACAGCATCGGAGGAGCTAAACAGCTCTTTTTTGCTTCCAGGTATATGGGAAGTTCAAGAAAGGAAAGAGGAAGCAAGCAGAAGGAGGAATTGTATAATAAATAAAGTATACCGATGGCTAAAAGAAATAGAACTGAGGGAATGCTTGTCAGTTTTTTTTAAAATACAATCTATAGAGACATTTCAAAAAGGGAAGATTATTCTTCCCTCCTAAAGGCAATCTACACAGGCACCTAAATATGAAGCTGGTCTGAAGCATTGCTGCTTTGGACTGGCCTGGTTCAGCCCTGCTAGATTTTCACTCTTATCTTTTTCTTCCTTTGTCACTGAAGCAGTGACCATGGAGCTCTGGAGAACTTCTAGCAGCCTCCCTCCTCTCTCCAGGTTGTGTGGGTATGGGTACCTTTGGTGTCATCAGCAAAGCTATCCAGTAGGCATAAGCGATCCAGGAAAAAAATGATTCTAAACTCTCTTTGAAAGTAGGAGGCGCTGGCACTTCATTTCTAAAGTCATTTCTGAATTTTGAAGCCAAAAATTTGAAACTTTCTGAAAATTCCAAATATTCATAATTAATTTGTTCATGGCGGATGCGCATGCACAATAGCAAAAAACAACACTGGGGGAAGTTTAGGGGACTCTCCCACCCTCATTTTTTGAGCTATCCTGACAAAACTTGCTACAGTGGTAGAACACATTTACACTGTTAGCTCACCAAATTTCAGAACGTTTCCCTTATCCTCTGATTTCTGCTAATTTTCATAGTTTATATAAAAAAACATTTTTAATAATCACAGAAATCTGTTCCTGGCTTGAAAGTCTT
The DNA here is from genome assembly GCF_035594765.1 of Anolis carolinensis. Classification (NCBI taxonomy): domain Eukaryota; kingdom Metazoa; phylum Chordata; class Lepidosauria; order Squamata; family Anolidae; genus Anolis; species Anolis carolinensis. The sequence goes on along the minus strand of NC_085845.1, from coordinate 128,957,492 downwards.
ATTTCCTGTTTCATTGGGTTGTCTTTACTTTGACAACCCAATGTTCTACTTCAGAAACTTTTTTTGTGGCTGAAGCTCTGTTAAATTGGTGGACACCCAGCATACCATAATGTGCTATCATAGCACGATGTCCCTTGCACAAAGACAAAGTTCTGGCAGTGTAATAAAGTTTTGCCATGTTTTTGTGACAGAACCAATTAGGAAGTGACAGTTATCGACCAGGAACAGACATCATAGCACATCATCAAACAACTCCTGACAGATACCCATCGCCCTCAGAATAAAGAAATCTGTTCCTGGTTTGAAAGTGTTATTTCCTGTTTCATAGGGTTTTTTGGGGTCAAGAGTTTGTGACTTGAATCCAGAGGGCTTGAACCCAGAGAAGGATTCAGCTATGTGTAACGTGGCTGGGCTCCCCAGACTTGTGAAATCCAGCAGAGGAAATGATGGGACACGCAGTGCTTTGAGGAGGCCAAACAAACAAACAAACATAAAATAAGCCCTTTCCCCTACCCAAAATACCACCAACCCCCCACTTTTTCTTAAAAAATGAATGCTTCTTCTAGCTCCTTGATTTTAAAATAAAATTCATCAGATTTTAAAAATAAGCACTTTGCCCTCCCAACCCTCACTTTTTCTCAAAAAATAAAGTTTTTTTCTTTTACTCCTTTATTTTAGTTTTTTAAAAGAAAAAAACAACAACCCCATTTCCCACTCCACCCCCAAAAATGCCTTTTCTTTTTTAAGAGTCGACTTCTTTCTTTCAATGGCTGCCGCAGTGCCTCTAGGTCCCCCTCCAACAACAAGAGGCTAGGCAGGCACAGGCAGCAAAAGACCAGCCCGCAGCCACCCCCCTCGCTCCAACTTCCCAGCCCAGTATGAGCCTTGCGGCTTGCAGCAGATGCTTTTGAAGGAGGACATCCAAATACCTCCCCTTACATGAACGTGCACACCGATTGGTCAGGGAGGTAAGCCCAGGCTAGGCTGCTCCTCCCTGCAAACAAAATTTGGTTGCTTCCAAAATGTTTTCTCATATATCTGAACAAATAATGAGCTCATTAAATGAATGGGCTCCAACGCTTCAAAATTATGGGTTGATTCCGATTCACTAATGCGTGTCGAAACCCCATTCGCAAATTGGAATAAATATGATTTTATTCCAATTTACAATGATTCCAATTAATTCACCCATGCCTACTATCCAGCAATGTCCAGGAGCTCTTCAAGCTCTATGGCTACCACTGAAATGACAAACAACACAAAAGGTAAGTGACATATCCCTTTCCCTAGGATGTCACTGGCTCATGTGAACAGTGGGACCAGATCAGAATTAGAACTAGCCCAGTTGCTTCAACATATACTGAAGTGTAGAGCTGCTCCATCAGATACTTCTGCGATATAATTCCTGTGTACCACTGATATGACCATTGACATGATATTAGCAGCTCCATCACAACCATGTGTGTCCACAGAAATATTGAAAGTTGAGCCCAATTTTTCCAGTGCTTTCAAAATAATGTCTGCACGTGCACTACCATCTTTAGCTCCTCCAAATCTAGGAGGGGGCACAGCTAGTGTATCAGCCAAAGCTGGTAGCAAGCACTTCTGACCATCACATCTACCTGGACTGACATTTGGAGAGACAAATCCAGGAGCACTCCCAAGCTGCAAATACATTCTTTCAGGAGGAGTGTAACCTCCATCCAGAACTGGTTGACATACCTATCTCTCTCTCCCAGTTTACTATATGCACTTTCTCTGGCCCAGTTCATTCTCAGGAGCCTACCCAGGTTTTTATCCAAGTATGTTTTACTGCTAATGTGACTTTAATATATTTTATTAATTTGTTTTTATATTATTGTGTTTCTTATATTGTCTGTACTCACCTGGTCCTGACCCCATGCAAGCCACCCTGAGTCCCTTCGGGGAGATGGAGGCGGAGTATAAAAATAAAGTTGTTGTTGTTGTTGTTGTTGTTGTTGTTGTTGTTGTTGTTATTATTATTAATAATAATAATAATAATAATAATAATAATAATATTAGGACTCTTAACACAAGCACCTCTATCTTGTCTGGATTCAGATTCAATTTATTTTTTTTCCTCATTCAACCCATTACCTCTTCCAGGAATTTATTCAGAGGAGATACACTATCCTTAACTGAGCTCTTTTGAAGGCATGGAGAAATATATTTCAGTATAGCAGCATACTGATATCACCCGGCCTCATGTCTCAGGATGATATCTCCCAGTGGTTTCATATAAATGTTAAAAAGCATTGGAAATAAAACAGCCCCTTTTGGAATGCCATATACAGTAGAGCCCTGGTTAACCGAGCTCTCGTTAACCGAGGCTCTGTATTATCTGAGGCGCCACCGGGGGCACCCCTCCCTCTCCCTCTCCTTCTTCTCTTGAGTTTGAGAGGAGAGGGAGGAGGAAGCGTCCCGTGATAGCTGCTGCCTAGCAGCGATGGCGAGGCGCTTCCCAAAGGGCGAGGCCTCGCTGAGGGATGTCCCTCGGCGAGACCTCACCCTATCTGAGCCATTCAGTTATCGGAGATGGGGCCCGCCCCTTTATCTTGGATAACCAGGGCTCTACTGTAACAGCTCCTTTTTTGAAGAGTAGGTATCCCTAAGGACCACCATCTGAAACCTGTCTGTGAGGTATGACCAAACCATTACAACACAGTGCCTCTGATTCCCAGCCCATCTAGGCATTCCATGGTATCAAAAGTCACTGAGAGAGCTAGAAGCATCAGCAGGGATACATTCCCCATGTCAGTGATGAGATGGGAGATCATCCATTAAGATGTCCATAGCAGTTCCAACTCCATATCCTGCTTTGGTGCCAGTTTGAAATGGGTCAAGGAAGTGTGTGTCATCCAAGACTTCCTAAAGTTGAAGGGCAACTGCCTTCTCAATCATCCCCCCCCAAAAAAGGACGATTAGAGAATGGTCTGTAATTATTAAGGTCCAGGGGATCCAGGGAGGGCTAGTGGTCTAATTACTGCTTCTTTTAAACAAGATGGATAATGCCCTGCTCCAAGAGATGTTTTGATAATTTGTTGTGTTTGAAATCGAATTGCATCTCCTTCCTGAATGACCAGCCAAGAGCAGCAGGGATCAAGAAAGCGGGTTACTTGCCTCAGCCTCTTGTTCACATCAACAGTACTCACTAATTGTGGAGTGGAAAAATTGAGATTAAGACTGATATTTCAAATGTAATTTCTGTATCTTATTATACAAACTGTATGTCCAAAGGAAAGCATGGAGGGTGGGAGTGGGGTAAAACAATAAAATAAATTAATTTAAAAGACAAAGTATTCATCAATTGAAACTGGTCCAGTGTAATCCCACTCACAGAGTAGCTGGACTCCTTATTGTTGGATTGTGCTACTATGTTGGCTTTTAGGCAAGAGATTTTATCTGCATTTTATTTTATAATCATTCTGTTATAATTGTATGGAAAGTATTATGATGCAAGGCCCTGTGTTCATATTTCTGCCAGCTTCATTTCTTACCCAATTAAATAATTTATCATATACTGTAAAAATCTGCTCTGTACTCCTGCCTGCAAGGATAAAGAAATGTGGTGAATGGTTTCTTCTTGGTGTTTAAAGTGATAAATACAAACAGTAAATGTACTCCCATTGGATTAAAAATAGGCTAGATATTTATTTTAAATTGTTTAAACAATTTATTTCTTAAGCAGTTTGTAGAAAGCACAGAAAAAAATTGTTGGGTGGATTTAAGACCTCTAAAATACATTTACTATCTACCTGAAAGAGTATGCCTAATTGCTACTAACCTCTTCCTCTCCCCCAGCTTTGTACCTGATGGATTATACAAACACTTGAATCAAGGAAGCAAATACATCTGTCTCTATCACCCTGTTCTGCAGTGTTGCTTGTATTTATCATGAAAATCGGTAGTGTGGTGTATTTAAAGCAACATGCTTTAATATTTATCACTTTTTGTCACTGGAGACATAGGCTGTCCTTCTTTACTTCAGAAGCTCCTTCAACTGACTTTTGGATGGAAGTTTTTAAAAAGCAGGTATTCTACCACAAAATAAAAGGTTATCTAAGAAATTAATCTTGAATTGAAATACCCCCCCTCCATCGTATTTGGTCTAAAACTGAATTTAAATTTGCACGTAGTGAGTGTATGTGCATGTATAATCACTCCAAATGAAAAGCTATTTGTATTTGCTGAGCTGTGTAGTACTTCCATTACTGCACACTCAGCATACTAAATCTTTTATATTTGCCCTGTAAGATAATATGAATGTTTGTTTCATGAAAGTTTGTCCAAATGAGCAATGTTTAAGTATAATCCAAAATGAGCAACTCTCATGTACAACACCATCTCATTTATCAGCATGGCCTAGGTGATATCTAATCTATACCATACAGTTTGATTTGGTTGAAGGAAAACAAATTAGTGGGAAGTGAGAAATTACTGCAAAACTTAAACCTGACTATAGAACAAATTTTGCAACCATTTCAGACAGAGTTTCAATGGTGTTGTCTCTGTTCACCCTTTTAAGAATGGGAGAGATACAATATATAAGAATTCTGGAATTCTCATGTTAAAACAAACAGCTATGAATTTTTAAAGTCCACATAGAAAATTGTGGACTTTAAAATAATAAATAATAACTTCAATATTGTTGTCATTGTAGCTGATTCAGTGGTTATAGTGGTGGAGATACTTTAGGATCGTAGTCCAAATTTTAGTTCTATTTTATGATTTAGCACACTGCTAATTGAAAATTTCTGGATCAAGAATTATCTTGGTATTCCAAATTTGCCTGAACATTTGTTGGGAGAGGGTCATGCTCTCCTAGTCCAAACCTCCTAGTCTATACTTCCAAAAACTGTCATATGACAGAACGTCAACCTTGGAAATACATTGAGGAAAGAGGAGTGAGCTTCCATCTCCATTTTTTGTTTTGGGGCACAACTCAGAGCACCCTAAAAGAAAGCTGGTGGGAGAGAATAATCAACTCTTTCAGGAAGTCCTTATTCAAGATTGAGAAGGGCTATCACCTGTTTACTTCAGAAGTTTAGTGCATCTACAGATGATTTGTCTCACAGCCACATTGTCATTGTACAGTCAAGGATATAGAAGAGATTAAAGCTATATTTGATTCTTAGATCTAGTACAGGTGAGAGAATCAAGTTCAGATTAGTTTGGAAATGGCCTGCCCAGATAATGATATCGTTAGTGTCACACAGTAATAATTTCAGCTCTTTTGATTAATTACAAATACTTTCTAACATCAAGGTAACAGTATAAATGCAAGTTATAATTATGTTCTCATATTAGTAGCTTTCCTCCTTCAAAAATCTTTTCATTATAAAATAGATACTGATCAACTTTTGAAGGCCTGGTTTATATTACTGGTACATAAGAAATTACCATTTATTTATTTTTTTCGTGTCAGGAGTAACCGGAGTTGCTTCTGGAGTGAGAGAATTGGCCGTCTTCAAGGACGTTGCCCAGGGGACGCCCGGATGTTTTTTGATGTTTTACCATCCTTGTGGGAGGCTTCTCCGCATGGAGCTGAAAGAGGGAGCTCATCCGCACTCTCCCCGGGTGGGATTGGAACCTGGTAGCTTTCAGGTCAGCAACCCAACCTTCAAGTCACAAGGCTTTTATCCCCTAGGCCACCGGAGAGATTTAAATAAGAATGTCATTGTGTGTCTCATTTCTGACATGCTGACCCTAAGGTGGCCCTATCATGGAGTTTTCTTGGCAAGATTTGTTCAGATTTCTACTAAGGTTTAAAGAATGTGACTTCTCTGAGGTCACTGTAGGAGTGTTAGGAATGATGAGGGAACTGCCCTCAGGGAAAAGAAAACATACTCCCTTACTTCAATGGAGAGATATGCTGAGGTTAGAGCAACTTTGTTGACAATTAGCTGAGTAATTGTAAGGGAGGTGTGTGTGTGAAAGGAGTATCTGAGGGAGATTAAAAGGAGAGATGAAGAGAAGGGGGGAGGAAACCAAGGAAGGACTGGAAGATGTGACCTTAAATCTTTCTGTGAAGAACATGAAATAAAAGAGATGTTTTGAAAATCTTGGCAAGCCTGCCTGCTTTTGTTTATGGATCATCTGACAAATATTTTTGACCCAAATGGCAAAGGGGAGGCTTTCACCAGGCAAGCCTAATTTTTTGCCATTACTCTTCCAAAAGAAGAGGAGCAATCTGCCACAGTCACCCAGAGGGTTTCAATGGCTATACAGAACTTGAACCCTGATCTCCTGGAGACCTTGTTCAAAACTCAAATCAACACACCATATTGCCTTAATTTCACCTTCCATCTTTATCCAAGTTAGATACAGTAATATTTATATTATTTTTATACAAAAGCGTCTTGCTTACTTACTTAGGCAATCCCTTCATTGAAGGCCAGTCGTGAGGTCTTGAAGGTGAATTCTTAGGTGGCTGAAGAGACCTATTCTTGATCTGCATGTTCTACTGCAGTGAGAACATCGGTTTCCAGGTGGAAGGCGGTCCTGGTCAGGGTTGGCTTGACGGGCCTTCCCCTTGGCACGTTTCTCCCTTAAGCCCTCCATTCGTGCCTCTTCGAATTCCACAGCACTGCTGGTCACAGCTGACCTCCAATTAGAGCGCTCAAGGGCCAGGGCTTCCCAGTTCTTAGTGTCTATGCCACAGTTTTTAAGGTTGACTTTAAGCCCATCTTTAAATCTCTTTTCCTGTCCACCAACATTACATTTCCTGTTCTTGAGTTCAGAGTAGAGCAATTGCTTTGGGAGGTGGTGGTCAGGCATTCAGACAATGTGGCCAATCCAGCAGAGTTGATGGCGTAGGAGCATCGCTTCAATGCTGGTGGTCTTTGCTTCTTCCAGCATGCTGACATTTGTCCGCCTGTCTTCCCAAGAGATTTGCAGGACTTTTCTGAGGCAATGCTGATGGAAACACTCCAGGAGTTGAGCGTGACGTCTGTAGACCAGCCACATTTTGCAGGCGTAGAGCAGGGCTGGGAGGACAATGGCTTTCATAGAATCATAGAATCATAGAGTTGGAAGAGACCTCATGGGCCATCCAGTCCAACCCTCCGCAAGAAGCAGGAAAACAAGCACCTTGGTATCTCTACGGATGTCCTGGTCATCAAACACTCTCTGCTTCATTTTGAAAAATGCTGAACTCGCAGAGCTCAGGCAGTGTTGTATTTCAGCATCGATGTTGACTTTTGTGGAGAGGTGGCTGCCAAGGTAGCAGAAATGATCAACATTTTCTAATGTTACACCATTAAGTTGTATTCCTGGCATTGCAGAGGGATTAGCTGGTGCCTGTTGGAGGAGCACTTTGGTTTTCTCGATGTTCAATGAGAGGCCGAGATTCTGAAAGGTGTTTAGAGTGGCTTGTAGGTCTTCTTCTGAGTGTGCACAGACTACGTTGTCATCGGCATATTGGAGTTCTATAATAGATGTTGTGGTGACCTTGGTTTTGGCTTTCAGTCTGCTGAGGTTAAATAGCTTGCCATCTGTCCGATAGATGATTTCCACTCTGGTGGGAAGCTTCCCATCAACAAGGTGAAGTATCATAGTGATGAAGATGGAAAATAAGGTAGGAGCAATAACACATCCCTGCTTGACCTGATTCCACCTTAAATGGGTCACTTTGGGAACCATTGCTGTCCAAGACTGTTGCCATCATGTCATCATGGAGGAGCTGAAGGATGTTCACAAATTTGTCAGAGCACCCGATTTTTTGGAGGATGGTCCAGAGAACACTGCGATTCACTGTGTCGAATGCCTTTGCAAGGTCAATGAATGCCATGTACAGAGGTTGATTTTGTTTCCTGCATTTTTCTTGGAGCTGTCATGCAGTGAAGATCATGTCCACTGTTCCTCTGGAGGAGCAGAAGCCATTCTGGGATTCTGGGAGAATGTCTTCTGAAACAGGAAGAAGGCATCATTAGAAGCATCATTGGAAGGCTGTATGTCTGAGTTCAAATATAATGGTGTTTATACATGTGTTTAATCATTTCTACATTTGGCACGTTTCCTGTCAAAGTTATACATATACACGTCTTACTCTTAAGCACTTTTTGTCTTCATGGTGAAAGATTTCAGTACAGGTTGAGCATTCCATATATAATAAACCCAAATAAGGTGAGGGTGAACAGAAGTGGGCTTAGTGCTGTGTGGAAATTCTAATCCCTGATGCCTCTCAACTTGGGGTTTGAATACTCATGCAGCTTCCCTAAGCAGTTGCCTTGGTTATGACTCATGGTGCGTTATGCGGGGAGCCCATGTGTTTCACCCAAGTCAGCTGAGGAGCAAGTCTGGGGTGGCCACTACCTCGGTTTGCATGACATCAAGTCCAAACCCCCACTTTTATCTGGTTCCAGTTCATGAAGAAAATTGAAATAGGTAACAGTTTAATAAAAGTTGTCCATATTTATTCCAACACAGTTGTCTGGTCTCATTATTTCATTGATGGGTTGACAAATAGCCAAGAGTAGGATGAAATTCTGAGAAGAAAAATGCATAGAACAGAAGGGACTTCTTACATAATAATTTGCTTCTTAAACCAACTGTTTTCAACTTTAGTTATTTTGATCCAGTTCTACATTCAATTTTTTAAAAAACAGTATCAAGGAAAGAAATACATGGCTATATGTCATGTCTGCTTTGGGATTTAGTCACAAAGTACAGAGGAAAAGTAATTTATATTTCACCTGGCCTACCTAACTATGGGGGGAGGGACATCAGGCTTCTCCACTTTTTCTTCTTTCTTTTAATCAAAACTCCAGAGTGGATTATTGGCAGAGTGAACTCGGCAAAACTATGACATGTCTTTCAGATGGGAAACAAAGAAAAGAAAATATGCCAAATGTGTCTTAGCAAAGAAAGCTTGTATGTATTTCCAGAGGAGCAATGTCAGGACCGAGAGCCAGCAGAAATCAAAAGTAGGAGATGAATATGTGAGAAGAGCAAAGACCTCAGATAAAGAAGGTATCTACCAAGGGAACACAGAGCAGGATGCTAGAAGCAATTTCTGCTACTGAATTCAAAATGAGTTTTCTCTTGTATTGATGTATCTACTTTCTAGAGCTTAAAGCTGCTCTGCTACACAAAGATACAATCACTGTTGAGTTGAAGGATCCAAAGACCTCATAATCCAATTTTTCCCTGCCTCACATGCTGTGTCAGGGTTACCACCTCAAGTGTGTACAGCATGAAAAACTCACTAAAGAATTGCTAGAGTGTTCAAATCTGAGGTAAATAGAAAGAATTTATGTGAGGGGGGAGAGGTGAGGACAGAGGATCGGTGTAAGAAATGAAGTTCATAATCACCTGACTTGGCATATGAGCTTCCTCATTTTAGAATTTTCTCCTATATGATGCTCCAAACACCATCTCTTCTTTTCAATTCACTCTTTATTATTCCTTCTTTCTGCTCAGATGCCTTCACTACAATCGTAGGTATGATAAGACATGCAAGAACTTATCAGATTTCCTTGCCCTATATATGCTTTTGATCAGGGTCACAACAAAATCTTATGAGCAAGGAAGCATTGACATGAAGTTACCAGGATAACTATTGTGTAATATAGATTATTGCATTCCTAATAATGTATTGATACTTAGAACAGAATTCACATTGATAACTTTTGTAATCTTAAAAAAGAATGAAGTCAGTGGAGACTGTCAGTCAGCAATTTCTACTATTTGTTATGTTTAGAATTAACAGAGAGCAAAGAACCATGTTTATTATTTATTTACTTACTTTATCTCAACTTTATCTCCAAATAAACCCAAAACGGCTAACACAATACAATATAATTTAAAAACCATCATATCATACTCTCCCATATTGCACAGATGAAAACTGAGGCATGTGCGTTCAAGATGATAAAAGTTATATTTCAAGAATAAAACACAAGCGAAGAGAGCCTGCAACGGTTTGCTTTTGCCGCCAGTTTACCACTCTAGATTTTAGTTTGAAATTTAATCATCCATATGAAGAGATAAAATTATTTTTGGGATCAGGTTCAACACCTTAGAAAGGTGTTTGTGCATGTGCGTGTATGTGTATGTGTATGTGTACACACACACACACACACACATATCTATATCTATATATGGTGTTTGAAAACGAACTCCTTAGTTTTAATGTAATTATACTTAAAACTAGGGAGTTTTTTTTCAAATACCCTATATATATAGTATTCAGTTGCTATTGGACAGATGGATTGCTATTGATTCTAGGAGGTTTTTTTTTTTATTGTGCACAATTATAGCACTATAATTCCTTGGCTGCAACTAGGGACTCTTGGAGTCTGTAGTGTGGTGAAACATCACAAAGCTTTCTGGCTGTAAATTTCAAATACCCCTCTACAAATTTTAAATACACCTCACTAATGTCTAAATCTCAGGATTGCATATGTCAGAACCATGGCAGCTAAAGTGAAATGTTTGTGCTATAATTGCGTAGCGAGATACAGTCCCAACTCCATAATTGGATTTTAACAGGCCTCATTGTTAAATGGCTGCAACACCAAATCCTGACTTTCTTTACTTTATAAAAACCAGAAATTAAGAATGAAAATAAAGAACCAAAAAGGAGAAAAACGCTCTCGGCAATTAGAAAATATTGAAAACAAAGCTCAGCTATGCCAACAACAAATACAGTTGCTGACTGTAGCAAAGAAGCTCAAAAACAGGAGGCAGTTCAGAGAAGAGCAATGGGAATAATTAAAGGGCTGGAGGGATTTTCTTATGAGGAAAGATTAAAAGAATTAAATACAAATAATTTAGTGAAGCAATTATATATGAGTGGAGGAAAGACCATAATAATTCTGAGAAAAATCTGAAGGTTGTTAACACAACATGGAAAAGGAACAATTTAGCTTGGAAAGAAAAGAATAGATTCAGTTTTAAAAAAAATTAAGTGAGTATTGATAATAAATCCTTGAGATGCATTGAGGAACCGATCAATGAGATTATACTGCCATATAATCCAGATTATTAAAGAGAATAATCCACATTATCTGCTTTGAATTGGATTATATGGGTCTACACTGCCATATAATCCAGTTCTAAGCAGATAATCTGGATTTTATATAGCAGTGTAGAAGGGGCCTGATGGCGCTTCCAGACAGCACCCAAATCTGTGCCAAAAAAACCCACTTGAGTGCGGATTTGGGTCCGCACACACCCCAAACTCGGGCTTTCTGGAGGGGGTGTCTAGATGCCCTCCTGGTAATTTCTACATGCCAAAAGAACTCCAATAGTTCCTTAATGTTGGCCAGGTAAGGTATTTCTTCTTTTAAGGGTTTATTTTGGGGTTTTCGGGGGAGAAGGTGGGTGACCTCTTTCTTTTTCCAGAGTCCTGAAGCCTGAAAAACCAAGAGGGCTGTGTAAATTGGGCCAAGGGATCGCATGACAAATGGTGATCAAATGGACTTAAACCATGAAGTTATGCTCTCAAAGATAGAAGAGTTCGACCAGACACAGTAGAGAGTAATGAAGGCCAAGAGCCAGGCATCCCAAGATTCAGGCCCCTTCCACACTGCCCCTATATCCCAGGATCTGATCCCAGATTATTTGTTTTTCCCAGGTTATCTGGCAGTGGGGACTCAGACTGGTTCCACACATGACTTTAATCTGTGCCCAATCGGGCTTCTTCAACCCAATTCGGAACGGATTACAGTCCACACCCCTCCCCCCAAAAGCATGCTTTCTTGTGGGAGGGGGTGTCTAGATGTCTTGCCAGACCTTCCAGCAGGGCACCCAGACACTAACAACCTCGCCCCCAGAAAGGCCTTAAAAAGTAAAAATTACTTACCCAGCCAGAATTACCTCGCTACCGAACCTTTTCTGCCATGTAGAAATGACACACCAGGAGACGGGGAAGATTCACTCCTGGTCCTTCCTCCTTCTCCTGCTGCAAAATTTCTACATGCCAGAAGAGGTCCGGCAGCAAGGTAATGGCAGCTGGGTGAGTAATTTTTGGGGTTTGGGGGAAGAGGTTATAGCCCTCTGGGTTTTCTGGGTTAATGGAGTCTGGACAATGTGAGAGGGCTATGCAGACTGCCCCCTCAGAAATCCCAAGACTTCTGAGGGAGCAGTCCAGACAGGGGCCATACTGGATTAGACCCAGGTCTTTCAGAAAGACCTGAGTCTAATCCAGTGTCAAATTAATTTGGGACAAAGCAGGGTGTTGGCGGTTACTTCATTTTCCTCTCCTACAATGGCATGCAGATGAGAAATCCAATCAGATCAACCTTAGACAGTGTAAGGATAACTGTCAGTTAGAGAATATGATGCAACATGTTGTCAGTTACTTTACTGCCCAAATTATACAAGGATGATGCTTTCTATCTCACTCACCTTCAGTTTCTGCAGATTAGTTTGCTGCCCAGGAGTACAGTTTAAATAGGTCAATAAATGGCCCTTTGTTTAAAGGGCATTCAGCTGAGAAGATCTCATTGGTTGGCTAAACAGAGAGTCAACAAGTCACTTGGAAAAGAGAAATAAAGACCTGAAGGTTGGACTGGTTTATTGCTGGGAGCAACTTTTGTTAAATTGCAGAGCCAGAATCCCTGATGGTGAATTCTTGCCTGGGATCTTGATTCTTGTTGGACTGACTACACTTGCCTTGAACCTGGAGTCTTGTTGGATTGGACTATGCTTGCCTTGAACCTCGACTTTTACTGGATTTTACTATACTTTGGAAGACAATTTGGATTTGTTGATACTGCTTGGCTTGAACCCTGGACTGAACTGACTACACGTGGCTTCATTAAGGACTATGTCTCATTCATAATTACAGGCAAATATTTAAACATATGAAGATTGACTGTATTTTGTGTGCATAAGAGTTTGAATAGCCATGATCTTGGGCAGTTAAGTCAGGTGTGGATAACTGCTGGCAGTGAGGAAGCAACAAATGGCCTTGGTGTTGCTGTATTGCTTCTGCCTTTTATTTTTTATTTTAAACTTTTTTCTGTAGGCATGTTATAGAATATTTACAGCTTGAATAGAAGAATGATGACTCTTTATTTACAATCTTGTAGGCTTTCAGTAACAGCCCCGTTAGGGCGTCTGGATAAAAACCCTGTCTTTATGTTTTAGGACAGTAAAAGGAATTTTAATGGTGATAAGACTTGTCCAGCCAGCAACAGCACCTTCATTTATCATAAATACTGCAAACTGAAATAAATATGCCATATACTATCAGGAGCCAACAGCATTGTTAATGCTAAAGGTAAAGTCAAATTCTCTGGCTTCCAGCCCTATTTCAAATGAAGGAAACTGATCAAAGAAAAGAAACTCATTCTTTGCTGCCTTCAGCTTGTCATCCGACTCTTGAGTGTTCTATTTTACTCTTTCTTTTTAAAATCTGGCATGTTCAGAATTTTTTCTCTCAGAGCAAGACCTACTTAGTAGGATGCTCAGAATCCAGCAAATAGAGAGCATCTGCCCATCTAAGTACTCTGAAGTATAAGGTGTATGTCAAGGGTTGGAGGTAGGAGCAAAATATAAACTGCAGCTGCTGGTAAAGCCAAAATAACAGGAAAGGCTAAGAATCTAATCAGTAATCTATTAAGGCAATGTTGCCTAATCATAGATTTGTTCTCTGCATTAATCTGAGCAAAAAAAAAAAGCATGAATATCTAAAGGGAACACATTCTCTCTACTTCTTCTTTCTCTTTCTGGAACTTATTTTCTCATAAACATACCACTAAATTTTATTTTCTCTCAAAAGACTTACTTCTAAGCATATTTCTCCCCCACTGGCATCACAATATTTTGAGAAGGGTGAAATCAAGCAGAAAACTTCATTCTGAGCCATGCGTACATTCAGGAAGTGTGGAGTAGCTCTGTTCTGTTTGAAATGCAGAATAGTTGAGCATCCCTGGAACATCCCTATATAAAGCATGCTTTGATTCATTTGTGGGAAATAGGTGGAATGTCTGGGAGGGTTTCAACATTCTTGTGGGGCAAATTGAAATTGCTCCTAGTGTGTATATTTATACCTCTGTGACAAAAGGAGAATTCAATAGTTATCCTCAGTAATCCATTGGATTCAGAGGTCTGAATTAATACAAATATATTTGGCTGATACCAGAAAGACTCTAAGGAATGTGCCATGTTGTGTGCTTTATGGGAGCATCCCATAATGGTGGGCATAGGGCAGTACTAAATCTGTCGGCTCTTAGGGGGACACCCATTATAATTCAACATGAGAAGGCATTCAAAGCAACACATTTTAAGAGAACCTCAGTGCTTTTATATGAATATATGGAAGGTGGAACTTTTTCTCCACACCATCTGAGCATTTTTCATTTCTTCTGAAAAGAAAAGTATGGGAAAACACATTTGTCAAGGTAATGAACATCAACGGTTTGCCTCTGCAGAAAAAGCACAGTGGTCATTTCAATAAACAAGACAGTCCTATGCGTAAAATGTGAATTCACTTGATTTCTCTTTGGCTAGACCTTGGAAGTGACTGACAATCACTAGAAACTTACAAGAAACATTCATCCTCATAAAAAAGTAGAATTTATGGAGCATTATGGTTGCCATTTAATGATGGACAACTTCACTCTTTTGTAGTATATATTAGTTTATGTGTACAGTGATGTGGCATCACTACACAGTTGAGGAATAAGATCCAATGATTGTATTAACTTGAGCTGTGCCCCATTCTTCCATCTCCTTTAAGTGTTGAGAAAGCAGCAAGACTGACAAGAGAAGTGTTTTTTTTGTGTGTGTGTGTGGGGGGGGGCTCATACTATTATAGTATGTAATTGTTTTTAAAAGTAACTTTTCATTTTTTTTCCCTCTGCTTCCTGCTAAAAGGGTCCTGCTACTACTAATAGGCTTCATTTTCACCATGGATATATTATTAAACATTTGTCTACATTTCTTTATATTAATAATGCGACCTCATTTTTTCTTAAATAGCCTGAATAAGTAGTTTTTTTTTTTATCTTTGAACAAATTAAGACATCTTTGGGGACCTTTTTAAAAATTATTCATTCTCAGCAATTAAGTTAATTAAGTTGATGGCACAAGTTCTGTTAATTGCACTTTAGCCCCATCCGAAGGCAAAGCTGAGAGGGAAAACTATATTTGCAGTTTGCCAGGGATTGCAGGAGGAATAGGAAATGCAAGAAAAAGAGTTCATCTCATGATTGATAAAAATGGACTTCAGATTAGATAAGGAAAAAGTGGATTTGTTCTGGAATTTCTTTCACTCCCAGAGGTTTCTCCATCTCCAATTCTCACTGACTTTTAAATTTTAAATAAGGTGGATTTTTGTTCTGTTTTTAACACCTGGCATTACTTTGTGTACGTTTAACAATACTTCAAAACACTGTTCGAATAATTATTATAGCCACAAAGGATTCATCAAATTTTGTTATTGCAATATTGATAATTTCATCACTTTTACTAGAAAAGAAAAAGAAACATGTCTACACATGACTGGGAAGATTCTCATCTGAAACATACTGCTACTCAGTCTAGACCAGAGGCTCTTAAACCTTTTCAGCCATTGAGACCTTTTTGAAGCAAAAGTTTCTTGTTGAGTGCCAAGAAATGTTTATATATTATATTACATATAATGTATATATCAGTCATGGGTAAATTTTTGATGCATTGCATTTTAAAATTTGACATAGTGGCTGAGCCAGTGGCAAATGAATGGAGACAGTCTGTGTGAACTGAAAAAAATATGAAAATTCATATGCACACTGCACATATTTTGTTTGTAGTGCAAATAAAAAGAAAGAAAGAAAAGAAAGAACAATCCAATATTTAAAATGAAGAACAATTTTAACCAAGATAAACTTAACAGTGTTTCAGTGAAAGACCCTAGAGGCCATCCAGTACAACCCCCTCCTGCTATGCATGAAAAGCACAATCAAAGCATCCTCAATAGATGGCTGCCCAGCATTTATAATAATAGCAATAATAGCAATAATAGTGATGATGATGATGATAATAATAATAGGAACAACCCCGGGGCCATCCAGTCTAACCTTCTGCTGCCATGCAGGAAAAACAGAAAGCACCCACTGAGAGGGAAATAGGACTTTGGAAGCAAGGAAGGTGAGGGAGGAAAGGATCTGGGCAGTGAGGGAAAAAGGCTTTTGGTGTCAAGGAAGGATCAGGAAAGAGGAGGGAAAGCTTGAGGGGTGAAGGGAAAAGGAGGAGGGAAGTGCGGAGCCGCGAGGGGCCCATGGAGCACACTTTATGAACTGCTGGGCTAGATAACCTAGATCACCATGGCAAATATACTTGTTTGGGTAAAATTTAAGGAATCTTTTAGCCAGCACTGCCACTGGTGTATTCTGGAAGTGCCCCCAAGTAACTTTGAGTTGTGTTCTTATGCCTTCCAGGTGACTAGTGAAGAGAGAGAAAGAGATTATTTGAGTAAGAAAAACAATAACATTCTGACTTGATAAATGGATTTGGTTCGTCTAGATCTGACAGCAGTTAAAATTGTCACTGTGGCATATAATATATCATAATATAAGCAATTGTTCAATAACAAAAACGAGAAAATAAATAGAAAATTCACTGTGGTGACATTACTTTTGCTTTAAAATACTTTAAAAGGACTTTTAGCATAATTTGTCATTTCCATATTTCACGTTTAGATCAAAAGTTATGTTGAACAGAGTATGCATGAATTGTGTGAATCACTCACTAGATGGAAAATACAATTGTTCTGAGGCTGAATCAGGTAGATATAAAAACTGCTGGGCTCCAACTCATGTTCTGAATACAGCAACATTGAAATATTCATATATTCCCAGGTGGACTCTTCTTCCCATCAGAGATGAAAATTTTTGCTACAACAGGCTTGACTTTGTTGTTTAATGTCTAAACTAAATTATGGATATTTTTGCTACCCAAGTTACATAAAAATCAGAACACCTGTAGCCAAAGACATTTTGACTAGAGACAATATGCAAGACGGATAGCAAAACCCATGTACAGTAGAGTTTCACTTATCCAAGCTAAATGGGCCGGCAGAAGCTTGGATAAGCGAATATCTTGGATAATAAGAAGGGATTAAGGAAAAGCCTATTAAACATCAAATTAAGTTATGATTTTACAAATTAAGCACCAAAACATCATGTTTTACAACAAATTTGACAGAAAAAGCAGTTCAATATGCAGTAATGCTATGTAGTAAATACTGTATTTACGAATTTAGCACCAAAATATCACGATATATTGAAAACATTGACTACAAAAATGGCTTGGATAATCCAGAAACTTGGATAAGTGAGGCTTGGATAAGTGAGACTCTACTGTACCTGAAAAACAAACAAATAGATATGATAGGAGATTTAAATAATACAGTACTCCTTAGATATTCTTTGCTTAGTGGATAATGGAATAAAAGTTATTTCTGAAGTATAACTAATAACTAGGGCAGTAGCATGAATATCCACTAAAATGTATCTTTATCACTTCATAAAAATGCTATTGTCAGAAGGAAGTTGGAACTAAGAAGAGTGGTTGCAAACAAAGATGCAGAAGGACTGGAAATAATATTCTCATTTTTGGGCTATATTAAGCCATGTGTATTTAGTTTTGAGGGTAAGAGGCAGAGCATGAAATGTGATAAAGATAGGCCCTCTGAAGCCTGTACCCTCATTTCTTTAGGGTATTGCTTAGAGAGTGAGGCAGAATAAAAGAGTGGTACAGATAATCTGGAAGTGAATAGTAACTATTACTGCTCCAAGCAATTCATGGGGGGGGGGGGGGAGAGGAGGATGAGGAGGTGGAGGTGGAAGAAGAGGTGAAGATATAACTAGGGGCAAAAAGGAATGGGTCCTAATATTAGCACAGTGTTGCCTTCTCCCTGGAAATCCTTCCTAAGAAAGATAATAGACAGTAGGTTGATTTTATTTATTCTTCTCATTCATGAATCTATCATTTCCAGGTGGTGTTACTGTAAGTGAATTGAACCAAACCAGCTTTTGTTGAAACTTGGCAAATAAACCTTTTGACTAAAAGCTTTGTGCTTATTCAAAATGCATTCTTTTTTGCTATTTGATTAAAAATGAATTATTTCCACAAACCATATTATAGTTATAGTGAGCGAGCAAGAGAGAGAGAGGGGGGGTCTTCTTTTTTGGACATTTTCCAGCACGTTTTGTGTTGTGACTGCGCCTTCGGGGATTATGGTTGATGGTGATGGAATTCGGAGAGGAAGAAAAAACCCTCGTGATGAGGGTTCACTGGAGGAGTTGCGCAGGAAGCGACTTAGAGAGCTATATGGGGAATCTTCTGAGGAAGATTCAGATGGGGAGATGGATGCTGAGGAACAGGTGGTGGCTGGGGAAGCGGGCACTGAATGGGCACAGCCACCGGAGATGTCTGGGGATTTGGGGCTTATGGATACTTCTGAACCTGGTGTTTCTGCAGGAGCTGATCCCAATTGGGATGCTTGGAGAAGGGAGGATGGTTCTTTAAGTGTTCATGGGGCTAAGTGTGGGCAGGATGATTGGGACTCCGATGAATTGCTAGGTACTCCAGATCCACGAGCTCTAGCTGTGTGGAGTTCAGACTCTGAGTAGATTTGGGACACCTGGTGTTTGGGTGTGAGTGTTTGGTCACCCAGGAGGAAGGGG
Source organism: Anolis carolinensis (assembly GCF_035594765.1). Lineage (NCBI taxonomy): Eukaryota > Metazoa > Chordata > Lepidosauria > Squamata > Anolidae > Anolis > Anolis carolinensis. Next base: position 128,938,851 of record NC_085845.1, on the reverse strand, counting down.
AATAAAATGGGAATGTTTGGCCACTGCACTTTGCGTGTGGCAAGGTGTTGCTGAGGCGCCATTGGGATCTCTGTGTTTCTGGACTTGGACTGTGATTCGGATCTGCTGATACCATCTGGCTTGGCTCTCGCTGTGTCTTATCGTGGACCTGTTTTGGATGACTGCACCCTCTTCGGACTTTGGATTGAATTTGACCTGGCTTCTGTCTACGCCCTCTGACTGACGGCGACTCCCAGCTTCTGACTATTGGTTTGTCTTTCGGAATTTCTGCTGCCTCCTGACCTGACCTTGGATTCTTCTGACGACGACTATTCATCATCCCTTTGAGGCTCTCGGCTTATCTGCACCGTGGAAGCAGCTTTACTGCTTTTCTAGTTTGTTTATTTTCCAGCAATTAACTCTATTTGTTTTCCAAAGCTGAATTAAAGCATTATTTAGTTTTTTATTGAATGCCAGCATGGGAAATTAGCGTGGCTCGTTTTTGAGTTATTATTGTCCAATCTACTCTCGAAACACTGAAAAGTGAAGTGTTTCAAGGATATTTCCTGTGTTTATGTTATTTTTTGGGTTATCTTCGGAATAAACTTTGTTTTGTATGTTAACTGGCGTCTGACTCTTGACATTTTGCTTGACAAATAACTGGTCCATAAATTGATGTTAACACATTTTGTTACAAAATAGAACAATTCTGGAAAAAAAGACATAGAATAAAACCAGCTAATAAAATTCAAACTAAAACTACATCAGCACAGTGGTATATCACAGGCTTCCAGTTGTCAAGCAAGGGATGTGGTTTTAATTTTTTTTCTTTCTGTTCATTTTTTAAAAGCTACCTGTCTTCTAAATATCCTGTATGCAGGCTTTTTCTTCCCAGCATACCTGCTGCCAATATCTGATGGATGCAATTTCATGAAAGTAATGGACCTCGACAGCAAGAGCAATGAAAAATGAAATTTAGAAATTCAAATACACATATAGATGCTTCTTTTTTTTCTTTTTACAATCTGAAGTCCAGTCCTAATCAGAAAGTCCAGTTTCATTTGCCAACATGTATATAATCTATTTCCTTTGTTGAATCTAGCTTTGTCACAGAGTGACAATAACAGGAATATTGTCACGAATTTAAGTTTTAAACAAATGATGAGTATATTAACATGATGTAGTGGTTTGAGTATTCGGTTAAGCCTCCAAGAGATCAGGATTCAAATCATTCATCAGCCATGGAAACAGCCATTAAAGAATGTAGATTCAGCCATGGAAACATTAGCATGTCATACTTGCTCAACCCTTGGGAAGGCAATGGCAAACCTCCTGTGAATAAAGCAGCCAGAAAAACCCTAATTTACAAAATTTGATTTGAAGGCATATACCTGGCAGTACATAGTTGATGCCAAGATATCTGAGTAATATACCAGTAATTCCCTTTTTTTTTCTTTTGGCAATGGACCTTGCTGGGGCACATGTGGACTCTCTAATTATTCTGGAATTTTTTTTATTTTTTTTAAAAAATAGATTCTCAATATTCCCCAGTGCCCACTGAAAGCAGCCATGATGAAATCTTGGATTCAGGTGTCTTGCTGTTTGTGTTGGAATTCAACCACACAATGCTCAAGTCTGCAGTACTCTATGAGAAGCAACTAAATTGGCATTAGGCTAGACTGAGAGAATCCCCCACCCACCCACTATTCCTGAATCTATCTGTTTTCTCCCCTTCTCTTTTTCTTTCTCCTCCCATCCTAATCGATGAGGTAGAATGGCATTTCTATAGGAAGCATGTACTTTTGTTTTAAGACCTCATGGTCACACTTATTTTTTCCACCTTTTCATTCAGACTTCTCTCTACTCTGTGTGATTGAGAAAATGTAGTATTTAGATGTTTTTCCTTTTGTTGGAACCTTAGAAGTAATTGTGTTAGAGAGAAGCTTATACCCAATCTTTTCTATCAAGAAATGTAGTTCTTATATATTTTTAAATAAACATTTTTTTTTAAAAAAAAATAGTTTTTATTGATTGTTTTGCACATAGTAGTGAAAGACAGGTAATGGTGGAAAAAACCCAAAAAACAAAAATATATATAATAATAATAATAATAATAATAATAATAATAATAATAATAACTTTATTTTTATACCCCACCCCATCTCCCCGGAGGGACTCGGAGCTGCTTACATGGGGCCATGCCCGACATAAAAGTACAATCACAGCAATAAAACAGTAAAAACAATTTTTCACATCAATAAGACATCAACACCAGTAAAACAGTCATAAAAATCAATATACTGCATAAAATATTAAAAACGGGAGGCTAAAAACAGATATGGGCCAAAGTGCAAAAGACATCACATGGGAGAGGTAGTTTCATGGCTAAAATAATAAAGTGCAAGTAATTATGGCCAGGCATCCTATTGTTGAGTGGGCAGATGAATCAGCCTGCAAAATTAATCCTCAAAGGCCTTTTGGAAGAGCCAAGTTTTTAGGCTCTTCTGGAAGGAGAGTAGGGTAGGGGCCTGCCTGATCTCCCTAGGGAGCGAGTTCCAAAGCCGGGGGGCCACGACGGAGAAGGCCCTCTCTCTCGTCCCCACCAACCGTGATTGCAAAGGTGGTGGAAGCGAGAGGAAGGCCTCCCCCGAAGAGCGAAGAGAGCGTGCAGGTTCATAGGGGGAGATGCGGTCTCTAAGGTAGGTGGGTCCCAAACCGTTTAGGGCTTTGTAGGTGATAACCTGCACCTTGAACTGGGCCCGGAAAATAAACAGCAGCCAGTGGAGCTCCTTAAACAGAGGCGTTGAACACGCCCTGTAGTTTGTTCCAGTTAGAAGTCTGGCTGCTGAGCGCTGTACTAATTGTAATTTCCAGGCCGTCTTCAAAGGCAGCCCCATGTAGAGCGTATTGAATAATCCAGTCTAGAGGTAACTAAGGCATGGACCACCGTGGTCAAATCAGACTTCTCGAGGTATGGTCGCAACTGGTGCACAAGTTTTAGTTGTGCAAAGGCCCTCCCGGCCACGGCCGACACCTGAGCCTCAAGAGTCAGCCCCGAATCCAGGAGGAACTCCAAGCTGCGGACCTGCGCCTACAGGGGGAGTGCGACCCCGTCAAGCACAGGTTGCCACCCAATACACCGATCAGACGTACAACTGACCTGGAGGACCTCTGTAGGTCCTCATATAGCAAAATTAAAATGAAATACAACAAGAAAAAGACAAAAAAAATCCTAATACCAAATATAAACTAATAAGGGGAAAGGTAAGAACAGAAAGCAATTGAGATAAACAACTGGTCTTATAAAGCAGTAATTGCGTTAGGTAAAGGTAAAGGTTTCCCCTGATGTTAAGTCCAGTCATGTCTGACTCTGGGGTTTGGTGCTCATCTCCATTTCTAAGCCGAAGAGCCGGTGTTGTCCATAGACACCTCCAAGGTCATGTGACCAGCATGACTGCATGGAGCGCCGTTACCTTCCCATCGGAGTGGTACCTATTGATCTACTCACATTGGCATGTTTTCAAACTGCTAGGTTGGCAGAAGTGGAGCAACAGCGGGCGCTCACTCCATTTGAACCTGGGACCTTTCGGTCTGCAAGTTCAGCAGCTCAGTGCTTTAACATACTTCACCACCGGGGCGAATTGTGTTAGAGAGAAGCTTATACCCAACCTTTTCTATCAAGAAATGTAGTTCTTATATATTTTTAAATAAACATTTTGAAATTTTATGATTGAACTCTGCATCTTTGCCTCCTTAGCCCAAGAATTTTTTTATAGCCACAACACTACACCTTCTGCTTGCTGTGAGCTAACTGCTCAGTTAAGTATCCTTTTTTGTATTTTTAAATACTCTGCCATTTTGGAGATTTTCCTACTAGTTGGAACACGTGGGCATTGAGAATGAGCATATTGTTGAACACATCAATATGAGGTTGATGGTCCATTATGTTCTTTAGGAGAAATCTTAAAAACATGAGTTGGCGGCATGGACACATCCAACACAATTCTGATTGGATAGATTAAATACAGGCATACATGCACAGACTATGCATCAAAGTTGTTGCTGAAATTCTTGATTTATTTCAAGGACAGAGCAGCCTCCAAAAGAAACAATTCCGTATTTGCTTTTCCTCATGCATTGTGCTTGACTATCCCCCCAGATCTTTGGAAAGTGACCATGACAAATGGCAAGAAGAAGGTTCTTTCTAAAACTTTTTTTTGATAGTCAACTGATTGTTGCTTCTAGGTACTGGGTTTATCTTGCTTGTTACTTGGGTTTAAATGGATTGATTTTGCTTAACATTTTAAAATTTAACATTTGTAAATTCCTAAATATATGTGCACACACTTTATAAATAAAGATCTATATCCAATGGATTGCCCCTACTAGAATAGGCACATTGAAGAATGAAGGTTTCACAATTCTTAGCTTACAATTTAGCAGTTGATTCTCACCTTGACTCTAGCTGGAAATGACAATTGGGATTTGGTGAATTGAATCTATTAATTTATATTGACTCCAATTCACATGTGCTCTTAGTAATTCCTAAGAGTGATGGAAATTCAAAATTTGACTATGAAACTATTTTTCTTCCCACACTTCTTTGTACTATTCTGTTGGGGTTAGATTTGTGGTAAGCATAAAACTAGCTGGCAAAACTTCCCCAAACCACTTACTGCCATTTTTCCTACTCGTGAAAAAAATATTATATCCAATAAATCAAATATGTCTGATTTATTAGGTCAAATCATTTTTGCATAATTTAGCCCATTTTCATAATATATTCTGTGTGAATTGGACATGAACAGTTTATCTTTGTGAGCTGTAGAAACTAAGTTCTCTGCACAAACTCCTTTAAAAGACTAAACAAAGGACAACTAATGTGTTACAAGATGGATCTTCTCCTGTTTATTGATCTATGAATTCAGGACCAATTCATTCTCAACCAGCCAGCATTTTTCATATTTCTTTTTAAAGAACAAAAGATGGACTAGCTCTTAATCAATGACAAAGCTGTTCCATCTGTTACTACTGAAAATAGATTAACATGGATCTGGCATATTTTACTGGGCCACAGAAATGCTGAATGTTAGACTGTTTATTATGTATAGTTCATGTAAGGGGAAGTTTGTCCTTTGAAGAAGTATATATTTTTAAGGAAGATAGAGGCTGCTCATGAAATGTACCCTGCATAGAATGTTGGAAAATTGAATGTGTATATGTGTTTCCTTGCAATGTTAGTGCAATTTTATCTTAAATATAAGTAAGAAGGAAAATCCCATATTATCATAGTTTTGGTCTCATATGAAATATCTAGAAATATTTGGTCCTGGATGGAGAAGCTGTGGTACAAGTAGGAAGTATTTTTTTAAAAAAATATTTATGAACCATATGTTGTTCTTGTATTCTTGCAAAGATGAAAATCTGTATCAAAGCAGGTACATACAATAAAATGCTGCAGTTTGCCCTCATTTCCTGAAAGTAATGATTCTTGATTTGAATTCCAGACAACTAGATTGGTGGCTGGCTGCATTTTCCTCAAGATTACCCCAGTTTTGTCCCAAACTTTCCACTTTCTGTTTTCCTTTTCCAGCTGGGAAACAACATTCTATGCATATAGAGAATGGTCGGACCTAACTGGGTTGCTAAATTTTGGTGCATTGTTGCCATTTAGATATTATTGTTTTAAGACTGAGATACATCTATATACCTCCTGGATATTTTGATCTTTCTTTTGTTAACAACCTGTGTAAAAATTTTGCTTATTTAAAGTATGAAAGGTAACCATATTTGAATGACTACATGCACATGTGAATCCCTCAAGGTTATAGTTACTGTTAAGACCTCACCTGGTTCAAATGAAAAATGTCTGCTAGCTTCTCTAGATTTTAGTGGACAGCCTTGATATGATATTTGACTCAAGGAACTTCTTGGGAAATGATTGATGGTAGGTATTACTCACCTATCTGTGTGTGTCTTCAAGATTCAATTATAAGAGGCTTGAAATAATTTCTCTGTGTGTGTTCATGTGAGAGTCATATGTCAAAACACCTGAAATGTCACCCATCCACTTTTTTGTTTCTGATTTGTTTCCGGTTACAGGGGATAAAAAATAAGTTGAAAAGGAACTGGTTTTATTATTTTATAGTGCCATTAATGTGAGTGAGAATACAGGAAAGATTGGATATTTTTAGAAAAAAAAGATAGTCGAGGTGATATACCATATAGGTGAATCCTAATTTTTTTTACATAAGTCAAATATTTTCCACGCTGATACAGATGTCCATTATTATAGATCTGTTTAATTAAAAATTAGGCATAGGAGCCCCCGGTGGCACAGTGGGTTAAACACTTGTGCTAGCAGGACTGATGACTTGAAGGTTGGGTTGATGACCTGAAGGTTGCCGGTTCGAATCCAACCTGGGGAGAGCACGGATGAGCTCCCTCTATCAGCTCCAGCTCCATGCGGGGACATGAGAGAAGTTTCCCACAAGGATGGTAAAAACATCCAGGCGTCCCCTGGCCAACGTCCCTGCAGACGGCCAATTCTCTCACATCAGAAGTGACTTACAATTTTTCAAGTCACTCCTAACACACACACACAAAATTAAAAATAGGCAAATAAAATTAATATATTTATCCAATAAAGTTTGCAGTTTTATTTACACTTACCTCAGGGCCCTTCCACACAACCATATAACTCAGAATATCAAGGCAGAAAATCCCACAACATCTGCTTTGAACTGGGGTATCTGAGTCCACACTACCATATATTTCAGTTCAAAGCAGATAATGTGGGATTTTATTCAGCTGTGTGGAAGGGGCCTCAGAGATTTTCAGAGATTATCTTGCTGTATATAGGGATAATCTTCACAGAACTGCATTAATGATATACAGTATCATCCATGCTTGCAAAAAAGGTAGACATATCTTCTGTAACTATCAGTCTTGGAGCTTCCATATACTATACATCTAAGGTTAATATTTATAAACATTTAATACAGTTCTATTACCTTTTTTAGGCCCAATTTCCCATGCTTGTTTATGAACCAGATATAAATTATTCTTATTTGCTATGGTATTCTAAGACCAGCACAAAACAAGAAAATAATTTTAACAACTACAATGGATTTCAATAAGCCATATAATGCCTACTTTACATTTATAGCAAAACTAAAAATCAACCTGATTGTTAGCCGTGGTTTGACCACAATTCAAGGGAAGTGATGTGTGATTTCTCACAAGTTTGCAGTATTTCCAATTCACATGGTTTTAAAAGTTGATTCATTCCACATTTTTGTTTGGTTATGCCTGAAGGTTTTTTTTAATGTACATAATTGTATGTAATTTCATTTATCATTAATTCACATTCAATGAACCTTGGCTGAGTCTGGTCATTGGGTTCACTTTGACCAAAATGCTCATTTCTTCTTTTAAACTGAGGAAAGATATTAAAGAACTTGCTGTCTTTTCTAAAAGGTATGAAAAATATTTGACTCTATGGGTATTTTAGGTTATAACTCCCATAAGTCCTTAGTAGTACATGAAAGTTTTAAAACATCTGAAACACAAAGGATTCCCCCTTTCTGTACTATAATAGCGATGATGCAAGTTCAATGATTAGTAAATGTGCATGTTGAACTGAACATTAGGGTTAATTGGTTATTGAGAAAAAAGGGTTTAATAGATCTCAAACTTTTTAAAAAAGAGAAATCTGTGTGGCTATGCTCCTAATTGTTGAAGGCAGGGTTTCAGCAGCACATCTCAAGAACTTTCTTAGCCTTCGGGCCAAGACCCATCGAGGACCTCTGATCAATAGGGGATCAGGAGGAAAGAAAAATCAATTAAAAACTACCTGCGAGATTTTATCAACCTTATATATTTTATGTCTCACTTTGCCCCCTTAAAGATTTAGTAATCTACAAACTCAAGATAACTAATTAAAAGGATTATTCCCCCATTATTTTCAATTGGAAATGCTATTAACTTTAATGGGTAATTTGCACATGCATCAATTAGTGATCAGACCCTTAAAGTTTATGAAGGGCTAGAAAACACAAAATTATCACTCACCATTGTGATGACCCACAGATTACATAGGCAAAAGGCTAAAGCTATTTCAGTTTTTTCCTTTATATCCAGGGAATACAGGTTTTACCATAATTTTCCATGTGGGACTTTTGTCCCATGACGTTGATGTGCTATTCTGTCAACCATATTCTGTTTTTCATGTACAAACTATCATTCTAGTTTACATAAATATATTTTAAGAGTAATTGCCTACAGTCTCATGAAAATGGGTGTGTTTATGGGTTATTTTGCTATGGAATACTATGAAATACCCTTGCAACAATTAATAATCCTAATTTGGGTTGTTAAATGGAGGAAAAGATAGTAAAATCATTCCAGATCTTGATTGTAATTGCTAGTCTTGCCAAGAGAAGACTAATTCAGTTGGAAGCTGCCAGGGCACAGGTCCTGAATGAGGATGAGGAGGAAGAGGACTTCCTGCCAACATATGAACTCAGGACCATGGCTGAGCAGTTACCTAAGCAATGTGAGGATATAGACCTTGATGTAGAAGTGCCTGACCAAGAACAAGATCAGACTAATGAGCAGGAATTAAAACCCTGCCCAGCTTCAGCTAAGGCTAGATTCCATGCAGCTGCAAAGGTCAAGTAGATTGGCACAGAGAAGAGCTATACAGCTGTAAAGACTTGCCACTGGCAGCATAAATAACGCATGCTGGCAGCAATCGTCATTCTATAGAGAGCTTCAGCTGGAAATCTTGGAAACCTTGAACTTTGGACTACATGTGTTCGACTCCTGGAGAGCTTCAAGCTAATTGACTCTTGAACCAGAATGTTGTGACTATCCTTTTGCCTTGCCCTCTGAATGGACTAAAATCCTGTTATGACTTGGACTGTCTCTGACTATGTTTGTTGAAGGAACAGCTGCATTATCCTGACAGGACCTAGTAAATGAAAATATTATGGAAGTTCCTTTGATTCAGTGTTCTTGCTGTAGTTGGGACTAATGATTTGTAGTGATTTGACTAGGACTGTGGATAAGAGGATCCATGCCCAGTGAGCATAATGCTAAAACCAGAAGGGCCATGATGGAGAAACAACTCAACAGGTTGAAGACAAGCCACAGAGGTTTATTGCGATTTGGCCAAAAAGGATGCAAGTTCAAGCAATTTGCGTCATAATGTACAAGCATAAGGATAAATACAATGCATCTTATACAGTAGGGATGTGTACGTTAGTGAAAAGTCGTCCTGTTTTAGGGTCATTGCCGGCTAACCCCTCATTCTGTTTACGGGGAAGTTACTTGAAAGGGGAGGGGTGTTGCCGTTTTCTTTCTGCAGAGATTCGGTCCATAGGCTACAATGAGAAATTTTAAATGCTCAATCCTCAGTCATTTTAAGGCCTATCTGCATGAAACCTAACTCAGTTTTAGACTCCATTTACAACTGCAGGCCTGCTTAGTTTCAAAACAATTCACCTATCTACTGGTTTTTAAGAAAAAAAGAGTTTTAACCATAACATTTTAAAAAATAAGACAAACCTCAAGAGAGGGTTCTGGGCATTGTAGTCACCAGTTGTGTCCATTCTCAGCCAATCAGAGCATGGACACAACCAGGCTTTTTATTAGCTGAGAAACAGAGAAAGAGAAAAACTTCAACTGCCTGCCCTATGCAAGTGCTGATGGGAAAGCAAGCTCTCAGCAGGACCCCCTCTGGAGGAGGAGCTTAGGGAGCCTAGGGAATCTTTCCAAAATGGGACACTTCACTGCTGGGGAAGGAGAAAAGACTGACATGGCAGATCTCTGTCTCAGGTATATTGCAGATGTAACCCCTTCCTCTCTAGGAATGGGTTAAAATCTTGCTCCCTGAATCTGTTTTGCCAGGCTTTTTGGCTCCATCCTCCCTGGTCTGTTTTTGGAATGTATATAAAACAGCCCACCAAATACTCCAAATATTTTTTTGTTCTAACTGATTTGGGCCCAAGCCTATTATACAGTTCTGGCAGACATTCAAACCTCCCACTTTCTGCTCGCATTGGTCAGAAAAGAGACTGGCTAGTACTAGTGCCAGAATTGGCTGAAGGCTCAGCTGATATCATAGCTTCCAGGCATCATAGCTTCCCTTGGCGGGGGGACTGATGGCTGGGGACCAGTCAGCTATTGGGATACCCATGGGAGGGTACAAACTGGGAGAAGACAGTGCTAGTACTATGTTGATGAGGTTTGGATTAGCTCAACTGTCCAGTTCTCTGCCACACAATGATGCATGACTCATGAAACAAAGGTGCAAGAAACAAATGTGTCAATTCTGAGCAATCAAGAGCTAGGCTGTCAAATAAAAGATATAATGAATGTACATATTTTTAACTCTCTTTTTCAGTGTGGGTAACAGGCTCTCAGCTTTGGGGGAATCACACAGGCAATTCTGAGCTCATCTGGTGGCATGTGAGATCATCTATCTTTACATATAAACAATGAATCCAGCTTGGGAAACAGCCAGAGGGATATGCCCAACCTTTTCCATTTCCAGGAAATTAGCTAAACAGCGTTATGGAGAGTGGCTGTCCCAAGGCTACATTTTGTACAATTTTATAAAGCAGTTCATATACAGTGTATATAGGAAATAACGATGTACAGTTAAAAAAACACAAGTTACACAAAATCATAAAGGATTTGATAAAATAGAGTTTAGGGATTTATAGCTGCTGGTGCTTTGCTTTCAATCTTCTGTTGCTTTAAACTTGTGCAAGTCCAGAAAAAGTCTTTTTTAAAAAAATAAGGAAAAATCCTATATTTATTAGGAGTGTGAGAAACAGCAAAAAAAGGCAATTTTTAATCTTGTTTTTGGCTTTTCCCCATCCCATTTGCCAGGAAATTCTTGAAATCGTGGAGAGGGGGGGGGGGGTAACCATTTTGTGATCTGGCAGACAGAAGTTCTGTTTGCAATCTGGAAAGATCCAGTCCATTGGCAGCAATGGAGGAACTTGCGAGGCTCCTCTTTCCATCATTTTTATGGCTATCAGGATGAAAATGGCAATACTTGGAGGAGACATTTATGACTGCATTGCCTCAAGCTTCAGAATGCTTGGGTCATCCACTAAGAGATTGTGTGTGTGTGTGTGTGTGTGTGTGCGTAAGAGAAGTGCTAGTGTGTATGCAGTAATTTTGCAAGCACACAAAAAGCAGAAAAATAGGGGGAAAGACAGAAGAAGAGAGTAACAGAAATAGACTCAGGAATCTTGTGTGAGCAGGAATTTGCACAACATACACGGAAAAGCCACAAGAAAAATAGATGAGAGTCAAAGAGATGGTCTAACAAGAAGAAAGGGATTTTTTGTATTTTTTAATATTTTGGTGGTGAGGGGAGGCTGCTGGACTGGTGCAGGAGTATATTGAAGTCAGAAGATAGGGCTGGAGAGGGAATAGCAGAAAGTCAAAGAAATGAACTAGAAGAAGGTCTTTTTGATCGTTTTAAAATATTTTTTTTCAGCGGGAGAAAGGCTACTGGTGCAGGGTCGAGAATAGAAGTCAGAAGGTAGGGCTGGGGAGGGATCTAAATTGAAATAATATTCTAAAGTCCAGGGAGTCAGGCTATCCCTTCCTTTCCTAAACTTATCCCACACTCAGTCAAGTTAAAACAAAAAAAGTGTAAAAAAGTAAACAAACACACACAAAAATGCCTCTTTTAAACTCACACCCCCCAGCGCATGCCCACCCACCCACACCTCCCTAGCAAAATTAGTAAAATAAAAAAAAAAAATAAGGAAGGTATTAACTAAGAATTTTAATGATATAATGGAGAATAAAAAATTGAATTCTCAAAAAGTGATCCTAAGCTGTGAAGGCACAGAGTTAAAACACAAAGCTAGCTAGCACATGATCTCTCTCTTTCAAATAGCAGAATACCACAGAAAAATGAAACAACTCACTCTGGTATGTATAGAGCAGCTTTGCAAAAAGATATGTGATCCACTTTCTTTTTATGATTGGCTCTGGCAAGGCTAATGGGGGGTGGGAACCCATGTGCGGCTGTTATTATCAATCTCAGAGTAGCTGAAGTTCCTAAATGTAGCTGAAAAATTCGGCACCACATGGTACGTTCTGGATGAGTCTTTGACTGTTGGCCACCCAGTCTGTTTTCAGTAGTCCAGCTCTCCAAATGCTGAATTTCTCTGAATCCAATGTTGTGAAATAAAATCAGGCACACCCCTAATATTTATTTCTCAGCCCTTTGTGAACTATAAATCTTTGGGACAGGAGTGTTACTGTGGTTCGAAAAGAAATTGGATTTAGTCCATATGAGTCCTCTGAAATTGCTTCCACCCATCCACACACACCATTTTGAGTGAAATCTTGTGAGCCTTTGGGCTTCACTAATCACTTAAGTCTGTTTCTTTCTTTTTTCCCAAGTTGTATTGAGTTTTCAAAAATATACAACTTAACCCTTCCCAAATAAAATAAAATAGACAATAAAATAAAACAACTGAAACAATACTAATACATTCCTCAAGAGGTAGGTTTTTCAACCTATACTTGGATCTATCGAGGAACCCCGGTGGCGAAGTGTGTTAAAGTGCTGAGCTGCTGAACTTGCAGACCGAAAGGTCCCAGGTTCAAACCCCGGGAGTGGCATGAGCGGCCGCTGTTATCCCCAGCTCCTGCCTGCTGAACTTGCAGACCGAAAGGTCCCAGGTTCAAACCCCAGGAGTGGCATGAGCGGTCGCTGTTATCCCCAGCTCCTGCCAACCTAGCAGTTCGAAAACATGCCAATGTGAGTAGATCAATAGGTACCGCTCCGGCAAGAAGGTAACGGCACTCCATGCAGTCATGCCGGCCACATGACCCTTGGAGGTGTCTATGGACAATGTCGGCTCTTCGGTTTAGAAATGGAGATGAGCACCAACCCCCAGAGTCAGACATGACTGGACTTAATGTCAGGGGAAACCTTTACCTTTACCTTTTACTTGGATCTATATTTACATAGAGAGTTCACATTTCGCAGTATGGTTGTAGGAGTTGTGTTCTACCTATCCATATACTGAGAGAAAAAAAGAGAGGAGAAAGAAAGCTGTGATATCCTGGTGCTGCATGGCAATGAATAAAATAAATTCCAACACAGGCAAATATACTCTTCCATCTCTATGCTTCTATGATTCTATCAGAAGCTGGATGGCCATCTGTCAGGAGTGCTTTGAATGCAATTTCTTGCTTCTCGGCAGGGGGGTTGGACTGGATGGCCCATGAGGTCTCTTCCAACTCTATGATAGTTTATAGTTTACCAAATCCTGCAATGTCTGCAAGAACTATAGAACTGTCATTTTTCTGTACATAATTATTGAAGTCCATTAAAGGCCTTGTAATACAGTGATTCATTTTGAAACTTTACAGTATGTACAGAGGAGAGTGTGAGGAAGAACTAATATAGTCAATTCATAGGCTTTCGTCATTGCTTTTGAATGTTTTAATTTATTTAAATTACACAAATTGTCTTCAGAAATAAGCATTTTAAGAGGAAGTGCTCGTTTTGTGGAGATCTATCACAAAACTCCCATTGATTTCAGCAGTGTTAGGATTTCAATCATGGTTTATGCTTTAGTTTTTAAAATGGCCATAAAAATAGCTTGAATTGACAATAATATGCTACTTCATGCTTGAGCAGGTTTCAAACTGGAAATATAAAAGCCTAGATGTTGTCTCAATGGTATAATGAAGTGGAACTTAAAGGTTTCTGTGACCTTGAAAGCTTTTTACCAGAACACCACAACAGTAAGTGTTTTTGATATTATTGTAGATAAGTTTGCACAATAAGCAAATCGTAATTTAGGATTAGATTTAATAACTTTTTGTCTTTTATTACATTTTTAAAAATTAAAAGTTCCAAAGCAATATTTTTTAAATAAAACAATGGTATATTTTACATAACCTAAGGTTCAATATTCTGGTCTCTGGAAAATTGTCTGGGGGGAGAGAGTGGTGAAAATATTTTAGATATTCCTCTGTCAAGTAGATCTTCTATGTTACAAGGAAGAAAGTGCCTTTCTCATCCATCACAATAGCCTCCTCATTTTGGTAATAGAAATGTCTATAATTGCTTACCTTCAGCACTGGTGCTCAATACTGGGGAGGCTTGGATCTACAAGGGCTAGATTCCCATATTCGCTTGCCATTGCAGTCTTCAAAGGAGGAAAATAATTTGCCCTATATACTTATATTCTCTTTAGCTACTCAACTGCTTTATGCTTTTAGCCAGCATATACCTGGCAGGGTTTGACATGCTACATATTATCCATCCCCAAAGAATTGCTCTGTTATAATGAAATGCAGGGGAATCTCTGTTTCTTGCCAAGACATAAACACTTATCCAGCTCACTTTGCTTCAAAGCTGCAATCTCAGACAGCTTTGTAGAATCGTTGGATATTTGTTTGATATTGCTCTGTGCACTAAAGGTGTTTCTGACTTATGGGGACCCTAAGGCAAACCTATCACGAGGTTTTCTTGACAAAATTTGTTGAGAAGACTTTGCCTTCCTCTGATATTGGAAGAGTGTGACACATGCTCAAGGTTACCTTGTGGCTGTTCCATGGCTGAGCAGGAATTCAAGCTCTGGTCTACAGAACTGTAGTTCAGTGCACAAACATCTACACCATACTAGCTCTCGATCTGATATAGCTATTAGGGCTATGCAAATTTTTCATTAGTCATCATAAGTCAGATCAAATTCATTACATTTGTATTTACGATGTGATATCCGACATGTGGGTGTGGCATGTGCCAAAAAAAGTTTCAATATTATAAACCATGTTCAGCGCAAGCAAGCAAAGCAAAGCCAGAAACACTGCAATTCCTCTTTAAATTAATGGCCTCTTACCATTAGCAAATGGAAGGAGCAGGGAGTAAGCAGAGTTGGCTGGGAAAGAGACTGAGAAAGCAAAGAATTCTGAGAAAGGTAGTTTGGGAAAGCGAGGAGCCCTATACCAGAGAATTCAAAAGGCTCTGCCCTAAACTACATTTCCTAGAATTCTCCTCAGCATCAAAAAGCTCCAATCAGGATAGGGGGAGATTTGTCCCTCTGTAGCAGCACACAGCCAGAGTTCCAATAAACTGTTGAATCTGCAAAGAGGAAGATTGACAGATACTTCTAGTAAGTAAATCTCTAAATGGAAGTTCTATTGGTTAATATGAGAGACATTCAATGAGATAGCTGTTGTGGCTTAAAAAAATGTTTTTGTCAAAACTTTACAAATTTCCCTAAAATCAGTAGCTGTATGAATATTTCTGAAAGTTGGGAGAAAACAATAAACATTAAATCTTGCACTATAACTGTTATGCAGAAGATATGTAAAACTCATTTAGTCGTGTATCTGCACAGTATTTATTTTTGTTTTTGTTTTGTTTTTTATTTTAAAATATCTGCAAATAGTGATCAGTGAAGTAATGTCACTACCCACTGTTCCTGTTTAGGCATCTTCCACTCAACCAATTCATTTTCCTTCCAAAAAAAATTCACCCCGTGCTGGTTTTTATGGTTTTATTTCCACTCCCGAACCATCATTCTGTGGAAAGTGAAGTTAGTCTTCTTTTGCCTGTTTGAAGAAAATGTATTGTTCCTACTTAATTTTTTCTTTAACAGTAATTTTGAATTCGACTGAATCCATCCCTTCAGATGTCTCTCATTTGTCATTAAGACCACATAAAATTCCATATTTTGAATATGCATTTTCTCTTAGTGCAATTACCCATCCATATCAACAGATTCTGTTTCCACGGATTCAACCATTCATGAATTGAAAATACAGTAGAGTCTCGCTTATCCAACATAAACGGGCCGGCAGAACGTTGGATAAGCAAATATGTTGGATAATAAGGAAAGGCTAAGGAAAAGCCTATTAAACATCAAATTAGGTTATGATTTTACAAATTAAGCACCAAAACACCATGTTATACAACAAATTTTACAGAAAAAGTAGTTCAATACACAATAATGCTATGTAGTAATTACTGTATTTACAAATTTAGCACCAAAATATCACTATGTATTTAAAACATTGACTAAAAAATGCGTTGGATAATCTAGAACATTGGATAAGCGAGTGTTGGATAAGTGAGACTCTACTGTACTCAGAAAATTATAATATCGTTGGATACTGCATACTCAAAACTATTTTTGATTCTTAATTTGTTTCTTTCTTGAAGGGAGAAAATTCCTTGGTGTGTAATAGTTTCAAAAAATCATATTCCAGTTGAAGTCACCAGTTCTCAGAGCTGTATAAAATCTTCAAGATAAAGTCATAGTACAGGAATACATACAAACTTCCTCCCAACATGAAAGTTTTAAATTGTGCTCCAGAATGTTTGAGTGGAGTAGGTGTGCTGAAAGTTAACATAACATACTGCATTGCTGTTTATTTCTTTTTAAAATACATGTTATTTACAGTCTGTACTGTATGTACAATGATTTCTGATAGATGTCAATTTAGAGGGTTGCTTTAGGACATCCAGAAAAGGCATGTTATATGGAGTGTGTGTGTGTGTTTAAATGTGTTTATTTCCTGTTCAATTCCTAGGCTAACATTACCCCAATTGATTTTTTAAACATCCCCCCCCCCAAATATACACACGTGCTAAATATTATTTGGTGTCTTTTGGAGCAAAAATGGATTATTTTATCTCTTCTAATATTGAACTGCTCTTCAGTATTTTCTTTCTTTTCTATTCTCTCTTTTTTGTACACTCTCTTTACTCTATTTCTTGATTTTTAAACAAGTTGTGGATGGACAATTGTGTGTTCTGACTGAATGGAAGTTCTTCTCCTTCGCCTTGAAAAAAGACCCTCATGTCACTGCCCACATTAAAATGCACCATGCCTTTATTCAAAAAGCAGATGAAAGCACAATTTAAATGTAATCAAATGAACTGCCAGTCGTTAGAGCTCCGCACAAAGTTGAAGAATATGCTGGCAGACTGCCCTGAGAGGAGAATTTTGTTCTCGATATAGATACTGTGTCTGCAGTTGTCCGATTAATTTTATGCACACAGCTCCTTGACATAAATATGCTCTCAAGCATATGAAAGCTTTTAGTAAAAGACTGGCATGGGGATGACAGACTTTGAAAATTACAGATACATTACCTGAGTTGGGATGAAGCTTTGATACACTCTGTTGAAAAAGGTAATGAATTTTTAAAAAGATTTCAAAAAAATAAATGGAGAACACTAAAACCAATTTATCAGTATCCCCAGCCTTGTAGAAATGGCAGTCTTCATCAGATGCTGTTGTTTTTCAGATGTGAGCTCCATTTTCATATTCATAGTGGTCACACTACACTACTGAACAAAGATTATTCTTGCACAATGTGTTTATCACATCTGTCCTTTGTCCATGTTTGCTTACATTTTGAATTGTATTCTTTTGGGGTGGTAGTTCTCATTCTTTTTCTCTTATTGCTTACTTCTGTTGACACATCTTGATAACACCTCTTTGAAATATTTGCTATTAGTCCAATGTTGCTGCACTTTTATTATTATCTATGTTCTTCAACTTGGTTCAGCATTTAGTATTTTTGGACAACACTTTGAAGTGAATCAATGTCATGTAATTGCAACAATAGGTTAGCAGGAAATAATGAAACCTGTCAGAGGGGTTAAGAAAATCAAATCACATCACAGAGAAGTGCTTTCTATGGTTATATTTTATAATGATTTAGTAATGTGGCCTGGCTTGGCCTATTGAACAATTTAATTGGTGATTATATGAACTTAAACAGGTTCTTAGCGCACAGTCAAAAAATTGTGCTCAATATGATTTTTATAATCATGTCGAGAAGGTCAGTGAAGTTGTGTTGAAAAACAATGCTTCTTTTCATGGTGGTGCAAACTGAATTTACTGCATCTCTACACTCATGTATCTCAGTAAAAAAAAAATCCACAGATTCAATCAAGAAAGAGTTTGGAACATCATTCAGGTCAGCTTGCAATGATCTGAAGGGAAATCTTTTCCAAGTATGTTTATTATCTAGATCTGGTGTCTAAAGTACACTGAAACAAAAGAAATAATAATGAGTACAGCTTCGACATACGTTATGAAATGTGAAGAGAGAGACAGAATATTCAGATTCTTAAAGTCCAGAGAAAACACAATTCCAAGAATGTAATTGTAGACAGAAAAAATGTGTTTGTGTTTTTGCCTGTTTGCTCATTAATTTTTGCAAGTAGCAATTCCTTATCTTTAAACATGAATCTCACTGACCTATAATTTATTCACATCAGAAAAGAGAGGAGCATTACACA
Organism: Anolis carolinensis; assembly: GCF_035594765.1. NCBI lineage: Eukaryota > Metazoa > Chordata > Lepidosauria > Squamata > Anolidae > Anolis > Anolis carolinensis. Next base: position 128,920,556 of record NC_085845.1, on the reverse strand, counting down.
TTTTCCCCATTCATTTTTAATAATAGTCAAAGTGTCAACAACAATAACAATTTGCTCCTCCCATTCACTGCAAACATATAGCTTCCCTTTAATCTAGTCTTAAAATAAACACAGCAATATATTGCATGTTATCCAACTAGAGAAATGAAAGATATTTTGAAAGAAAATTAAGAAGTATAAAGAAAAGTATATTATTTCTTATTAAGGGCTCTTCAAAATCACCTTGCCAACAAAAAAGAATGGAGGGAAATAATATGGCAAAGAGATGCTCTAGGGAGGTCATAGCTGATCTGAATATGTGGAGATCATTCTTTGTTTCACCTTTGTTTCAAATGTAGCATTCATCCTCACTTCAAACACGAGCATATTAAGTCATCCTTATGTTCTACATTACTCCTCATCCTCTATATCTAGTTCTATAGCAATAAAATCTTATAGCCATTTTCTATACTCAACATGATTTAAACAGTGGTGCTGCTCTTTGCTTGGAAGTCATGGGTTGGATATAGGAATAATTTGAGTATCAGTTCCATTTGGTAGAAATGAAAAGTTGTTTTATTAAATATCAAAAATAAACATTAAAACTAAAGGATGTAATGAAGATTAACAATGATCACAGACATTCAGGGATAACTAAGACAATGATGTATTCCATAGCACAAGATATAATGTAATAGTATTTCTTGAGTCACGGTCATTCTACATATTCATAAAAAATGGCAATATCTCTATGGTTTCTTTCCCCCATTCCCAATCATGCTTTCTGCTTATCTAAGGAGTTGTTTCAGCACAACATGTGTCATCTCAAAATTCTTTTAAAGGTTATCTCAGAATGATCTTAATATATTTTTGCATATCTAATTAACCAGTTTTTCCTTTGTTGTTCTCAGCTGATTAATTTTAAGAGCACAAGAAACTAAATCACCTTTTTAAAAGGCGATATATAAAAAAAATCAGTGTTATGCCTAATAAACAGAGATCCCTCCCCTTATAAATAAACTGAATTGGGCCACCCATGCCCAAACTAGATGCAAATGTGATACTTAGGTGTAGAAAAAAAGGGGAAAGTTGCAGTATATTTCAGAAAAGGCAAGGGAAAAGTACTTGAAACCTGATGCTAATTGTGGAAATTACTATGCTAGCTTTCATGAATCAAATCTAGGTCTTTTCCATATATTTAATAGCATTTGTGTTAACTAATTTAATGCAATGAAACAACATTTGCAGACTAGGTGCAAATGTAACTGGAACCCCTGCTTGCATCAGCTCAGTTAAAGGGCAAAAATCAGATGTTTAAGTAATCCGGTAGGTTTGGGAATCTCCACTCAGTAAAAAAAAAATAACCTTTCATCATTCAGTTGTATGAAAACATATCAAACTACCACCGAAACATATTTGAAGTAACTAGAAAAACAATTATTTGCTTAAAGTCAAGGGATAGTCTAGAGTTTACAAGAAACACTGTGTGTCATTTAGACTGCCAGTGTTGATCAAGTTTATTGTTGTTTGTTTTTGTAGACAACCCCATAGAATACATTATTGTAACCCATAGAGTATATTATAGTAATCCAAACAATACCTTTAGTTCTAAGTTCATAGATCTTATCTTGTCATGATAATCAAGATTAGACTACTAAATATTGTGTAACAGTTATTGTTTTTATTGGTTCAACCATTTTAGAGATTTATTTATTTATTTATTTATTTACAGCACTTATATTCTGCCCTTCTCACCCCAAAGGGGACTCAGGGTAGATCACAATGTACATATACATTAGGCTTGATCGATCCATGAAAAATTTGATTCTAAACTCGTTTCAAAACTAGAGGGGGCAGTTTTTCGTTTTTGTTGCTAATAACGAATTTGGCCCCCAAAATTTTTCGAAATTAAGGAAAATTCGTTATTTTCGAAATTAATTCGTTAATGGCGGACGCGCATGCGCGGTGGCCCAAAAACAGCCCGAAGGGGGGGGACTTAGGGGGCTCTCCCGCCCTCATTTTTTGAGTGATCTTCTTCAAACTTGGTACAGTGGTAGAACACATTTAACACTGATAGCTCACCAAAATGTGGAACGTTTCCCTTATCCTCTGATTTTTGGCAAATTTTCATAGCTTTTATAATAAACCATTTTTTAATAATTGCAGAAATCTGTTCCTGGTTTGAAAGTCTTATTTCCTGTTAAATTGGGTTGTCTTTACTGTGAAAGTCATTGCTCTACTTTAGAAACTTTGTTTTTGTGGCTGAAACTTTGTTAAATTGGTGTAGTCCCTGCATATGTGTGTGTGTAAAGGTATCCCTTGACGTTAAGTTCAGTCATGTCTGACTCTGGGGGTTGTGCTCACCTCCATTTCTAAGCCCAAGAGCCAGTGTTGTCCATAGACACCTCCAAGGTCATGTGGTCGGCATGACTACATGGAGTGCCATTACCTTCCCGCCACAGCGGTACCTATTCATCTACTCACATTGGCATGTTTTCAAGCTGCTAGGTTGGCAGAAGCTGGAGCTAACAGCGGGCGCTCACTCTGCTCCCGGGATTTGAACCTGGGACCTTTCAGTCTGCAAGTTCAGCAGCTCAATGGTCTTTGCCTTGGCTGCCTTCCAGATCAGGCTTATAACCAGCCTATTATGGGCCACAAATTAAAGAAAATTCAATCCCATTTAAGCACAACATGAACAGTTTTGATGCCAAAACCATAAACTCTGTTTATTAAACTCTACGATCCAAACTTTAGAACAACTTGCAAACAATTGAAGGTTAGACCACAGTAATAATAACCAATTCTATTCCTTTCCAAAATTTAAACATAAAATAGTATCTTTCTTTCCAATAGCATATAAACTTTTCCTTTGTTTACAAAACAAAATTCTAGACAGTAGCCATTTAGAAGATATTTCTATATTTTCCCTGCAAAGGATAGGGCTGCATCCCTCTGGAGACACACATGATAACCCGGACATGATATAAGGCACTTATATACGTTAAATAAACATGATGTCATTGCATATATAAAAGAAGCATGATATTAGGCAATTATAGTTGCAAATAATATAATTAAACATGTAAAAATTATACATCCATACATAAAAGAAACATGTAAAGTAACTGCATATATAAAACACAATATAAAATATGATATAAGGCAATTACAGATGTAAAAGGAACGTGATATTACATATGTAAAAAACATGATTATATGTATAAAAAAGCATGATACAAGGTGTCAGGATCTAGGCTGCTGGGCACCAATAACCATACACTGAGGCCAGATTCTATCTAATATCTTTATTAAAGGAATATATAAAGTCAATAAAAACAAGTGTAGAATAAAGTTCAGAAGCAGACCTTTCAAATGAGGCCAAATATAGTCCAGCAGATTATTGTCCAATATGAAATATTAGAGTCCAAAGATTATAATCCAATAACCGCAACACACGCTTTGCCAAGCAAAGCGTTGGGAAAACAGCAAAAGTCTTGAATCCAATGAAGCTTGACACAAGGCTGAAAGTTACTTGGAACGTGGCTGGAGCTGTGGCTAAAGGCAAAGCAACTTGAAGCATGGAACAAGATCTGTGGTAAATCCGTGAGACGAGGACAAGGCTTGGAACTAGATTCAGGAGGCAAGGAACAGGATTCGAAGTCCACACACACATGACCTCTCTCCAGGAGCTGACGAATTGACTCCGCAAGGAATCCTTCGCGCAATTTCCCTATATTGGGTCTCGTTTCCCCAAACAACAATCACTTTCCCTAGAGAACAGGGAGCGAAGGAAACCAGCTTGCAGGTGCAAGACTCCCCGTATTTTCTCAGGGGAAATACTTCTAATCAGTGGCATATTTGGCAGCAAGGCGAGCACTACTTCTAAATTTTTCTCTCGATCCTCTATCAGTCGTGTAAGCCTGTTTTCTCCCATAAGGGGGAGAGTTCCCACCAAGGTCAGGTTTAATTGGTTCTTGGACTAGAACTTCAGGCAGCTGCCAAGGCTCTGACTCCGACCGGAAATCTGGGGAAAACTCCATATTTTCCTCCTCATCTGCCACAATACTGTCAGGAATAGGACTGCAGGGCCCATGAGTCATCACACTAGGCAACTGACACATCTAAAAGAAACACAATATAACCTAGGTACAACAAATGTGAAAGAAGGCAACAATATACATAAAAAAACATTTCTGGACTCACAAATGTAGTCTAAGAGAATTGGGCTTCCATTCTCCAAACCTGAAACAAAGTGGGAGGAAATGTAAAGAGTGTTAATGATGCTCGAAATCAAATGTTGTTCTTTTACAAAGTCAAACTAAAACTAAGAATAAATGCTTCGGTCTTCTCCTGATCTTCTTATCTCCTCACCTTGCGTCCAGCCGAGTTACGTCCGCACTTGCGATACAGCGACCTCTTCCCTTGGCTCAGTGGGCAGTATTTTAAAGTATGGGCCTTTTCGCCCGTGGCACCGCAGAGCGGACAGGTGTATTTGCGCAAGATGGGGCACTCCACGGTGCCGTCCATCCCCTTCAGCCGGTGGGACGAATAGACCTGCTTGGATTCCCCGTTGTGTTTGCAGAAATTGCAAATCTCCTTGTTTTGGGAAGCCTGGCCATTGGCACTACCTTTGGAGCTCTTGCTGCTGGAACTGCTTCCATTAACCCATTGTGATGCTGTTTCAAAGTTGTCCTCGTTGAGGACTAGCTGCATGTCGTACTCCATTGTGTCCCAACTCTGAGATGGAAATGGGACCTTCTTGCGTTCCGCGATGATCTCCGTAACCACTTTCGCAAGGCTCAGATAGCCCTTCCATCTGTCAAACTCCCTGAACATGGAAGGGGCATAATGTGGCACGTGCATGGCTGATCTGGAGAGCATGGTGCCAATTCTACCCTGGTATGGACACACACTGAATGCCACATATTGGAGGCGGAGTCTTTGTTTTATATATAAGGGGAGGGGTTCCAAACCTTTCACATTGGACCCTCCCATCTATTTTTACCCTCCTTTGCCCTAGATTTAACCCCCACATGTCTAGACAATCACAGCTTTTCAAGGAAGAGTTTGGTTTTTCCAATTTTTTCACTTCGGAGGTAATGCCACAGTTTCTCCCTTGAGGCAGTGGTTCTCGACTTGTGGGTCCCCAGATGTTTTGGCCTTCAACTCCCAGAAATCCTAACAGCTGGTAAAATGGCTGGGATTTCTGGGACTTGTAGGTAAAAACACCTGGAGATCCACAGGTTGAGAAACACTGCCTTAAGGGAACGTTAGCAGTTGTGGTTCTGTTTGTCCATCCAAGAATGAGTTGAATTTCTGCCTTGGATGAAATAGCAACATTGCACATCCAACGTTTGCCAAAGTCCTGAAGGACGGATCCAGTAATGATGAAGCCTGCAAGAGTGTTATATTGCTTTTGCATGGCAGAATAGCATTGGACTGGATGGTCTCTTCTAGCTTTATGATTCTATGATGTTTGGCGCCATGATTCTATGATTCTATCATTTTAGGATTCTAGGACTTTTGGGATGATTCTGTTACTTGGTTCTTTGAGTCTATGACTTTAGGGACCATGTTTCTATTATTCCATGACTTCTGTGACCATATTTCTATGACTTTTGTGACCATTCATGGGCCATCTGGCTAGTATTCCGGGACGGTAAATGATATATCGGTTACAGCATCAGATATTTCTGGATACAGTAGAGTCTCGCTTATCCAACATTAACGGGCCAGCAGAACGTTGGATAAGCAAATATGTTGGATGATAAGGAGACATTAAGGAAAAGCCTTTTGAACAGCAAATTAGGTTATTTTACAAATTAAGCCCCAAAAAATCTTGTTTAACAGCAAATTAGACAGAAAAGGTAGTTCAATACGCAGTAATATTACGTAGTAATTACGAATTTAGCAACAAAATATCACAATATATTGAAAACATTGACTACAAAAATAAGTTGGATAATCCAGAACATTGGATAAGCGAGTGTTGGATAAGTGAGACTCTACTGTATATTGTTTTTGCATGGCAGAATGGCGTTGGACTGGATGGTCTCTTCTAGCTTTATGATTATATGATGTTTGGTGCCATGTTTCTATGATTCTATCATTTTGTTGTCGAGCAATTTAGAACAGTATAGGATACCGCTAACTGTTTCTTTGAGTGGTGTTCTGTGGAAACACAACCCGCCCATCCTCCCCCGCTGATTTCATGAAAATAAAAGAAAAGAAAGAATAAGCCACATCCGGCAAGGCCCACACACTGAAATACTAGGCCGGCCATCGTTGGCCGGCAAGCTTCCCTGACTGGAAGAAATAGAGGCCGCCGCCCCAAAGAAGGGTTCTGTGCAAGATTGCACCAAGGGGTAAAGAACGACAGCCGCGAGAGAAGACAGAGGCGGTGCATCGTGGGAAACACGTCGACCACGTAGGCCGACAAGGCCCACACGTTGAAATACTAGGCGTGCCACCGTTGGCCGGCACGCTTCCCTGTGAGGAAGAAAGAGGGGCCGCCGCCCCAAAGGAGGCTTCTGTGCAAAATCGCATAAAGGGGTAAAGAACGACAGCCGGCGAGAGAAGAGAGAGGCGGTGCATCGTGGGAAACCCGACCACGTAGGCCGAGAGGCAGCAAAAAGAAAAGAAAAGAAAAGAAAAGAAAGAAAAAAGCCACAGGCGACAAGGCCCATACATTAAGCCGGGCCGGCCACTGTTTGCCGGCACGCATCCCTGAGAGAGAGAGAGAGAAAAAAAAACAGAGGACACCGCCCCAAAGGAGGCTTCTGTGCAAAATAGCATAAAGGGCTAAAGAACGACAGCCGGCGAGAGAAGAGAGAGGCGGTACATCGGGGAAACTCGGCCACGTAGGCCGAGAGGCAGCAAAGACCAAAGAAAAGACAGAAAAAGCCACCGCCAAAAAGGCCCACACTATAAAATACTAGGCCGGCCACCGTTGGCCGGCACGATTCCCAGACAGGAAGAAAGAGGGGCCGCCGCCCCAAAGGAGGCTTCGGTGCAAACTCGCATAAAGGGGTAAAGAACGACAGCCGAGAGAGAAGAGAGAGGCGGTGCATCGGGGGAAACTCGGCCACGTAGGCCGAGAGGCAGCAAAGACCAAAGAAAAGACAGAAAAAGCCACCGCCAAAAAGGCCCACACTTTAAAATACTAGGCCGGCCACCGTTGGCCGGCACGCTTCCCAGAGAAAGAGAGAGAAGAAAAAAAAAAGGAAATGTGGGCCCAAGCCCCTCAGACCCGGGGGGCCGGCCACCGTTGGCCGGCCCCACGCCCACACGCCGCAACCCACGGGGAAGGGCAGGCTTTCTTCACGTCTGCTTGCAAAATGTGGGCCCAAGCCCCTCAGACCCGGGGGGCCGGCCACCATTGGCCGGCCCCACGCCCACACCGCTGAACCCACAGGGGGAAGGGCATGCTTTCTTCACGTCTGCTTTCAAAATGTGGGCCCAAGCCCATCAGACCCGGGGGGCCGGCCACCGTTGGCCGGCCCCACGCCCACACACCACAACCCATGACACAAAGATACACTCCATAACAGCAAACCGTCTAGCCTCTGGAAAAATCTAGCCATTTCTGTAGTCAATGATTCCATTATATTGTGATATTTTGCAGCTAAATTCATAAAGTAAGCAATAGCAACATATCATTTCAGCATATAGAACGACTTCTTATGTCTCCTTGGTTGTATAACATGCATTTATGGTGCTTTATTTGGAAAATAATAACCTGATATGATGTGTTATATGCTTTTCTTCAACAAGTCCAATCCAAGAAATTTGCTTATTTCAGCACTGGTAGGCCCGTTCGGCTTTGATCAGTGAGACTCTTCTGTGTTCATGTTGGGTCAATAAGACATAAGATATAACTGAAGTCACAGTCAGCATACAGCATTACCAGCTTAAAAAACAGTGGTGTAAAAACACGGCTCTAGTCCGAGGACTGAAGAGGAGGTAGTTTGACAGTTAAAAAACTATACAGTGCGAAATACTATTGGCCTGTCAACCTATTCTTAAATAGGCTACAAACGACCACACAGACCTATAATGCTTTTTGGAGGAGGAAGGTTTTAAGGCTCTGATGTTAGGCACATGTTTCCATGCAGTTCCACTGCAGGGAAGACTAGTGTGTTCTTCAGGGGTTATTAAAGTTCTCCTGCAGATGACCTGGATAGAGGGAAATGACTTCAGTTGGTATACAGTTTAAGTAAACTTGAGGAAGTACAATTATGAAAGATATAGTGTGTAATGGAGTAGAAAGTAATTCATAGCAAAAGAGTTTCTGAGTGGATTGATTCTCTACTTCTTACTCTGCGTAAGATTATCATCACATGCTCTCGACTACACCCGCACAAGGCAATGGTACAGTAAAAGAAGACAATTTTGAGAAGTGGTAAAGGCCAAGGTGTCCCACTTCTTTCAGTGATTCCGCGTGCGCGGCCAGAGGGCGAGGGGAAACAACGGCGGCCGTTCTGCCGCCACATCGTTGAGTACACTTCCTTTTAAGGTGAATGGCACACTGTCCCACAGTCTGTGATCACTCCACCCTCGTTATTACCAACAGACCAGCAAGAAACAGTTTCCACGAGACGGAACTTGCGCCCACTCCTTGAAAGCAGCCGCAAAGGCACACGCCCTGACGGGCAATCGGCAACGTCCGTGTGCGCGGACAGTGGGCAAGGGGAACCAAAGGCGGACGTTCCGCAGCAACAGCGTCAATCACAACCTCTCAGGGTGATGGGAGACTGTACCACTGTCTTTGATCGTTCCACCCTCTTCTATCGTTTTACCCAAAGGCCAGCAAAAGGCAGTTCCCACTCTGGGTAACCTGCGCCCACACATTGCAAGCAGCCGCAAAGGCACACGCCCTGAAGGGGGTAGGGCATATACCTCTAGAGTCTGGCGTCACGTTGTCCGAGGCAGCAAAAAAAAAAAAAGGTATGGAAAAAAACAAAGGGCAGCAAAGACCCCACCCTGAGCCAGCCGGCCACAGTTGGCCGGCATGCATCCCGGAGAATTCGGCACGGCCCTCCCACAAAGTTTTTTGTTTTTGCGACTTAAGCCTCTACCCACAGCAACACCCCACCACCCCAGGGGAAGGCCATGTACCTCTTCTATCGTCCTGCCAACAAGCCAGCAAAAGGCAGTTCCCACTCTGGGTAACCTGCGCCCACACATTGCAAGCAGCCGCAAAGGAACACGCCCTGAAGGGGGAAGGGCATATACCTCTAGAGTCTGGCGTCACGTAGTCCGAGAGGCAGCAAAAAGAAAAAAAGAGTAAGGGAAAAAAAAAAAGGGCAGCAAAGAACCCACCCTGAGCCAGCCGGCCACAGTTGGCCGGCATGCATCCCGGAGAATTCGGCACGGCCCTCCCACAAAGTTTTTTGTTTTTGCGACTTAAGCCTCTACCCACAGCAACACCCCACCACCCCAGGGGAAGGCCGTGTACCTCTTCTATCGTCCTGCCAACAAGCCAGCAAAAGGCAGTTCCCACTCTGGGTAACCTGCGCCCACACATTGCAAGCAGCCGCAAAGGAGCACGCCCTGAAGGGGGTAGGGCATATACCTCTAGAGTCTGGCGTCACGTAGTCCGAGAGGCAGCAAAAAGAAAAGAAAAGTAAGGGAAAAAAACAAAGGGCAGCAAAGACCCCACCCTGAGCCAGCCGGCCACAGTTGGCCGGCATGCATCCCGGAGAATTCGGCAAGGCCCTCCCACAAAGTTTTCTGTTTTTGCGACTTAAGCCTCTACCCACAGCAACACCCCACCACCCCAGGGGAAGGCCGTGTACCTCTTCTATCATCCTGCCAACAAGCCAGCAAAAGGCAGTTCCCACTCTGGGTAACCTGCGCCCACACATTGCAAGCAGCCGCAAAGGAACACGCCCTGAAGGGGGAACGGCACCCTCTGCGTGCCAGGTCAAAGGGGGAGGGGACCCAAAAGCGGCCGTTTAACGACCACAGCATAGACCACGGCATATAAAGGAGAAGGGACACTAGACAACCATTTGGAGAAATGCTGGCAAAGGCGGAGGAGTACCACTGTCTTTGATGATTCCCCCCTCCGAGTTATAAAGGCACCCTCCGCGTAAGCGGGCAGAGGGCTAGGGGACCCAAAGGCGGCCGTCCCATGACCACTGCGGCAACCACACCCGCTCTAGACAATGGGACACTGAAAGATGACAATTTAGAGAAGTTCTGTCCCAAGTCGAGGTGTAGTAATTCCAGTGGATAAAGACATCCTCAAAGGTTCAGATGGACAGATAGTATACCTCTGTAAAGTGAGAGTCTGGCGTATTCCTACACCTGAAATGATTATCTGAAGTATCCACATCAAATATAACAGTGCTCTTTCTGTACAGGAGCTGCGAGGATCTGTAGAAGACCAAACAGTCATGGCTCGTGATGGTAATATTTCCCCCCCCCCCAAATAAAAAGGGAATTGAATGAAATCCGAACAGAACACAAAGAGGAAGCATTATCTACCTTGGCTTTTATGGTCTAATTTTCCACAGAATATCGTTCAACCTCTACAGAGCCAGTATTACATGAGAGAAAACGTTTTGTAACTTCCGAATACAGAGATGGGCCAAAAGTATATTAAGTTCAACAGGGACAAATGAAAGATAGTACTTCTCTCCGCGATGGTTGTTCGGGAGTGGAACTGTCTCCCCCGGACTGTGTTGGAGGCCCCTTCTTTTGAAGCTTTTAAGCATAGGCTCGATGGCCATCTGTCGGGGATGCTTTGAATGAAACTTCCTGCGTCTGTCTTGGGGGAGAACTCGATGGCCCATGAGTTCTATTCCAACTCTACTTTTCTATGATTCCATGATTACATGATTCGTGAAACGGCCCCTTGAGATGGATGAACCCAAAAACATCAGTGGGGCAACGTTGAGTGATGAAAAAGAGGAGAAAGGAAGGGAAAAGAGAGAGGAAAGCATTGTAGGATAGAGGAGAGAGTTGTTGGACAGAGTCCAAAGGGGCCACCCCCCCGCCCGGACGCCCAAAAAATTGGCCAAAGTTACTCTGAAGCAGAGTTGGTTAAAGGAGGAGAACTGTTGCTCTAGGAGCAGTCGGCCTCAAAATCCAAATCTGGGAAATTCAACACAGGAAGGTTGGCCTTCAGGAAAACAAGTTTCTCAACTGTTTGAGGGTCCAGCAAGCTGCGGTGGGGCGTGACTACATCTCCCGCTATGCTGAAGACCCTTTCGCTCTGGACGCTGGTGGGAGGACAGCTGAGGAACTGGCGGGCTACGTGCGACAGATCCGGCCACATGTGTTCGCGTGAAGCCCAATAGGACAATGGATCACAAGAAATTATCTCAGGAGGCTCCTCAAAGTACCTGTTGACCGAGCATTCGGCCGAGTCTACCTTTTGAGCAGAAGCCAGCAAAGAGGATTCTTCAGAGCAGGCAAGTATGGCCACCGTCTCTGCAAAGAAAACGTTTCCTGTTCGCGGCTGGAGATCCGTATCCCTACGGCAACCCCCTACCGGCTCCGCGGGACTTTCCGTCTCGCCACTAGCGCTAGTGCTTGGGGTGACAGGCAGTTCTGGAAGAGGGGCCGCTGTGGCCGTTTCCTCCACCCTGGCAGCAAAGACCTCCCTCACAAGGTCAACAAGTTGGGCCTTCCACATGGTAAAGTCTTTTGGGCAGACGTTGTACTTTAGCCGTGGATCACACAAGGCCGCCAGCATATGGACCTTGCTGGAAAGAAGTGGCTCTAGCCGTTTCCGTACAGCAAAGGACAACCTCCTCACCACCTCCTGGACCGGCGGTGTCAGCGGTCCAGCCAGGGAGTCCATTGTTCGACCGGCCCCAAGCCTTTCTAGGTGCCTCCTTAGCCTCAAGACCATGGGCACTGCCTGGCTCAGAAGAGCTTTTGATTCCGAAAGTGTCTCAGTGGCATGTTTGAATGGCTTTAGTACGTCTACTAGCTGGGAGATGGTGTCCCACTCTTGCTTAGTTGGAACAAGCTTGCTAACAGGCGCAACCAAAGTGAGGGAGATGCCGTGTACCGCCTTCTGCTGCTCGACCATGCGTTCCAGCATTTTTAAGGTTGAATTCCACCGAGTCGAGACATCCTGGAGCAGCTTGTGCTGCGGGAGGCCTTCAAGGCTCTGCCTGTCTCTCAGCTGCCGGGCTGCCTTGATGCTCCGGTGGAAGTAGCCCGCGATCTTTCTACAGCGCTCGATCAGCAGGGAGATGTTTGTGTTGCTGCCCGACTGCTCTTCCTGGCTCTTTAAACCTTCCTTGACGGTATTGTGAAGCAAGTGGGCCATGCAGGACACATTCTGAAACCCGGCACTTTCAACCGCTTTGATCATATTTTTCCCTGCGTCCGTCACCATAAAGCCCCTCCTCATTTCTTCCGGCCTACACTGCATCCATTCCCCCATCATGTTTTCCAGATAGTTGCAGATGGTCTCTGCCTTGTGATCACGATCAACTACCTCCAATGCGAGGAGTGCCCAACGATGGGATGTATCCATAGTGCCTTCCTTCTCCCACCAATGTGCCGTGAGAGAGAGGTAGGAGTGGCCTCCTCCCAAGCTTGACCAAATATCAGAGGTAAAATGGATGTGTCCTCCCATGGCGGTACGCAACATCTGGATAATGCGTTCCTTACAGCCCTCGTACAAGCCGGGGATTACTTTTCTGGAAAAGGTGTGACGGGAGGGGATTTTGTAGCGGGGGCACAGTCGTTTCATAAGGCGTACAAAGCCTTCTTGTTCTACCAGGCGGAAGGGATGGTGATCTAGGGCAATCATCTCTCCCACAGTTTGGGTTATCTGCTGGGGTGTGAGCAATGTTTCCCCCGTTTTCTTTCTGGGTAATGGAATGGCCCAATCCTCCATGGTGGACTGTGTCCGCCTTCCACTATCTTCACCTGGTGAACTTTGCGTGCTAAGGCTGCCACTGGAAGGGCTTGCAGTTCCCCCTCCAAGCGAAATGGAGGGATGGTGTCGCTTCATGTGAGAGCTCAACCCCGAGGTCGCAAGATGTCTCGTGTCTCTGCCTCTGCTGATGTTTGCCCCACAGTGTCTACAAACTGCCAAAGTAGAACTCTGAGAGTGGACATGGAAATGGTCCCAAATAAATGACCTTGGCCTCCCCACAGCCACTGTGGCGACGCCCTCAGAGATGGGAGTCGTGGGCACCCTTTCAGCAGCATGAGAAAGTCTACGTTTTGATGGTAGTACCTCCTCTACCTCCTCCTCACTGTCAGTAGCTGGTGGAGGGGTGGGGTTATCTATATCCTCACTATCCACCACCTGTAGTTCCAGGACGGCAACACCTGTATGTTCCAATGATCGTCCAGTTGTCTCAGCTCCATGCGACAGCCGGCTCCGGGTGGATGCCTGTGAACTGTCTGCATTAGAACAGCCTGGTTCTTCATCAAGTCCACCCACTCCCATAGTTCGGCGTTCCAGACGTATGGGACCCACCTTAACTTTTTTGGCCCCCCACAGTGTCCTGGCCGTGGCTTGACCACTACTAGGACTTGCTCCCCCAGACCCGCGTACAGCTGAGCGCTTCATGACAAGGGGAGTGTTTTCAGGTAACAGAAGGGATGATGGTAAGGTGTTGTGTTACTGGTGGGAAATATTTGTTGAATCTTGATTGGCAACGTGTTATATTCTGGCCAATATACTGTTGCAAAAGCGTAGTCTATAACATTTAGTTAGTTTTATTTATTTACAAGGGGATACCTGTACTTTCCAGTTCTACAGGAAAGTATGGGATATGCAACTCTTTCCCAAAGTTGGCTTGGGAAAATCAGGAAGCGTCCCTGTCAGACACACACACAGGCAGCCCCGGAGGTGTTTGAGACTGGGGAAGGCAAGGCACAAAGGCAAGCTTTTATTTCCCCCGAAGGAGTTGTATTTTGAACAGCAAAGTATGGGATATGCAACTCTTTCCCAAAGCGTCCCTGGCAGACACACACACAGGCAGCCCCGGAGGTGTTTGAGACTGGGGAAGGCAAGGCACAAAGGCAAGCTTTTATTTCCCCCGAAGGAGTTGTATTTTGAACAGCAAAGTATGGGATATGCAACTCTTTCCCAAAGCGTCCCTGGCAGACACACACACAGGCAGCCCCGGAGGTGTTTGAGACTGGGGAAGGCAAGGCACAAAGGCAAGCTTTTATTTCCCCCGAAGGAGTTGTATTTTGAACAGCAAAGTATGGGATATGCAACTCTTTCCCAAAGCGTCCCTGGCAGACACACACACAGGCAGCCCCGGAGGTGTTTGAGACTGGGGAAGGCAAGGCACAAAGGCAAGCTTTTATTTCCCCCGAAGGAGTTGTATTTTGAACAGCAAAGTATGGGATATGCAACTCTTTCCCAAAGCGTCCCTGGCAGACACACACACAGGCAGCCCCGGAGGTGTTTGAGACTGGGGAAGGCAAGGCACAAAGGCAAGCTTTTATTTCCCCCGAAGGAGTTGTATTTTGAACAGCAAAGTATGGGATATGCAACTCTTTCCCAAAGCGTCCCTGGCAGACACACACACAGGCAGCCCCGGAGGTGTTTGAGACTGGGGAAGGCAAGGCACAAAGGCAAGCTTTTATTTCCCCCGAAGGAGTTGTATTTTGAACAGCAAAGTATGGGATATGCAACTCTTTCCCAAAGCGTCCCTGGCAGACACACACACAGGCAGCCCCGGAGGTGTTTGAGACTGGGGAAGGCAAGGCACAAAGGCAAGCTTTTATTTCCCCCGAAGGAGTTGTATTTTGAACAGCAAAGTATGGGATATGCAACTGTTTCCCAAAGCGTCCCTGGCACACACACACACAGGCAGCCCTGGAGGTGTTTGAGACTGGGGAAGGCAAGGCACAAAGGCAAGCTTTTATTTCCCCCGAAGGAGTTGTATTTTGAACAGCAAAGTATGGGATATGCAACTCTTTCCCAAAGCGTCCCTGGCAGACACACACACAGGCAGCCCCGGAGGTGTTTGAGACTGGGGAAGGCAAGGCACAAAGGCAAGCTTTTATTTCCCCCGAAGGAGTTGTATTTTGAACAGCAAAGTATGGGATATGCAACTCTTTCCCAAAGCGTCCCTGGCAGACACACACACAGGCAGCCCTGGAGGTGTTTGAGACTGGGGAAGGCAAGGCACAAAGGCAAGCTTTTATTTCCCCCGAAGGAGTTGTATTTTGAACAGCAAAGTATGGGATATGCAACTCTTTCCCAAAGCGTCCCTGGCAGACACACACACAGGCAGCCCTGGAGGTGTTTGAGACTGGGGAAGGCAAGGCACAAAGGCAAGCTTTTATTTCCCCCGAAGGAGTTGTATTTTGAACAGCAAAGTATGGGATATGCAACTCTTTCCCAAAGCGTCCCTGGCAGACACACACACAGGCAGCCCCGGAGGTGTTTGAGACTGGGGAAGGCAAGGCACAAAGGCAAGCTTTTATTTCCCCCGAAGGAGTTGTATTTTGAACAGCAAAGTATGGGATATGCAACTCTTTCCCAAAGCGTCCCTGGCAGACACACACACAGGCAGCCCTGGAGGTGTTTGAGACTGGGGAAGGCAAGGCACAAAGGCAAGCTTTTATTTCCCCCGAAGGAGTTGTATTTTGAACAGCAAAGTATGGGATATGCAACTCTTTCCCAAAGCGTCCCTGGCAGACACACACACAGGCAGCCCTGGAGGTGTTTGAGACTGGGGAAGGCAAGGCACAAAGGCAAGCTTTTATTTCCCCCGAAGGAGTTGTATTTTGAACAGCAAAGTATGGGATATGCAACTCTTTCCCAAAGCGTCCCTGGCAGACACACACACAGGCAGCCCTGGAGGTGTTTGAGACTGGGGAAGGCAAGGCACAAAGGCAAGCTTTTATTTCCCCCGAAGGAGTTGTATTTTGAACAGCAAAGTATGGGATATGCAACTCTTTCCCAAAGCGTCCCTGGCAGACACACACACAGGCAGCCCTGGAGGTGTTTGAGACTGGGGAAGGCAAGGCACGAAGGCAAGCTTTTATTTCCCCCGAAGGAGTTGTATTTTGAACAGCAAAGTATGGGATATGCAACTATTTCCCAAAGCGTCCCTGGCAGACACACACACAGGCAGCCCTGGAGGTGTTTGAGACTGGGGAAGGCAAGGCACAAAGGCAAGCTTTTATTTCCCCCGAAGGAGTTGTATTTTGAACAGCAAAGTATGGGATATGCAACTCTTTCCCAAAGCGTCCCTGGCAGACACACACACAGGCAGCCCTGGAGGTGTTTGAGACTGGGGAAGGCAAGGCACAAAGGCAAGCTTTTATTTCCCCCGAAGGAGTTGTATTTTGAACAGCAAAGTATGGGATATGCAACTCTTTCCCAAAGCGTCCCTGGCAGACACACACACAGGCAGCCCTGGAGGTGTTTGAGACTGGGGAAGGCAAGGCACAAAGGCAAGCTTTTATTTCCCCCGAAGGAGTTGTATTTTGAACAGCAAAGTATGGGATATGCAACTCTTTCCCAAAGCGTCCCTGGCAGACACACACACAGGCAGCCCTGGAGGTGTTTGAGACTGGGGAAGGCAAGGCACAAAGGCAAGCTTTTATTTCCCCCGAAGGAGTTGTATTTTGAACAGGAAAGTATGGGATATGCAACTCTTTCCCAAAGCGTCCCTGGCAGACACACACACAGGCAGCCCTGGAGGTGTTTGAGACTGGGGAAGGCAAGGCACAAAGGCAAGCTTTTATTTCCCCCGAAGGAGTTATATTTTGAACAGCAAAGTATGGGATATGCAACTCTTTCCCAAAGCGTCCCTGGCAGACACACACACAGGCAGCCCTGGAGGTGTTTGAGACTGGGGAAGGCAAGGCACAAAGGCAAGCTTTTATTTCCCCCGAAGGAGTTGTATTTTGAACAGCAAAGTATGGGATATGCAACTCTTTCCCAAAGCGTCCCTGGCAGACACACACACAGGCAGCCCTGGAGGTGTTTGAGACTGGGAAAGGCACAAAGGGAACCTTTTCTTTCCCCCAAAGGAGTTGTATTTTGAACAGGAAAAACACCCACAGGACAGCCCTTTGCAACAACAAAAGAAATAGAAAGACCTAAGACCCACACCACCAAACTCAGCCACAGACCACCCCACCTTTTCTCCTGTCCTGGTCTTCACACAGCCATGCTGTGACGCAGCAATGTTTCCTGCCTGCCTGCACCAAAATCTAATCTACCCTTCCACCCTCTCCAAAATTCCCAGTGCGACTGAGCCACGAGGCGTGTGCACGCTGTTTTCATTAAGCACGTCCTACCAGCCCCTCCCCCTGGTTAAACGTGCTCTCTGATTGGCTACAAGGTGCAAACAACACACTAGATTGCCCCAGTGGACTTAAAAAAGTTTGGATGATTTGACAAAGCATTTTTTAAAAACGAAAAAAAAGGCGCCATTACGGAAAACGGCCGCGATATCCAGGCGTGTGGACAACCAAGATTCAATATTGCTTCAAAAAAAACCGAAAATAACGAATCAATAACGGTAAACGGGGAAAACGAATTATTTGAGCAAGCCTAATATACATAGCAAACATTCAATGCCATTATTAGACATACAATGCACAAACAAGCAGTAGAGGTAATCCAACTTTTTTTGAACTTCCGGCATCAGGAGGTTATGCTTGATTCCGGCCACAGGGGGAGGTGTCGCTTCATTGACTATGACACCGAGTCCTTTCTGATTATAGTATTTCCTCCTTGCTCTTCGCTCACTGACAGTTTTATGGTGTCGTAAATTAAATTAAATGAGCTTCTCACTTTCAGCAGTCCCTAAATTCTCTACTCACAGCTGCAGCTGTTTTCGAAATGCTTAGGTAGACAGTAAGCTAGGCTATTAAATGGTCGGGTGCTCAATCCAACACAAGCTTTGAACTAATGACCTTTCAGTCAGCAGTGATCTATTGCTGCTGGCTTTTAACCAGCTGCGCCTTATATATAGTATCTATGCATTTTTACAATTAACATGTCATTCCAAATCTATCTACTTTTCATTTTCAGTCATTCATTGCAAAGGTCAATTTCCTGTGTATTATTATTGCTCATATTCTAAATTTTTGATAAAAACGTACATGTATATAAACCTTTATTACACCCATTGAATGGATTAATATTGAAGGTGTAGTCTCTGATCATGTTTATAACAAGGTCCTATTGTTCTCCCCAACTTCACTGTTTTCTGAACCTATCTTCAGTGTATGGGAACAACATGCTCAGCATCTTAGTCAATGACAGGCCAGCTCCATATTATTATGGTAAATCCTGGTTATAGAAAGTAGTGGGAATTGATTAGAACATGGTATTTACTGTATATACTCGAAGATAAGATGAGTTTTTCAGCCCTTTATATGATCTGAAAAAGCCTCCCCGGCTTATAATCGGGTCAAGGTCAAGCCGGCAGCGGAGCCTGGAGGCCGTTGCTTGCAATATATGATATATTTATCTCTCACCTTACCTTCTATATATATATATATATATATATATATATATATATATATATACCCATTAATCTTATAAAAGCATTTTCCCTGAAATATTTGTTAATCTCTGCTACAGATATATAAGCATTTCCCCCTGCAAACCTTTGCAATCCCTATGTACCTTTATATTTGTATATATCTACATTAATTTTATATATGAATTTCCCCCTCATATGTTTGCAAGTCTTTGCAAATCCTATATACATATAGATATCTAGAAATTTCCACATACCTGTATATCTGTATCTATGTGCATACATTATCTTATATATGAATTTCCCTTCATATGTTTACAAGTCTTTGCAAATCCTATACAGATATAATTATCTATATACAGAGAGATGTCTAGATAGATACATATGATTATAGATATATAGGGTTTGCAAAAATTGTAGGGGAAATGCACACACAGAGAAAGATTTCTAGATAGATATAAACATAAATATATATGGCTTGCAAATCTTGCAGGAGGTAAAGGCACATATATAGAGAGAGGATTTGCAAACGTTTCAGTGGGAAATGCATATGTGAAATTAGTATATATAATTATAGATCTATATATAGCTCTGCATTGTTTATGTAGGCATTGAATGTTTGCTGTTATTATGTTGGAAGCCAGCCTGAGTCCCCATGGGGACAGTGTGTAAGTGAAGTAGTTGTTGTTATTATTATTATTATTATTATTATTATTATTATTATTATTATTATTATGTTATTTTTAATACCATATTTTTTTTGTTGACCCTACTTTTCCACTTACAGAGCTAGTTTACCGTTTTACTTTGAAATACGTTAAATATTGAAAAACCTTTAACATTCTGATACCTCAAAATAATTTCATTGTGATCTGTTTTCATTTTGAAATTGACCCATAGCTGCTGCATTTTTCACCCTCGGCTTATACTCGAGTCAATAACTTTCCCCAGTTTTTGTGGTAAAATTAGGTGACTCGGCTTATATTAAAAATAAATTAAAAATAAAAAATAGCCCCTGCTCGTTGCTGACCTAGCAACCCGAAAGATAGTTGCATCTATCAAGTAGGAGATAAGGTACCACTTATAAAGTGGGGAGGCAAGATTAACTAATTTACGACCTGGAATGAGGAAGTGCCGTCAGTGTGGATGATGAAGCAGCTGCTCCCCCCTGTGGCCAGAATCGAACATCCCCTCAGAAGAAGGTTAACTTGCCTCTGCGTGTGTCTCTCAGTCTCTGTTTGATGTGTTTATGGGCATTGAATGTTTGCCCTATGTGTGTTATAATGTGATACGCCCTGAGTCCCCTTCGGGGTGAGAAGGGCGGAATATAAATACTGTAAATCAGGGGTCCCCAAACTAAGGCCCGTGGGCCGGATGCGGCCCATCAAAGCCATTTATCCAGCCCCCATGGCACAAGGACAGAAGGGGGTTGGGCTAAATGATCCAAGAGGGGTTGGGCTAAATGATCCAGAAGGGGGTTGGGCTAAATGATCTTCTCTTACAACCTTATTATTATTATTATTATTATTATTATTATTATTATTATTATTACTACTACTACTACTATTATTATTATTATTATTATTATTATTATTAACATTGAGGCTGGGTGGCCATCTGTCAAGGATGCTTTGCTTGTGCTTTTGGTGCACAGAGGCAGAAGGGGGTTGGACTAAGGGTCTTTTTCAACCCGCTTTTTTATTATAAGTATGACACAGCAGACAAGATAGATCTGCTGGATTTCGTTTCACAAAATCACAAGTCGAACACTTCCCAAGTGTCTAGGACTGTGTGATGTATTTTCAGATGATGCATGCAGATCCCAGTAGGGTGGCCTTCTGCAGTTGGCAGATCATAATTTTGTCAATGTCTATTGTTACCAAATGCCGGCTGAGATCTTTTGGCATGGCACATTTTTTATTATTGTTATTGTTATTATTATTATTAACATTGAGTCTGGGTGGCCATCTGTCAGGGATGCTTTTCTTGTGCTTTCAGTGCACAAAGGCAGAAGGGGATTGGACTCAATGGCCCAAAGGGTCTCTTCCAACCCTCTTTATTATTATTATTATTATTATTATTATTATTATTATTATTATTGCCCAGTGGCCAACTATAGTCCGGCCCGCCCAACAGTCCGAAGGTTCGTGAACTGGCCCCCTGTTTAAAAAGTTTGGGGACCCCTGCTGTAAATAAATAAATAAATAAATATTAGCGTCGGCTTATACTCAAGTATATACAGTAAGCCTATTTCAGTGGTATATTCTCTGTGCATATTTGTTATACTGAGCAGCATCTATTTTGTCTATTCCCTTCATTCTTTGTTTCTTCTTAGATTGAGTTTTAACCTCAGAACCAATGCTAAATCAAGAGTTTTGTCTCTCAGTGGTAAGATGCACAGTCCAGCTGCAATGGCAAGGAACACATTTTAAAGCCAGCAAGAAATGTGAGTTATTTATAATGTTACATTAGCATGCAAAAATAGATATTGAGGTCATATCTGACACAATTATAAGAAGGCCAACCCAGAAGTAGGAAGTACGTCTCATTGTGTTCATAGGCTATATTCTCAGGTAAATGCTTATAGGACTGGAGTCATAAATCAGCTTTTCCAATATTTGTCATGTCTCACAAATACGTATATTTGTCATTTCTGACAGGAGAAGTTTGTCTGCATTTTCCACCAATAGCCGTCCAGAGTATAGAGTACAGCCACATCTTACACTATTTTACCATTGCTTTTATTATAAACGTTTTTATAATACAAATGAAAAACAAATTACATGACTGAAAGTATTTTTACAATATGGTATGTTCTGCAAATCTGCTGTCTAGAAATCAGTCTTTCCATACCATTTCAGTAAACTATTTCATTAAAAGTAAAATTATGTGAGAATTCTGGTATAATATATTTGACAGTGACACAGAACTTATATAGGATTATTGGTATGATGTCTAGTGATCTGTTCTGTCCTCTTGTTCTTTTTGTATGCCTGCATTCATCTTTCCCTCATTTCAAAAGGTTTCTGTAATGATAATCTGTAATATGAAAGTATTAAATGATATAAATGTATACTTACAAGCAAAAAATACAAAACAATGTGTGTGTGTGTGTGTTAACTGACTTTGATCAAAAATCTGTATTGTTTAACCAATAAAAAAAAGAATAACTTGCAGTTTGTGTTTTGAACATCCCCTGCTTTACTTACTACCTTGGCACTGTTGGGTTTTTAAAAACACAACCAAAACAAACAAGAATATTATGTATATAAATAATGTGCTGACCTATTATCCCTTCCTTATATTGCAAAGGAGCCCCGGTGGCAAAGTGTGTTAAAGCACTTAGTTGCTGAACTTGCAGACTGAAAGGTCGCAGGTTCAAATCCCGGGAGCGGAGTGAGCGCCCGCTGTTAGCTCCAGCTCCTGCCAACCTAGCAGTTCGAAAACATGCCAATGTGATTAGATCAATAGGTACCGCTCCAGTGGGAAGCTAACGGTGCTCCATGCAATCATGCCGTCCACATGACCTTGAAGGTGTCTATGGACAACACCGGCTCTTCGGCTTAGAAATGTAGATGAGCACCAACCCCCAGAGTCAGACATGACTGGACTTAGCATCAGGGGAAACCTTTACTTTTACCTATAAAATGAATAATGCTGCAGAGAAATAGGTGTTTTTAATTTTTATTAAATACGCTGGACATGCACACTGACCAGATATAGACTGATTTGTTTTTACACTCCCACCCTGGATGGTATGTATATTGAATTTTTTTTCCAGCATAACTATTTTCTAGTTTTGCTTTATGGTCATCTCACAATTATGTATACAAAGACCCAAGTTCTGTATGTTCTGTCTTCAAATGCACAGAATGAGGATTAGGCAAAGGATTTTGGCTGAAATGTTGTGGATACATTTAACTGATTTCAGCAGTGAAAAATTTTGATGCTTAACATTTCAGTATGTCAGTCCCCCAATATTTCCATTATAAATGTCAGACAAAGCAAACCACCAAACAATGAACCAGACGTTTGCTGGAAGACATCATTTTTATGTTATAATAAAGTATATACAGTAGAGTCTCACTTATCCAACATAAACGGGCCGGCAGAACGTTGGATAAGTGAATATGTTGGATAATAAGGAGGGATTAAGAAAAAGCCCATTAAACATCAAAATAGGTTATGATTTTACAAATTAAGCACCAAAACATGTTATACAACAAATTTGACAGAAAAAGTAGTTCATTACACATTAATGCTATGTAGTAATTACTGTATTTACGAATTTAGCACCAAAATATCACAATGCTGTGAAAACATTGACTACAAAAACACATTGGATAATCCAGAACATTGGATAAGTGAGTGTTGAATAAGTGAGACTCTACTGTACAATTAATTATTTCCAAACTTTCTGTGGATTTTTATTAAGAAGAAAAGAAGGAAGAAGGAGGGGGAAAACACAACAGACACAAAATAAAAGCTCTCTGTTATGTGACCTTTCAGGTAATAGTTTTCTCTCCTTAAGATATTTCTGAACAAGGCCGATACTACTAGTGGCCAGCTGTACTGAAAAGGAGGAGATTGCTTCTGTTTTAAACTTATTTGCTTGAGAATTACTTTATTGCTTCTTGAAACAGTTTAAACTGGAGGTGTGACTAGATTTCCTCTTTATTGTGTTGGCTGTCTGCTCTAAGTTCCAAACCATTGAGTTTGTCAGCTAGTGAATTGCACTGGGACTGTGAACCACCAAGAGGCCTGTAATGTCAATCCTCTTTAATCTTTTGCATGTGTAACAAGAAATTTAAAAATAGTTGAACAAAGGTTGTCTTTTGACCGTGATGTGATACAATCTCACTATGTGAATATAGAGAGATAGCCTCTGACTATTGACATTTGTTTATTGACTCCCTTTTCTTTGTATAGATGCCATAACATAAAATGTATTCATTTAATTGGACTATGATAATTATTAATTCCAAGTTCCTGACTCTTTAATTAGCCGCAATTCAAAGTATCCAGATTCATTTAGCAAGTCCAACTATGCATTTGCAAACATTGCAGCATGAATTGCAGTAAGACTGAAAATATTCAAAGCTTAGGAAATTAGATTTTAATATTAAAATGTATATGTGAATGAATTACTTACAGTTCCAGTTCTAAAGTAGTTAAGAATCATGTGTATGTATATACTTAAATACACTTCTCAATCAAAAGAAACTAAGTTAGTGAGACTATTTCTTTCACCATACATCATATTAGCCAAGTGTAAACATTTCTTAGAGCAGCCCTGAATGGTGATGACACTTGTGCTCTATCTGAACAATAGATCAGGCCAAATCAGACCTGATCTAGCTGTCCAAATAGCTCCAAAACCATGGGATATTCCAGAATTTCTAGGAAAATCTCTCCAAACCTTCGTAGCGAACAAGGCAGCAAGGTTGGCAAAGCTGAGGCAGTCTTCAAACAGGAACAAGAATAACAACTGAAGTAAAGTCGAGGTCTACTCGAGAGTTACGGCATGGCACGGCCCGACTGGAACTGGAAACTTGGCTTGGGAACAGGAGCTGGAGATGGAGAAACCTCTCTCCAAGAAATCAACGTTGATACCGCAAGGAAATCTTCTGAACAAAACACTTTTAACAAATTCCTGACTGTTCAAAATTTAGGGAGTACAAACTCCCAAAACTTTCCCAAGGGAACACTAACCATTATCCCATCTATTTGCCAGTATTTGGCTCTGGCAGATTTCTTGTTTTGCATTTCTTTCTCTAGTTACAAAATTTCTTCAATTAAAAACCTCATTCCCAGGAGTTTCTTCAACATTTGGCTCAGTCTGCGAGGGAGGACTAGAAGAATCTTCTCCAATTAGTAAGTCTCCAGAGTCAATATCTTTGGGCACCTGCAGCTGTAAATGCCCCTCTATGGAGGGTATAATGCCAGTAAATTCCTCATCATTATCTGTGTCAAAGTGCAAGTCCCGAAACACTGCAGGCCTTGGTGCCCTGGCTGGCTGGGATCTAACAGTAGAACTCGCTTACCATTGTCAGCCCATCAAGTTTCAGAATGTTTCACTTATCCACTAGGCTTTAAGGAATTTTAATTTTTTTAAAAACATTTTTAAATGAATTTTCTATACAATGGCACAAGATAACAAAGGATCATTCCCCCAAACCTTCAGAAATATTCATACATCTGCTGGTTTTAAGGAAGTTTCTAAAGTTTTGACAAAAAAGTGTGTGTGTGTGTGTGTGTGTGTGTGTGTGTGTGTTTTGTTTTTTTAAAAAAAGCCACAACAGCTTTCTCATTGAATGTCTTTTATATTAACCAATAGAAGTTCCATTTAATTATTTCTTCCCAGTCCAGCATAGAGGTTTACTTACTAGAAGTATCAGTCAGTCATCCTCTTTGCAGATTCAACAATGTATTGGACCTCTGGCTCGCTGCTGCTATAGAGGGACAAATCTCTCCCCTATCCTTATTGGAGCTTTCTGATGCAAGCAGAATTCTGAGAAATGTAGTTTAGGACAGGGCCTTTTGAATCCTCTGGTATAGGGCTCCTCGCCTTACCAAACTACATTTCCCAGAGTTATGTGCTTTCTTAGTCTTTTTCCAAGTGAACTTTCCTTTCTCCCTGCTGCTTCCCTCTCCTAATGGTGAGAGGCCATTCATTTAAAGAGGTGCTTTCTATTCAGGAGCACACAGTACTTGGAGAGGCTGCCATGTGCTCACACTGGGTTTCTCTTAGAGCCCTGCATGTTGGGCCAATCAGAGGATAAGAACACCATGGCACAAACTGTGTCTATTTAATGGGTGGGCACCTCTATCACGCTCAGTTGTGTCTTGTCTCTGAGAGGTGCTGCCTTACCTTGCCACTCACTCACAGCTTTGCTACTTTAGCTTTTGGCTTGGTTTGGCTTCTATAATTAAATCTTTTTGAAGCATTGGGCATATAACATTAAGAAGAAAGGTCTGGATGCTATCATGCTGCTGTCACTGGCTCGGGGGTCAAGTGCCAGTAGCTTGGCTTCCAGGGCATCCAGAGGGAAAGGAGGTGCAACTATTACAACTACTGCATCTTCTCATTCTCCAGAATCTCAATCACGCAATCAGATCCTCCCATGATGCCACCAAAAGTACAAAGAACAATAACATCTCATTTGGGTGCTGCTGCTGCTGATGCACAGCCTCAGAATGTTGAGGAAGAAGACTCAAAGATACTACCACTGCCACTGTTATTTCAAATTCCCACCAGTAGCCCCAGTGGGAACAAATCAGTGGAACTTGTGCAGGAGGAGAAGGTGGAGGAATAGCAGAATCAGATTAAGGTCCAGCTAAAGTCCACAAATCTACTATTTGGTTTGAATGTTTAAAGATGAGAAGTTACTTAGCAGATTGGTGGAGGCTGTATCCTTTTGTATCTTTAATACAGTAATTGTACTTAGCAGGCAGACTCAATATATGGCAATCAGCTCAGGGAATTAGAAACTGAAAGAATATCTGAACATATTTGAAATGTTTGAAAATACATGTTTCAAAGAAACCGTATTCCATGTTAATGTCTTAATGAATAAGAGTATCTGTCATTCAGAATAGGTTTTTCTGTCCAGTATTGCATGGTAGTGATCTCTTCAGGTATAAGTTTAAATACTTTTACTTTGTGTGTCAAGATTATTTCCTACAGAACTTTGTTTCTAGTGGAGTTTTCACTAACAACAAACTTCTACTTTTGAGTAATCTAAACCTGAAAATAGGAGAAATTGTTTCTACAGAACTTTTCATAATGCAGGCTTCTTCGCAAACAATACATTGTTAAACTGTGGAAAGAAAAAAAGAATAAGGAAACCTCAACCAGGGTAATTTTGTACTGAAAATAATCCCCAAAAGTCACTCAGTGCCAAATTCCCATTGTTTCCACACAGAAAACAGCTTTTTAAATTCAGGAAACAATTGTGCAGAAAAATACAACATCTGTGCAGAGGTGCAGAAATGCACAGACATCTGAATAATCTTTGAAAACTGTGCACATTTTGAAGATCTTCTCACAATGGAAAGAAATTGCCAAAATTACTTGTTGAAAGAAATTAGTAAAAGAATTGCATCCCTACAGGAAATAGTGAAATGTTGTGATAATGATTAGGCCTAAATGTAAATAGAATAGAATAGAATAACTTTATTGTCATGGTATATTGTACATAAAAATGGAAGTCTTTGGAGAAACGATCTTTGAGATACCAAATGAATTTCAAAAACAAAACAATGATAATAATAATCTTTATTTATAGTCAGCCCTATCTCCCCAAGGGGACTCAAGATATTTCAATCCATTAAGAACTAGCTTCAGAGTTTTCTGTATGATATATGTAATATAAATTGATGCACAAAAATATTTTGTGTCATGAAAGCTCAAGTGTTTGCAGCTAATCACTTTCATAGCTGAAAAGATAAAACTCTTAAAGCAGGCATTTATCATATTCAGTAGGAATATCAAAATAAACATATTGGTGACAAATTAATAAATGCAGTATCACAACTTATCAATCATATTAGCCTGAATATTTTCTTAATTTTATTCACCGCCATTGACTACAATTTAAGTGTTACAAAAACCATATTATCTACCACAGCTAATATATAGTTCAGAAAAATTATTGGGAAATGTCTCGACATCTAGCATTGTGAGTTCAGTGTTTTGTAGAGATGTGTGTGGTACTTGTTTCTCCTGTTTCATTCAATCTTTTATTTTGGGTGGGAGCATGAAACAGAAACCACCCCACCCCACCCCCCCACCCCAGAATGAAAATTAGATTGAAACGAAAGAATGCAGGAGTGGGTACCATTTCCTTGCCTGCTTTTTGTGAGAACGGTTTAATTTTTTAAATTATTTCCCCAGCAAACAAAAAGTAAACCTTTATTTACTCTCCTCTTCCAGGAGATCATCATTCTTTCTTATCTGGAAGTGGGAAGCCTCCTTAAAATGCCTTGGAGAATGCGCTGCTCCTCTTCCCTCCTCCTCAACTCTTGGAGCTGCCCTGGCACTGCCTTGGGTTGTTGCTTTCTCCTCCATCTCTCATGCAAGGAAGGCTCCTCCTTAAAGAGTAAGCCAGGCAGTAGCAGCAACAACCAAAGCCAGTGAGGAGGAGAGGGTAAGAGGTACCTTCCTTGCATGAGAGATGGAGGAGGAGAGGAATACAGCAGCAGGAGCAAGCAAGAACCCAAGGCGGCAGCTCCAAGAGAAAGCATGCCACTGACAAAAATGATGGGAAGGATTGGGGTATTACCCCCATGGCTGCCAGTTAAAGAAAAAGTGAAATAGTGGGGCTGAGTGGGCACTGGGCTGTTTGTGTGATTTGTGGAGCATCTTTGACAGACATTTGGTGCATGCCCTAACTCCCTCCTCCTGCTGCTGCTCCTGGAGAAGTTAGAGGGTGGGGCCAGCATGGGGAAAGAAGGAATGTTTTAAAGATTGTATTAGAAAACCTTAATAATCAGAGGATGACCCAAATGTTATAAAACTTGGTGGGCTAAGAGTGGTAAATGTGTCCTCCATGTGTGGCCCTAAAACTGAGGGGAAGGGGAGCCTGGGGAAAGCCCACCCATAGTGGCCAATGGGTAAAAAAATGTATTTTTGGATGTGGAACAAAAATGCCCATTCAGAAAGGTGCCCCCTTTCAGAAGGCACTCAAAAACAAAAATGTGGGGCCTAACGAATGATATAAACAGAAATGGATAACGATTATATACAAATGCCCAAGCCTAGTGTTTTGATTTGGTAAAGATGAACAAATCATAGAATCATAGAATAGTAGAGTTGGAAGAGACCTCATGGGCCATCCAGTCCAACCCCCTGCTAAGAAGCAGGAAATCGCATTCAAAGCACCCCCGACAGATGGCCATCCAGCCTCTGCTTAAAAGCCTCCAAAGAAGGAGCCTCCACCACAGCCCGGGGGAGAGAGTTCCACTGTCGAACAGCTCTCACAGTGAGGAAGTTCTTCCTGATGTTCAGGTGGAATCTCCTTTCCTGTAGTTTGAAGCCATTGTTCCGTGTCCTAGTCTGCAGGGCAGCAGAAAACAAGCTTGCTCCCTCCTCCCTATGACTTCCCCTCACATATTTGTACATGGCTATCATGTCTCCTCTCAGCCTTCTCTTCTGCAGGCTAAACATGCCCAGCTCTTTAAGCCTCTCCTCATAGGGCTTGTTCTCCAGACCCATAATCATTTTAGTCGCCCTCCTCTGGACGCTTTCCAGCTTGTCAACATCTCCCTTCAACTGCGGTGCCCAAAATTGGACACAGTATTCCAGGTGTGGTCTGACCAAGGCAGAATAGAGGGGTAGCATGACTTCCCTAACAGAAGAAGTCTATATAAAGAGAATAGTGTATTGGATCATTCCGTAGCCAATTTAATAGACGAATTTTCTTTACATTCTTCATTTCCTTTCCAATCCACCTCTTGCTCCCAGTGCTAAACTTGAGTTCATAAGAACACCCACACATACACTGTTATATTGCTGAATGTGACGTCCACTAATGGCACTGTATCAAAAAGCAAGAAAACAACCAAGCAAACTTGATAACCAGGGCCATGTCTTCACAATCAAAATAAAGTGGATTCACTGCCTACCAAGTTCAGGGAATTCAAACAAATGAATGGCTGGATTCACACCAGTATCACTACATCAAGCTGTTAATCCATCTAGGGAAAACATGATTTACTCCAATGCTTCCTAGAAGTTCTGAAATGATCCTGCAGCTTCAGAGGTCCTACCACCAATGAACCCACTACTGTCTCATCAGCAGCAAGCAGCTGCCTCCCAAAGGCTTGCCAGAGATATTGCATCTGGTGATGTCAAACCAGTTACCAAGCCATGTGACTAGAAATGCAATATTGCCAGCCAACCTAAGAGAGGGAGCTGCTTGTAGTAACAGTGATGGTGGTGACTCCAATGCACCTATAGCCTGACTGCTCATGTAGATGATGATGATGATGATGATGATGATGATGATAAATAAAAATCATAACTTTAGTCTTATAACCTGCCACCATCTCCCTGAAGGGACTCAGGGCGGTTTACATGGGGACCAAACCCAGTATAAACAAGGAATTCGAAGTTACACAATTAAAAACATATAACAAATAAACAATATAATTAAAAGAATTAAAACTGGAAAATAAAAACATCATAAAAATACATCCATCAACATCACAATCAGTAAACTGGAAAAAGTGGCCATGGCCAAAGGGCTCCAGGAACACTCCCAGTTTGTATTGGAGCAGCTTCAGAGTACTTTAACCTGGATTTAGCTGTTAGGTGTAGATATAGCCCAGATTACAGGGTTCAGCTTTGTTTCAAAAATTCAAGGTAGTGCTCCTTCCAAAGAGCCAGTTTTATTTGGAACGTAAAATTATCTGAATGCTGAAACTTCAATCGAGTTTTCATTTATTTGCTTCACTGGCTATGCTGCAATAAAAATCCTGAGATATCAATTGAATTAACATTCTTCAAGCTTGCTCAACTGAAACATGCAAATTGCCCTGGGGTAATATACTACAGTTCATTTTCACATTTTGAAGTAGTAACACAAGCTGTACTTGCCTTGTATCAAGGGCAGTATCTGCCGAGTTAGAGCAAAAAATTCTGTTTTTATTAGAGCTGGCTTCTTAAGCCTCTATTTGCAGTCTAGTGAGCAGCTATGGAGGGAAAGGCATTTAATATAAAATATTTATTTTATATTTTATATACTTAACTGAAAGACAGTCCTTCATAAAATAATGAAGTTTCTAGATCACTCCTTTTTTTTCTTTTATAAGCCAAGTAGGAGTTCTATTAAAGTTTCATAAAACTTTCACCACTGATAAGAGTGTAAATAAAAGCAAGAGCAGGATAGTTTACAGAATCACTGTTTCCTCAGGCTGAGCATAGGAATCATTCAGTAAAAATTATGTCTGCTAGGCAGATTGTGTCTTACCACATAAGACTTCTCACACCCTGAGATCTACAGGAGATGCCATTTTCTCAGTCCTACCATTTTCATGGGTGTGTCTGCTAGGGAAAAAAACAGTCTTTTACCTTTGTAGAATTAATACAGTTTGATGCCAGTTTAACTGCTCTGGAATCCTGGAATTTGTGGCTTGGTGAGACACCAGTACTCTTTGGCAGAGAAAATTAGAGGCTTTGGAATACTACTACTACAATGATTCTATAGTACTGAGCCATAGAAGATAAAGTGGTGTCCAAATGCATCGAAGTGGTGTCAAACTACTTGCGTTCTACAATTTTGATCCCTTGGTGACTTCCTAAGCTCTAGAATACTAGGGAATCCAGACTGCTCCTCTCTTTGCAGGCAAATATTTTAATGTAATTAATGTTAAACATTTCTTATTTGTTAGATATATTTAGTAGATCTGTTTTAATTTGTGAGCTACCTTTAGTCTGGATGCTGCTAGGGGGCAGAGAAAGAACAGAATCTAGATAAAGATTATTAAAATGATGATGAAGAAGTAATGATATAGTCCCAAATAAGAAGTTGATAGGCACCTTCTCAAACTTAGCCTCATGCCTCTGGAAAGTAGTAGTGGCATGGGATCAGGGAATACAGTGATCTCTTTTCTACAAAGTGGATCTGACTTGCAAAAGAAAAGGGATCTATTGAATCCCATCTCAACTCTTGGAAAGTTACTTTGAGAAAGGGATATGTTTCAACTTTAAGTCTATAGAAATATTTCACTACTTGTGTAGTTAACATTTTAAAAGAGTTCTTTATGTGCTGTTTCTCCAAGATCATGAAAATAATCACCTTGTTACTGCACATAGCTATGAGTACCAATTTTATGCCCTTGGAATCTTTAATTATCCAGAAGTCCAGTTCTGGATGAGAAAAAAAAGTATTTAAACATTACATGGATTGAAGTCTCCCTTTAATGTGAATCACTGCTCCTGAAGCCTTTCAGTCTAGTGGAAGGTCAGTGCTGCACTTCTGCTTTACAAAAGAAAAAATGCTCCAAGTCACTGATCTGTTAAAAAAAAGCATACTCTTCTCCGATCCACTTTATTGTCACTTTAACACTCACAACAGCAGTAGATTAACTACATGATAGTCTCTTCTATGATTTAGTGAGACATCCTCCTCCTAATTATAATTCTTAAAAAAATTAAAGTTACCATTACATTATAAAAAAGGGCTAAAGACATCTATCTCATTATGTTACAAGTTTAATATAATATAGTTTTACCTTCATTATTAGAAGAAAGGAATTCTTATGAGTCACTCATTGTCCAGAGTCTTGTAAGGCATAGTATCATCAGCCCGCCATATCCAATCCATAGATTCTATGTTCATGGATTCAACCATCCATGCCTTAAAAATATTCCAAAAAAAATTCCCAAAATCAAATCTTAAGGGTTTTTTTTTACATTTTGTACAAGAGACTCCATTTTATTATGCCATTGCATATAATGAAACTTCAACATTCACAGATTTAGTTATCCACAGATCTTGGTACACTGGTCCAAAGCCCAGCCCACTCTTCCAAGAGTCCACTGTACAGTAATACTCCATGCAGAACTATACTAGAATTGGCCATTCACTGACTCCTGAATTTACTGTAGAGTGACCCTGCTCCCAACAGTGATTCAATGACTCACCAGTCATTGAATAGAGAATCAGAGAGTCAGCTGGCTGTATCATTGTAGCCACGTAAGAAATCATTGCTTCAATTCCTGAATCCTGCTAGGGGCCTCTGGAGATCTCAGTGGATGATGTGGATTATTTTTGCAACTGACCACAGCGATATACAGTAAGCTCCTATTTATCTGATGAATTAGTGGGCGCAGCATGCTCAGAATTAGTTGACATGTAAAACCAAGGGTTTTTTTTTACTTGTAAATGCATTTTTACTGCTACCAAGTAAAAACAGAAGTCTACAATATACTACAGCATATGTGAAAGTGGCCCAAAGCAAATCTCATAGGCAAAAAGAACTAATGAAAGAGTGGACCTCTCATCATAATAATGGAAGTTGTCTTTTTGAATGTGTTTAAAGAGTGAGTAGTCAGAAAGCAAGACTCTATAGGTGGGGAAAAACCTAGCCATATATTTATCTGGTTCCTTTTGTCCTCCAACATCCATACAATAAGAGTAAGGGTACTTCCAGACATACGTTAAACCCACTTCAAATGTGGTTAAGAGACCAGCTTTGAATCAGGTTTAAGTCCCCACAACCTGGGAGGGGGATGGGCTTTCCTGTGTGTTGTCCCCATTGTAGCATGGTAATTACTGTGCTGCCATTGGGTGATTCACAAAAAACCCTCTAAAAGCCTTAAAAATTAAAAATAAACCTTACCGGGCTTCTATTAGGCTTCTCTGGAGCTTCCTGGGATATACCACTGATGTGCAAGGAGGTGAGGGGGCCCAGGAGCACTGTGCCCCTTCCCCGCTTCCTGGTACATAATTGGTACATCCCAAGAAGCTCCAGAGAGGCCCAATGGCAGCCCAGTAAGGTTTTCTTTATTTTTAAGGCTTTTGCGGGGATTGTTGGGAAGGAGATGGGCATCATTTCGCATCTTTGGGCTTCAGGAGCCCAAAACATGTGAGATGGGTGTGTAGCGGACCCGTGGGTCTGTCCCTTCAAAGCCCATTAGAACTGGGTTTCAGAAAGGCCTGAAACTAATGGGCTATCTAATTAATTTGGGACAAATTACCGGAGACATAATTTGTGTGCCTCTGGTAAAAGTTCGAGAGCTTGTGCATTTTGAGCCCTGTCTGGATGGGCCCTAAGTACAGGGAGACTTTCATCAGTATGGTGGGAGGAACAGAATGCCAACCTCTTCATCTGAACAAAGAGATACCCAGATATTAGGTTGGGTTTCACCTGCTTGTGCCACTAACATGATTCCAGCCATTATGTGTAACTAGTTTCAAGTTTCAAGTTCTTCTCACAATTCATTTTATATCAATAAATAAGAAAATGCAAAAAATGCACTTTATCTGTTTACTTCTAAACCTGCAGCACATCAGGATAAAGGAAAGCAAGGTGACTTGTACACACTGCCTACCCCAAATCATTATTCAGCACTCTATCATTTTGACAGACGGTGAGTGTGACAGCTCTTTCCTTTCATCGCCTTCTGAGATTCAGCACTTGCAAAACCTCTTTCAGAAAAAGAAAAAAAGTCGGCACTGGAAAATATTTCACTACCAGACTATCATTTTAAATTACTACATAAAAATATGCCAGTGCAATTTTTGATAAAAGTTTGCTTGACCTTTAGTGAAAGACCATCTCTGCATGGTTAGCAGTTTTCCTTGCTCCCCTGGGTAGTTGCTAAAGACATGTTCTACTGAGGTTCAAGAATCCATGACTGAAATGATAAAAGGGATTGCTGGAAGATGAGCAATGAGCACAGCTTGGTGATGAAGTTGAAGGAAGAGCTAGTAATGCCACCAATGACATTACTAATTACTTTGCAGACAGAATTTAAAATTAGGGTCCATTTGTCATCATGACATCATCAATCAGGTTTCTGGTACTCTTAGGAGACAAGTCCCCCCCGCCCTATCCAATTTTGCTCAGTCATGTGTATTTGGAATGTAGTTGTTTTGTTTGTATTTCATTTAGCAGTTTGCATATTTGTTTTTATTTTAAAACTGCAATTAGCATTTATGACTGCTATTACATAATACCCTTATCCAAGGGGACAATGCACTAATTGCTAGTAAATCATCTC
This sequence comes from Anolis carolinensis, assembly GCF_035594765.1. Classification (NCBI taxonomy): domain Eukaryota; kingdom Metazoa; phylum Chordata; class Lepidosauria; order Squamata; family Anolidae; genus Anolis; species Anolis carolinensis. Next base: position 128,886,401 of record NC_085845.1, on the reverse strand, counting down.
ACCAAATAGGAACCATGCTTTCAATACCATATATGTAGATTTCCAGTAGAGATGAAATCAGAATTATAATTTGTTTTATAAGGTACAGGGGTGGGGGTGAATTAAATATTTTTAAAGAAAATAAATGGAGTATAAGGCCAAACTAATATCCAGGCTTCAAGTCCTTAACTCTTGTCTGTCTAGACCAGACCAAGTCAAACAGTAGCATTCCCATTAGTGGTGTGTAAAAACAAGATGCATGGTACTTCTTTGCTTTTGATCTGATATAGCTCTCTTCACATGGTTTTACAGTCTTTCAAAAGTATATCCTTAGATATGAAGATGAGTAGTTTAAGCCACAATTCAACTTGATCAATGTGATAATGGGTTTCACTTAGCTCTTCAGTTGCATTGACAGTACTGCACGTCTCTGAGCTCATGGTCCTGTGTTTTCAGAACAGTTGCTCTAATTGGGTATTAGACCACTAAGTAATATCTAGTGCCATGTCTTACTCATAATACCCCATGAATGATGTTCTTTTGTTCTTGTTTGATTGTTACAGAAGGACCAACTTTCCTGAGAATCATTTCAATTGATAAATTCCCAAGCCATAGTGTTTCATGTTACAGTTCTTAATAGTTTGGCTTGACTTGGTTTCATATCTCTTTCTCTCTCATTGTCTCAGCAAATACATTTTCTGTTTGTCTGTTTCCTGTGCTCTGCACATATAAATATGCTGGAGGAGGGGAGATTTCTGAAAAAAGAGAGAGAAGATGAAGTATTCCTAACATTATGCAATTTGTTCTGCTCTGGCAAGAGTGGTCAATCCTTATTATTTTTAATTGTTGACTAACAGATGAAATAATATCACACAAAACATACGGATTGAAAATGAGGCAACTTTATTAATATTACCCTTTTACTTGTTTCTAAGTGATGAGCAGAACCTAATGGAAGGAGCAACCTGGTGTGGACACAGCTGAGACAATGGTCTCCCCTTAATCTCCTGCCAATTTCCCTGGGAAATCATCATAGCCCCTGAAAAGAACCCAACTTTGAAAACTGGGTTACTCTCAGATGAGTTATTAAACTGGAAGGCTGACCAGATGATGTCAACCTTGATACCAGCTCCAAGGAGAGCTCCCCACCCCTTGAGCCCATGATAACCTGGGACAGTTTTACATTTCCATTCTTCACCATAGGAGTACCAGAAATGTTTGATGACTCCAATTCTCCTCCCAAAAAACTGCCTGTGAAGACCTGTTTAAGGCAACATCATTAGTCCCCTGTGACTTAGGTGGGGGAAAAAAACTTAAGGATTGGAAAAAATTCCTACCTGACCCTGAAGCAACTAGCATACTGAGAGTGAGCCACCAAAGATCCAAGAAGGAGACAATAGAGTGGAACAGCCTTTAAATACTTTCTGTACTTCTCCATCTTCTCCTTCAGGCATGCCAAGCCTGATATCAGTTTTAATGGACTCATCGATCATTTCCCCACCACAAAATGTGGGATAAGGTGAGGGTTGTTGGGTGGAATTCCATTATTGAAATATGTTTCAAAAATACGTATCGAAAAATAGTGAGAAAAGATGTATTTTATATTCTGACCTCAGTGTGACATTGTACCTTATTGTGTTAGGTGAAGCTATGAAATATTGAACATTTTTTAAGACCACTTATATCACAATTTCATATATGCCTACTTAGAAGCAAACCTTATTTCTTATTCTCAAGTATGTTCGCATAGACTTGCAATTTTATTGAGTTCCATGGTAGAACAGGGATTTTATCCACAGGTCCAAAACTGATAGTTTATACCCTGTAAGGCAAATGATTAACCAACAATGCAGAACACTGTCATCCAATGGGAAATCATCCCTGGAGTGGGACATGAACAAACAGTTCTATTGTGTGCATAGATAGCACTTGCTAAAAGTACGTCCAAATGATACAATATCAAACCATGAAAAATCGCTTTTCCTCTTCTGCACATTACAATAGGAACTATGATTACTTTTCTCCAGAGTAAGACTTTTTAGGTGGATATTAGTGCTGTATTCTGTCTATACCGGTGGATTGGGAATTAGCCCCATGAATGGGGAAATGAGCATTTCTTTTCTATATCATCTTTCTCTTTTCCGTAAATGACATGTGAACTATTTATCTCTCAAGTGGAGACCTCCTGTCTTTATTTTTTTTTTCAAGTAGGGAGCACTTGAAAGTTTCAATACATTTATAGCACTGTACAGAATTTATCTTTTGCTTGTTGTCTAAATTGCACATGAGTCACAGAGCTTCGGCACTACAGTTTCAGCACTGACACCACTTTACTTGTCATGGCTTCATCCTACGATGAGGGAGAGAAGGTGAATTTCATCCTTTGATGTCACATTACTGATAATATGCCAGCAAAGAAATGGAAGAGACCCTTTAGACCAAGGTAGAAGACATGAACATTTCAGTATTAGGAACTATTGATGAGTTTTACTAGACATAGGAGAGACACAGGAGAAGGTCAGATCACTAGCAGGATGTGTATGGCATCATGTAATAGGGACCATCGCAATGACAGTATGCTTGCCTTGTGTGATAAAGTCCTGAGAGTGCAAACCCCTCAACTACTGCAGTAAAACTGTTTGGGAGAGAGTTTAAGTACTTTCCCAAGCTTCAAATCCCATAGTATGCAACCATAGTACTCAATATAAAATTGGTATAACTGTGTAGGTCTAATACACCCAGAGGAGGCTTAAGAAAGGAGAGAAAAACTGAGAAAGAATCCTTTCAACTTTGCAAGAACATTATGTTGCCCCAGCAATGTTTGTCTTTTTTGGACAGCACTTTCACACATACATACAAATACATACAAGCTACAATTAACTACCTGGGCACTTTAACTACAGTGTGTTTAAGAAGACCTAGGTCCCATCTATACTGCCATATAAAATCCAAATTCTCTGCTTTGAACTGGATTATATGGCAGTCTAGACTCATATAATCAAGTTCAAAACACATAAGGTGGATGATCTGCTTTGATAATCTGGATTATATGGCAGTGTGGAAGGGGCCATAGTCTAAGAGGAAAAAATGTTGAGGAAACAATTAATTTAATGACTGAATTAATGAATGGCAATGCCCAAGCAGGATCTTACTAAAGATTATACACGGTTTTAAAAAAGAAATAAACTAATTATTAACAATGCTTTGTTTCCATGTCATTAGACCGATTTCAATTTGGTGTGAGTATGTATGTGTAAGGAAAATTACTACACATTGTTCACCGTTTCCCAGGGTCAACATCTTTCAACCTGCTGTGATTTTGCATTTTTCTGTCTACTCTGTGCTGTTATTTTGCTCTTTCCCTTCTTAGCAGGTGTATGTTTCTCTGTGTGTGGTAAAAAGAATGAACTGAAAAAAATATGTGTTATTGCAAACAAATAAGAACTTTGAAATAATTGTTGGTGAGTTTATGCTTTTATGATGTTTTTATATGTCTTATGTGTTTAATTCATTGTCATGCAATTGTATTTTATGTTGATGAATTTAATTTTGTTTTACCGGGCTTGGTCCCCTTGTAAGCTGCCCGGAGTCCCTTCGGAGAGATGGGGTGGGATATAAGAATAAAATTATTATTATTATTTGAAACACAACAAGGTGAGTCCACAGCAGACACTCTGCTGGCTGTTGAATTGGATCACACATCGGACACTTCCCAAGTGTCTAGGACTGTGTGATGTATTGGTGAAGAATGCGAGCAGATCCCAGTAAGGTGGCCTTCTGCAGCTGGCAGATGGTAATTTTTTCAGCACCGATTGTGTTTAAGTGCAGGCCAAGGCCTTTAGGAACTGCACCCAGTATGCCGATCACCACTGGGACCACCTTGACTGGCTTGTGCCAGAGTCCTTGTAGTTCGATCTTTAAATCCTCATATCGTGTCAACTTTTCCAGTTGTTTCTCCTCAATCCTGCCGTCACCTGGGAATGCAACATCGACAATCCATACTTTGTTTTTTAACACGATAGTGAGGTCAGGAGTATTGTGCTCCAAAACCCTGTCTGTCTGAATTCGGAAGTCCCAGAGTAGCTTGATATGTTCATTCTCTGTAACTTTTTCCAGCTTGTGATCCCACCAGTTCTTTGTCGCAGGCAGATGATATTTGTGGCACAAGTTCCAATGAATCATTTGAGCAATGGTGTTATGCCTCTGCTTGTAGTCTGTCTGTGCGATCTTCTTGCAGCAGCCGAGGACCTGATCTATTGTTTCATCTGCCTCCTTGCAGAGCCTACATTTGGGATCTGTTGTCAACTTTTCAATTTATTATTATTATTATTATTATTATTATTATTATTATTATTACTATTGAATTAAGAAAATATTTCTGAATGTATCTAGAGCTATCCTGGATGTGTGTGCAAATATATCAGCAGAATACTATACATGTCAATATGTAACTATTGCTGAGTTAATTGGGCCTTACTTCCTGCTAAGTTTCTGTAGGATTGCAGCCCAAAGTCTGTGTTTGCTTTCAACAAAAATGGTTACTTAGAACGAAGAATGCACTGTTCATTATCAATAGGATAATGGGTTAGTTAGAATAAACAAAATATCATTTTGAGTTCTGTTAGTACACACATTCAGATGTCTCTTTAAAAAGACATTTCCTCTGCTTGCAAAACTTTCATTAATGAACATCTTTATGAGAATGCATGTATTCTACCACACTGAGCTGATAACTGTATTCTGATTTACATGAAAATAATTAATTCCACTAGAACTCTTTGAAGTATGTACGTAGTTGTCAGGAAGATCTCCAGGGAATGAGTTTTTCCACACCTAACCTGTGTTGTTCCACATGAGGTGATATCTGACAGAAGCTGGTACCTTTTGTTTTCTTTTCTGTTTCCAGATGTCAGGCAGATCAAAAGAGTAAATGCCAAAATAAATAAATAACTATAAAATGAAAACAGATGATAGAGGCAAATCCCATGATGCTTATGTCTATTGCATGGCTTCTCAAGACACATGTCATAACATTTACTGGGATTGTAAGGGTTTTTTATTATCATTATCTCCTTTTGCAACTGGTTTTATTGCAATTGGTTTTTTATTACCATTATCTCCTTTTGCAAACTGTATATATTCCATCTGGAAGTTTTGTTCAGGTTTAACAGGTGTGCACTACATTGATTTACTGTTCGACAATCTGGTGCCCACACTGTTCCTATAAGTAATGCAAGAAATCTTTGCAGAATTCAAAGTTCATCTGAACTCAAGGTACACACATCTTAATAGGTGTGATTTTATCTTATTTCATTCTGATGATGATAATGAGGATGGTGATGATGATGATTTTTGCTCCACACATACAGTGCAATTTTCTAGCATTATTTATAATAAAGAACATGGAAATGGCAAACTTACTTGTGCAAGAATATAGGTGACCTTTTGGGTTCCAAGTCAGTGACAGTATAATTTCCTTAATGCATGTTATAAGTCTAATAAGCTTTCCAGGCATTGCTTGTGTCTCGGCTGTACCAATCCCAATGCCAATGCATTTCAACCAATCCATGTCACAAGGTGTTATAAACTCATTTAAACTGTTAAATATGTCCTCATCTATAGTGAGTAACAATAAGGAGATGAATAGCCTTTAAAAATATTTCTCTGATGTTCACATCTAATAGTGGCAAAGCGACTGGACAAAGGCACAAGCATAGCAAACAAATTTTCCTTAATATTGACTGAAAGCACAGGCATAACAAACACATAATGCCTTTGATATTAGCTGAAAAACGATGGATTAGCTTTTTAACTGTGCAGTTTGACTAAGGCATTAGGAAAGGTCCTTGGCAACTTTCTCATTGATCAATGATGAAACCATGATTTTGGCAGTAGGCAGTATATTGTGTGCAGTTTTCTGGGTTTTGCTATGAGTTGAGTATCTTCAAATGTGGGTCTCATTGCATTATCATGACCACAACCAGTTGTGATCTGGTTTTATTCTTACTTTCCTGAAGCTCATGTTGCTTTTTTAAATAAATCAATGCTCTTTGTAGCATGCTGCTTGTTTAGTATCAAGTTATGTTTAATATTGTGATGTCTTTGAGATACTGATGGTTTCATGGCCTTGTTGAGCAATGCATGGAAACAAAGCACACATTGTGGCAATTGCTTGTCTTCTCTGCCTTCACACATGAAGCCAATTGACAAACATTCCTTGCAATAATAGCAGGAGTTTTTAAAATGGCTGGAAGACGCTTCATTTTGTTTTGAATATGATGCATCCTCTACAGTGTCATTACTTTTACATTTCAAATTCAGCCAGTAATCTATCCTGAGGCTCAGCCAACATATATGGTTCTTAACTTCACTGTGGTAACATTGAAAACTCACTTTACCAAATACTTTTATTCACAGAAACTGAAGAAAAAAATACAATAATTTCAACAAAAAAAATCCACATCATTCTGAAATCCATTTGAACACTCTCGTACTGATGGAATCCAACTCTCTTTTCTTGCTGACACAAATTGTACACAAATTTCTTTAAACACATTCTCAAAGCAGTTACAGAATTCTGGGGAGCAATAGATGTTGTGAGAATGTACTAACACAATATGAATAGTTCTAGAGTTTGGTGCAGCTACCGAGGTAGCATCTGGTGGTGCGTACAGTATCAAGAAATGGTAAAAGCTTTCTTTTAGCCTATGAGCATCATTCACTTGAATGTCGTCACTGTGTGTAGAAAGTGCTGAGTACATTTTTGTTGTTAAACATTTTTTTTGTAACTTTTGAATGGTTTGAGATATTGTAAGGAAACATTGTACAAATTACATCTATCAAGGGTGAAATTCCTGTTCAGGGAAATGGGCTGATCCATTAACACTCTGAATTAGCTGGGTTACTCCCATCATTTTCCCTCATTCTCCTTCCCCTTCCTTCCTCCTTCCCCTTCCTTCTTTCTTTGTGCTCTGAATGAACTTTATGCTTTTTCCTGTCTTTTCGCAGATTGAATAGTCACGTGTTCAGTCAAATAAATGATGAATTATTACTTCCAAAGACAGAGAGCTAATGAGACGTAATAAGATAAATAGGAGGAAAAATGAAAAGCCTGAAACTTAAGACCTTTAACCTTATTAAATTATTAGCTTAAATTATAGTGGAAATTTCTATTGGAAGATGTGTCGAGTGCTCTTTTTTCTGGCCCCAGAGGCCTGTAATATTGTCAGTTCTTCAAAAAAGGCTTCAACGGCTTTCAACCTAGACTTAATTAAAATATAGTATGATGTCATTTGACTGCCATTAATTCAGCATCAGTAAGTCCTACCCTGCTGACATTAACTTAGGTAAATGGATTTGTTTTACATAATGGGTCATGGCAACAGCATGGGTCATAAAGAGTGTGTCCCATTGCAAGGTTTAAATGGCTTTAGTTCTATGTGCAATCATATATTAGGTATTTGCATTAGCCTGGAATACTGGTTTGAGTTGTTTTACTAGCATTTAAAAAATCGTATTACTTTTACTCAAAAGAAGAGTACATTAAATAAAGAGATCAAGAAGATGACTAAGAAAAATTGTTCCTTTATTTTGTTTTCTAACTTGGCTATTAGTGCTGGGGATAGAAATGAAGATAGTAATGTTGGCAAAACTTCCTTCCTTCCTTGTTGGATTTATATGGCTTTCTCCTAAGATGGGGTCCAAGGCTGGCTCCAACAGAATTAATATCCTTGTCCCTCCCTCCCCCATATTATAATTTAATATCACAGCCCTGCTTTCACACTTTATATTCCAAGTTAGTTTTTGTGTGTTCAAAGTAGTATTTCTTAATGAAAATTATTCACCTTTTATCCTTCATTTGAAAGGTGATACTAGGTACTTTGAAATCATTTGGCCCATCACAGCTTGATGAGAGCATGTGCGACGTTGTGTTCACATCTATCCGTAATTGGCTCAAGAAGAAAGTCTTTTAGGGTTGCAGTGAATTCCTTCCCTCTCAGACTAATGCTCATATCAGAAAATAAATTTGAAATCCACTCAGACAAAGCAACATTTCCTGGACAAACCAGTTTAAGAATAACTGTTCACAGGACTGAGGCATCACTAATGAATCAACTCAGACTTGATAGTTCATATGGGATGTGAAAAACTTCTTGTGAATCTGTTCAGGCTTCCCTAAGACTTACATGGTACATGGGTGTAAAATAAGGTGATATATAATGTATACAACAGATTTGGCAGCAAAGAAAAATACAGTGTTCTATCTAGTGTGAAAAAGTCAGCCCAGAAAAGATTGGTGGCCATAGAGGTTTCCAGGTTCATGTGCATCTCAGGCTGTGAAGCAAATCAAAGGCTTGCCTGCAAAGCAGATTTATAGTTTCTGAATATCTTTGTAAAAAGAAAAGAAAATACGTAGCATAATTAAAAGCAGCTATAGCAAGATTCCCCACTGTCACCCTTGGCTCTCACAGCTCAACAGAAAGGAAGGTCCTCTCTACTGTCAATATTACTTTGAAGAAACAAATAATTTTCAGTTTCTTATACTCATACAGATTGAGGTGCAATGTCCAGCAAGATCAAATAGTCAACTTTTTGACTATTCCTTTCATGCCTCTTTTAGTCTATAGGTAAAGGTAAAGGTTTCCCCGGATGTTAAATCCAGTCATGTCTGACTCTGGGGGTTGGTGCTCATCTCCATTTCTAAGCCAAAGAGGCGGTGTTGGCCGTAGACACCTCCAAGGTCATGTGGCCGGCATGACTGCATGGAGCGCCATTACCTTCCCACTGGAGCAGTACCTATTGATCTACTCACATTGGCATGTTTTCGAACTGCTAGGTTGGCAGAAGCTGGAGCTCACAGCGGACACTCATTCCGCTCCCGGGATTTGAACCTGTGGCCTTTCGGTCTGCAAGTTCAGCAGCTCAGTGCTTTAACACAGTTCGCCACTGGGGCTCCCTTCTTTTAGTCTATAGTTGTCAATAAAAAGTTCATGTGTTTATCCTTCACATACCTGTATTGTTCCACTTGTAGTGGGACAATATGGGCAAGTGCTTGAAAGATCTTTCCTTTCTCTCCAGGTAATACGGTTTTCAACTAAGCAGGTGCCTTGCAAAACAATATGAAATTATTTCCTGTCTTGTCATGGTCTCTGCTTCCACGACTCATTGGGTTGTGGATATCCAGATAGGGATTTAGAAAATCTAGTGTTTGAATCACTCATGATTAATGCAATTTTCCAGGGGGTGGGGAAGTAATTACTCTGCAAGTTTTCATTTCTTTCAACTCTGAAGGAATCTCTATCAAATCACCTAAAGGATAGTACTGTTGGACTCTGATGACAATGTTTATGAAAATTCTCTCCACTTTTCCGTTCATCTACAATTTCAAATCCCCTCCTTGCCGACTGATATAATTTAAGCTGCCCCAGAGGTCAGAACCTAATTTTTCTTCTCCTGTGGATTATGTAAATGAGATTTGTATGTTATTATAATGGTTTAAACATGGCATAGGTTGTTAAGGTAAATTAAAAACCTGAGGGCTTCTCATCTGTGGATTACTTCTCTGAATACTGAAATGTCTGCTGAAAGAAAAGGATCATTTGGCAAGCCATGAAACAAGATAACATAAAGTTAAATATCAGCTAAAACCCAAAGCATGGTATTACTAGAGCCAATTTAAAGATTATATTTTCCACTAGTAGTCCACTGAGAAGCACTCTTTCATGTAAGTGCTCTACGCAGTAGGTATACAGTACATAGGCATAGACTGAGGCATTTCATCCCTTTCATCCCAATTAACAACAAAGTGAAGAAAAGTTAAACCCTACCAGTGGCTATTTGTCTTGATATAGAAAACCTAACTTCTTCACCTAACAAAAACATACATTTCTTTTCCTAAATCAAACCCACCAGTTAACAAAATCTAAAATTATTGTATCATTTTATTTTCTCTATAAAAATACAAATACCGATAAGAATTTCAAGTCTTTTTTTTAAATGCTGTGGGTGACTTTTCTCTAATCAAAGTGCACATTTTATCAATTTCAGCAATTTCTTTTTTCAGTTTTAACAACCAGTCCTCTTTTGTTGGTATTTATTCAGTTCTCCAGTTTTGTCCACATAGTAGTTTTGCTGCACTGATCATATATTGTAGTAGTCTTCCATGTTTCCTTTCCAATGGCTGATCCATCAGTTCTAGTAAAAACTAGCTTAAATTGAATTGATGAGCCCTAGTGGCGAAGTGCGTTAAAGCACTGAGCTGGAGACCGAAAGGTTGCAGGTTCAATCCCCGGGAGCGGTGTGAGCGGCCGCTGTTAGCTCCAGCTCCTGCCAACCTAGCAGTTCGAAAACATGCCAATGTGAGTAGATCAATAGGTACCGCTCCGGCGGCAAGGTAACGGCGCTCCATGCAGTCATGCCGGCCACATGACCTTGGAGGTGTCTACGGACAATGCCAGCTCTTCGGCTTAGAAATGGAGATGAGCACCAACCCCCAGAGTCAGACATTACTGGACTTAACATCAGGGGAAAACCTTTACCTTAAATTGAATTGACTGAACTTTCATAGAATCCCTTTGCTTCTCTATCTCCAAGCAAAGAAACAAATATTGAAACATGAAACAGTGGAGCAGATGCAATATATATATAACCAGAATGCCCAAAAGTAGACATGGGGCAAGGAAAATAAGGAGAGGGATCGTAAATTCATGCCCTCGGAAGTTGTACTGCCATTTGGAGGGAAGGGGGGACGGTATGGAAAAGAGCACCAGTACCAAAACTCATGAGCGTTATTGAAGTATACATGTTGGCAGCAGCAGTAGGCTTACAAGAACTATGCCAAAACTATGGCAATAAGCTTGTCCCAAGCACTAGCTTGCATAAACTTCCATATTTCATGTCTGCTTCCAAGTGAAAATACTGGCAACTGCTACCACTACTGTGTGCATTTTACCACCTGCCCAGCTATTGAAAATGTTGTTTTTTTTCCTCCCCCACTTCCTGATTTAGATTGTGATACCATTGGGCTTTTATTCAAAGCTATATTCATTGCCACAGTCAGCCTTCCCAGAAGCAGTTCAGGTCTGCCTCCTGACCCATACCTATCCTGCCTATCTGAAGACACAGGAAGCGCCCCCTCTCAACGACATCACAAGAATCCATATAGCCTCAGTTTGGGACCCTCAAAATTTTAAGGAATGGGATACTATCAATCCAAAAAATCAAAACTGAAGCTGAAATTGGTAACAGGCATTCTTCAGTCACTCTCTCTCTCTCTCCTCCACTTCTCTTACTCTAGTTTTATTGCTACTATATCTATCAGTAGTCCTGCTGCGGCTCAGTCGTTTAGTCGTCTCTGACTCTTCGTGACCTCATGGACCAGTTCACGCCAGAGCTCCCGGTCAGCCGTCACCGCCCCCAGTTCCTTTAAGGTCAAGCCAGTCACTTCAAGGATACCGTCCATCCATCTCGCCCTTGGTCAGCCTCTCTTCCTTTTTCCCCAGCATCGTGATCTTTTCCCAGCTTTCCTGTCTCCTCATGATGTGGCCAAAATACTTCAGCTTTGCCTCTAATATCCTTCCCTCCAGTGAGCAGCCGGGCATTATTTCCTGGAGGATGGACTGGTTGGATCTTCTTGCGGTCCAAGGCACTCTCAGGATTTTCCTCCAGCGCCAGAGTTCAAAAGCGTCTATCTTCCTTCACTTAGCCTTCCTTATGCTCCAGCTCTCACATCCATAGGTTACTATGGGGAATACCATTGTTTTGACTATGCGGACCTTCATTGCCAGTAGTCCCAGCTGATATTACATACGCTATTCATTTTTCCCACTGTTTTGCTGGACCAAATAAAGAATTTTGGAAAGACAGTCTGGTGATTTGGTGGTGACTTTTAAACTGTGCAAAAGAAAAAGAAATAAAATAAAATAAAATAAAAATCCACCATGCCATCATAACACATTCTCTTCAAAACAGAATAAAATTGGGAATTTTTCACAGCTAAAATGTTTGCCATCAATATACCAATTATGAGTAATGTGACTGATTTGTGGCAAATAAATGCACATACATATGTTTAACAGACCAATTTTGTGTGGCTCAGGTTATGCGCCAACTATACTGTCATGCAAATGCAGAATTGCCATTGTGTGGTTTCAATACATTGCTGACTTATGGCAACCCTAAGGCGAAGTTATCACTGGGGTTGCTTGGCAGAATTTGTTTAGAGAGGTCTTGCTCTTGCCTTCATTGGAGATAGAAAGAGTATGACTTGCCCAAGGCTTTCCAATAGGTTTCCATGGCTGAGCAGGGATTCAGATTTTGGTCTCTTAGTCCAACAACAAAGCACTACACCATGTTGGTTCTCTAAACAAATTATAGTAAAAGTCATAGATAAATTAGGAGATTTTTGAACATCAAATCTAATGTATTTACTTGGATTATAGAAATGTCTTTCAGTTGTCTCTACTCTGTGACCATTTATACATTATCTGTGGGAGGCAAACTATATTTGCTAAATGGCACAGATACACAGGTATCAATAAATACAAGCATATGCGTGCTTCCTTGCTGTTCATTGTGGTTTATCCACATTAGATAGCTGCTTGAACAATACTATAAATACCTCAGGGCAAATTGTGTTAAACTTACTTCTGAGCAGACATGGGCAGCAATAACAACAAATAATTTTAGATAATTTCATATTTTCAGAGTAAAGCTCTGGTTCATTTTATGCAATAATAATAGAGCAATGCACATAACAATGATTCACTTGTATCCCTGCTAATTATATAGAAGAAGGAACACAAGGATAAAAAGGCATATGCTTTTGTAACTCACCAAATGAAGTGTCATCTACCAGGCTAGTTAATGTTTACACATGATGAGGTCAATGTTTTTAATCTAATGTATGCATTTTGACAAAAAAAATGATTAATTCTCTACAATTTTTCAAATGAAATCCCCCCTTAAGTATACATTTTGTGCACTTTGTATTGTTTTTCTAACATATGGGATTTTGTATACATTTATTCTTTGAAAACTCCTTATGGATCCCTTCCTTTTTCTTTCTTTCTTCTTCTTCTTTTTTTTTTTTTTTACATATTTCCACCTTGGAAATGAAAGGTGATTGTATTATGCCCTCTGGAAATTCTCTCCTTACATATACATTGAATTTAACATGGCAATGGTTGTTGATTTGTTTTCAATCATTTTATCCATACTTATTTCTCAAACAACCACTGGATTGCAATTAGGATTGACAGTACAATTCTACCTCAAAAATGCACCAGCAGTTGGAAGTTAGCAATAGGCAGAAGTCTTATGTGCCAGCTGAGCATAACTCCCTTCTGCCAGTTGACCTCAGAGATCAGGTGGCATAAGGATTTGTGTGTGCAATGCTGTGCTGGTTCAGATTATCCAGAAGAAAGGCCAAAAAGCAGGTGGAGTGAGGTAGAAACATTTCTATAAAAGATCCAAACCTATTTCAGCCCAGAGACATGGCCACTATGCCAGCACAAACTTGAGTCAGAGTGAAAGTAGGAGTTCTGAGCAATTTTCATCTCTCCTGGGTTGACAGAGTCGCTAATGCCATCTCAACAAGCCTTTAGCAATCTTGGTAAATTCAAATTGTACTCTAAATTCTCTTCCTTCCATTCATTTCTATGATACTGTTGTAGTCAACACTAGGATATGGTGTATAAATGGACATGGACTGATCCTTAGGAATTCAGAAAGTTTGTATTTATCATTGGTGCTTCTTTGTCTGACTTTTATTAGTCCTTGAGTTAAGTTACTTGCCAACTTCTTCATTAGATGCTTCCCTTTCATTCTGTATCTCAAGATAACCTTGAGCATTTTGGTGAAAGTATGTCCCCACTATTAAATTGATTTTGGAATAAGGTATTACCAATACACACAGTTATTTTAGGGAGAAGTCTTGTCTTACTGAGATATCTTATTTATTTGTCTCATTGACATAGTGAGCAACATCATTCTCTTTTTTTTCAAAATGATTTTTATTAAAGTTTGTTACAAGTTGAATCTAAGGGAAAGGAGGAGAGGGGTTATTAGGTAAAGTTTGGAGGGGAGGCACAAGGGTATGGGGGTAGGAATCTATAAGGGGTATGTGAGGGGGGTGGGGTGAGGTTCTATATTTAAGGTATGGGGAAAAGGTTTGGGGTAGGAAGAATCATAGGGAAGAAGGGGTTAGGAAAGGGAAAGCAATCTAACCCGGGGTAGGGCGGGTAGACTTCCGCTCTTCTATCTTCCGTTTATTTCATTTGTTGGTTTATCTTCTTAATTCTTCTTGTATGTACTCTTCAAAATTCGACCAGTCCATTTCCTTCATGGCTCTTCCCGTGTTTTTTTTTATCAAGTATGTTAATTTATCCATATTTTTTTAATATCCATTATTTTTTCTAACTACATTTCTTTAGTGGGAATGTCTGTTCCTTTCCAATATTTGGCAACTACTAATCTCGCTGCTGTAATTAAATATGTGAAAAAAAATTATATGATCTCTTTATTCTTCAATTTTTCTTGTATGTTGTATAATCCCAGTAAGTAGTAGTCTGAGCAACATCATTCTCGATATACACTTTCCTCTTATTATTTTTTTTCAGAGTTTACATCTTTTTAGACTGGAAAAAATGAAGACCCAGTTCAACAATCAGATGGAGCCTCCAGATGGCGTAGTGGACTAAGTGACTTGAAGGTTGGGTTGCTGACCTGAAAGCTGCCAGGTTCGAATCCCACCTGGGGAGAGTGTGGATGAGCTCCCTCTATCAGCTCCAGCTCCATGCAGGGACATGAGAGAAGCCTCCCACAAGGATGGTAAAAACATCAAAAACATCCGGGCGTCCCCTGGGCAACGTCCTTGCAGACGGCCAATTCTCTCACTCCAGAAGCAACTCCGGTTGCTCCTGACATGGAAAAAAAAACAATCAGATAGACAACATGGTTAACATATGCAAATTCCATTGACACAATGTTTTTACTCTCCTCAGAATAACTAATAGCACTCGGAATAAGATCTGCAGAATGTGTTGCCAATGTCAGATATTTTCAGGAATGGTGAATGTACTTAATTAAGAACATCCCATTCAATCTCATTGCAACACTTGCCCGCCCCCAATAATCTAGTTGGTTTTGGAAATGTTTCCTGCTTATGAATGAATGTACCTAAATAGTCTACTAATCACTATGTTTAGAGTTTTTCATGTCACTTTTCTCATCATTTAGTTCTCATGTGAAAACTACAGGGGATCTATTATGCTTTTGGCATCTGTCTGTCTCTGTGTGTCTTACATGGGGTCCCTTGAAGCCCCTTTCATGTTCATACTGTACCATTTCTCACCAAGCACTCTCCTGAAACAGTTTTCATTATTGTATTTTCCTCACAGAGCCCTCCTGACTGTTGAACAGCTTCCCTTATGACAAGGCTTGTGATCCTGTGTTGAGAAATAGCCTTTCTTATGTGTGCTGGGGAGGGAAGGTAATAAAAGAGTATAAAGTAGCAGCTTCTCTCTTCCTCCCACCCCCACCTTCACTTTGATTTCAAACCACTCTTTCACACAGAGATCTTAAGAAGCATTGATTATTTCAGAAGTCACAACCTGTCACTGGAAAGTCTGATGGTCCCATACCACCAACATTATACAAACTATTCCCACCCACCTCAAGAAAAAAAAATGAAAGACGTAGTGAGAAACATTTAAGTCATATTGATTCTGCTTTGGGGGGAACGATAGGGTGCTGTGGGAACTGGAGTAGCAGTTTACATGGAAAATAATAATGGTTAATGGCATAAAACAAATGTAGTGTCAAACTCATTTACACGGAGATTGCTTTCCAATCTCCGTGTTGCGACACATTGGTGTGTTGGTGGCAGTGTATATTTGTGTCACGCAAATGTAATGAGAAACCTCTTAGTCTATGTGCAATAAGCATTAAATCATATTTTTTTAAAATATAAACTATTTTTATAAGATATGTTGTGCCCCCATATATTTCAGTATTACAATTTATGAGAGTGTCCGTATCTCTTATAAGGGGTTGGTTTAACCTCCAGCTTTCCGGTAAAAATGAATTACTGTGTCACAAAATGATGCTGTCTAAAATGTGTGTCACCAGCATGAAATATTTGGAAAGCTCTGCTTTAGATGGACAGTCTTTAAGGATTTAGTGTGTGTTTCTATAGTGCAATGATAGCTTATACTATAATACTTTAAGACATGGCAATGATCTTTAGTTAAGTCCACACTGAAATCTTTCCTATTTAACATTCAGATTAAAAACAGTGTGGAACATTTATAATGTCTAAATAATTTCCTTTTTTTCTACAGACATGTCTGACACCATGGCTTACCAAGAATTCTCTCTCTGTGTGTACCATTAACTCCTTCGGCTATTTTTTTCTTCCTAATTCTTAAAATTTGTTTGTTTGCTTATTAAATGTATACCCTGGTTTTCTCAACTAGGGATTACCTTGCCCAATCAAACCTAACCTACTAAATGCGGAGCCCCCAGATGGCGTAGTGGACTAAGTGACTTGAAGGTTGGGTTGCTGACCTGAAAGCTGCCAGGTTCGAATCCCACCTGGGGAGAGTGTGGATGAGCTCCCTCTATTAGCTCCAGCTCCATGCGGGGACATGAGAGAAGCCTCCCACAAGGATGGTAAAACATCAAAACATCCGGGCGTCCCCTGGGCAACGTCCTTGCAGACGGCCAATTCTCTCACTCCAGAAGCAACTCCGGTTGCTCCTGACACGAAAAAAAAACTACTAAATATAAGAGGGCATTACAACACAGCAGAGATAATCAGATGTTACTGTATGTAGATGTCTGAGAGGAAAAATTACAGCAAATATCTGAGATACTAAATGGGGGCAATTTACACAAATAAAATATATTCTTTTTTAAGTGCCCCCAAAAATTTGAAATATTCAGTGAATAAAGCTCACTAAATATCCATCCCTACTATTAGATTTAAAAGTAAAGAAAAATTATTTCCAGCATTTATACCCTGCCCTTCTCACCTGGGGGGACTCAGGGCGAAAAGTGTTTTACATCTCAGAAGACATATGCAAGATTGCCTAGTTAATGTGTACAACTTATTATTCAATATAACAATATCAGGAAATTAAAGTGAATGTTTACAAAGTTTAAAAAAGAGGACTTCTTAAAACAATTAATGTACCAAGTAATTCACAAATTGTTAAATGAATAGGCCCCAGCCCATTTTAAGAATGAGATTTAGCTAGAATATTTTAATACAAGCACTAATATTATACATTTTATTTTTAGAACTTTGTATGTCCACACTCTTACTAAAATATTTTGAAAAATCCTTGGTTACTTAAGCACTTGCACTAGACCTCCTAGCAGAACTGGATATTTCTTATTAATGATCCCAGTAAAGTAGCTGTTTTAGCCACTGTCCTTATATTTATATCCCATTATCTGAGATTTTCTAGTCTAGTCAGCAATTCCTTTGTAAAATCACCCTCTAAAAGTAATTAAGCTACCTATGTCTTTGGCTTGCAATGCCTGTTCTTAACTCAATTTCCTACAGAAGCATAAAAAAGAGACCCAATGGGGTACCTGCTCTGCAGATATATATTGAAATCGCGATAGAGAGACAAGTGGTGAAATCCTGTAGATGTCAGCTCAAAGTAAATATTATGTTCCAGAGTTATGCAGTAACCAAGAGAGACTTCTCACTCCTCCCTTGATAGTCCTTCTAGTCTGTGAAGAGGTACTTCAGCATAAGAGCTTGGAAAATATTAATTTTAAAGTTTACAAGTCCAAAATTGCCAAGCAGATGGAAACTGTGATATTCTTGGAGTTGTAGAAAAAGTAAATAACTTTTTTCAAACTCTGATCTGATTACTTTTAGGAATGATCCCTTCTTTTCCCATGTATTACTCCATTCCTCTATTGGACAGCTTAAGGCTATAATCCTACATATATTTACTTTCACAGTTAATTCTATAAAATTAATTATATTGTGAATGGTATCTTCATCTTGTATCCTTATTTCACTTGTATTTCTGTTGTGTATACTTAATGTTTTTGTGCATTAAAGTCTTCTGTACTGCACACATTATAAGCCTCATTACAAAAGATTGATGTAAACATTTCCCAGCTCTTGGCAAGCAATGTTTTTCAAAATTCATACAACTGAATGCATTTTAAAAATTTCATTGTCGGAAGACATTGTACTAAAAAGCCTATGAAGAGTTTTCATTCCTCTCCCATTGTTGATTAGCGGATTTTTTTTCCTGCTGTTGGCTCTATATTTTTTATGGAACACACCTAATTCACACTCTGTGGCTTAACAGGCAAGTTGGAAGACAACCATTTTCCATCATCCATACTTCCCTAGATTTTGTGATGTAGGTCTCAAATCTAAAAAGATGGATAAAAACATATACACTGCAAAACAAAATGTGCAATAAATGCCGATTGAGGGAATTGCATACAAAATTGTATATTTTCTGGCAAGTTCTATTCAAAATTTATTAGAATCATAGAATCATAGAATAGTAGAGTTGGAAGAGACCACATGGGCCATCTAGAGACCACATGGGCCATCTAGAGACCACATGGGCCATCTTAGGGGAAATATAATCAGATTTAGGTATCTAGGACTGTGATAGACAGTGGGCAGAAGTGGCTTTCCCTACCTCTCCTACATATGCAGTTTTTATTCCATGCAGTCATGCCGGCCACATGACCTTGGAGGTGTCTACAGACAACGCCAGCTCTTCGGCTTAGAAATGGAGATGAGCACCAACCCCCAGAGTCAGACATGACTGGACTTAACGTCAGGGGAAACGTTTACCTTTACCTATAAAATGAATAATGATGTGGAGAAATAGGTGTTTTAATTTCTTATTAAATACACTGGACATGCACATGGACCAGATCTAGACTGACTTGTTTGTACACTCCCACCCTGAATGGTATGTATACTTGATCCTGCTCACTGGTCACCCACAGGATGCCTAGTCTGAATTAGACTGTTAATTTGCCTCAACTTACAGAACAATTATAATTGCTGATACTGCTAGTTTCTCTTTCCTTACATCATTTCACCCTTCATTTGAAATCACCACTTTAAGCTACACATCAAGTACTTCTAAACTGCATGTCAGTATCTATCTATGCCAAATGAACTATCTAACCACAGTGTGATTACCCAGAGAATCCAAGACACAGGCAGTCACTGAAGGTCACTGATACAACAAGGGCTTTGGAGAGGAGGTTAGTGAAGTGGAATATATATATATATATATATATATATATATATATATATATATATATATATATATATGACTGACACAAACAGAAGGAAATTCTGAGGACATTTTTAAGAAAGAGAGAAAGGCATCTAATTGCCTGCAGGCATAAGAAACTTTATAAATATTTATTATTTTTTAAAAAGGCATCACTGTGGATTCTCTTTTGTGTGTCTGATTCATATTATTCACTTTAATAGAACTGGGGAAACAAACATGCAGAGACTAAGACCCTCCTGAGATGTTTGTACAGTGTATTTTCAGTTCTGAGCTGATTCATATATTACACAATGGCTTGCACTGCACAACTTTTTCCATCCATAGCAGTCATGCATTCCTATGAGCAATTCCTTATGACATATGAGCTGGTAGTTTATGAAGCTCAGCGATGATCTTTGGTACTTTGAAGGTGGACAATTAAGTGTACTAAAATAGACACTGACATTCATTGAAGTTCATTTTCTTGCTGTGGCTGAAAGGCTTTAGCAAACAATTATTATAAGTAGATGATCAGTTAGTAATTATTAAAAATGAAAGTCTGTAAGTCAGATGACTCATTCCGAGTTTTGAGTTCATTTTGAAACTAATCACTCTTGAAAACAAATCATCCCGATTTGCAACAATGTTAGACAAATTCCTAAAAGATTCAGGTCATTTCAACACAGTTTGAATTGGAGTAAAATAGTGGAAAAGCCAGTTTCATTTGGCCAGGCCATGATATTCTCCTCTGGCACCATCTATACTAACCAGCAGTGTCCAAACAACAAACTCCTATGAAAGCATGTGAAAAACAATCAGTGCTCTGTGGTTTGTGTAACCACCATTTGGGCTTCAAAGTGATTCCAGGATTTCCTGTGTAATCATCTACACAGTGAAACCACTTTCTTCAATACTGATTTGAAACTGCATGAAATGGCTGGGTGCCTATGACTCTTACCGTTCAGGCCACAAATAGTAAAATTCCAAATATCTATAACTCTCATCATTGCTTACCATAATTGATGCTAACTGGTCCTTAAGAGAGTTGAGACTAAAATAGATCAGCTGCAGCTGGCATCTTTCAAGGCAGTGAGATGGTGAAAATATTCCAGATGTTAGTCTAAATTCAACAGATTAATCCAAACCTGCTTTCAGGTCTCAGGATTTTGTGACTCAGTTCTAAAACATAGATTTTGGTGTTGTCTGGAAGTACCCAGAGTCTATATTGACCATAAAATGCAGTTTGAAATTGCATTACATAGCAGTCTAGATGGGGCCTAAGAAAGGAACTTTAGATCCAGGTAATGGGCTGAGGGAAAACACAGGCAAGGGGTAGTATGACTGACATTGGAAGGCTTTTAAAATGCTCAAACCATTTTGCAGAATGACAAAAATATGTACAGTAGTCCTCTTATAGGTGACCAATGCTTATATATTTAAATTAATTCAGAAAAAATGGATGGGGGAGGATGCCATCCTGGGTCATCCTTTGGTTGACCTGGGATGGCACCTAGCCACTCCTCAAAGGAAAACCTGGGGTTTTGTTTTGGATTGGGGGCTGAAACCCGGGAAGAAGCAGGTTATTTTAACCCGCTTCCTCCCAGGTTTTAGTCAAGTATAGAATGGCCCTGAGCCTCTGTTTCTGCAGTCAGCAATCTCTCAGCCCAAGTGGACCATTTAACTAAATAAATATTTACAGGCTTTCTCTGCGTATATACACACAATGGAGTATGATGAACAGCCAGAGGGATTTGCCCAACCTCTCTTGTCCTTTGTAATGCCAGTGGGATTACAAAAAGGCGATGAACTTCTGGGCTATGTCTTATTACATTTTATAAGAAAACTTACATATTTCAAATGGAGAACTGGATACTATATGTATAAAAGGATACAAGTCAAGAAGAAATTTAGAAATAATAGATACATTTTATTAAAGTGTTGAAACAATAATGCCTTTGGGAAGTTGCTGCTGCTGGTCTGTCCCCATTATCCTTATTCTCCACAATAGCAGAAGTCCAGGAAATATTATAAAAATTTGAAAATACATGTCTATTCCCATTCAATAATTTTCATCATGGAATATTGTTAAATTATCAATATCCTTCAGGATTTCTAGATTGTGCTTACTTGTACCTTAATATATGTGCTCAAACACTATATTAGTTATACTTTAAAGTAATGAAATGAACTTACAGGGAGTGAACAAGTCCCCCCCCCCCAACCTTCTGTGAAAAGACACTTGCTTTTGCTGGTGCTGGGTCATCTCCAAGTTGGCTTTTCTCCTGCTGTTGCTGCTAAATTACTGCAAGGGCCTCTGGGGTGGAGGATGATATTGCTGCAAGCAATTGCTGCCAGCGCCTTCATGGAAACATCTCTGGCTTTGTCTGCTCTCTTGAATTTGCAAGTGTTTTTCACCTTGACCAGACATGTCATCTCATAAAGTCTGCATGCCTGCGAGTGATTGCGTGCAAGGTTTAGAAACCAGCCATGGGAGCTCTCTTCATTGCTTGTCTTTTCTGTTTGATCTACATTTATGTGTGCTGTGGCTTCATATCATATGCAGAGATGGCACAGTGTAATGAAAAGGAGCAGAGAATGAAAGAGCCTCAATTACTTAAAAATGGAAAAGTCATCCAAAAATTTAAATATTGTCAATAATGTTCATGTAGGATATCTCTGTTCTTTTGCAAGCATGCCATACAAACAACTTGGAAACTACCAGTATGTAAAGAACTTTCTCTTACAAGAAAGGAATGTGAAAGTGTTATGCATAGGATGCGTCATCCTTTATTATAATTAATTTACATCAAATGTGACCCAATAGGCAAAAGGATCCTCAATTCTTTTAAAGAAAAACTATAATGAGAAGCTGCACAGTTGGAAAACAAAATATACTGTAGATGGTTTTCCACTTTAATTAGACAGAATAAATGTATTGCCCAGTGAACACTGAAACAATTTGAAAGCATTGAAAGAGGGGATGATCATTCTTAGGGATCACATCATTTACAACATAATTAAACTAAAGATCTGCAAGATACTCCCAATGTGCTTTTAAAATGTGGAACACATTTAGATACTTTCTACTTTATGTGACAAAGTAAAAGAATATTGGAGACTGATTTAAAAAAATTGATCCAAGAGAGCTTTAAAATTAGAATATACCTAGATCCAATTTATTTTTATTGAAACTTACAAATAAACAAATATGAATTTCAAGTTCTTAAATTATATGATTATAACATACGGCAATTTTAAAAAGAATGGAAACTATTCATTTCATTGATAAAAAAAGGAAAGTGAAAATGTTTGTGGGTTTTGAAGGTTAAATTAAACATTGGGACAGTAACATAGAATAATGAAGTTGCCATAATTGCGCCCACCTAGCTGTGTCGCTCCATGTGAGCTCCTGGACAATGTGGTTGCCCCGTGCAGACATCAGCAGAGGCATTCATGATACCTGGAAAAAGGAAGGGGCACAATGTATCCCCTTTCCCCTCTGCTGTTAATTGTAGGGGGAAGGAGATGGTGCAGTGTTCTGTGTGGGCAGCAGATCTGTTTGAATTGGATCCAGTCTAGATGTCCATATTGCCCCATAGCTGATACTTAGGAATATCAAGCAAATTCTAGAGTATCCTCTGACTTTTATTGAAGGGGGGGGAGCTAAAATAGATTAATCCAGATTAGCCCGTGATCCTCACCTGAAGCAGAGGAACGTTGTTAAGACAATTAGGGGCCAACTCAGAGTGAGTCCAGGTTTTAATGCCTGTGTTGACAATGAACCAACAGATAAGCCAATCTAAGCCCCCCCCCCCCAAATAGGTCACTATATAGCCTCTGCTTTCATATTTTTTAAAAATTGCACTTTCCACACAAATGTATTGTATATCACTTACGATCACGCTGGCTGTCTTCTTCTTCTTCTTTATTCGGTCAGTCGTTTCCGACTCTTCGTGACCTCATGGACCAGTCTACGCCAAAGCTCCCTGTAGTCCGTTGCCGCCCCCAGTTCCTTCAAGTTCATGCCAGTAACTTCAAGGATACCATCCATCCATCTTGCCCTTGGTTGGCCTCTCTTCCTTTTTCCTTCCATTTCCCCCAGCATCATCTCTATTTCTAAGCCGAAGAGCCGGCATTGTCCGTAGACACCTCCAATGTCATGTGGCCGGCATGACTGCATGGAGCGCTGTTACCTTCCCGCCAGAGCAGTACCTATTGATCTACTCACATTTGCATGTTTTTGAACTACTAGGTTGGCAGGAGCTGCAGCTAACAGCAGGTGCTCAAGCCGCTCCCGGGATTTGAACCTGGGCCCTTTCGGTCTGCAAGTTCAGCAGGTGTAGTATTAACTCTTAGAAAAAAGAACTGCCCCCTTCTCTGAGTAAAATGGCAAAGTTGAGAGCTTAGTTCGTCCCTGGAGAACCTAAAAGAAATACCAACATCTTCAATTCTCTCTGCCACCGTGGCCCTTATGGCCTTTTTTGAATTCCAGGGTGGGAAAATGGCTTTTTTGCCATGTTCTCCCAGGAGAGACTAAACTCTTGCCTTTTAACACTCCAGTCCAAAAAGGGGATGGTTCCTTTTTGATAAAATTTAAATTCTTACATTTACCTGTGGATAAGTCAACCCAGTTTTTAGGATCAATTTTTGACAAAAATTTCTAGACCTATACATGAGTATATACAGTAATTATATCCAACACCCCTGCTCTTTTATCGCATATCATGCTCTACATGGCCTTGCTTCAAAGCCTTCCTTCTCAGTATATAGCCTACTTCTTTTCCTTTCTATGGTCTCCTTGCTTCTTGGTTTCCTTTCTGTTACACAGTAAAAGAAGAAGCAGTGTTTCTGTCTCACCAATTATAAGTGGCAGCTGCCCATATGGGCCTTGATGATTGGTGCCAGAGAGAAGAATCATTTCACTTTGACACAAATACCATTTTAGCAATTTTGAGAAAGTAAAGAGAAAAGGAGCCAGCTCTTTGCAGAATTCACTTTGGTAACTTCTGCTTATTATGCAGAGGGATGAGTTGGGGTCAGACCAAAATGCAGTGAATTATAATAATAAAGATTCTATTTCTCCCACAGAAACAAAAAGGTCCCTTTTCCAGAGCAGTTCATTATTTTATTGTTTTTGTTTTTTGATGGCATCTAGGAATTTTAATTCCTTAAATCAGATCGTATTTTCTTTAGACAATATTCACTTATTCTTGTAAAATATATCCTCTGTTTTAGAATACTTTGAAGTACATTTATAAAAGAATGCCCTGTAGCAATCTCAGGTCTGAGAAAAAATATTGTGAAATCCATGTAAAAGAATTTAAATCCTAGCTTAGTGTCATAGCCTAGTTATTTTGCTGGGTATTTATACCCTGAGAAGATGTCTATAAAACATAGGGAGATAAAAAAGTAAAAAGTGTAGAAGTAAGAAATGATTCCTTCCCCACTCCTTGTTTTTGCAGACTTTACTTAGTCCACCATCCCATCTTTGAATACTATATTCACAATTCAGCTGTATATTCCTATCTAAAATATACATGTGCAATTAATTCTCAATGAACAACATTAAAAAAAATCTATATACACAAGATTAGAAAGAGATGAATTGTTCTACTGAATTAGATCACTGCTTCACTGAAGTTAGTACAAATGGGATGGAAAATCTCCAAACTATGGATTTGATATGACCCATCTAGGTTATCCATCTGGCCTACAAACTTTTTCTCCTGTTATCTCTGATCACTGGGAAACACAATTTTCATTGAGTTACATCTGACACTTGTTTTTGACTAACTTTTGGCATCTGAATTAAAAAATAACCCCAGTTTTTTTCTATCATGACAACTTTTTGCGGTACAGGATACCCCCCACCCAGTCCCAAAGATCATACAAAATGTACACATAAAAGAAAAAAAGAAAAAAACCCTGAATTTAATGTTTATTTGGAGTTATTTTATTCACACAAAGGCCATATATTGTTATTGTAAGTCAAATTGTGTACAAGTAGTAAAGTTCTGCTACCAAACATTAAGATTAAAATATATGTGCTTATAGCTTTTCCCAGAATGTTTAATCTGAGGGCAATCTTGCCTGGTGCTCCAACAATAGTCATCCATCATATGCCTTTTTTAATGGTACCAAATCTCATGCCAAATCATTCAACTCATGCTGATCAAATCCCTTATGAACCGAATCATCTTCAAATTCAAAATCTTCATTATGGCCGTAACTTAGTTCTTCACCATACTCCTGTTTTTCGAAATATGGCAGTTCAATAAAAATTGGCACTGGGATTTCAGCTGGATGAGACACTAGGTGTATAGTTGATTGCAGACTAGAATACTATATTTTACATTTAATTTTCTTCTTATATCCTGACATTTTTATTATACAAGAGTGACAGTCACACAAATGATCCCTGGGCTCTCACCAAACTATAGGCATACCAAATGGCAATTTATTATGCGTTCCCTTCTTCCACATCTCTAAACTGCTTGCACACCTCATGATAGGCCCAAGAGATACTCTGCTTGCTCATTTTATGATGGGCCCAAGAAAATTATCTTGATCACCAAGTTTTACTTTAAAATATGCCTGACAAATATGCTGATGTTTGTCCTTTGAGAATGGTGAAACTGCCACAGATATAACAAAACAAATCAGGGTTGTTCAGGCATTTATGATGAGAAATAGCAGAGGCTGATATGATCTGAAGGAAAGGAAATAATTATGTACTTAAATAAAAAAATATTTTCTGCTAACTTCTGCTAACTGCTAACAAGAACTCAGATTACACTTTAGAATATACTTTACTATGTAGAGGGCACACAGTCTCTCACCACACTGTCTCATATATAACTGAATAGACAAATATGAACCATTTGTTGGTCTCCAAAATTGTCCCCCACCCCTCACCATTCTTAGAAAGTGTGTTCTCAGCCAATATGAGAGCACTAGTGCTTTCCTCGATTCAGCCTAGAGTGGTCACATTAAGATAAGCTGAAGAGAAAAAAACTTGATGTAATAGAAGAAAACTAACTGCAATTTTGAAATCAGCATGCCTATTTAAGTCTAAAACAGATGAAAAATTAAACTCATCAGGAATTATGTTCAAAATTCTTCCCCAGTGATAAGTGATCAGAAGAAACAGGGAAACTTTTGAATTATATGAAACCATGGAGACATATTGAGACATATTTTTTTTTCATGTGTCAAATTGACCTGTGATTGTATGTTTGTGAGGAAAAGTCTAAGTTCATAAAGAATTATATCTGATGTCACTCATTTACTTTGACCTTCCTATTTCATCCCACATCCTACTTCATGCCCATAGTTTTTCTTACTAGTGAAAATGAGGTCTAAAACATTTTCCATTAAAATGCAGTGCCACTAAAGAAATAAAAGACTATCTATACAAAGAAAGAAATCCCTTTACTTGAAGCTTCAGACAGGCATCTTTCACAGTTCTCCTTGAAGATGCAGAGATCTGAAATAGTTACCTTACACAGAGAAGCTATATTCTTTGCCACTGAACTACACTTGGTTGTGTGGGATTTTTCTAACAAGGTGAGAAGTAACTAAATCAGATAATAATGAAAGAATAAGGACTTCTCCACATATAAATCCATTCAATACAAAAGTTGGAAGGCCACTTCTTTGTGACACTTTTCAAAAAAGTTGCCATATTAGTCTCTTACAACTCAAAAAGAAGAAGGCACAGGGAAGAATGTAGCAGCACTTTTAAGACTAACTGCTTTTATTTTTGCATGAACTTTCTTGGATATAAACCCACTTCTTCAGGTGCAGTACATAGTGGTATTAAATAATACAGCTGTAGAAATAAATTAGAATGTAATAGGATTCTGAAAGTTGAAAATCATGACTGATCCTAAATTTTCAAAGGGCTGTTTGAGAAGATACAGGTTTTTCAGCGGCTTTCGATACCATCGATCATGGTATCCTTCTGGAACGACTCTCTGGGATGGGTCTCGGGGGCACGGTTTTGTCGTGGCTCCGATCCTTCCTGGAGGGTCGATCCCAGATGGTGAAGCTGGGAGACGCCTGCTCGGACACCTGGCCTTTGAGCTGTGGGGTCCCGCAAGGTCCTACTCTGTCTCCCATGCTCTTTAACATCTACATGAAACCGCTCGGAGAGGTCATCCAGAATTTTGAAGTTGGGTGTCACCTCTATGCAGATGACGCACAACTCTACTACTCTTTTCCACCTAATTCCAAGGAGGCCTCTCGGGTGCTGGACGAGTGCCTGGCTGCTGTGTCTATCTGGATGAGGAGGAACAAGCTGAAGATCAATCCCGACAAGACAGAGGTCCTCCTGGTCGATCGTAAACTTGAACGGGGTATAGGGTGGCAACCTGTGCTGGACGGGGCTACACTCCCCCTGAAGCCACAGGTCCGCAGTTTGGGAATCCTCTTGGATTCATCGCTTACGCTTGAGGCCCAGGCGTCGGCGGTGTCTGGGAGGGCCTTCGCACAATTGAGACTCGTGCGCCAACTGCGACTGTACCTCGCGAAGGCTGATCTGGCCGGGGTGGTCCATGCCTTGGTCACCTCCAGACTGGACTACTGTAATGCACTCTACGTGGGGCTGCCCTTGAAAATGGCTCGGAAGTTCCAACTGGTCCAACGAGCGGCAGCCAGGATGTTAACTGGGGCCCCTTACAGAGAGAGGTCAACCCTCCTGTTCAGGGAGCTCCACTGGCTGCCATTTATTTTCTGAGCCCAATTTAAGGTGCAGGTGCTTACCTACAAAGCCCTGAACAGTTTGGGACCATCCTACCTCCATGACCGCATCTCTGTCTATGAACCCACGCGTTCACTTCGGTCATCTAGAGAGGCCCTGTGATCCCGCCTGCGTCGCAAGCACGGTTGGTGGGGACACGAGACAGGGCCTTCTCCGTGGTGGCCCCCCGACTCTGGAACAGCCTCCCCAAGGATCTCAGACAGGCCCCTACATTGGCAGTCTTCAGAAAGAACTTGAAGACCTGGCTGTTCCAATGTGCCTTCCCAGATTAATAGGAATTCTCCAATACCAAGTCCCATAAGCACTTTATTAGAATTAAGATCGCATATCACACTCTGCACTTGCCCTATAAGCCTTATATATCACCTGTCACATCAGCACTTTTAATCTTGTACCCATTACTCTGGCCCGGCCCAGTTCTATTGTGTTTTAGCATATTGTTATTTATTGTGGTTTATACTGTTTTAATTCTTTTAATTGCCTTTGTTTTGTATTGTTATATTGTGTGTTGAGGCCTTGGTCTTTGTAAGCCGCATCGAGTCCTTCGGGAGATGCTAGCGGGGTACAAATAAAGTTTAATAATAATAATAATAATAATAATAATAATAATAATAATAATAATAATTTTCAGGTCGTTAGGATCATTTGAGGCTGATTTGTGGAAACAATATATCTATTTAGTATCAAAAGTGAGTTTCCCAGGATTCAAAATTATCTCTGAAAAGATTCCTTTTGTCATATGGGCAGTCTTGTTAATGTTAGCCCCATCCGCTAACTGCTTAAGGCGCGGGAGGGCAGTTTGAAAGAACCCATGAAGGAGCCAGACTTGCTAAGGCTGGCTGGTTTGCCAGCCCATCCATGTGAGGGGGCAGAGCAACAAGTGGGAGGAGACTCCTCTGTCCCCCTCTTTCAGTTTCTTCCTGATGGCGTGAGAAGAGGTTGTCCTGAAGCAGGCAGCTGCTGATCTGCCCTTCTTCAGGCCTGACGAAGTTTCCTTCCTCTTTCCAGGCTGGTAACTATGGAGTGGGGAGGGTTGAGCTAGGCAAGCAGCAGTTATGGCTGCCCCTTGCTCCAACACCTTTGGCCTTCACCCCCATCAGGGCCTTTTGGGTGCCCTTAGGGGGCCCCTTGCCTCTCCTTATTGCCCCCTTTTGGCTCCTCTCTTGCAGTGGAGCCAGCAGCGCCAGCCCTCCCCTCTGCTTGATTCCTTTATTCACCCTCTTGCAGGTAGGGATGAGGCAGATGCCTTACCCTTTTAGTGGCATGTTTAAGGTTAAATAGGTATGGTAGGCACCGTGGCACACACACCTCCCTTAGGGGTGATGGGTGGACTCCCACAAAAGTCCCCATAAGTTTTCATAAAATGGGGAGCTACCCTTGGGGCTAGATTGAGGGTTCTCACTCTTGAAACTTTGTGGTTTGGGAGAGAGCACCCTCAGGATTGTCCTCCAACTATGATCAGCCAAGGGTGCAGACTAAGAATTTTGGTCAGCCTTCAGGATCCTTGGTGCACGCATGTCTTTGGAGGTGGTCAGAGGGAGTGACACCTGGACCCGGGACGAGGCTCACTTGGTGGCCATTCACCCATGATTTATGTTTTCGTATTTTTACAGTTTTTCCCTCTACAGGTTATTACCAGTTCTTTCAATAAATAGGTCAGAGAATGGCCCTTTAGATCCATTTTCTTGTGTCTGGCTCTTTATTTCATGGTGGGAGTTCAAATATTTGTATTAATATATGTAGCAATTTTCATTAATATAAGAAGCAATTTTCTTCGTTCATATCTTCTAATACATTGGCATTTGTGACTATAATTCAATTCAGCTGTTTCTTTTTTGGCTTTTCCTTTGTTATTTCTTTTTCCACAGACAGCAGATTGAAAACCCTTACCCTGTGTCCAGGAAGTTTGAAATTTTCTACAAATGGCTTTGTTGTATTCCCATGTCTAATGACAGATTTGTGTCCATTTATTCCCTTGCACAGAGACTGTCCTGTTTTCCCAACTCAGAGTACAGATGGCCATTACTAGCATAGGTTGGCATATATCACATCAAAGGAAGAGCAAGTAAAAGCATTCTGATGTTGACAGTGATATTATTGGCCCCTGTAACGTTGCTCCCAGAGTAGATGTGGGGACGGAGTTGGCGTTTGGTTTGTGGCAAAGTCTTGTCTGTATGTTACCATCCATGCTTTTTTTTGTTATGTGCAGTTTTTTAAGATTTGAAGATATTTTCCAAATATGTAAATATAATTTTGTAAGGAAGTAGAATTATATATTTCTCTAGTCATTTTATTTGCCCAAGGCAATGTAGTCTGAGGGGTTTGAAAACCACATTTTGCCCCACCCCTTGTCTACATTATGAAGTTGAAGAATATCATTAAAAAGTAAATTAGATGATGAAAATGGATGTTTACTCACATTTTTATTTTTGTTTGGGATTTTTACTGGAGATAGATGGAGATGACTGTTTATTCACAACTTTATTTTTGCTTGGATTTCTCCATTCTCTCCAGTTTCTGTACTGATCTGAAAAATTGTTTCAAAATATTTGCATATGTTTTCATGCACATGTCCCAAAGTACAAACAGCATTACAGTTATTAGGCTTGCTCAAATAATTCCTTTTCCCCGTTAACCGTTATTAATTCGTTATTTTCGTTTGTTTTGAAGCAATTTTGAAGCATTGGTTGTCCACACGTCTGGATATCACGGTTTCGAATCGCGAGAGGCCGTTTTTCGTTATGTCGTCGTTTTTTTCGTTAGGAAAAAAAAGCTTTTGCAAATCACCCAAACTCCCACCATTCAGGCCCTTTCCTTTTGCCCCTCAGCAAAAGGGGCGTCACGGGCTCAGCCAATGGGAGGGGGCGAGGGGGAAGGAGGCCGAGGAGGAGGAGGAAGACGGAGGGGGGAAATGGCCACCGCCTCGCCCCAGCTCAGGCCTGGTGTCTCTCTGTGAGGCGGGAAGGCGGCAGATGGAGCCGGGAATGGAGAGACCGAGAGAGACAGAGAGGGGCCCGGCGGTGAGGTTTTGACGTCTGTGCGAAGCTAGGCAAGTGGGGTTTATATATCTGTGGAAGGTCCAGGGTGGGAGAAAGAACACTTGTCTGTGGGAGGCAAGTGTGAATGTTGCAATTGGTCACCTTGATTAGCATTGAATAGCCTTGCAGCTTCAAAGCCTGGCTGCTTCCTACCTGGGGGAATCCTTTGTTGGGAGGTATTAGCTGGCCCTGATTGTTTCCTGTCTGGAATTCCCATTTTCTGGGTGTTGTTCTTTTACTGTCCTGATTTTAGCTTTTCTGTAGCTAAAAATGCATATAAAATTGATTCTATAGGGAGGATAAATGATTGGATTTCAACTCCTACAGCTTAGCTTTCTCTGCCAATAATGGTACCATATCAAACTAAACCTCCCAAGATTCTGTAGCAGTGAGCCATCTTGGATATTGTAAGGGATTTATTATTATTATTATTATTATTATTATTATTATTATTATTAGACCTTGCTCCCAGGAAGGTGCCTTCGCTGTGGCTCCCAACTTATCTATCTACCTTTCCACATATTCTCCACATTGTGTGTATGTGTATGTATATTATATATACATGAGCCCCGATGGCGAAGTGTGTTAAAGCACTGAGCTGCTGAACTTGCAGACCGAAAGGTCCCAGGTTCAAATCCCGGGAGCAGAGTGAGTGCCCACTGTTAGCTCCAGCTTCTGCCAACCTAGCAGCTTGAAAACATGCCAATGTGAGTAGATCAATAGGTACCGCTCTGGCGGGAAGGTAATGGCACTCCATGTAGTCATGCCGGCCACATGACCTTGGAGGTGTCTATGGACAACACTGGCTCTTGGGCTTAGAAATGGAGATGAGCACCAACCCCCAGAGTCAGACATGACTGAACTTAACGTCAAGGGATACCTTTACCTTTACCTATACACACACACACACACACATTATGCAGGGACTATATACACAGTATATATCACACACACACCAATTTAACAAAGTTTCAGCCACAAAAACAAAGTTTCTGAAGTAGAACAATGACTTTCACAGTAAAGACAACCCAATTTAACAGGAAATAAGACTTTCAAACCAGGAACAGATTTCTGCAATTATTAAAAAATGGTTTATTATAAAAGCTATGAAAATTCACCAAAAATCAGAGGATAAGGGAAACGTTTGGTGAGCTATCAGTGTTAAATGTGTTCTACCACTGTACCAAGTTGGAAGAAGATCACTCAAAAAATGAGGGTGGGAGAGTCCTGCAAAGTCCTCTCCCTCTGTGCTGTTTTTGGGAATTGCGCATGCGCGTCCGCCATTAACGAATTAATTTAGAAAATAACGAATTTTCGTTAATTTCGAATTTTTTGGGGGGCCAAATTCAGAAATACCATCAGAAACGAAAAGCTGCCCCCCTCTAGTTTTGAAACGAGTTTAGAATCAAATTTTTCGTGGATCGATCAAGCCTAACAGTTATTATATTTGCACATTACATTTGCTCCCATCAAAAAGAAAAATGGAAGAAATTCTTAGCCATGTATAGAGATGAACTACCATATTGGCACCTGCCTTGCATTTATTTAATTTGATGGACAAACTTGATGATTAAACAGAATTGAAATATGATGTGACAGGATGATGAAGGCAGACGCTGAAATATGTATGTGAACAGGAGAAAAAGATTTTAAACCAGGTGGATTCAAGAAGGTAAGATTGGCTCAATCAATTTTACTTTCTTCCATAATACTGCATGTGAAAACAAAGGTGATTGCAATAGGGAATATTTTGGGACAGAGACAAACATAGCCTATTTCATTATTTCATTGCTAAAACACTGTGTCCAAAGTACCTGGATCTTTAAACTCTTTGCGTTCATTTTTGTTTGTCTTTTCTTTATCCCATTCTGATGTAGGTGATCCTTTCTATAGGTTATAGGAGTGTCCTTATTAATATTCACCCTGCTATGTATACCTCCTGGCAATGGTAAAATTTCTGGAAAGAAATAAATTACCCTTCGGCCAATGCATTTGACTAATTGTGCCCAAGAGCACTTTTGCACAAACACATTTTATCTGTAATAATGAAGTTCCATCCTAACATTGCTACTAGATGTTCTCTCTCCTTATTTCAAATAGAATTATTTAGAGTCTTATTGGAAAATTAAATTCTTGTGAGAGCCTCTACAGGAATTACTAACTTTTCTAACAGTGACTGCAGCATGGACTTCTGAACCTGACACAAGCAATGGCAGTGATTATTGACAATCTCTACTCATTTATACTGCATTTGCTAGTGCTTTCTCTTTGATTAAACATGTGGAGCCTTTACCTCAAGTCTAATCACTGGTTGTCAGACCATCTTGTTTCCTCATCATTTACATTTTCTGCTGTTCTGATATCACACCTAAAATTCTCTTAACCCAAAACTGGTCTTGTCAATCTCAGACTATTGATTATGGACTGTGGGTAGAGGGGAAAGTATTCAATTGAGAATTCAATACCATTTTCCTCTTGCTGCAAACACACTCTCCTCACTATTTGCATATCTTAGGGTCCTTCCAAAAAGGCACAAATCACAAAAGGAACCAAGATTTAAAATCCCAATTCCTTTTGTGATTTAATCTTAGGCCACTCAGCAGCCCCAAACTACAGATTTTCTCTGGGGGGTTGGCTACATGTCCTCCTGGGCCGATCAGAGGTTGAACCATGAGGGCCCCACATTTCTATGGGGCCTGGCTGCACTGAGCTCCCGATGAGTCAAAGTGAACCCCCCACCCCCAAAGTTCCTGACGCACCATTTTGATTCATCAGGAGTTTTCTCTGAGGGGGCTGAGGATATAGCCAGGCCTCTCCAGTAAGTTGAGAGGAGAAATGGAGGACTGGGAAGAGAGGGGGACTGGAGGTTCCGTCTTGCTACTTTGGGCTCTTTTAGCCCAAAGAACTGGGATAAAATTAGGGATTCACCCCCTGGATGACAGGAGGCGGTCCCAAAGTGATCCACACAGGCCCAACATGTGGAAAGATTCAGACATTGCAATAAGGTCTGGATCTTTTCAAGTGCTTTTAAATCCAGAGTAAATAAGGAAATCCCAGTTTAATCTGGATTAATCCAGATTGACTTGAGGCATTAATCTGAAAGCCATCACAGGTTTTAGGACTGTTTGGAAGTTCTTGATAGTATTTTACCTATTACCTATCATACTTGTGATTGTTTTATAATGTATTTTAACAGGACATTTTTTCCCTCAAATACCTACAGAACATGTGTTTTAGGGGGGAGTTTTAAATGCAGGTCTGCAGTCTTATTTGGAATGTGAAAATCTTTCAGTCTTCCTTTTAATGCATATGTCTGAATTCTACTTACATTTTCTTCTCATCTGTATTTCTTATCAGGTTATGCGACTTTAGGAATTTTTCCCCTTATGAAAACTAGTACATATTGTGGTGTTTGCTTTGTCTAATGTAAGCACTTCAAAATGGGTGGGCATTTGCCTCCTGATAAAAGTGAACTACTGCACATTTTTCAGTAACAAATGTGCAGTGATTATTCGATGCTACCTACAATGACCTGGTAGTAAGCTTCATTAGAGATATAATTCTATGAGAAAATTCTTTGAAAGTAAGCAATAAGTAATTTTGGCAATTTTTGTCTTGGGACTATTTGAAAGCTGTTGTGTTGCATTTTTTGAACATCCATGTTGTATCTTCACACAATAATATCATTTCCTATAAAGGAAAAATATTTTCAGCACAGAAGTTAAAATTACACAGCAAAAACGCGTTTCTCTCTGTGGAGAAAATGTTTTCTGTGAAAAATAACCACATGAAAATTTTGCTTAGAATAATTCCCATAATGCAGTTTCTCATCAGTCAGTATTTTTCTTGCCAGGGTTTCTGGACACTCAAATAACATTTTGTTCTATTTTTTCTTATATTTTAAAATATTCTTCCCATCTCTAAGTGTCATTGGGTTGAACATGGTTTCGTTCTCAACATATATTATGTTGTCTAAGTGTACCATGATTGTTATCTGGAATTTCCCAACATTTTGGTGCATGAGCAAATGGAACACATTACATTTAAAGTTTTTTGGGGTAAGTAGATTTGAAAATAAGATAGCTTATTTAGTGGTCAGCATCTGCAGCATGAAGTTTGACATATGTGAATGATACAGTGGTAAACCTAAGTCTCGTATTTAGCTTTTCGTGGAGACAGTTCAGGAGAATAGATATAAAATTGACTTTGCTGCCCCTGCTCCAGCAACTACTGCATGAACTCAATCTCACTCCCCTTGATGGATGGCCTACTCCTGCTCTGATGCATAATTTTAAAACAGACTGTTGAGTCTTTGTACTTATGGGCACTTTCATTGTTTTTAGTCATGCAATTTCTCACAGCACCCTAGCACTGATCCCATAATAAAAGTATGCATGTTACAAAGAGTGTCCCTAACAAAACAGTATGCTAAAGTTATCCATCATACTTTTTGTTTTACTGTAATGGAAATACCACAAAACTCATAATCCATTAATAATATTAGGACTATGATGCAGATTGATTTATATTTTGTACAAATATTTTTAGTGGCCTTTAGACATAATAGCACAGTTCAATTAGGCATTTCAATTTTGAACATAGGCAGTTGAAAGTCTGGCTAGTTTGGAAGTTTCTGCTTGTAAAGAAATGGCACCAAAGTTTGCCTTTGTATACTGTATTACAACTAGATCCACAGAAAACTTCATTAGGAAAATCTACACAAATCTTTGTTAGCTTTCACAAGAGATGATAATCCATGCAGATAAACATTTATGCAGGAACATATGAAGCAATAAGTTCAAACAGGGAGGAAGTCTTTGATTGTACCATTGCTTCTGAATTTTGTATAAACGGATACATATTTATAACTTGACAGATTTGTTTTTCACTCAAAGTAGGAGAGCCTATTCTTACTTTGTTTAGGTTAACTAAGTACAAAATGCACCTGTGAGAATGAAAGGCTTACAAGATGATGATGATGTGTGTAAATTATTTGGAAATGATTTTACTAAGTCAT
Source organism: Anolis carolinensis (assembly GCF_035594765.1). Taxonomy (NCBI): domain Eukaryota; kingdom Metazoa; phylum Chordata; class Lepidosauria; order Squamata; family Anolidae; genus Anolis; species Anolis carolinensis. The sequence goes on along the minus strand of NC_085845.1, from coordinate 128,850,329 downwards.
CACTTCCTGATATACCCACGTGCTCTTCAGACTCAAGAAGAGGTGCATAAATCTGGATACAGAAGAATTTGTATTCATCTACAAAATGAGGTATGAAAGATGCATACATTATATATTCAGAAACTTTCTAGGCCACTCTAATGTTCACTATAAAAGGCTTCCGTAGTGTGATTGATTTCCTTCCTTTGGAAAATTCAAATCATGTACAATAATTTGAAAAAAAAAAGAAAAGAAAAGAAACAGCATTATAGTAGAGTCTCACTTATCCAACATAAACGGGCCGGCAGAACGTTGGATAAGCAAATATATTGGATAATAAGGAGAGATTAAGAAAAAGCCTATTAAACATCAAAATAGGTTATGATTTTACAAATTAAGCACCAAAATATCATGTTATACAACAAATTTGACAGAAAAAGTAGTTCATTACACATTAATGCTATGTAGTACTGTATTTACGAAATTAGCACCAAAATATCATGATATATTGAAAACACTGACTACAAAAATGTGTTGGATAATCCAGAACATTGGATAAGTGAGTGTTGGATAAGTGAGACTATACTGTATATGAATTATTGTGTCCCTCCCACTTAACACTCTATTTGTGTGTGTAAGGAACTGTGTAACTCTTGTAATTCACTCTAGTCAATGAATATAAGACAATTTAGTGACTAAAGGAAGACTAAATCTATTCCATTTATTACCACTGACTGGATTTGTGGCCAAGTACTGGTGAATGAGTAGATACAATGATTCAGAATAAAGTTTTTCTTAAAAAAATTCAAAGTAGATTTGAAGAGAGCTGTAGAAAAGAGGCATGTAGGTTCATCTACAAAGAGTTCATCTTTTGATTATTTTTATAATCCATAATATTTTTTCCCTGGAGCTGCCCTGGAAACAGCACATACCTGATAAATTAGGGTCATGTGTCCAGATTGTCCAGTCCCATGCTGGCACATTTCTTTCTCTGCATGCCCCCATTCCTTGCTGACCACAGAACTCCCTGAGAGTACCTGGCCATTATTGAAATTATAACCAGGTGCCCATGCGATCAACAATGGGGAGTAGAGTGTCCCTGCTCCAAATGGACCCAATCCAACTACCCAGATGACCACAAAGCCTCAGGATACTCCAGAGTTTCCTTTAAACTCCAGAGTATCATTAACTTTACTGAAAGTAAAGCAGAGTAAGAACCGGGGGGGGGGGGCTGCCAAAAATTCACCAAGGGCATGTCTGAGAAGCAAGTTGCTAACTGGCCCCTAGGAAGGGGAATTGATTACCTCCACTGCTAAATGTCACTTTCCCTATTTTTCATTCCATATACCTCTCGTACACTGATTCACATCCCTCCCAGAAATTGGGGGACAGGGATGGAATCTGCAATGCAGTTGAGGCCAGGTTCCATAGTAAATGTAATCAGCTTCCTGGCTTCAAAATGGTTCTAAGCATGGCAATCTTATCGCCCCTGCAACCATCAGTTTCTCCCAAATTGGTCCCAAGCTGAATTATAGTGCCACTGTGGAAGCACCCTTACAGTGGTTCTTCTGTGTCCATGGGTTGTGTATCTACAGAGTCAACCAGCCATTGATTGAAAATATTTTTTAAATTCAAAATCAAAACTCGATTTTTGCCATTTCTAGAGGTGTGCAAATTGCCAAAAATCTGCGTTGTTTGTTTTTACAAATTTTGGCAACCTCTGTTTTGTTTCTAAAGTGTTTTGAAAAATTGTAAGGGGTCCGTTTTGTATCTAATATGAAGTTCTGAAATTTTTGTTTGTTTTTCTTTTTATTATTTACCCTTCTCTGCAAAAGGGGATGCTTTAACAAATAGAATCATAGAATCATAGAATCATAGAATCATAGAATTATAGAATACTAGAGTTGTAAGAGACCTCATGGGCCATCCAGTCCAACCTCCTGCCAAGAAGCAGGAAATCGCATTCAAAGCACCCTCAACAGATGGCCATCCAGCCTCTGCTTAAAAGTCTCCAAAGAAGGAGCCTCCACCACAGTCCGGTGGGGAGAGTTCCACTGCCGAACAGCTCTCACAGTGAGAAAGTTCTTCCTGATGTTCAGGTGGAATCTCTTTTCCTGAAGTTTGAAGCCATTGTTCCATTGTATTTTTTAAAAATACAATTTTCTTTACATTGACACAAAATAAACAGGGCATCACACGCCCCACATTTTGGAAAGATTTGCACACCTACTGATTTTTAGGGAATTCTTAAAAGTTATGCCCAATTTTTTCCCATTTCTGACACTAAATTTTCCCCATTATACTGGCCTTCTGTCCCTAAAGCAGCAGCAAAAGATTCCTACATGTGAATGGCAAAATTTACAACTAAAGCCCTTCTGACTGAATTGGATGATAAATATGAAATGATTTTTTTTGTCATACACAAAATGTGATTCAACTTTTTAAAGCCTTTGGTTTGTTCAGTTCTCAGCACAGATTGAAGTGTGGAATGAAGAAGTAAAGACCAGTTCTCTAGAGAGAGCAGGGTTGCAAGGTCTGTTATGTTCTTTTATATAAGAAAGGTACACAGTGGAATGGACTGTTCTGACCTTTGCAACTCCCTGTGTTAGTGCTTCCTTAGACATTCGAAATACTGTTTGCAAAAGTCTGTCCCTATAAAAAATCCCATTAAAGTTTAAAAAAAGCAAGCATAGCAGTTGAAGTCCAGCTGGTTTCTAAAATTTTAGAACCCATTGGTGCAAGAGAGATATGGTTTTGCTTAGGCCAGAGTGGTAGCCAGAAAAATTCTGGAAGGGAGAAAAGAGAAGAACAATGTTCTTTGAAATGTCAGATTAATTTAGTATCCATGCAACTATTACATCCAAGCCTCATCATACTTGTAAATATTATTTTGTGACATATAGGACAATTATCTCTATAGTTTCAATGTAGTGGAAAGACTTGTTGCTATAGTTATTATTTTATTTTATTTATTTACTTTGTTTTATAACCTGCCCTCTCTTCCTCACTGAGGGACTCAGAGCAGCTAACACTCGGCAACGATTTGATGGCATTCAACATGATCCAATACTAATAAAAATACATAAACTCGCAAACACAGAAATTTCAACAGCAATATATAAAACATGATAAACAGTGTTACAACCATATTAGGCATGTGCAATCCATAAAAATGGTTCAAAGGGCATTTCAAAACTAGGGAGACCTGGCATTTCAATTCTAAAGTGTTTCTAAAGTATAATTGGTGAAAATTTCATTACTATAATGAGAGCAATGACATTTCGTTACTTTCTGATTATTGTAATTTCTCATTAATTACTTTAATTGGGGAAACTTCAGGGGGCTCTCTCTCCCCCATTTTACAGCTATTGGAGTGAAACTGTTAGACCACCAAATTTTAGAACATTTCACTTATCCACAGATTTTTGGGGAATTTTCATCTTTAAAAAAATTGTTAAAAACTGCAAGAGCCATCTCTTTGAATTTTCTATACAATGACACAAGATAACAGGGGATCATTCCTCCCAATGTTCCAAAATATTAATACAGCTACTGATTTTAGGGAATTCTTAAAGTTTTGACAAAAAAAAGTTTTTTTAAAAAAAGTCACAGCAGCTCTCTCATTGAGTGTCTCACATATTAACCAATAGAAGCCAATACCAATACATTTTCATAGAATCCTAGCATTGGTGGGAACCCCCAAGGTCCATCTAATCCTTTTGTCCAGGCAGAAGGGCACCATCCATACACTCCTGACAGATGGCCTTCCAGCCTCTAAACTAATTGATATGCTTTCCATTTTGAGTAGGAAGGGATCCACCCTGCAGTGTACAGTGTTTTACTTACTAAAAGTGCCATACAGTCTCAGTCCTCCTCTTTGCAGATTGAACAATTTATTGGAATCTGGCTGGCTTCTGCTATGGAAGGACGGAAGAAAAAGGAAGAAATTAGTAAGACATCTTCCTAGGCACATTTCTGGCTGGTTACACACATGAAAAAAGTCTGCTCCAGCCCAGGTATAATAAACCCAGATTTGGATGGGCTTCTGTCCCCACACCAGACTGAAAAACTTGCACTTGCCACTGGGTATCTAGATGCCCTCCCATAACCTTCTGGGAAGGCAGTGAGATGCCTACACCCCCCTCTCCAAACCTCTTAAAACCCACTTTTAAAATAAACATAACTACGTACTGAACAATTTTTTACATGGCTATTAAAATATAAGTTACAATGAATATAATAGTTTTCTTTTGTTTGGATCTTAAACATGTTTATTAGAAGTAAATCTCAATGAGGGATCAGTTCAAATAGAAATGTAGTAATTATTTGACAGTGCATTTTTATTTCCTTTTTCATTTCTTTGTGTGTGTGTGTGTGTGTGTGTGTGTGTACAAATGTCTAGGCTAGAATGTACAAATTCCACACAACCCATCCTACAAAAGCAATCTTAAAGCAAGTGACAATCATTATCATGGCCACAGATAAGTTACTACATTGATGTGAATACAGTATAACTTATTTCGCTAAAAAAATAAATCTATTCAGAAGAATGATACAATGGTATAAATCCAAAATTATCCATAATAGAAACACTATATATAACTTTTATAACTTATTTCCAAGAAAATCATATTTGCTCAGAATAATAAGAGATAAGTTATATTCACATTAATACAACTTAATTCTAAGTAAATACAAATAAACGCAGAGTACTACGAGATTGATATGAAGGTCCAAGCCCAGACTTAGTCCCAATGGAAAATATTTACATCAGTAGAATTTGTTTCCAAGAAAATGTTAATGGAGCAAGAAAACTATAATGGGCTAAATCCAATGTTGGCTACATTAGTGCCATTGAAATGCAACAAATGTGCAAATGTCCACTTATTTATTAAATATTTCATTTGATAGTTTAGTTACGTTTATATCCTGCTTTTCCTCTAATGAGCTGCTGACAGTGTACATAGCTTTCCTCATCATCAATTTAGCCTTACAACAATATTGTGAGGAACATCAGGTGGTTAAAGCAGTGGTTCTCAAACTGTGCTCCTCCAGATGTTTTGAACTTCAGCTCCCACAATTTCTAACAGCTGGGTGGGACTTCTGAGAGCTGAAGTCCAAAACACTTGGTGGAGCACAATTTGAGAAACATTGGACTAAAGTGTATAACTGACCCAAGATCACCAGGAGCTCAGCCATTCTCTCAATGAATGTATTATATAGGGGATTAAAATTAATTTTATATTATATACACATTCAGAACACAATTCACGGAAGATTGAAATTTTGTGCTTGAATTGGCAGAACCCCATGAAATCAACAGAACCACATGAATCATGAACGAATTTCCTTCAAATTAATTAAAGGTATCTTGAATGCAATTAAAAAGCTGTTTAAATGTGTACATTACTTCACATTACAATATATGATCACCAGCAAGTCAAATATTCTCCCCAAATAATTAAGACTACTGCACAGGGCATTCTGTGGAGAATAGTGACATCCTAATGCTACACAGCAAAAACAGATTATTTGAAAATTGAATCTAATTGGACTATAATTCACATCCATTAAAAGACCTGACATTTTTCAAATGAATGAAACTGCAATAAAAATCAATTCACTGTACAACAGTAACATATTACTTACACACAGTTAAAATGTAATCATTTTAAAAAGACAAACACTAAGCTACGGCAAATAATTCCATTACCCCAGTCTACACTGCAACAGCGAACCGTCATGGTTTAGTGGTTTGAGAATTGGACTATGACTCTGGCAACCAGGTTTTAATACCTATTCAGCCATGGAAACCCATTGGGTAACCTTGGGGACTTCATGCTCCCTTAGCCTCAGAAGAAGGCAAAGACAAACCTCCTCCTCTTTGAACTACTCTTGCTGAGAAAAACCCATAATAGGCCTTCCTTAAGGTTGCCAATTTTAAAAGACAAAACAACAACACTGTTTTGCATTAAAAAAGAAACCAGTGCAACAAAAAACTATTTTTAAACCCCTCTTAGCTCTTAACATTGCAGAAAGAATGTTGGGGGTCAGCAAATGTTTCTTAGATTTGAAGAACTGGATAATCAGACAAACACATATTTAAAATATTTGCTAAGAAGCTGCAAAGAAGCAGAAGTAGAGTTTATTTCACTATGATAGGTCTCTCAACCTCATTCATTGACTATCTGACCTAAAATTACAAGTTTTATTTCCATTTATGAGCAGCGTACAAACTGCTGATCTGTCAAGTGATATTTTTAATGGCTAACCAAGAAATAACACCAGATAAAGAAAGTTGAGTTAAACCAGCCATTCTCAAAGTCTGGTCCTTCAGCTGATTAGGCCTCCAACTCCAATAATTCCTGACCATTAAACAAACTGCTTCTGGGAAGGCTTCTGGGAGTTGGAGGCCCAAATAGCTAGAGGGCTGCAGTTTGAACATACCTGGGTTAAAGAAAGGCCACTTTATGGAATCAATTTCTTATTTAACTTGCCTGAACCTAAATGGAGCAACCTGATGTACTTGTCTGCAACTGTGCATAAAGGCAAACAAGAAGGTAGCCAAGCCATAAATAGCATCAAGCCATGTCCCATCACATACCATGACCATGGAGGCCATCAAGAAAGGAACTTCCCCCTACATTGTCTTTCTCTGTGCTGGTCCTGGTATGCATCCTCTGATATAAATTTCTTTTATAAAATCACGTTCTCAGAAACATCTGCAACCTTACAAATTACAAATAATGCCCCACTCCTACACACAATGATGTGGCTGCTAGTCATAGTGAATACTTTGACACTTCTGATTAAATACAATAGATTGGTCTGGATGTTTCATTATCTAGGGAAATAAGAATAAAGTAGCCTTGTGGTGGTGGAATTTATTTTGAAGGTGGGAGAGAATGATAATTGGCACTTCCCCAAGCCTGATGGTGTTTTTTGCTTTCTAAGTACCAAGCTGTGTTTTGTTGCAGTTCATTTGGGAAAGGAAGATGGTGGGTACTTTCAAAACAGCATAAACTTTTCATGAGCAACATCTGTACACTGTATTGAACACACCTGAGACTAGCAAATGTCAACAGTTTTTGGAAGCCTCTCTGGAAGTGAATAGAACTCAGTAATTGGACTGCCAGAGACTCATTCACTTGGACATTCAGCAAGAGAGTAAAACAATTGTAAAGAAACTTATCTTGTCATATTTTCAGACATCCACACTTCCTTTATGTCAGTGAAATGCACACTGGACTTGCTCAGTACAGATTCCTGGATGCTTCTGCTACTAGAAATGTAATTCTCCTGTAATTTCCTTGTAAAAAGAAGTGACAAGTAATTTTGGCAACTTCCTTCCTGCTGGAAGATAGTTTTAAAAATTGTACACGTTTTACAGAATTATTCATTGTTCAAGACTTAATCAGCATAAAATTAGCAAATGATATTTTTGTGCAGAAAATAGCATTTTCTCTGTGGAAAATAATATTTCTAATTTTTTGTACAAGAAAACAAAAACATACAAATTTTGTGCAGTACTTTGTGAAAAGGGTCTGAAATGAAACAGCTAATCAGGGCTTCTTGACACTTGAAAAGTATATATTTTACAAGCTTTTTGAAATGTTCTTGAATATTTCTTCAATTCCTAACAACCACTTTTTAGATTTTTTATTCTTCAATTTCTACCCTTCAGCTTCTATGCAAAGTAATGAAGGTAGATATTTCACAACTCTGAATAGTAGTTGTATGTATTGTAGGAGACCTTTGTAAATGATAGATTGCATTATTTCATTTGCTTCAAAAAGGCTTGAGTCAGTTGTGAGTCCTAGATCTGTATTCTCTAGTCCTACCTTGACAGTACAACTCTCATATACCAACCCAATATAGTTACTGTAAAATATAAAGAAATTACTAGATTCAGTATAATGTAGTATAGATTTGGCATTTCATCCTCTCTCAGGCTTAGAGAAAAGCAATGGGAATCCTCCTCTAAATCTTACCAAGAAAATCCAAGGATAGGGTTGTAATAAGCCAAAGTAGATTTGACAGTACAAAACAACAATACATTTTTGGCTCACGAAGCTGTATTTTCAAAAGATTCTAATTCTCTATGAAGGTTTTCATAAAAGGTGTGCACAATATGGTTCTGTAGTCCCAGATTTGGCTGCCAAATGCATGAAAACAAGCCTGGAGAGGGGCAGCCAAAATTTTAGCTAGTTCAGATCAGAACAGCCAGATCTTTTCAGCTTATGGGGGCTAATGGGGTTGAGCAGCACTCTGCCAAAGGTGGAAGCAGAGTGTGGGCAAGCTGTGGCTCCTTTTCTTCTTTCTTTCCTGGCAGTTTCTGCCATCCCTTCCTGAACCCCTCCCCCCAGCACCTGCTTGAGTCAAATGAGTACTTGCTTTCCCAGCAGCACTTTGTGTGGCATGGGCATTGAAGGAGCCTGTGTTCCCTCCTGAGACATGATAGGAGTTGAGGTTTCTCTCTGTGTGTGTTTCTCACTTTCTTTCTCACTCACTCAGAGATGTGGTTGACTGTGTCCATTCCCCTCCCCTCTTGTGGCATGCACTTGAGGCTTCAGTTCCTAGAAAAACCTCTTGTATTTTTTTTTAAAAAGCTATGGTAAAAAATTAAAATTTTCCCAAAAATCAGTGAATTGGTCAAACGTTCTGAAACTTGGCAGGCTTGCAGGTGTAAATGTACCTTACAAGTGAGGCAGGTGTCATGCTGATAAGTCTGAAACTGACAGAGAAACAAGCCTCTAAATTTTCCCTTTTGGATCAAATTTTCCTGCATTAAAACAGAAACTCCTCCCAAATTCAGGAAGTTCCCTAAAAATGAAACAGGGGTCAGGGGGTCAGCTGAAAACCAAGCAGTGAAAATAGCATGGGGTTTTCCCAAATTACACATCCGTAGTTTTCATATCTGCACATATTCAAAATGTACACAATATGTTATCTACAGATATCATCTTCATTAGATTGTAAAATTTTGTGCACCACTTTGTATGGACATTTAGGTTTCTCTGCATTCACTGCAAAATGCATGCAAAAATTTATACATTGGGAGGGATTATATAAAATGTACATGTTTCTGTGGAATTGTCCTTTATTTTGACTGGGAAATTAATTATTTGACTGACAACTAGGTTGTTTATTCAAAATGAAGCACACAGATGCACTGCTCTTTCAACTCTTCACACACAAACAGATTTATTTTACTATTTTACAGCATCTGTGATATAAAGAATAATGGCCAATCTGATTTTTAAATGATGGCTAGTTGTACTTACATGAGAATTTAAGAACCAAAGCCCCTTAAATATTCAGTGAATCAAGTGAGAACACCCCACTCCAGTCTTTTTACTCAAATTGTTGATAGATGGTGGATTTTAAATATATTACATATCAGAACTTCGTATTATAGGTTACAGTTAGGGCCCTTCCATACAGGTGCTTAATCTGGAGTAAGAAAGTGGGATTAAAAACCTTGTTACCTTAAGAAGGATCCTCACACTGAGCCATTAGTCTCGGGAAATGGTCTCACAGCATCCAGAAACGTTTGAATAGTGTGAATTGGAAAAGTTATGGGACAATTTCTGGAAGTTTTTTTTTTCTTACTGACCCTCCACATGCACTACACCTCATAAGCACTGGTGCAGATATAACAAAATGCACACAAGCAGATTTCCTGTCATCATCCTGGTGCCTTTGTTTGTCCTCTTGAACTCTGTTTCCCTTTAGGGTCACTTGCCTGCCATGCTGGCCCACTGTATAAATTCTGTTTAATTTCAGAAATATGACAGCAAGGAATAGTAGGATAGAATTCTCATGGGAATTGCTTTCCTCTCATGCTTCTATTTGGCTTCATCTGTTTACATCTTGAACCAGCTGTTTCAAAATTATAAAATGGGGATAAGTACTATACCAGCATATTTCAATGAACTCTCATGTTTGTTTGTTTTTGAGTGCAGGGATATACAGTAGGCATGCGCGTATCTTCGGAATAAGTAATTTATCACAATAAATTCATTGTTCAAAATAGATCTGAAGGGGTTCCGAGGTGGTTTGGCTCTTCGGAATTAATTTTCCAATTCGAAGCGTTGGTGCCCATGCCGCTAAATACCTTCGGATAACCTTCAGATATATGGGAAAGTGTTTTAATTCAACCAACCTTTGCTATTCAGGAGAGAAATCCCCCTTCCTGTTTTGGAGTGGTTGCTTTCTATGGGTCTCTTAAACCGGCTTCAGAAGTGGAGGGAGCCTGGATCTTGTCTTCCCGCACTTAAACTCGGGCTTGCAAAAGTGGAGGGTGGATCTCTCTTGCAAACCAATTTGTCTTCCCATGCTTAAACCGGGGCTTGCAGAAGGGAGAGAGCCTGATAATGGATAATGGCTTTAATTCTACAGGATCTCCCTTGCAAAACTCCTCTTGCCTTTGCCAGAAACTTTAAGTGAGGAAAGGGGGAAAAGGAGGGGGGATCAATCCCAATGTGCCGACAAAACCCCAAACTAGAACTCTCCACCCAATGGGCAGGGAAAGCAAACTATCACCCTGCTAAGGATTTTCTACAATTCCCCCCTATTGTTTTAAATTACCCTGGTTATTATTATTATTATTATTATTATTATTATTATTATTATTGGCACCCCACTTTCCTCTCTAGATTTGAGACAGAAAAGGATATATATATATATATATATATATATATATATATATATATATATGTGTGTGTGTGTGTGTGTGTGTGTGTGTGTGTGTGTGTGTGTATCATTCTGAGAAGGGAAAAGGTTGCATCTTAAATCTATGTTTTAGTAGTATTCATAGAATCATAGAATCATAGAATAGTAGAGTTGGAAGAGACCACATGGGCCATCCAGTCCAACCCCCTGCTAAGAAGCAGGAAATCGCATTCAAAGCACCCCCGACAGATGGCCATCCAGCCTCTGCTTAAAAGCCTCCAAAGAAGGAGCCTCCACCACGGCCCCGGGGAGAGAGTTCCACTGTCGAACAGCTCTCACAGTGAGGAAGTTCTTCCTGATGTTCAGGTGGAATCTCCTTTCCTGTAGTTTGAAGCCATTGTTCTGTGTCCTAGTCTGCAGGGGAGCAGAGAACAATCTTGCTCCCTCCTCCCTATGACTTCCCTTCACGTATTTGTACATGGCTATCATGTCTCCTCTCAGCCTTCTCTTCTGCAGGCTAAACATGCCCAGCTCTTTAAGCTGCTCCTCATAGGGCTTGTTCTCCAGACCCTTAATCATTTTAATCGCCCTCCTCTGGACGCTTTCCAGCTTGTCAACATCTCCCTTCAACTGTGGTGCCCAAAATTGGACACAGTATTCCAGGTGTGGTCTGACCAAGGCAGAATAGAGGGGGAGCATAACTTCCCTGGATCTAGACGCTATACCTCTATTGATGCAGGCCAGAATCCCATTGGCTTTTTTAGCAGCCGCATCACATTGTTGGCTCATGTTTAACTTGTTGTCCACAAGGACTCCAAGGTCTTTTTCGCACACACTGCTGTCAAGCCAGGCGTCCCCCATTCTGTATCTTTGATTTCCATTTTTTCTGCCGAAGTGAAGTATCTTGCATTTGTCCCTGTTGAACTTCATTTTGTTAGTTTCGGCCCATCTCTCTAGTCTGTCAAGATCATTTTGAATTCTGCTCCTGTCTTCTGGAGTGTTAGCTATCCCTCCCAGTTTTGTGTCGTCTGCAAACTTGATGATCGTGCCTTCTAACCCTTCGTCTAAGTCGTTAATAAAGATGTTGAACAGAACCGGGCCCAGGACGGAGCCCTGCGGCACTCCACTTGTCACTTCTTTCCATGATGAAGACGACGCATTGGTGAGCACCCTTTGGGTTCGTTCGCTTAGCCAATTACAGATCCACCTAACCGTAGTTTTGTCTAGCCCACATTTTACTAGTTTGTTTGCCAGAAGGTCGTGGGGGACTTTGTCGAAGGCCTTGCTGAAATCCAGGTATGCTACATCCACAGCATTCCCTGTATCGACCCAACTCGTAACTCTATCGAAAAAAGAGATCAGATTAGTCTGGCATGACTTGTTTTTGGTAAATCTGTGTTGACTATTAGCAATGACCGCATTTGTTTCTAAGTGTTCGCAGACCACTTCCTTAATGATCTTTTCCAGAATTTTGCCTGGTATTGATGTGAGGCTGACCGGACAGTAATTGTTTGGGTCGTTCTTTTTTCCCTTCTTGAAGATAGGGACCACATTCGCCCTCCTCCAATCTGCTGGGACTTCTCCCGTTCTCCAAGAACTCTCGAAGTTCCTCTTAATGTATTCCTCTTAATGTGACATGTGTCAGCCCCATCCATTCCTGAGTGTAGGAAGAAACCCACTCCTAGATCATCATCTTATCCCAAATTATATGGCAGTGGGGATATATATTCTCCTCCTCCTCCTCGTTTGCAAGAGGAATCAGGCTGGATCCACACTGACCTATATCCAAGGATCTTATCCCAGATTTTATGGCAGTGGGGACATATATTCTCCTCTTCCTCCTCCTCCTCCTCCTCCTCCTCCTCCTCCTCCTCCTCCTCCTCCTCCTCCTCATTTGCAAGATCAGGCTGGATCTACATTGGCCTATATCCCAGGATCTTATCCCAGATTATATGGCAGTGGGGACATATATAATCCTCCTCCTCCTCATTTGCAAGATCAGGCTGGATCTACACTGGCCTATATCCCAGGATCTTATCCCAGATTATATGGCAGTGGGGACATACATAATCCTCCCCCGAATTGGGAGCTGCTTTTTTTTTTGCAAAGCTTTGGAGAACTTATTCAGAGGCTGATGGTCATCTGTCAGGAGTTATTTGATGGTGTGCTATGATTTCTGTCATTTCCTAATTGTTTCTGTCATAAAAACAGCAAGGGACATTGTCCTATAAAAATAGCACAATATGGTTTGTTGAGTTTCTCTCCACCAGTTTAACAAGGTTTCAGACACAAAAACAAAGTTTCTGAAGTTGGACAATGAGTTTCAAAGTAAAGACAACCCAATGAAACAGGAAATAACACTTTCAAACCAGGAACAGATTTCTGGAATTATTAAAAAATTGTTTATTATAAAAGCTATGAAAATTTGCCAAAACTCAGAGGATAAGGAAAACATTCTGAAATTTGGTGATCTAACAGTGGTAAATGTTTTCTACCACTGTAGCAAATTTTATTAGGATAGGTCAAAAAATGAGGGAGAGAGAGGCCCCTCAATTTTTCACACTGACGATAATGTTTTCCTTCATGCGCATGCGCATCCTCCATTAACGAAGTTTTGGAAAGTTTTGAATTTTTTTGTTTCACAATTCAGAAATGACTCTAGAAACAAAGCGCCAGCGCCCCCTACTTTTGAAGCGAGTATTGAACCATTTTTTTCATTGTTCGCACATGCCTAATATACAGTGCTCCATAGCAGCACATTTGCAAATTTATAACAAACCATTTAATCACATTTTTAATTCCATCCAGCAATCCAGCACACATTTTCCGTGTGAATCATCTAGCCACCCCCCCCCCCCCAATTCCACTTTCTACTGAAATTTAAGGCCTATGTGGAAGGGGCCTCCATTCTTGTCATAGACAGAACGCCACCAAATAGAGTACAACACAGTTTATTAAAGTTACAGAACTAAGAAATGCCCGTAGGAAGCAAAGGACTAGGCAAACACTTGTCTTCAGTGTGAAAAGTAACAGAAACAGCTCCGTTTGAATTAAAACGGTTCCAAAGGATAAACCGGATTAAACAGGAGTTTAATCCGGATTAAAGCAAAAGTGTTTACTTCAGCCTGACAATTTAAACAAACAAAAGTTGGAAAACAGAGGTCAAAATGAACACAAAAAACTGGCAGCAGATTCCTCTCTGCTACTCAAAAGCTACAGATGAGTAACTCAGGTTGTTTACTCCTCTGTGCAACGAGCGAAATCCGGGTCCAGGCACATCAATCAGGGTAACGACGGTCAGCATGGGTCCCAATCCAGTCCAAGGTCGAAAGCCAAGTGCAGACGTCCTGTGATGACTCATGGGCCATGTAGTCCCGTTCCTAGTACTGTTGTGAATGATGAAGAGGAAAACTTGGGTTTTCCACCATTTCAGCCAGAAAAGGAACTATCCCAGCCAGAAATTGAGCCTTTGCACCTGCAAGAGATTTGTCTTCCAGAAGTCTGTCAAACAAGCCCCGAGCCAAAATCTCCCCCGTTTTCTCGCCATGATTTTTGTAAACAACAGAGGGGAGTTCAACAGGCGTCTCGCAGGAGTGCTAGGATAGCTGCTAAGCATTCAGCTGATTAAGCCTGCTTTCCATGGGAAACTTTAAGGAGTCATGCATCTGGACTCAGAGAATAGCTTTCGTTTCTGGTTCTCCAGAGAACTGCTCTTTGGCGGGAAAACTAGACCCTATTTAGGTGTTTTGCCCACGAAGGGATCTTGCGGAGTCAATTCGTCAGCTACCGGAGCAGCGTGTGTGGACAGCTACTCCTGCTTTCAAGCCTTTGTTCCTGTTCCAAGCCTTCGTTCTCAGCCTTGTTTTCTCCCCGGATCTTGCCTTGTTTCCCGGACCTCGCCAAGTAATTACCACGTTGTTCTTGCTCCTCGTTTCCTTGTTGCCTTGAATCAAGCTTTGTGTGCCAAGAATCAAGTTATTTCCTAGCCTTGCTCAAGTTCATGGACTAAAGGACCTTGTCATCTCCCCTCACTTGCTTGGCAAGTGAGTGTTTCGGTTATTGGATTACAACTTTGGACCTTAATATTTCATATTGGACATTGCTTTTTTGGACTAATTTTGACCTTTCCTGAAAGGTCTACTTCTGGACTATTTCCTATACTTGTTTTTATTAACTTTATATATTTCCTTAATAAAGATATTAGATAGAATCTGGCCTCTGTGTATGGTTATTGGTGCTCTGCAGCCTGGGTCGTGACAGTTTGACTCCGCCACCCTAAGCACCAATTAACCTAGGCCAGAATGTCTACCGGAGCCGGACCGGGGGCCCAACCACTCAGTTACACCATCGACAAGGATGAAGTGGACCGCATCCGTGATAAGCTCAATGCGCAGGAGGGAGAAATAAGGGGATTGAAGGAACGCGGAATCCGTCTCCCGGCCCTGGCGCTGCCAACCAAGTTTACTGGAGAAGCTTCTAAGGTTCATGTTTTCCGTCGCCAATGCCAGGCTTATCTAGAGGCCCGTAATGCCGAGTTTCCCCAAGAAGACATCAAGGTGGCGTGGATCTACAGTCTCCTAGACGGGCCAGCGGCCAACTGGGCGACGGCACTGTTCGACCAAGACTCCCCACATCTAAGATCAGCGCAACAATTCTTGGATCACATTAAGGCGACTTGGGGGATTGAGGACAATTTGGAGGCAGCCGGCCACAAACTCCGGCGCCTCTCCCAAGGGGACAGACCCATGTCCCAGTACATAGCCGAGTTCCGAGTGTTGGCCCATAACACCGGATGGAACGATATAGCCCTCAGAGGACAATTTCGGGAGGGTCTCAACATCGAGATGCTGGAGGAAATCTCCAAGGTGGATCCTCCACACTCTCTTGAAGCACTCATTGATCAATGTTTACGAGCTGAAGTCATGATTGCCAACAGAAGACAATGGATCCGAGGCCAGAGCGGTAGGACCGGAGCGAGACCTCCCGCTCCCACCGGCGTCCAGCCGCGCCCAGTGTGGAGACCCCCGCCACCAGCCCCATACCCCAGAGGAAGCGAGGAGGTGCCGATGCAGTTGGGCAATGTGCGTTCCAGATTAGATGCCGCCGAGAAGGCCCGTCGCCAACGCCTAAATCTCTGCTGGTACTGCGGAAACGGGGGCCACTTTGCCAGAGAGTGTCCAGCCAAAGGGAAGCCCGCCGCTCGTCTGGCGGCGGCGTCCTCCACGGAGACGAAGACGTCTGAGGCGGCTGGCGCACAGCCGGCGGGGGAAGCCAGCGACCGGGCGTAGAGAGGCTCGCCAACCCGGTCAAAAAACCCACTCAAGAGCCGCCAACCGGGGTCCTATTTCTTCTAGTGGTCACCTTGTGGTCAGTAAAAAAAGGACCCGTCATGGTCCATGCCATGATAGACTCAGGAGCCACAAACAACTTCATTGACAGAGAGTATGCCGACTCTCTGGGATTACAATATCACGACTTCAAGAACGCCCGTGTGGTGCAAGCCATCGATGGCCGCCCCCTCAAGACAGGTCCAGTAAGCCAGTGGTCGGAACCCACCAGAATGTGGATAAGGGAACACATGGAAGAGATTTCCTTCTTTGTTACCGAGGTTCCCCACTTCCCTGTGATTTTGGGAATTCCATGGCTGACACTCCACGACCCAAGCATCTCCTGGTCCAACAGAGAACTGCAGTTTGCTTCAAAATATTGCCAAAACCATTGCCTTGTAGCCAAGGTATGCCATGCCACAGACGCTGAACCCATCATCACCTTGCCCAAGAAGTACTCGGAATATTGGGATGTATTCAATGAAAAAGAAGCCGAGAGACTACCCCCACATAGACCTTATGACTGTGCCATTGACTTGGTGGAGGGGGCCCCGATTCCGCGAGGACACCTCTACTCCCTGACTGAACCAGAGCAAGAAGCTCTCAGGGAGTTCTTAGAGACAAACCTCTGCAAGGGGTTTATCAGACCCTCTCAATCCCCAGCCGCTTCCCCAGTGATGTTTGTGAAAAAGAAGTCAGGGGACCTACGCTTGGTGGTGGACTATAGAGCATTGAACAATATCACTAAACGAAACCGGTATCCCCTGCCTTTGATCTCAGACCTCTTAGACCGGCTTCGAGGGGCTAAAGTTTACACCAAACTGGATCTTCGAGGAGCTTATAATCTAGTTCGCATCAGGGAAGGGGACGAGTGGAAGACTGCCTTCCAGACAAAATTCGGTTTATTCGAAACCCTGGTTATGAATTTCGGTTTATGTGGAGCTCCCGCAACGTTCCAGCATTTTGTCAACGATATCTTTCAGGATTATCTAGATCGGTTCCTGATTATCTACCTGGACGATTTTTTGGTGTTTTCTAGATCACAATCAGAACATGAGAATCACGTCAGAATGGTGTTACAACGATTGCGGGATTACGGACTTTATGCCAAGTTGGAAAAATGCGCTTTTGATCTGCAAGAGGTAGATTTTCTGGGATATCGTGTCTCGCCACTAGGGCTCACCATGGACCCGGCAAAGGTCACAGCAGTATTGGAATGGCAGGCGCCAACCAACAAGAAAGAGGTGCAACGATTCTTGGGGTTCGCGAACTACTACCGCAAGTTCATTCCAGACTTTGCCCGCTGGTCTGACCCAATCACCAGCTGCATCCGTGGGAAACAGCCTTTCCGCTGGACAGATCAAGCAGAGAAAGGGTTCCGGCAACTAAAGAAATTATTCACGTCCCAGCCAATCCTTCAGCATCCAGACCCTGAAACCCCTTTCGTCGTGCAGGCGGACGCCTCCGATGTGGCGATTGGGGCTGTACTCCTACAACCAGTGGGAGATCATCTCCATCCTTGTGCCTTTTATTCCCGTCAATTGACCGCACCCGAGAGAAATTACACTATTTGGGAAAAGGAACTATTGGCCATAAAGGCAGCCTTTGAAACTTGGAGACATTGGTTAGAAGGGGCCAAATTTCCCATTGAAGTACATACTGATCATCGGAATCTAGAGCATCTAAGAACTGCCCGCAAGCTAAATCAGAGGCAACAACGCTGGGCTTTATTCTTTGAACGTTTTAACTTCCAAATTCATTATGTAACCCCAGCCCAGACCAAGCAAGCAGATGCCCTGTCACGGAAACCGGAATACGCTGCAGGGCGCAAGGAGACCTCTGAGTCCCAGCTGCTACAACCCGAGAACTTTGCCACGCTCACAGTGGGAAACACCAAATCCACTCCCATTGAATCAACTCCCTCTACTCCAGGGCCCCTTTGTGCTCAGGAAATCAGGGCTAGTCAGCAAACAGATGCTTGGGCACAAGACCAACTTCGCCAAGGGCTACGTTTTCCCTTTTCGCTCAAGGATGGGCTACTTTGCTATAGAAATCATGTTTACATCCCCCCAGGACCGGGCAGGGAAAAAGCACTCCGTCTGTGTCATGACTGCAAGCCAGCAGGGCATTTCGGACTATTCAAAACCATGCATTTGATCCTAAGAGACTTCTGGTGGCCCAAGATCCGCAAGGATGTGGAGAAATATGTCAACACCTGCCCAGTATGCCAGCGCTCCAAGACAAGAAGGGAAAGACCCTCAGGGCTTCTACATCCCCTCCCTACCCCATCCCACCCATGGGAAATAATCTCTGCGGATTTTATCACTGACCTACCACCTTCCTGTGGATTCACCACAATCCTAGTGGTGGTGGACCTTTTTACCAAGTTAGCCCATTTCATTCCCTGTGATGGCCTTCCCACGGCCAAAGAAACTGCAGATCTATTCCTTCAACATGTTTTCAGATTACATGGATTGCCCAAGAGTTTGGTCACAGACCGTGGGTCCCAATTCACCTCTCGTTTTTGGAAAGCACTACAAAAACTATTGGGCATAGACTCTCGTTTATCTTCGGCTCACCATCCCCAAACGGATGGGCAAACTGAGCGCACCAATGCCACTTTGGAACAATACCTTCGCTGTTATGTGAACTACCAGCAGGACAATTGGGTTTCCCTGTTACCGCTGTCAGAGTTTGCCTACAACAATGGGGTCCAGGCTTCTACTAAAGAAACCCCGTTCTTTGCAAACTACGGCTTCCATCCACGTTTCTTTCCTCCTGTCATTGAAACCTCAGAAGTTCCCGCAGCAGAGGACTGGCTGCAGGAACTCACAGCGGTGCAACAACTTTTGCTCCAGCAACTGGACCAAGCCAAGGAGGACTATAAACACCACGCTGACAAACATCGCCAGCCGGGCCCCGAAATCAAGGTAGGAGACCGGGTTCTTCTGTCCACTCGCTTTTTGCCCTCCCATCGCCCTTGCCGGAAATTAGATGCCCGTTTCATTGGGCCCTACCCAGTGGTGGCGCAACTTAACCCCGTGACTTTCAAACTCCAACTTCCGCGCTCTATGCGCATTCATCCAGTGTTTCATCGTTCTCTGCTCCTTCCGGCGGAAGGTGTGCGCCCTGATGCAGACCGGCTGGCCCCCCCTCCTGTTTTGGTGGATGGGGAGGAGGAATTCGAGGTTCAGGACATTTTGGATTCTCGCTTTCACCGCCGCCGTCTACAATATCTCATTGACTGGGTGGGTTTTGGCCCCGAGGAACGTTCTTGGGAAGACGCTTCCACAGTCCATGCCCCCGATTTAACCCGCCGCTTCCATCTGACCTATCCCGCCAAGCCGCGGCCTCGCGCCTCGGGGAGAGAGCCCTATTTTGAGAGGGGGCTTGAGGAGGGGGATAGTGTGATGTCACGACCCAGGCGGCAGAGGCACCAATAACCATACACAGAGGCCAGAATCTAACTAATATCTTTATTGAAGGAATATATAAAGTTAATAAAAACAAGTATAGAAAATAGTCCAGAATTAGACCCTTCAGGAAAGGTCAGAATTAGTCCAAAAAAGCAATGTCCAATAAGAAATATTAAGGTCCAAAGTTGTAATCCAATAACCGAAACACTCACTTTGCCAAGCAAAGTGAGGGGAGATGACAAGGTCCTTAGTCCATAAAACTTGAGCGTGGCTAGGAAATAACTTGATACTTGAAACAAGGCTTGAACGTGGAACAAGGTAACTAAGAACAAGAACAAGGTCCGTGGAATAACTTGGTAAAATCCGTGAAACAAGGCAAGGATTAGTCCTGGGAAACAAGGCAAAGTCCGTAGGTAAACAAAGGCTGGGAAGCAAGGCGAAGGCTGGATAGCAAGGCAAGGCTTGAGCTGAAGCGAGGCTTGAATCGGAGCGCGCTGTCCAGACACAACTCGCTCCGTAGGCTGACGAATTGACTCCGCGAAGTTGCTACGCGGGCAAAACACCTATATAGAGTCCAACTTTCTCACCAAAGCGGTTCTCTGGGAATCAGAAACGAAAGCTAAACTCTGAGACCAGATGTTAAACTCCTTAAAGATTCTCACGAGAACCAATGTTAATTGGCAACATTCTTAGCTGCTATCCTCGCACTCCTGCGCGAAGCTGAATCCAAACTTCTCTGTTGTTTACAAAACTCCCGGCGCAAGAACACGGGAGAAGTAGGCTCTGGGGTTGTTTGACATACTTCTGGGGCACAACTTTCTTGCAGGTGCAAGGTTTCCAGATCTGCCTGGGAAGGATCTGGCTGAGAGGAATCCAGTTCAGACTGGGAAGGTAAAAAACCCAAGTTTTCATCTTCATCAGGGATTACAATGTCCTGAGCAGGACTACAAGGCCCATGGTTCATCACACTATCCCCCTCCTCAGGGCCCCTCCCAAACTGGGGTCCTCTCCCCGAGGCGCGAGGTCGCGGTTTGGTGGGATAGGTCAGATGGAAGCGACGGGTTAGATCAGGAGCATGGACTGTGGAGGCGTCTTCCCAAGAGCGTTCCTCAGGCCCAAAACCCACCCAGTCAATGAGATATTGTAGGCGGCGGCGATGAAAGCGAGAATCCAAAATGTCCTCAACCTCGAACTCCTCCTCCCCATTCATCAAAACAGGAGGGGGGGCCGGTTGGTCTGTATCAGGACGCACACCATCCGCCGGAAGGAGCAGGGAACGGTGAAACACTGGGTGAATGCGCATTGAACGCGGAAGTTGGAGTTTGAAAGTCACGGGGTTTAATTGCGCCACCACTGGATAGGGGCCAATGAAGCGGGCATCTAACTTCCGGCATGGGCGGTGGGAGGGCAGAAAGCGAGTGGACAGAAAAACCCGATCTCCTACCTTGATTTCGGGGCCCGGCTGGCGGTGTTTGTCAGCGTGGCGTTTATAGTCCTCCTTGGCTTGGTCCAGTTGCTGGAGCAAGAGTTGTTGCACCGCTGTGAGTTCCTGCAGCCAATCCTCTGCTGCGGGAACTTCTGAAGTTTCAATGACAGGGGGAAAGAAACGTGGATGGAAACCGTAGTTTGCAAAGAACGGCGTTTCTTTTGTAGAAGCTTGAACTCCATTATTGTAGGCAAACTCAGACAGTGGTAACAGAGAAGCCCAATTGTCCTGTTGGTAGTTTACATAACAGCGAAGATACTGCTCCAAAGTGGCATTGGTGCGCTCCGTTTGCCCATCTGTTTGGGGATGATGAGCTGAAGATAAGCGAGAGTCTATGCCCAGTAGTTTTTGTAGTGCCTTCCAAAAACGAGAGGTGAATTGAGATCCACGGTCTGTGACTAAACTCTTGGGCAATCCATGTAGTCTGAAAACATGCTGAAGAAATAGATCCGCAGTTTCTTTGGCCGTGGGGAGGCCTTCGCAGGGAATGAAATGGGCTAACTTGGTGAATAGGTCCACCACCACTAAGATCGTGGTGAATCCACAGGAAGGTGGTAGGTCAGTGATGAAATCCGCGGAAATTATTTCCCATGGGCGAGATGGGGTAGGAAGGGGGTGCAAAAGCCCTGAGGGCTTCTCCCTTCGTATCTTGGAGCGCTGGCATACTGGGCAGGTGTTGACATATTTTTCCACATCCTTGCGGATCTTGGGCCACCAAAAATCTCTTAGGATCAAATGCATGGTTTTAAATAGTCCGAAGTGTCCTGCTGGTTTGCAGTCATGACACAGACGAAGCGCTTTTTCCCTGCCCGGTCCGGGTGGGATATAAACATGATTTCTATAGCAGAGCAGCCCATCTTTAAGCGAAAAGGGAAAATGCAGACCTTGGCGAAGTTGGTCCTGCGCCCAGGCATCTGCTTGCTGACTAGCCCTGATTTCTTGAGCACAGATGGGTCCTGGAGTAGGGGAAGTTGAACCAATGGGACTGGATTTGGTGTTCCCCACTGTGAGCGTGGCAAAGTTCTCAGGTTGTAGCAGTTGGGATTCAAAGGTCTCCTTGCGTCCTGCAGCGTATTCCGGTTTACGTGACAGGGCGTCTGCTTGCTTGGTTTGAGCTGGGGTCACATAATGGATCTGGAAGTTGAAACGTTCAAAGAATAAAGCCCAACGTTGCTGCCTCTGATTTAGTTTGCGGGCAGTTCTTAGATGTTCTAGATTACGATGATCAGTGTGGACTTCAATGGGGAATTTGGCCCCTTCTAGCCAATGTCTCCAAGTTTCAAAGGCTGCCTTTATGGCCAGTAGTTCTTTTTCCCAAATGGTGTAATTCCTCTCTGGTGTGGTTAGTTGACGAGAATAAAAGGCACAGGGGTGGAGGTGATCTCCCACCGGTTGTAAGAGTACAGCCCCAATTGCCACATCAGAGGCGTCCGCTTGCACCACAAAAGGGGTTCCAGGATTTGGGTGCTGTAGAATTGGCTGGGAGGTGAATAGTTTCTTCAGTTGCTGGAACCCTTTCTCTGCTTGATCAGTCCAGCGGAAAGGCTGCTTTCCACGGATGCAGCTAGTGATGGGGTCGGACCAGCGGGCAAAATCTGGAATGAACTTGCGGTAGTAGTTCGCGAACCCCAAGAAACGCTGCACCTCTTTCTTGTTAGTTGGCGCCCGCCATTCCAATACTGCTGAAACTTTGGCTGGATCCATGGAAAGCCCTAGAGGCGAGATGCGGTAGCCAAGGAAATCTACCTCTTGTAGATCAAAAGCGCATTTTTCTAGCTTGGCATAAAGTCCATGATCCCGCAGTCGTTGCAACACCATTTTGACGTGGTTCTCATGTTCTGATTGTGATCTGGAAAACACCAAAAAATCGTCCAGGTAGATTATCAAGAATCTGTCTAGATAGTCCTGAAAAATATCGTTGACAAAATGCTGGAACGTTGCGGGAGCTCCGCATAAACCGAAATTCATAACTCGGGACTCGAATAATCCGAATTTAGTCTGGAAGGCGGTCTTCCACTCGTCCCCTTCTCTGATGCGAACTAGATTATAAGCCCCCCGAAGATCCAGCTTGGTGTAGACCTTGGCTCCTCGAAGTCGGTCCAGTAGATCCGAGATTAAGGGCAGGGGATAGCTGTTCCGCTTGGTGATATTGTTCAATGCTCTGTAGTCCACCACCAAGCGTAATTCCCCTGACTTCTTCTTCACAAACATCACTGGGGAGGCGGCTGGGGATTGAGAGGGTCTGATGAACCCCTTGCGAAGGTTTGTCTCTAAGAATTCCCTGAGAGCTTCTTGCTCTGGTTCAGTCAGGGAGTAGAGATGCCCTCGCGGGATCGGGGCCCCCTCCACCAAGTCAATGGCACAGTCATAAGGTCTATGTGGGGGTAATTTTTCGGCTTCTTTCTCATTGAATACATCCCAATACTCGGAGTACTTCTTTGGCAAGGTGATGATGGGCTCGGAGTCTGTGGCATGGCATACCTTGGCTACGAGGCAATGGTTTTGGCAGTACGGTGAAGCAAACTGCAGTTCTCTGTTGGACCAGGAGATGTTAGGGTCGTGGAGTGTCAGCCATGGAATTCCCAAAATCACAGGGAAATGGGGAACCTCGGTAACAAAGAAGGAAATCTCTTCCATATGTTCCCTTATCCACATCCTGGTGGGTTCCGACCACTGGCTTACGGGGCCCGTCTTGAGGGGACGGCCGTCTATGGCTTGCACCACACGGGCATTCTTGAAATCATGATATTGTAATCCCAGAGAGTCGGCATACTCTCTATCGATGAAATTGTTGGTAGCTCCAGAGTCTATCATGGCGTGGATCATGACGGGTCCCCTTTTTGCTGACCATAATGTGACCACGAGAAGGAACAGGACCCCGGTTGGCGGCTCTTGGATGGATTTTTTGACCGGGTTGGCGAGCCTCTCTACACCCGGTCGTTGGCTTCCCCCGCCGGCTGTGTGCCAGTCGGCTCAGACGCCTTCGACTCCGTGGAGGACGCCGCCGCAAGACGGGCGGCAGGCTTCCCTTTGGCTGGGCACTCTCTGGCGAAGTGGCCCCCGTTCCCGCAGTACCAGCAGAGGTTCAAACGTTGACGACGGGCCTTCTCGGCGGCATCTAGTCTGGGACGCACATTGCCCAACTGCATCGGCACCTCCTCGCCTCCTCTGGGGTATGGGGTTGGCGGCGGGGGTCTCCACACCGGACGTGGCTGAACACTGGCGGGAGCGGGGGGTTTTGCCCCGGCTCTACCGCCCTGGCCTCGAACCCATTGTTTCCTTTTGGCAATCATGACTTCAGCCCGTAAACATTGATCAATGAGTGCCTCGAGGGTCTGGGGAGGATCCACCTTGGAGATTTCATCCAGCATTTCAATGTTGAGACCCTCCCGAAATTGTCCTCTGAGGGCTACATCGTTCCAGCCGGTGTTGTGGGCCAGCACGCGGAACTCGGCTATGTACTGAGACATGGGTCTGTCTCCTTGAAGGAGGCGCCGGAGTTTGTGACCGGCTGCCTCCAAATTGTCCTCGATTCCCCAGGTCTCCTTAAGGTGATCCAAGAAGCGTTGTGCTGAACTTAGGTGGGGGGAGGCTTGATCAAACAGGGCCGTCGCCCAGCTAGCCGCTGGTCCGTCTAGAAGACTGTAGACCCACGCCACCTTGATGTCTTCTTGGGGAAACTCGGCATCACGGGCCTCTAGATAAGCTTGACATTGGCGGCGGAAAACATGAACCTTAGCAGCTTCTCCAGAAAACTTGGTAGGCAACGCCATGGCCGGGAGGCGAACTCCGCGCTCCCTCAACCCTTTTATTTCTCCATCCTGCGCGTTGAGTCTGTCACGGATGCGGTCCACTTCGTCCTTGCTGATGGTGTAGCTGAGCGGCTGTCCAGCCGGCGCGGCTCCGGTAGACATCCTGGCCTCGGTTAGTTGGTGCTTATGGGTGGCGGAGTCAAACTGTCACGACCCAGGCGGCAGAGGCACCAATAACCATACACAGAGGCCAGAATCTAACTAATATCTTTATTGAAGGAATATATAAAGTTAATAAAAACAAGTATAGAAAATAGTCCAGAATTAGACCCTTCAGGAAAGGTCAGAATTAGTCCAAAAAAGCAATGTCCAATAAGAAATATTAAGGTCCAAAGTTGTAATCCAATAACCGAAACACTCACTTTGCCAAGCAAAGTGAGGGGAGATGACAAGGTCCTTAGTCCATAAAACTTGAGCGTGGCTAGGAAATAACTTGATACTTGAAACAAGGCTTGAACGTGGAACAAGGTAACTAAGAACAAGAACAAGGTCCGTGGAATAACTTGGTAAAATCCGTGAAACAAGGCAAGGATTAGTCCTGGGAAACAAGGCAAAGTCCGTAGGTAAACAAAGGCTGGGAAGCAAGGCGAAGGCTGGATAGCAAGGCAAGGCTTGAGCTGAAGCGAGGCTTGAATCGGAGCGCGCTGTCCAGACACAACTCGCTCCGTAGGCTGACGAATTGACTCCGCGAAGTTGCTACGCGGGCAAAACACCTATATAGAGTCCAACTTTCTCACCAAAGCGGTTCTCTGGGAATCAGAAACGAAAGCTAAACTCTGAGACCAGATGTTAAACTCCTTAAAGATTCTCACGAGAACCAATGTTAATTGGCAACATTCTTAGCTGCTATCCTCGCACTCCTGCGCGAAGCTGAATCCAAACTTCTCTGTTGTTTACAAAACTCCCGGCGCAAGAACACGGGAGAAGTAGGCTCTGGGGTTGTTTGACATACTTCTGGGGCACAACTTTCTTGCAGGTGCAAGGTTTCCAGATCTGCCTGGGAAGGATCTGGCTGAGAGGAATCCAGTTCAGACTGGGAAGGTAAAAAACCCAAGTTTTCATCTTCATCAGGGATTACAATGTCCTGAGCAGGACTACAAGGCCCATGGTTCATCACATGTGATGACTCATGGGCCATGTAGTCCCGTTCCTAGTACTGTTGTGAATGATGAAGAGGAAAACTTGGGTTTTCCACCATTTCAGCCAGAAAAGGAACTATCCCAGCCAGAAATTGAGCCTTTGCACCTGCAAGAGATTTGTCTTCCAGAAGTCTGTCAAACAAGCCCCGAGCCAAAATCTCCCCCGTTTTCTCGCCATGATTTTTGTAAACAACAGAGGGGAGTTCAACAGGCGTCTCGCAGGAGTGCTAGGATAGCTGCTAAGCATTCAGCTGATTAAGCCTGCTTTCCATGGGAAACTTTAAGGAGTCATGCATCTGGACTCAGAGAATAGCTTTCGTTTCTGGTTCTCCAGAGAACTGCTCTTTGGCGGGAAAACTAGACCCTATTTAGGTGTTTTGCCCACGAAGGGATCTTGCGGAGTCAATTCGTCAGCTACCGGAGCAGCGTGTGTGGACAGCTACTCCTGCTTTCAAGCCTTTGTTCCTGTTCCAAGCCTTCGTTCTCAGCCTTGTTTTCTCCCCGGATCTTGCCTTGTTTCCCGGACCTCGCCAAGTAATTACCACGGATCTTGTTCTTGCTCCTCGTTTCCTTGTTGCCTTGAATCAAGCTTTGTGTGCCAAGAATCAAGTTATTTCCTAGCCTTGCTCAAGTTCATGGACTAAAGGACCTTGTCATCTCCCCTCACTTGCTTGGCAAGTGAGTGTTTCGGTTATTGGATTACAACTTTGGACCTTAATATTTCATATTGGACATTGCTTTTTTGGACTAATTTTGACCTTTCCTGAAAGGTCTACTTCTGGACTATTTCCTATACTTGTTTTTATTAACTTTATATATTTCCTTAATAAAGATATTAGATAGAATCTGGCCTCTGTGTATGGTTATTGGTGCTCTGCAGCCTGGGTCGTGACACGTCCACAAGTTCCACCGATAGCCACCGAAGGGATAGTCCAGGGTCGTAGACAGTCAGTCAGTCCAGCGTCAATCCAGAGTAGGTAATTAATGTCCGTCAAAAAGACGACGGAGGTCCAAGCTATCAAGATTAAACACAAGTTGCACAGAAAAACCTCACACAGTTCCTCCCGCCGTCTATGCCCAGTGTCCTTGGTAACTTACGTATCCAGCAACGAATCACACCCGTCTTCAGGAAGTTCCCCAACAAGAGCCCAAGCGTTCGTCCAGATTACCTTGCCCAACGCAATTAGCCATTGATCCTAAACCCCATTTTATCCCAATTCATAACTCCTCATCGCTGTCAGCTGCTATCCTAATTCCAGGTCCCTCATCATCATCATACTCATCAGAGCTAAAACACCTTTGACTACGCCCCACAGCATCCCCAGCTGTGGATCCCGCTCCATCCCTCCAGCCCGTCCATGGGTCTGATCCTGCAACCCGCCAATTGCCTCCCATGCTATCATTGCCGGTGACACCCAAATCCTCCCTCACACGAGTCCACTCCATGTCATCCTCCTCTGAGCTAACCATCTCTTCCTCCATTCCCTCAGTAAAGCCCTCAAATGAGTCTTCATCTGTTGGTTCTGCAAATAAGTCCCGGAGCCGTTTCTTTTCACGCTCCTCAAAAGAGTCTGACTCTCGAGGAGTCTTACGACCACGTCTCCTAGTACCGGAGCCAGAAGGCTCAACCATAACAATTCTACTCTTAGACTTCGTTCTGCCCAGCTTTTAAGTTTCAGTAGAGTGCTCCACTTAGCACTAAAAAAATGGTTATTTGCTTAAACTAAGAAGAAAGTGTCCATTTTTATGATGAATACCACCAGATCAGATGTTTATTGTTAAAAGTATAAAATAAGGAGATAACCTAAAGTGAAGTAAAAAAAAAACTTACTGTATGTTACATTTTACTCTTTTAAAGTGTTCATTACATTTACAACTTTAGCAGTTATTTAAAATTCATTTTTCAGAACATATAATGGTGAAGTAGGAAAACAACCCCAAACAAACTGAAACATTTTGAGTGTAATTATTTTTAATTTTGCCAATATGTGCAGCACAACCACGTGAATCCACTGCAGGGCTGTTTTCTACACAGAAACATCATCCTATCAACTATTTAAAAAAACTATTTACAAACTGAAACATATTTTCCAATCATGTAGTTAGCCTTCAGATAACAACCAGTTGCCTGTTAATTACCCAACAGGAAGAGAAAAAAAAGACTAGGTAGACCAATTCTCTGAAAGAAATTAGCAAACAAGCCCTAATGTTTTGTTTTCTTTTCTTTTCTTTCTTTTTTTTTACAAAAAAATCTCTCTACTTTCTAAAATTATAATATTGACAACTTTTGGTAACATCACACTGGCATATGTCCTATAGCATCAAAGCCAAGGTCAGGAAAACACACCAACATTTAATATCTAGTGTTCTCATATATTATCTGTTAAGCTTGCATATGCCCCATTTGTAAGTTAATGTGTTGTATGCATAGGGGAAAGTGGAGGAGAGGGCCATTTTACAAAGAGTGTTGGCTCCAGTACATTGCTACCTCAAAACATTCAGAGAAGTACAAAATATGGAAAGAAAATTGTATTTTGGTTTGCCTATTCTGAACATACAAATTACGCTTGTTTGTAATAAAACAGAAAACAAACTATTCCCCATTCCCTTAAACCATAGCCCAGTTGTTTAATGATGAGTAATGCACAAGGCAACTTTTTTGTTTCAGGGTCAAGGGATATTGACAGACAAATGTAACCCCTTCCACACATACACACAAAATCAAGTAAATGAAGAAGACAAATATACATGAATAAACATGTGAACTAATTGCAAAGAGTTTAGACTTTCAATTGTATGACAAAATATCAATTTGATGTATAGAACTCTGGCTGGAAATACTGTCTAAGCATTGCATTTCTAGCAGGGTGACCTTTTAAACAATTAAAGCAGGTTCTGTGAACTGTAATCATAGTAATTCTAACCTTCCTTCTGTGTTTTATATAATATAGTGGTTCTCTTCTTGAAAAAATTGAACAGTGTTAGCTGGTTCAATATTTATCTGTGTCTTGAGAAGACCTTCTTCAGGTGCAAGAAATTGGTGATAAGTGGGTTCATATCATTTGAAAACTCAAAGAATCAATTTACATTTCTAAAGGAAAGGTGGCTCACATTCTCAAAAGTAATCTACATCAGTCCTATGAAACTGGCAGTTGTACTGATAGCATTGTTAGAGAATTGGGCCATATTCTATATAATCTACTTAGATATGTATTCATAATTAAGTAACATCTTCTGGTACAACCCACCACTCAAAAATAATTTACTAGATAGCAGTCTCACTGAGATAAAGAAGCCTCTACTGCTGGCAATTGTGGTGCAGGAGGAAGATGTTTCCGTTCTGCTTCCATCAGAGAGTGAGACTTGAGCATGGAATTGTGATAGGTTTTGTCACAGCCTCACTCACTGGTAATATAGGGGGGATGTCATGGGATGGAGGAAAGCCTTATCAAGTTGGAAGGCAAAACTGGGAAGGGTAGCTAACACATTTGAAGATAGGAACAGAATTTAGATCCTGGAGCGGATCATTAAGGAGGCAATCTGCAATCACTTAAAAAGGAATGCTGTGACTACTAAAAGTCAACATGGATTTTTCAAAAGCAAGTCATGCCAGAGTAACCTTTTTGATAGAGTTACAAGCTTGGTAGATGCAGGGATGTAGCATATCTTGATTTCAGTAAGGCCTTTGACAAAGTCCCCCATGACCTTCTTGCAAGCAAACTATGTTAGGCAATGCTACTATTAGGTGCATCTGTAATTGATTAAGTGACCAAACCCAAAGGGTGCTCACCAATGGTTCCTCTTCATCCTGGAAGGAAGTGACTAGTGGAGTTTTGCAACATTTGGTCCTGGGACCAGTACTGTTCAACATCTTTATTGATGATTTGGATGAAGGTTTAGAGGGTGTGCTTTTCAAATTTGCAGTTGGCATCAAACTAGGAGGGATAGCTAAGACTCCAGGGGACAGGATCAGAATTCAAAATGACCTTAAAAGATTACTCAGCTGGGCCAAAACTAACACAATGAATTCCAACAAGGACAAACATAAGATACTACACTTAGGCAGAAAAATGAAATGCGAAGATAAAAATAGGTGATGCCTGGCTCGACAACAGTACATGTGAGAAAGATCTTGGAGTTTTCATGGACAACAAGTTGAACATGAGCCAACAGTATGATGAAGCAGCTAAAAAAGCCAATGGGATTTTGGGCCACATCAAAAGGAATATTGTGTCTAGATCGAGGGAAGTCATTGTTCCTCTCTATTCTGCTTTGGTTAGACCTTAATTGGAATACTGTGTCCAATTCTGGACACCACAGTTTAAAAGAGATATTGACAAGCTGGAAGGTGTCCAGAGCAGGGCGACTAAGATGACCGGGCCCTATGAGGGGCATCTTAAAGAACTGGGTATATTTAGCCTGCAGAAGAAAAGATTGAGAGGAGACATGATAACCATGTATAAATATGTGAAATGGTGTCATAAGGAAGAGGGAGCAGGTTAATTTTTTGCTGCCCTTAAAACTAGGAGCAGTGGGTTCAAATTACAGGAAATGAGATTCCACCTGAACATTAGGAAGAATTTCCTGACTGTAAGCGCTATTCAGCAGTGGAAGTCTCTGACTTGGGGAGTGGTAGAAATGTGATGGGATCTCCTTCTCTGAATGTCTTTAAAATGGATGGACAGCTACCTGCTTGGTAGAGATTCCATACTGAGCAGTAGGTTAAAACTGATGCACCATATAACTCCATGTTTCTATTACTCTTTTGTTACTCTCTTTTAAAGTGCAACCATTAATTTGATTGTTGAATAATAAGTCCAAACATACATAAGTTCTATCAATTCATTTATAGTCCTAATCAGGATTAGAAATAAAATCTATGTACAAATCTTCAAAGGTTTTGTGCTTTCTGTCTATATTTTAAATGAAGATATATTGAATGAGCCCCCCATTTGCCAACCAATTTATTTGTAAATAGTTGTTTTTCTGAACTGTTTGTGGGTGGGTGTTTGATATGTTGAGATAATTTCAGAAATGTTAGCTAAATGTCAAATAGTTTAGTATCTGCTATATAGTAGCATCAGCATCCATATAATTAATCTTCTATCTCAAGAGGGTACAATTTCTATAGCTTCCAACACCTGTTATCAAAAGCTGACAATATTTCAACAGCAACAAAAGCAATGCTGGAGATCTTTGGAAAATATGACATGAGTAAGCCCAAGAGTGGTGGGGACTCAAATAGATCTGTTTCAAGAAGTGAATGTTGATGGTAAAAGAAGTCAGAAAAGAAGTCAGAAAAGCAAACCCAAGACACTTAGAAAGCCAAGTATGACAAGTAACCTGCCCTCCTCCTCCATCCTTTTCCTCTTCCAAACCCTCCGATAGTGCCTCTGAAGCAGCCACTGCATTCACCTTGGCCTCTTCTTCCCTCATACCCATTTCCTCTTTCTCGAGGGCTTCCATTTTGGGCTACATGTTCAGCTCGGTCTGCTACTACAGCACCAACAGTAGTGCGGACCATGTAAGTTGCCACCCAACTCATCCTTCAGAGGGGAGTGGTGGATTTTTTTAGGCAAGGCCTCTTTCTGCCACCGCTTCCCAGGGAAAAGGGCAGCCGAGGATGAAACGTCCTTCTTGGTGTGTGGCCCCATACTTCTCTGTATGTAGCCACATGTCACTGAAAATGGCTAGGCATGTCAGTGCTGACACACGTGTCATAGGTTCGCAATCACAGCCCCAGATCTTTCATCTATCCTACTATAATTTTGTAGCTTCATTGCCCATGGATGCCTCTATATATGTATGCAGTTTTCATATACATTTCCCAAAATTCATCGATTGAGGCAGCAAGAAACATTATGGATCTTCATAGGCATTCGACCTATCCCTCTGAAAGTTTGCTTTCTCATTTAGGGCAATCTTTATCTTCTCTGTAATTTTCAGTCATCATTCCATTCCCATGAAGAATAATAATTAAGTGTGGGTCTTTGGGGGGGGGCTGGGGAGAAGAGGCGTCTACCCCATACAGTTTTATTTCTTGGACATTTCACAGAGCTACAAGTATGTGTGGATATCTGGTTTTGGATACAGAAGGAGCAACACCTGGATAATTATGTTTGCCATTAATATATGGTAAGTGTGAATTGATGTACTACATAGATCCTAACAAAACTATACATAAGTAATTATGGATTTTTGTGAAACTTTTTCTCCATGTTTTGTGTTTATGGCAATGACAAAGCGTCATATGAATCCAGACAACATTCATTTCAAATGCATAAGAATTATTTCATGTGTGCACAGTGAGCTCTGCTGAATTTATTTATGCCAAAATGAACTAGCAATGTATTTTAAATTGTACAAAGATCCAAGCATTTTACATTCATAGCCCGTTGCTATAGCACTCCATTGTATTTTTGTTTTCATCTTTCCTTCTCAGTTTGTTTTCTGAGTCGTGTCAGGGTTTTTTTCCTTCTCCATTTTGTGGGATTTATTTTTCCCTTTCCTTTCACTTGACAAGCCAAATAGTGCCTGCCGTTTGTGATGCTTTGAAATAGTCTCTTGAAGTCTAGGACTTGAAATACATAGGCAGCCTATCTTCCTCCCTGTTTTTTTTTTTTTTAACAAAGTTCAAACTGCAAAACTGTGTTTAATAGCATTCCTTTTGGAGAATAAATACTTTACAAATATTTGGCAATGAATTTTGGCAAGTGTGAAGGAATGTGTGGAGGGCTCTTGACATCTCTGAAAGCTTTTTTATTATTTCAGTTTACCTAAAAAGAAAGGGTAAAAGTTGCATAAATGTATTAGTTTTAGGCATACAGTTAGAACACAAAAAAGTAGCTAAAATGGATAATCCATTTCTCAATACAGAAAGGATCCAGACTTAATTTGAACTCAACAGTGTTTGTTTGTTTGTTTTTTTTCATTATGTTTTTGTTTTTTGTTGAAGAGACAGATATTGGAGAGCATCCAGCAAACTCCACAGGAAAAATTCATTTTGTATTTACTGCTTAAAGCCTATGCATACCAATATGCAACCTAACAGCAGAAATGTATCAAAATGTTTCATGTAGATATGATTGTATAATTATTTTTAGTTCTGTTTGTATTTGTTTTTATGTAGCCCCTGAAGGAAGCCATTGAAACATAGTTTTTAGCCATGGATTCTGTATCCACAGATTCAACAATTCACGGCTTGAAAGTATTATCTTTCTACTTATTTAAAAAAAGTACCAAAAAGAAAGTCTTGGTTTTCTCATTCTATATATGTGACAGCATTTTACTAAGGCATTGCATGTAATGGGACTTGAACATCCCCTGCTTCTGATATCCCCAGAGATCCTACAAACTACAGCAGGTACCAAGAATCCAATGTATATACATAAACAGAAACACGTTGAGCTTATCCCAAATTACAAAAATAAAATAAAGGCCTTCTTTTAAGCATTTGGAGATGGGTTTCCTGCTGTTTCCTGTATTTTTATTTCTTTTTACCTCTGAATTATTTCTGCCTTTCTTCAAAAACATTATTACAAAGTAATAAACAAAACTGAGCATGAGTGGAGCAACAGGCATGTTAACAAGAAGCTGGAAGTTCACATACAAAGGAAAATATCATAAAATTTACAAAAATATTTTAAAGGAATTATAATTGGTAAGATTATTAATCAGCATTTTGCCCACTATCTGATTGTCAATATCTAAATGTACCTTATTAGTTACTGAATAAATTAACCATAGACTGAATGTTTCTCCTCCCTTTAAATAAAGGAAAATAGTGTTTTGAGCCACCATATAGGCTAATAAATTTAGTGCAGAATTAATTCTGTATCTACTCATCATGAATAAAGACATATAATGGTGATGAATAATGAAAATAATGGTAATAAATAGAACCATAGTATAGTTAATTATTTAAAAACCAGTGAAGCTTTCCTGAGGCATTCATTTACTGTGGAATATGATTGAAGCAATGGACATTCTTATTCTCTTATTTTTACCTATAAAGAGGTTGAAAGAATCATGTCACGATTGCAGCTTGTTGTTGATCAGTTGGATGTAATTCTTCACTAATTTAATTCTCAAAAGAAGCTATGAGTATATTCAGCCATTTTCTTTCCCTGTGATAATGTTATACAGAACTGCAAGAAGTCTTCAAAAACTGAGCAGTTTGGCAAAGACTTTCTTGAAGTCTTCACAACCTGAACACTCTGTGGAGCATCGGTCACTTCCATGCATTGTTCTAGGCTCGTTCAAGAATTATTGACAACTTTTTCTTGCAACGGAGTGCCTAACACTGCTCTCTGTTATGACTTTTCCTACTTGGGAAAAGGCAGAATAGAAGAGGTCAGGACATTGTTTATAAGGTCTGCTATGCGAACACGAATGTTGCTTTTCTGGAGGTGAGGAAACATTTAGATAGAGCAGGTCAAGTCTAGGCACTCACCTGGTCAAGAAACCTTGGTGAGTAACGCTTTAATGGAATTTACACAGATGTGCAGTGGTAACTCATTAGTAGAACAGATTTTTAGCATACCAGAGATCCCAGCTTCAAATCATATCATTTTCCATTTAGTAGTAGGAAAGAACTCTGATTCCTGGAAGAAGTAATGCCAGTCACTGTATCCAATGCACTTGTGTGTCTTCTAAGCATTCCTGACTGATGGCAACACCAAGATGACCTTATCACTGTGTTTCCTTTGCATGTTTTGCTCAGAAGGTGTTTTCCATTGCACTCCTCTGAAACTAAGGGCCCTTCCAAACAGCCATATAACCCAGAATATCATGGCAGATAATCCACAATATCTGCTTTGAACTAAATTATCTGAGTCCACACTGCCATATAATCCACTTCAGTGTCAATTTTATACAGTTGTGTGGAAGGACCTTTAGGTCGTAAGGACCTAAAAACATGGATGTTCCTATATGCTTTTGAGTGAATAGTCCCGCCAGATACTTTGCTTGTTTACATTTTCTTACTGCACTTTATCATTGCTCCTCACCTTTATAGGTTTTCAGTGTTTTAATGAGACCATTCCTCCACCCTTAGCACTGATAGCCCCTATACTATCCATATGCCCTATTCAGAGTTTTGCTCATGTTCACCCCCTGCACACACAGTATTTTATGTCTAGGTTTTTAAGTAATTGATGTGTCTTATGTTGTTTTCTGGGCCCCTGGTGGTGACGCTGTGTGTTCAAATGCTGAGCTGCTGAACTTGCAGACCGAAAGGTCCCAGGTTCAAATCTCGGGAGCTGAATGAGCATCCGCTATTAGCCCCAGCTCCTGCCAACCTAGCAGTTACCGCTCCTGCGGGAAGATAACGGCTCTCCATGCAGTCATGCCGGCCACATGACCTTGGAGGTGTCTATGGACAACGCCGGCTCTTCGGCTTAGAAATGGAGATGAGCACCAACCCCCAGAGTCGGTCACAACTGGACTTAACGTCAGGGGAAAACCTTTACCTTTACCTTATGTATTTATACTGCTATATTGTTTTAATTCATGGATTGTGTTTTTAACCTACCGTATGTTGATACTGCGCTTTTCCCCATTTAAGCTTTCCCAAGTCCCTTTGGGGAGATGGAGGCGAGGTATAAAAATCAAGAGAGTGTGACTTGGCCAAGGTCACTCAGTGGGTTTCCATAGCCAAACAGAGATTTTAACTCTGGTCTCCCAGAGTTGAAGTCCATCACTTAGATTACTACGGTGTCTAGAACCACTGCATTCAAGCCGCAGAAAAATCCATGCTTACACTGAGAGATTATTTGTTTTTGAAGCAGGAATCAGGACCTAAGGTTTCAAAGGGAATGTTATTATAGCTAACTTCAAAAAGGATCATTCATACTTTCCATGCCCTTTACCAGAAATGAAAGCTGCATTTAGTATACACAATGGAATTACACTGGGGATGGATTTGACCATATGTCTTTAGCTGTTCTGCAGGCTAACCCTCTGGTGCTGTATAAATATTATATGATACAGAACATGGTTCAGTGCGCCTTTGGCTTTCTTGAGAAAAAGATGTCAGTATTCAAAAGTCTCGAATTTTGATCTCATTTTATTTGATAACTAATTTTAAATATATATGTGTGTACACACACACACACACACACACACACAAGATTGAGATACTAAAGATAATAGCCTATTATGCACAATAGACTATTCCATTTCTCATGTGTAACATCAACATTATACTTGAGAGAGTATTACAGCATTGAGGATGAATACTAGTTTAAGAAGGAAGTGTAGATGATAGAAATAAATGAAATATTTAAGTACTCTTTATTGGTTTGAATTCTTTCAAATCACACAACTTTGATTATTTAAATCAGGGGTCCTCAAACTTTTTAAGTGGAGGGCCGATTCACAGTCCCTCAGATTGTTGGGGGGCCGGACTAGGAGGAAATAATCCAAAATTAGGATTGTTGTTGTTGTGTGCCTTCAAGTCATTTCAGACATTTCAGACTTGATTTAAATAATGCAAAGAACTAAAGAAAGGACCTAATCAGCCCTCATAACTATTAATTCAGGAAATCATAGGAAAGTTCCTTACCAGAAAATTTATCCCAGCAAGCTACAGACCCTCTGATTCTGCAGAGGGGAGGGCTTGTTTACACTGGCCTTATACTCTGGTTTTGAGTAGAAATTACACCTGGATGACCAGCCTATAATTCAGGGTAAAACCAGTTAATCCAATTTTATTTGGTTTTAGGAAAAGTTGGGGAATGCCCCACCTTTTGGGATTAGTTTGGACAGCTGGATCAGTTCTAATTCAACTTAGTCCAGAGTCCTTGTGGCCAGACACTGTCATCCCTTTTTCTTTGCACTCCATGATGATGATTCAGGGTTATGTTACTACTCCAGAGAGCTCCTGTCCATGCCTGGAGCTTTTGTTGATACCAGCAAAGAGGTCCACATAACCAGAGTGAAAAAGGAGGATGATTGTCATTCTTTCTCCTAGATCATGCAGGAGCTTTCATTGATGTTTGGCACGCTCAATTGGCTGCTGCAATGGGAGAGATACAACAGAGCAGGTAAGGTGGCTGTCCAGAATTTGGTTTGAATGGATGGTTTGGATTCCATGCCTGCTGCTGTTGGGGGGACAGTGTCACAAAACAGCTCCATGGAATCCGGCCAGTCCTGAGCATGTCTGTTTTGGACTGGCCCCAGATTATGGTATATGTGCAGATCAGACTGAGGTCATGGAAGCTGAAACGATATCAAAGTGGTATAACTTTGTAGTATAAGATACCTGAGAGTTAAATGCACTTAAATGCACTTGCTAAGTAATCACAGTTACAACACTAGAGCAATAGGAATTGATCCCAACTCTCTTTGCAATGGCTGAACCCAGTAAATATATTGCATCTAAAATAATACAGACTGAAGTTTTATTTTCTTCTTGTGGAGTAAATGCCATAAGCTATAAGGAAGCAAGAGTCATAATTCATGCTATTAAGCAAAATTATATGTTTTCTAGATACCTTGTGTGCAAGAAAACCTTCCATTGGTTTGTTGTGTATTTTCTGGGCTGTATGGCCATGTTCCAGAAGCATTCTCTCCTGATGTTTTGCCCACATCTATGGCAGGCTTCCTCACAGGTTGTGAACTCTGAGGATGCCTGCCATAGATGTGGGTGAAATGCTTCTGCAACATGGCCATACAGTTCAGAAAACTCACAAAAACCCTACAATTTAATTGCTTTTTGATTGTTGTATTGTACCTTTTAAACTTGCCTAGTGTGGAGTGTTAGCCACCTTGAGTCCCCGCAGGGAGAAAGGCAAGGTATAAGTAAAAAGAAGAAGAAGAAGAAGAAGAAGAAGAAGAAGAAGAAGAAGAAGAAGAAGAAGAAATGTTCTTGCCTTTGCTTAACATTTCATTTCCAAACTTCACCAGACAATCAATGTTCCCTGTCGGACTGGGCTGTGGTGCAGGCTGGTAAGCAGCTGTTGCAATAAATCACTATGACCATGAGGTCATGAGTTTGAGGCCAGCACGTGGCGGGGTGAGCACCCATCAATTAAAAATAGAATATAGCCCTTGCTCGTTGCTGACCTAGCAACCCGAAAGATAGTTGCATCTATCAAGTAGGAAATAAGGTACCACTTATAAAAAGTGGGGAGGTAAGTTTAACTAATTTACAACGTTGGAATGAGGAAGTGAGGAAGTGCCATCAGAGTGGATGATGAAGCAGCTGCTCCCCCCTGTGGCCAGAATTAAACATCCCCTCAGGAGAAGGTTAAATTGCCTTTGCGTCTGTCTGTCTGTCTGTCTCTGTCTCGGTTCGATGTGTTTATGGGCATTGAATGTTTTCCCTATATGTATGTAATGTGATCCACCATGAGTCCCCTTTGGGGTGAGAAGGGCAGAATATAAATACTGTAAATAAATAAATAAATAAATAAATTTATAGTCTATTTACCATACTTTGACATCATTTTGATTGTTGTGCCATTTCCCAAAGAATCCTGGTATAGTTAGAATTCTCTATTAGAAAGATCTAGGGTAATCCACATTATAGCTTTCAAAGCTATACATTCAATGTTCCCTGTGAATAAAGCCATAGCAGATAAACTGGTCCCAAACTGCTGTTATTCTGTAATAGAAATCCTTTAAAATAATAAGGAAGAATATAGATGTTAGAATAAACTACCATTCTATCTC
Organism: Anolis carolinensis; assembly: GCF_035594765.1. Taxonomy (NCBI): domain Eukaryota; kingdom Metazoa; phylum Chordata; class Lepidosauria; order Squamata; family Anolidae; genus Anolis; species Anolis carolinensis. The sequence continues at coordinate 128,811,821 of NC_085845.1, read as the reverse complement.
AGGGCCCTTTCACACTCTATAGTTATAGCATTATAATTCCTCTCCATCTACCATGGTTCACTCCTATGCAATCATAGATTTTTCAGTTTAGAGAAGAACATTTTGAATTCTCATTTAGAGAACAATAGTGTTTCACCAAACTACAAACAAGAATTCCATAGGACAAATTCAAGGCAGTTTTTTGCACATTGGTATTTGTATGGTGGTCTTAGGTCATGTTTTCTAATGTATGCCTATAAACTAAGGCTAAAGATTCTGAAGCAGAAATTCCTCTGTGTCTAATAAGAACTTGAAGGTAGAATGCATTCATTCCCACGTGGGCCACAAAATGAAAGTATTCTATGATCTTCTTCAGGGTTTAATTTCCATTTCTACAAGCAGAAATGGCTGCACTGAGTCAGTCAGTGTACTGCCTTCAGTATTCCATAAATACTTACTGTCAGGTTTTGCTTTACTCCTGGGGCCTTTCCCATTGCCTGGATAAAAGGTCTATTGGAAATCCTTATTTGTACAATAAAATGAAACAATGATTACAAATAACATATTTTAGAAAACAAGAAACAATCACACCAACCAAAATGCTAGAGTCTCCCCTCTATGTGCCATGTTAAAAAGGAAGGCAATAAATGATGTAACTGGAAAAATGCGAAGACAGAATAACACCTGTGATGCTGCCATAGCTGAATTCACTAAGTGTTTATGTCTTTTCCGATTCTTCTTTTAATCACATTCTTAGGTTTTTGGTTATATTTCTTGAAAAACAGCATGCACTCTATGCCAAGCACGTTGTTTTATTCATTAGCTTAACATTGGTTTGTACCAAGGGAACTTCTAGTCCACAAATAAAATTTTGTCCCATAGGCCAGCCCATATGGGTCAATGGGACTTCAGAAAGAGGACATTTCTTTCCTCAAAATGTTCCGTTTTATCAGAAGGGAAAGTTATAAGATAAGAATTGAGTCATAATCTCAAGGTAGCAGCTTAGCCACCTTCTCTTCCCTTATCTGGGGACAACAAAGAAGAAGTGAAGCCCAGGCTATGCTCTATCAAAGCTCTGAAGATGTCAGCTGGGTCCTGATATCAGAACTCAACCATATCCTTGAATTCCCTTTATTTCTTTTCTTCTTTCCCTCTACAGGCAAGATAAGGATGAGGGAAGTCCAGTGCACACACAGCCACTGCTTCAAGACAGCTGACTTCTCAAAGTACTGCCTGACTACACTTTGTTATCATTCTGTCTTTCTTGTATAAAGACTATGAAATGAAACCAGTTCCAAAAACATCTATGTATATCCACTGACTGGAGTGGGGAGTTTGAGAGGACTTCACCCCCTCCCTGAAAAGATTTTGTATTTCTTGTCTACATTGACTAGTGTTCTCTTGCCAAAGTTTCAGATAAGAGACCTGCTTAAAACTTTCTGGAGATTGCAATGACTGATGGTGGGAGCTTTTGTTCAAAAACTTCACGAGTTACTACCCTTCTCCATGACTCATGGCAATTTAATTACAGTAGAGTCTCACTAATCCAAGCCTCGCTTATCCAAGCCTCTGGATAATCCAAGCCATTTTTGTAGTCAATGTTTCCAATATATCGTGATATTTTGGTGCTAAATTCATAAATACAGTAATTACAACATAACATTACTGCATATTGAACTACTTTTTCTGTCAAATTTGTTGTATAACATGAAGTTTTGGTGCTTAATTTGTAAAATCATAACCTAATTTGATGTTTAATAGGCTTTTCCTTGATCAGTCCTTATAATCCAAGATATTCACTTATCCAAGCTTCTGCCAGCCCGTTTAGCTTGGATTAGTGAGACTCTACTGTATGTGCATTGTTGTTACAACATTATTCTGTATTCTGCCTCTGGCTCACCACAGGGATATGGTTCCTGAGAACTTTACCAGAATTGAGTGAAAACTTTGGGTCAAAAAACACTTTTCAAATCAGGTATAAATATTATCTAGCAAGGTAGTAAGATGGAGCCTGACAATATGAATACATTCAGACCTCCATTTTATATAAGAAACAACATTTGACTATGCCATTGTATATAATGGGACAGCAACATTTATGGATTTTAGAACCAAACCCCAGCAGATGCCACTGTCTTATGGATTTACAGTCCAAAGCACATGTAGATAGGAATGATGCTAGGGTAACCTTGTGCCCTCAGTAATTTATCACACAACTGATAAAGGAATAGTACTTTAAAAAGTTGGGGCCACTCTCATCATAAAGATGAATTAATCACTTCCTGGGCAGAAACTATCAAACTTTCTTTTACTAGATGATGAGGACAAAAATGAAAGACACTTGGATATTTATACCTGTCCAATAACTTTGTCTATATCTTCAGCCCAGAGCATGTAGAATAATTACAGCAATGAGAAAACATTGAAAATGAAGACATACAGAAAGTTGATGAATTTGACGCAAAACTACATGGACCACATGATGTAAAATGTGGCATCTGTAGAGTTGTAGAAGACAACTGAGTGGTTCTGCCCATTTCCTTTTAATTGAAGGCTATCTCAATGACAGCTTCCTGCAATGCCCACTGTCTGCATATAGTACTTGGGAGGCTATTGGAATAAGTAACCATCGTGTAGTGCAGTATTTCTTCATACAGAATTAAGTTACAAGTCGCCATTCACCAAATTCAAGACCTATATCAGGGTCTCCCCTCCCCACCCTCTCCTCCACAGTCATTCCAGGTCTAGTGGAGAGAGATGGAAGATCAGAGAAGCATCTGACTATAACCCTGTAGCCAGACACAAAATGTTTACATCATATGTTGAGATCCACAGGATCTTTTTGCATTTGGTTACACAGACATAGCTAGACAGGTCTCTGAATCTCACTGTACACTAGACAGAGAATGGTGCTGGTGAAAGGGAGTGCAGCATCTATACAATGAATCTTAGGTGGACAGTTTTGTTTAATGTGATAGGAGGAAAGGAATATACATATCTGTGTCAAGGGGAGAGAGAGAGAGAGAGAGAGAGAGAGAGAGAGAGATGAGTTGACCTTTTATCTGCATTTGCTACTAAAGTTGTGTACAGATTCAATTTACTTCAGTACCTCCAGGAGCTCGTAATGGTAAAGGCCCTCCAAATATGATAACCCACCTGCAACAAAAGCAAGTAGGAGCTGATGTTGGCTCTTTGTCCCCTATTTGGCATTACAATTGAATATTTTTGATCTTCCTTTATTTTCCTGATTCTTTTTATTTAGTGGGACTGACTGGGAGTTGGGGACCTGAGGGAAAGTAGGTGGGGTGCATGTGCACGTGTTTGGGGGCTTCACCCTTTTAGCTTTTTTTTCCCTCATTCCCTTCCTCTCCTTCAGAAAATATTCTAAACAATAATAATTATTAATAATAATTGTAATCCCAGCAAAAAAATAGAAGTCTACTTCTCCTCTAGAGCAGAAAGTTGAAACAGCTTTAAGGAGGCAAAACCCCAAGCAGAAAGGAGACTGCAGCTTTGCAAGAGAGAGGGGATTTTTTTAAGGTAGTCCAGGGAAGATAGCTCGGAGCTCCACTGAGCTCTGGGTCATTGCTCTTCCTTCCTTGGGCCCCCTTAAAATGCCTAAGTTGGACAAGATAGAAGACTTTGGAAAACTGGTGGGCTTCAAAATGAGTAGGAAAAAGACACAGATATTGGCAAAAAAAATAACAAAATTAAAGCAAAAAGAATTAGAACTCTTCTGAGCTACAAGTGACACCAAAAATCAAATACTTGGGAATATATATAATGGCAAAAAAACTCACAATTACTTAAAAACAATTATGAACAAAAATGGACTGAAATAAAAAAAAGGACTTAGAGAAGTGGAAACAGCTGAATCTGTCTCTTTTAGGCAGGATTTCGGCTATAAAAATGAACATTTTACCTAAACTACTATTCTTATTCCAATCCATCCCGATTATAAGGAATTTTAAAACCTTCAGGAATTAGAACAAAGATGTAAGGAAATTCATTTGGTTAGGGAAGAAACTGTGTATAAAATTCACCAAATTAACAAATGAAAGAAAAAGAGGCAGTCTCGGCCTTCCCAATCTCCGACTATACCATGAAGCATTTGGACTTCTATGGATAAGAGACTGGGCCAGCCTCAGAAAAACTAAGAATTTAGCATTAGAAGGTTTTGATTTACGAAGAGGCTGGCACGGATATCTCTGGTAAGAAAAAAGAAAAATCGAGAAAAAAATTGGGAATCACTTTATAAGATTTTTGTTATTAAAAATATGGGGAAGATACAAAAACAGATTCCATCAAAAACTCCCCTCTGGATTTCCCCCCTGGAAGCAACACAAAGGAGGGAACTAGGTTGGGGAAAATGGCCCAGATATAAAGAGATTCTAAAGAAACAAAATAAAAGTTATATTTTAAAGACTCAGGGAGAAATCAAAAAAAATTCACAAGATTACATGGTTTCAGTATAAGCAGCTGAATGAGGCCTTCAACAGAGATAAGAAATTGGGCTTTGAAGAAGGGGGCCAAATTTGGGATAAAATAATGACAACAGAAAAGAAAGTGATCACAAAAATATACAAAGTTCTAATAACCTGGTCAACTGAGAAAGAACAAATTAAACACTGCATGATTAAATGGGTGTCAAATATTGGTCACAACATAGATATCGAGGATTAGGAGAAAATTTGGAATAGCAAAATAAAATTTACCAACGCTTACGACCTGAGCAAAAATTGGTTCAAGATGATGTAACAATGGTACTTAACCCCAAATAAGATGGTGAAATGTTACAAAAATACATCAGACAGATGCTGGAAATGTAGATCACACGTGGGATCATTTTTCCACATGTGGTGGACCTGTAAAAAGGCGACTAAGTTCTGGTTGGACAATTCATGAGGCGATTCAGAAAATGCTAGAAATAAGAATACAATTAAAACTGAAATATTAGACTTCGATCTGGAAAAAAATAAAGACACTGCCACCAATGTGCTGAAAACAACCGTTTTTTTTGGCTGTGGCATGAAAACACCCATTCGACAGTGCACCTGCTTTGGGAGGCATGGGAAAATGGATATGGGAGGCTTTCGATATCCGGCAAGCAGAAATGGATAGTAATTTACCAAAAATGCACAAGCCTATTTGCTACTAATATGGAGCCAGCCATTATATTCATATATGTTGAAAGGGTTTTCTTTAATTTCTCTTTTCACTTTGTTTGTAAAAAATGTCATATAGCTCAAAATTTGCATTTTTTAAAAAGGAAACAAGCAAGTTAATCAGTTGGAAAACTGCATGCAAATATATATACCTTATTTTTTTTAAAAAAAAACAGACTAAAAAGTGTACATTTCAAAAGAGTATGTCGAACACATATTTTAACAAAAATAAAGTACATCTCAATTGTCTTTCTCTTAATACCATATGGCTATTTCTGTAAATACATGTATGGTATTAGGGGGAAGGCAATGATTTAGCTAAAACATAGAACTATAGTGTTGCCTAGCAGAAATTATTTATTACAGAGTCTAAATACACATTCTTAAACTGGGTACCTTAAAATTTAATGTGTTACATATATAAGCCGATGAGTATAGGAACAAGAGAAGAAACTACCAGTCACCAATCCATGAGTATTAAATATCCTGCTGCTGAAATGGCATCTTTACACTGAACATTTAACAAAGATCAATACTGACATTAGGTAGAAGAATTCCACAGGAAACCTGTAGCCAGCAAGAAATCAGGTCACCTTCTCAACTAGCTGCCACAGGATGAGAAATGACTGCCAAGATCTGGGCTAGAGAGGAAGTGTTGCTTGTACATGGAGAGAAAAAACACAAGGTTAATCTTTTTGATGTAAAGATGGGAGAGCCTTTAAGGAACACTTTTTCAGGAAGCAATATTTTGTTTCTAATGTATGACTTTTTCCATTCCTTATATCAAAGGTAGGGAAATCTGTCCTGGCAATCAAATGCAGCCGGAAAAATGTTTCCACACACCCAAGCTTCCTCCATGACCTCATCTATTACCATATATTCCTAAATCTTCTCCCCTCACATATCCCTTTAAAAAAAAGCTTATGTTGATGTTAATGGAAGCTTTAGTCTATTGGAATCCTAATTGTTATCCAGGGGCAAAATCTATTATGATTGTGATCATCATCATCATCATCATCATCATCATCATCATCATCATCATCATATTTATTTATACCCCGCCTTTCTCCCCATTGGTGGCTAACAATTCATGCTAGACAAAAAGAGCAATACAAAACTTAAAAAAAATAACAGTGTGGTAAAATGGAATTAATATACAATAAATACACTTACATGGCCTTTAAAACTCAAATTCGACCCAGAATCCCACCCAACCTTGCCAAAGCCTGTCCCTTATCCTTAGGAGGAAAGGAAAATGGGTTGCTGTGAGTTTTTCGAGCTGTATGACCATGTTCCACTAGCATTCTCTCCTGCCCTTTCAGCTGCATCTCTGGTAAGCATTCTCAGAAGTTTGTTCTGGGTCTGTTGGAAAGGAAAATGTTCAACCCTGAGCCTGGCAATTTATCCAGAAAAATGTCTTACAGAGCAACAAGCAGGCTTAGTAACTTTGAGCAAATGTGGTCCTCTGCTTGCACAATTCACCATACCTCATGTAATTTATTATATTGATCACCCAAGCCAAAAAAGGAGCACAATCAAAGCCCTGACAGACCATGCACAAAGAATCTGTGAACCTCACTTCCTCCAAGGTGAACTAAACCACCTAAACTGAGCTCTACAGGCCAATGGATCCTCCACCACAGACATCAGAAGAGCTGCAAGGCCAAGAACAAGCCATGAGAGTCAAAACAAAGATCCACCCAGAGGAAAGGTGTTCTTACCATACATCAAGGGAACCACTGACCACATGGGCAAACTGATGAAGAAGCACAACCTACAAACTATCTACAGACCCACAAAGAAAATCCAACAAATGCTACGGTCAGCGAGGGACAAGAGGGATCCTCTCTCCTCTGCAGGAGTCTACCGGATACCATGCAGCTGTGGACAAGTATACATAGGGACCACCAAACGCAGCACCCAAACAAGAGTCAAAAAACATGAAAGGCACTACAGACTTATTCAACCAGAGAAATCAGCCATAGCAGAGCACTTGATGAACCAGCCTGGACACAGTATATTATTTGAGAACACAGAAATCCTGGACAATTCCAACAACTATCATGTCAGACTATACAGAGAAGCCATTGAAATCCACAAGCATGTGGACAACTTCAACAGAAAGGAAGAAACCATGAAAATGAAAAAAATCTGGCTACCAGTATTAAAAAATTCTAAAATCAAAACAGTAGATGGGAACCAACACTCTGAGGGCAGAGGACAGCTAATGACTGAACAAAGGATGCCCCCAGGCAAGAGACAAAACCTTTCCAATGCTAATTAGGGTGATTAACTGAAACATTAATGCTGGCTTCCCAGTGACAAAGGACTCTTGCCACACCCTGGACTCTCCACAGATATATATATTCTTTCCTTTCCTTACTTAGTTTATCCATACCTCACAACCTCTGAGGATGCCTGCCATAGATGTGGGTGAAACGTCAGGAGAGAATACTTCTGGAACATGGCCACACAGCCCGAAAGACATACAACAATCTTGAAGCACTGTTACTAGGTACTACTGGAAAGTGTAAGCATGCCAATGAAATTAAAAATAGTATGAAAATATATCTCACAAGAAAATTGTTAGCTGTCACCTTTTTTCTGAAGAGCAATTGGCAACGCTTAAAAAAACAGCCACAGAATAATAGCAACCCTGTTCCTTCCAAGTCTTCTTAAAATAAACAGCTTTAGCTGCACTAATCACATTTTAGAGTTAAAATCAAATTGTATTATTTAAACCTTAAGTTTTCTCAGAATTTTAAATCAATGATCCAGTTTCCTGCTGCATTTTATCCCTTTGAGGCTGAATCTACACCTGCAAAGTAATTAAGCTTCAGTGTATGGCAACTGCCTCATTTTTACTTGACTGTTGTAATCCAAACTAGAATCAGCACTGAAAGCCACACATTTTCAGCACTCAAAGCAACATCACTACAAAAAGGCGTTTCTACCATTATCCACATGATCAATGAATCTGATTATTTTAGGTCACACCACCAAAGCGACTGCGTTATTTTTTTCTTTCTGGCATGCATATCCTTATCATCTAATAGCCTTTTTTTGTTTTCCTGCCATTGTTATCACCCACCTGCACACATATTAGATTATGCCTCATCTGAGAGAATTAAGCCCTTTACTTTCCAGACTTGCTTTTTGTTGCTTTCCCCAAAAACCAAGATTTTGGTTTTGTCATAGTTCACCTGGAGGTCATTTGTCTCACAGAAGTCAATAAACCTATTCAGGAGTCTTTTTAATCCCACACGGGAGAGGAATAGTAGGGCTTCATCGTCCGCAAATAACAGGAGAGGAACATGCTTTGGGTCAATCTTGGGGGAATGCCTGTCCACTTGGGCCAGGGCTATAGCGAGATCATGCAGGAAGATGTTAAATAGTAAGGGGGCTAGTACGCACCCTTGTTTGACTCCCTTTTTGACCTGGATCAGGTTCGACAGGAATCCCCTGTGATCTTTTATCTGGCATAAGTTTTGGTTGTGCAGTTGCTTGATCAGAAAAAGAAGTCTTGGATCAATGTTGAGGGCAGCTAGTTTCCTCCAAAGCTTTTCTCTGTTTACAGAGTCAAATGCCCCCTTAAGAGCCAAGAAGGCCACACTTAATTTGTTAGGTTTTTTTTTTTTGGAGTATTTGTTGGCTAAGCGGGCCAAGACATGGGCCTGGTCAAGTGTTGATTTCCCCTTAGAAAATCCCACTTGCTCGGGGCCAATTATATATATATATTTTGACCCACGACTCTAGTCTAGTCAAGAGAAGCTTGGCATAAGTCTTCTCTATGTCAAAGAGCAGGCTAATAGTTTGGTAGTTTGCTGGATCGTTTTGGTTGCCTTTTTTGAATATTGGGACCATTACGGAGGAGGTCCATGCCTTCGGCATTAGCCCCATTTCATTTATCCTTGTGAAGATATTTGCTAGTAGGTTTGCCTACCATATTGGGTTTGCTTTCAATATTTTGGGGATAATAGCATCGCTACCTGGGGCCTTGTTTGACTTTAAGCTCTGTATCAGGAGGATGATTTCTTGACATGTAACCGGCTCCCAGCTTGGTCCCGCTGGGACTTCACTATCACCATTTGCTTGGGGAGAGTTTTCTTCAGCAAACACTTTCAAGAAGAACCCACCCCATCTTTCTAGGGAGATGTCTGCCCTAGGTGGTCCCTGGGGGTAATTTGTACTGTTTACTACTGTCCAAAATTTCTTGGTATCGTTTGTTTGGGATACCTCGAGCAGTTGCTTCCAGTCGTCTACAATGCGGATTTATGTTTTTGGCCCATAAGCAGTTGGAGCTGCTGTTTGAACTCTCGAATTTTTGTGAGGAAGAGATCGTTTGATGTGGATTGATAATCATTATAGAGTGAGCGGATCTGTTTGTTTGCTATTATGCACTCTTTATCAAACCAATTTTTGGGTCTGACCCTGGGTTGCCTCGGTGTTTTTTGCCAATTGTATAGTTTTAAAAAGATAGATTTTATAAGGGATTCAAACCCAGTGATCACTTCCTTGAAATCAGGGTTTTCAATTACCATGGACAAGATAGACAAGAGTCTAAGATAGGCACAAGCCTTCCATATTAACATTCCACTTCAGTCTAGTGTATTGTGGATAGGTTTGTTCAGGTGGAGAAGTACTGCTTCTTTCCAAATACAGGGTGAGGGTAAGTGGGAGATGATCACTAAGCAAGTAATTGTCTATAGCAAATGAATCAATGTCGCTAGCTATGGAAGGTGAAATCAGAAAATAGTCTATTATACTAGAGCCCATTGATGAAACTAATGTATATTCTCCAGAGTTAGGGAATTGAGTGAGTCAATTTAGTCAGGACAGGTTGAGCTGCATGGTCATTTTGATCAGGCACTTTCCGGCTTGGTAGCATACTTGGTCCTTAGAGTGTTGGGCTTCTGGTGTCAATACAGAGTAGAAAGGGAAGATCCATACAGGCCCTCTTCTCTCAACAAATTAACCAAACTAGACCCTACCCTTGCATTGAAGTCACCCGCTATAATGAAGTTGCAAAAGGGATTCTCAGATTTAAGATCTAGTATACAAGATGTTGGTTTATCCCAATGGTCTACTGTTTCATTTTTTCTTGGGCTACTTGGAATATAGGTATTAACAAGGACTATTTTTCTGGTTGCAAAAGTTAGCTGGACTGTTTGCACCAATGGTGGGAGATTTGTTAACCTGGAAACAGCTATGTCAGATGAAACAGCTATAGCCACCCCCCACCCCCCTTAGGGTGACCCAAGGACTTTGGTTTGGCGGTGAATAGGTTGAATGTGCAATACCCTAGGATATCAACATTTTCTAAGGCCCAAGTTTCTTGAAGAGCAATTACCGATGCACTTTTGAGGAAATTTTTAAAATAACAATTTGATGCTTTCTCCATCCAGACAGCTATGTTCCATGAGATGAACATGCTTGCCAGACCTGAGTAACCTCCCATCAGCTGGACCCACTTTTTAAACACTCTACTGTCCCATCCTACTTCTATGCTGATTCAAAGCATAGGGACATGTCTAAAAAACTATTTTCTCCAAGAAAGTACAGAGCACAAAGTATTTTGAAATAAAAAAGGATTTTAAAACTTAAAAGTACTTTCACTTTGTAAACAGGGAAATTTCATGTGATCCAAAAGCATCAGGATCAAGAAATTATTTTGAACAACAAGCACTTGGGTGGCCTAAAAGGAAAGCATTACAATCTTTTTCTAAAACAGTAAATTGATATTAATCACAATTACAGCAATAATATATGATTGCAATACTGTGTAAAGTTCAGTAACATTAAGACCACTGGAGTGGACAGCCGCCTGGCCTACTACAGGATTGTAAATATGATGGATTGTTGTTAGTAGTCATTTAAAAGATAGATCTCAAATATTAATAATTCAAAACTGCATCAGTATCCTCTCTCTCTCTTTCTCATATGTGTGTGTGTGTGTGTATAGCTCAACACAGATGCTCATAAATGTACCAACAAACAGAAAACTATATTAACCTTGATATGCAGGCTACAAGTCACTTAATGATTGATAATCGTTGTGAGTTGAGCAATAATTTTCTGTCAAGATTACATTCCAATCAGTCTATTGGATAATAAACAGTCCTGTGCAGTGGTCCATTGGCTCATTATTCTGCCAATAATGAGACTTTGCTAAAACCCGATCACCGTCTCCCAAAGCAGTTACTCTACTCTGAACTCAAGAAAGGGAAACGTAATGTTGGTGGGCAGGAAAAGAGATTTAAAGATGGGCTTAAAGCCAACCTTAAAAACTGTGGCATAGACACTGAGAACTGGGAAGCCCTGGCCCTTGAGCGCTCTAATTGGAGGTCAGCTGTGACCAGCAGTGCTGCGGAGTTCGAAGAGGCATGAATGGAGGGCTTAAGGGAGAAACGTGCCAAGAGGAAGACCCATCAAGCCAACCCTGACTGAGACCGCCTTCCACCTGGAAACCAATGTCCTCACTGCGGGAGAACATGCAGATCAAGAATAGGTCTCTTCAGCCATCTAAGAATCCATCCTCAAGACCCCACAACTGGAAGACCATCATCCTCGAACTACAAGGGATCACCTAAGTAAGTAAGTAAGTTTTCTAAAACCAACAGACAAAACATATAGCTTGAAAATTTCTGATTACTGAAACAAGTCTTTCTTACTCTTTTTATATAACAATAACAATTAGCAAAGTTCATCTTTCCAAATTTTGTTGTATTGCAGCTTCATGCGTCTCATGCATCTTTTTCCCTCCTTGGCTCTAAAAAATAGGGTTGAACACATCATCATCATCATATTTATTATATTCACTTTCTCTCCCTACAAAAGAGATTCAAAGTGGCTTACAATAAAACCAAGTGAAATACAATTTAAAACCCAAAACTATGCAATCATTAAAATAGAATTAAATATTAATAGTACTAAAAAGTAAATCCTTAAAAACTGATTAAAACATATTCAAAGCTAAAACCACAGCATCCTCTGACTTGATCTTTAAAAAGCCTTCTTGAAAAGCCTGTCTAAATAAAATAGTTTAAACCTGCCACCAAAATGATAGCAGGGAGGGGGCCGTTCTGGCTTCCCTGGGCAGGGACTTCCAGAGTCGAAGGGAAGCCACCAAGAAACCTTGCTCTCTCATTCCTAGCAACCAAGCTTGTGATGGTGGTAGAACCAAGAGATGAGCATCTCCTGAAGACCTCAGGGCCCTGGCAGGCTTATACAAGAATATGCAGTCTACCAAATATCCTGGACCTGAGCCATCTAGGGCTTTAAACCAGCAATAACCATAACCAGCCATTTGAATAGTGCCCAAAAACAAACTGATAGACACTGGAGCTGCTGCAACAGAGGGTTTTTCCACTTCTGGTAGCCATCCCGTTAGCAACCTGGTCAAAGCTCTTTGGACCAGCTGAAGTTTCCAAACACTCTTTGAAGGCAACCTCACAGAGAGCACATTACAGTAATTCAAACAGGATGTAACTAAGACATATACTATTGTGGCCAGATCGGGACTCTCAAGGAATGGGTATGGTTGACATACATTTTAATTCTGCAAAAGCACTCCTGGCCACTGGAGAAACCTGGGCCTCTAGGTTCAGTGCTGAGTCCAGAAGTACCCCCAAACTGGTCTTCAGGAGGAATGTAATCCCATCCAGTACCGGCTGGATCCATATTTCCTGATCTGCCTTCCAACTGACCAGGGACAACTCTGTCTTGTCTGGATTGAGTTTCAATTTGTTTGCCCTCATCCAGTCTATTACTTATGACAGACACTGCTTTAGAGTCAAAACAGCTTCCTTGACTTTAGGTTGAAAGGGATAAAGACTGACTGAAATCAGACTGTCTTGATTTTTTTCCACAGTTTATCTTGTTCAGCCCAAAATTCTTCTCATCCTGTTCATCTGTGATAGGACTCACATGACCCTCCAGCAGTCCTTTCACATTATATAGCTATAGTACTATTATTTCACTTTAACTATGATTGTTCTATCTCATGGAATTCTGGAATTTTTAGCTGGTGAGGCACTAGAGCTCTTTGGCTTTTAATTCTAAGTACAGCTCACTAAACTGTAGGATTCCATGTGATGTAATCTGAGGCCCATCTATACTATCATATAATGCAGTTCGAACACCATTATATGACTTATATGCAGTTCCAAACTGCATTATATGGTGTAGATGGAGCCATAGTGCTATAATTGTAATCCAAAAGGCCCAAAGATGTTTTGAAACATCAGATTCCCAAATCTCTCACATTGGCCATGACTATTGAGTTTTGCAATATAAAAACATCTAGAAGGTAGCATTATTCATATTCCAGCATTAGATAAATAAATGTACGAATTGCAGTTATTGCTTCAAAATGAAACAAAACTTATCTTACATTTATTTTAACTAAATGCAATATGAACCATTATCAAGCTGTACAATTTCAGAAGCCGCAGTTTGTTAGGAAGACAAAAGAAAAGCAGACATTTTGTAGGTTCATTGTTTTTGTTCATTGGGTACATGTCAGACCCTGGTGGGAGAAGTCGACGATAATCTATAGATCACCTTGAACAACTTAACTTTCTTCTCTCCTTGGGGTATATTGATCACAATTCAGGATGTACCTTTATCTAAAATGCTAACAGCTTCTGTTGACATTACAGAGGACCCCAGCCAATATCGCTCACTAAGAAATAACCTCTTAACAAGTAAATTCTGGAAGGCAAGACAATGGCATGAGTTTACCACTGTGCACTCAGAAAATAAAGTCTCTAAATATTCAACTAAGGGTGATCTTGAGCATCAGATCTTGATATGAAATAATATATTTGCTTGCAATTTATTTACCTTGTCTTACTGCTTCCTCTGTTCTCTTCTTGTAGCCAAGCTGGCCCATGCACTGCTTGGGAAATGACTTGTCTTATTGCTTAAGCTGTAAAACACTCTCATGAGGGTGCTATGTAAAAGCATTACAGTTCATTCTGACATTATGTTTCATGGGATTTAGTGGATGCTGTCTGAGGAATTGAGAGATCTGTATTACAAGACTACAATCCCCCTAGCTGGCATGACTACATTGGTGTAGATTAAAATGGCAGTAGGAACCAACTGGGATGGAATTGCTATGGACACTGTGGTGACAGGAGAGAGAAACAGTATATGAGATAATCTCTGTCAAGAGAAACAACTTCCAGCTCACAAGCTCCACAATAGCTTTTCTGGTGACATAGCTGGATTTCTCCACCATTCCACCATTACACACCATTTTGGGAAGCTTTTTACATTGCTGTAACAGATTATACAGACATTCCCCAAGTTACAAACATCCAAGTTACAAATGACTCATCATTACTAACATAGTTGAGACAACAAGAAGGGAAAGAAATCTACCCGTAGGAAGGGAAATTCACTCTTCTAAGAGTTATGGGAAAAAGGTGTCTCAACTGAAGCTTTATTAACAATCTTTGTTTCCACAACAAGCTACATTTTTCAAAAGCCAATTATCACAGGGACAGAAGTGAGGTGAAATCTTCCCAACAGTGGCACAGACAACAAAACAAACATGGGATGTTAACCCTCCTCTGTGCTATCCGAAGCTTATAGATAGATAGATAGATAGATAGATAGATAGATAGATAGATAGATAGATAGACAGACAGACAGACAGACAGACAGACAGACAGACAGACAGACAGACAGACAGACAGATAGATAGATAGATAGATAGATAGATAGATAGATAGATAGATAGGGTGAGTTACACTTTAAAATGTACCTGTTCTTACTTACACACAAATTCAACTTAAGAACAGACCTGCAGAACCTATCTTGTTTATACCTTGGGGATTGTCTGTACTTAGAGACTGAAGCTTTTATATGCTTCTTTCTGCATGTATTTTACCAAGACAAACTTGTAAATTTAACTTGTAAATGTTTCATGAGGCAGAAAAAAGCTACCTGAGACTCTGGAATGAAGATCAGAATAAAATTGTGACTTTTTGCTAGTGTAACCAGGAGTTACATTACTACAACTACTACAGAGTGTTTCAAAAAGATGGATCTGATTTGAAATCACTATATCTCTGCAACCACTAACTGCCATGAATGAATCTACATTGTTTTGGTTCAGATTACCTATAGGATCGCCTTCTCCTGTACAATCCACCCCAAACATTTAGGTCCTTTGGCAGTCAGCCTGCCAAAAACTGACTGGCGACCATTACCCAAAGGACCTTTCCATTGGCCACCCTAAGACTGTGGAACAACCTGCCAGAAGAGCTCCAACAGCTAAATGTGTTGTCAGAATTTAAAACCATCTAAAAACCTATCACTTCCAGCAAGGCTACCCAGCCAATTTTAATCACAAATTTTAAACTTGTGCCTTATGTTTAATACTTGTTCTATGTATTTTAATATGTATTTTGTTGAAATATGTTTTGATATGTGTATTTTGGAGACTGTTTTTAGATGATTGTGTGTTTTTAGTGATGTCGTATCCTGCCTCAAGACACAAGGATAGGTGGGTAATAAATAATAATAATAATGATAATAATAATGTGATTGGCACATTGGGTGCTGTGCCAAAAGATCTCAGCTGGCATTTGGAAACAATAGACATTGACAAAATTACGATCTGCCAACTGCAAAAGGCTACCCTACTGGGATCTGCGCGCATCATCCGAAAATACATCACACAATCCTAGACACTTGGGAAGTGTTCGACTTGTGATTTGTGATACGAAATCCAGCATATCTATCTTGTTTGCTGTGTCATACAATGAAATAATAATAATAATAATAATAATAATAATAATAATAATAATAATAATAATAGACAGAAAAATGAAAGGAAAATAACAGGTTTTCCCATTTCTAGAATTGCCTGTTATGTCTCCCATGCCAGTTAATTCTGGAAAATGATTGTTTTTCTTATGTGGTAAAGCTATGTTACAACTAAATAATGTTATCCATAGTGGAGGGAACACTGTGTATTGTAATAAAATGAAGTGGAATTTCCACCTAGCTTCATTTGGTCTTGTGACTGGTGTACAAGCCTCATACATTTATCCTTTTTTGTTGTGCAAGCAGGTGAATGGTGTGTTGGAACAATGGGAGGAAACAGAAAATGCACCTCTGCCATCAGTAAATCTTTGCTTCTTTCCTGCCATTAGAAAAGAGAGGCATTTTATTCACAAACAGTGTCATCTTTCAATGTAATGAACACCCAAAAATGCAAATATGTATCGATTTAAAACAGAGGTCAGGAAATGTGACAAGCAATCTGGGAAAACTTTGCCATCCTAAGTAAGGAAAGTAATTAGAAAGATGACTATAACCTTTGTTTAATGAATAGCAATAATAAATGACTTCCTTGGTGTTCTTGTGACCCTGTCAAGTTGGCAAGGTGGTCCTTCTTCAGTCGATGCTGCAGTTTGAACCTCTTTTGTAATCGCTGTTTCACAGCTGTGGGAAGCAGACCGCATTCATTAATTGATCGGCTTCTGTTTGCATATGCAGTTAGTGAGATGCAGCAAGGTTCATCTCCTTCTGATCTCAAGGATGCTACAAAACAAAAGTGAGTGGAATTTATCATCTCCAGGCCTTGAGTGTTCTTCTTATATCTTCTTGTTTTTATGGTTCAAAATGTTCAGTGTCACAACAGTCAAGTCCTCAACAATCAATGACATCTCTAGCAGCCCACTTACAGGCTGTGAAAAATACAATGAAAAATCTCTTTGAGATGTAGAAGAGGAAAAAGAAAAGATACAGTCACGTTATTGTAAAGTTTCACTTAAAAAATATCATGTAGAACTCTATCATTTTATTACTGATGGATCAAATTATGTCCACCTACATACAAAAGCCCTGAAGTTTTAAAATTGCATCTGGACATTCCTTCAGAGCAGAAGAGAAACATTCATTTTCTAAATATAATTATGGCCAAGAAATATGGTTTTATTCCAGAGGGTTTCAAACTGTTCTGGAATTGAGGAAGTCTTTGAGCCCGCTCACAAATAGGATTTAAACTTTAAATCAATCTCAAAACTTGTTTCAAAGCAACACTTACAATATGTCACAGTTGAGAACAGCAAAGCCTCTCCCGAAGACTTCTGCAGACCTTAGGAAAGTTACCTTTTGGTTTATTGGAAGATTTTGGGATTTGCAATCAGAAACGTCACTTTTGCCATTTCTGGTAAAGACACCCTCTTTCAAGGCTTCATTGGATTAAAGTAAATTCAGACATACTGTTGATGGCTGTAATGTGAAAAATACATCTATGAAATTATACAAACTTTTATGTCACTTCCAAGGCTACATTTTATAAAGACAATTCACATATACTATTGACAGCTATCAGTTGAGAAACAGATTGGTCCATAAATCCTGAAATGTTTCTAGGTGCTCTATAAATTAAAACTTCAAGAGAAACTATATTTACTTGGAAACTAAATAGCAAAACATGTTATTAATTGTATGGATTCTTACAGAGAAAGTACCATATTTAACCATCTAAGGCTCATATTTTTTGGCTAAATTACATTGCCAAAATTGAGATGCACATTAGATTTGATGGTGCGTTAGAGTTGCACACATAAACCCACTTATGTGAAAATTTGGAATTTGGAACCCTGGAAGTCAGGAAGAGAGAGAGAGAGAGATAGAGATAGATAGATAGATAGATAGATAGATAGATAGATAGATAGATAGATAGATAGATAGATGAGAGAGAGAGAGAGAGAGAGAGAGAGAGAGAGAGAGAGAGAGAGAGAGAGAGGATAGACGATAGACGATAGATAGATGATAGATAGATAGATAGATAGATAGATAGATAGATAGATAGAGAATGTTCCCAGTTATGGTGGCGGCAACAGTGTTAGAGCTCCGTGGCACTCGAAGGAGGAGGAGGAGTGCCCAGTTGGTGACCCAAGTCATTCCTGCCACTCAGCCACTGATTCTGCCTCCCGGGTGACTTTTGGGGTCTCTCACCCACCCACCCCCAGGTTCAAACCTATGGGATTCCCAACTGGTCTCATTCACAAGGCCTTCAAAACTTCCCCCTCAGTTGGGAATCTTGCAAGGCTGGCAAGTTCACCAACCGCAGCCTGGTGGAGGGGTGCAACTTCCCAAATGACCTTATTCATATTGCCTGCCTTTCTGATATGCTGCACTGTTGAATGCATTACAATCAAGGGCAAATCATATTTTTGTAATGTGCATCTTCAAAATTGAAGTTCACATTACATTTGATGAAGCATTATACTTGAGTAAATACTGTATGGCAGTAACTCTAGAAAGCTTTTCTGAAACCTGGTGCCCTTTAGATTTTTCGAGGGATGAATTCTACTGTCCTCAGCTATCATATCTATGGTGGAGAAATCTGTCTAAAAATTGATATACAGATACACTACCTATCTTTTATATCTTTATTGCATGCATATCACAGCTACCTGGTGTAAGCAGAGACAACATCTATATATTGTTTTGTAATGCTGTCATAAAACACATAATATGAGTACAGTATTGGGTCAAGATAAAGTCCTTAAATCTCCCCATCAAACTGTAAACTAAAAATATGAAACTGTGGAAGTCTTCTTGCATATTCTCTGTGTTCTGAGATCACATTTTAAATCTTTTTGGATGAAACTCCAGTTGCTATCTACATTTTAAATCTATGCTTATTTTTCTCTTCAGATTCAGAGCTCTGGAACAAAAAATATTTATTTCAAATTAAATTCTTATTTCATCCCTGTCACCTTTTTTGGTCAAATATTGTATACCAAAATGTTGAAGTGTTTTCTGATTAGTGAAATATCTGTTATTTGGATACAACATGAAAATGTATAATACTGTATTAAGCCAGTCACATTATTCATGTCTCTTTAAGGCCACAAATCTGTGTATTTGTATGTGGGAATATGTCCCATTGAGCGCAGTGCATCTGAATTCAGTTTACTTTCAAGGCCAGCTAAGAGATTAATGTTGATTGTTCAGTCTACAGTCCCATCTACACTGTCAGATGAAATCCAGATTATCTGCTTTGAATAAATAAATAAATAAATAAATCTTTATTTATAGACTGCTCTATCTCCCCGAAGGGAGTCAGGACAGTTCCCAACATATATGGCAAACATTCAATGCCAAAATGCAGAAACATACAAACAAAATACATCAAAACCCACCACATCAAACAATATAAAAGCAACCCAAATTTAAACTTAACAACAAACAAAATAACAGAAGATAAAAACTTAAATGACCCATACAAACATAAATACTTAATATAAATTTATAACTAGATAAAAACATCTTAAACTAGTAACTAAAACCTTTTGGAAAAAGTGAAGTAGTTTGCAATAACCAACAGGCTGAAATCAATCCCAGTATATATACAAGGTTTAAAATATCTGGGTGAGGCTATAAATCTAGACGAATTAGTTTTCCCCCTCTCCATACGCCAGAGTGGATAGATAGGTTTTAGCAACTTTTTGAAGATGAGGAGAGAGGGGGCAATTTTTAGTTCTTTTGGGAGGGAGTTCCAGAGGCAGGAGACAATCACGGAGAAGGCCCCATCTCTCATTCCCGTGCTTGAGAAGGGGGGCAGGACTGAGAACAGGGCTTTCTCCGCAGATCGCAATTCACAAGTCAGATTGTATATGGAAATGTGGTTATGTAAATAGTCTGGGCCCGAACCATTTAACGCTTTATAGGTAATTACCAGCACTTTGAATTTAGCCCAGAAGCAGATTGACAACCAATAAAGCTGCCGCAACATGGGAGTTGTCCTCTCATGGTATGGCACTCTGGTTAGCAGCCTGGCCACTGATCTCTGAACTAGTTGCAGCTTCTGAACTATCTCCAAAGGCATCCCCATGTAGAGATCATCACAATAGTCCAGACAGGAAGTAACCAAGGCATGCGCTGCCATGGCAAGATCTGACATCTCAAGGTATGGGCGCAGCTGGTGCAAAGGTTTTAGTTATGCAAAGGCGCTTCTGGCCACCACCGACACCTGGGGTTCCAGGGTCAGCGATGAGTCCAGGATCACCCCCAGACTGCAAACCTGTGTCTTAGGGGGAAGTGTGACCCTGTTCAGCACAGGCTGTAATGCCACACCCTAATTGGCCTTCCAACTGAGCAGGAGTACCTCTATTTTATCTAGATTTACCTTCTAATTATTAACCCTCATCATGTCCATCATTGATGACAGGCACCAGTTTAGGGGCAGGAGGACATCCTTGGCTTTTGGTTTTGAACTAGATTATATGACAGTGTAATATAATCCAGTTTAATGCAGGTAATGTTGATTATCTGCTTTGATAATCTGGATTATATGGTGGTGTAAGGTAAAGTTAAAGGGTTTCCTCTGACATTAAGTCTAGTCGTGTCCAACTCTGGGGATTGGTGTTCATCTCCATTTCTAAGCCAAAGAGCTGGCGTTGTCTGTAGACACCTCCAAGGTCATGTGGCCAGTATGACTGCATGGAGTGCTGTTAAATTCTCGCCATAGCGGTACATATTCATCTACTCACATTTGCATGTTTCGAACTGCTAGGTTGTCAGAAGCTGAGGCCAACAGTGGGAGCTCACTCTGCTCCCTGGATTTGAACCACCGAACTTCCGATCAGCAAGTTCAGCAGCATAGCAGTTTAATCCACTGCACCACCAGGGGCTCCAGTATGGCAGTGCAGATCCATCCTAAATCAAGATTCAAAGACTGAACCTTGATCTCCCATGCCCCAATAAGTAGCACTCACTGAAGAGACAAATCTATATCTTTTACAAATTAGAGAAATTTGCCTTACACAAAAAAGTGAAAATGGCAGTGCTAGCACCATAATCCAACACTGAAGTCACACAAATTAGTTCTAAATATGCATTGTTGTAGTGTACTCATTGTTCCTTAATTTTAATCTTTTTAAAAGAAAAGTTGTCTATGTGTCTGAATGCCTGTCTCTCTCTCTCCATCTATCTGTCTATATCTATCTAACTGCCTATGTATCTAAAGAATTTGCTAAAGCAAGAGGCATTTTTGTACTATGCAAGTATGTAAATGTATGCATTTTCATACATAGTTTTTCCTAATGAAGGCATTTTCTCCATGCATATTTTGATTGGAAAATCACATTGCAAAATTAAGAAAAACGTGAAGATCAAAGAATATTGCTTGCTGGTTCCTGAACTGGTTTGGGAAATAAAGGATAAGTCAATTTTCTCAGTGGTTCATACATTTAAACATTGCTCAATAAGCATTCCAAATCCAAGAAAGGTAACACCAGAGATTACAGTAACCACAGGACTATTACATTGACTTCCCACACAAGTAAAATGATCCTCAAAATTCTATAACAAAACCTTTTTACCATATGTAGAACAAGAAATGCTGATGTCCAAGCTAGATACAGGAAAGGAAGAGGAATTAGGGATCATATTTCAAACATACACAGGATAATGGAGATATAAAGGGAGAGAAAGAGCCAGTGCGTAATCGATAATGGCAAATCCTTTGATTACGTAGATGATAAAAAGGCTATGGATCACTCTTAATGAAATACATACCCAGATAGCATGACAAAATGCTGCCAGGGGGTGGTACGCCTTTAATGGCCTTTGTGGATAGAGACCAGGAGACTTTGCAGATTATTTATGACCTGACTATCCCTCACATGCTTTTTTGACCTCTAAGGCTGGATCTACACTACCCTATATTCCAGGATCTGATCCCAGATTATCTGATTTCAACTCTATTAAATGAGTCTATAATCCAGTTCAAATCGGATAATCTGGGATCAGAAACTTGATTATATTGCAGTGTAGACGGGGCCTCAGAAGATAGAGAAAAACTGTTATCTACTTGGGTGCTGGTGTGGGTCTTTTGAACTTCATAATTCCACTGACAATGGGGTGAAATATATTTCAGATTTGGATTAAATTTGAAATAAATTTACAAGTACAGTAGAGTCTCACTTATCCAAGCCTCGCTTATCCAAGCCTCTGGATTATCCAAGCCATTTTTATAGTCAATGTTTTCAATATATCGTGATATTTTGGTGCTAAATTCGTAAATACAGTAATTACAACATAACATTACTGCGTATTGAACTACTTTTTCTGTCAAATTTGTTGTATAATATGATGTTTTGGTGCTTAATTTGTAAAATCATAACCTAATTTGATGTTTAATAGGCTTTTCCTTAATCCCTCCTTATTATCCAAGATATTCGCTTGTCCAAGCTTCTGCCGGCCCGTTTAGCTTGGATAAGTGAGACTCTACTGTACTTAACTTTAATACTTTGGACACTCCTTTCAAAAATTGAATTGGATACTCTAGCCTGATATGTGAATTCTTATTAAGCTGAGTTGCCAGCCAGTTCCAGAACCATTAGTCAGAACATGTTAGAATTGCAGATCTCCCTTTACATAAATTAATAAATTACAATATCATTTTCCCCATTCCTTTGAGTCTTACCTCATCATTTTTTATTTGCCCATGCATATTTTTATTTGCCCATGCCTTGTTGTTGCCAAAACAATGGTATAAATCACAGAAAAGAGTGCTTATGCAGGAAGGAGGGAGTTTAATACACAATTAAAATTCAGTTCTTGGAATAGTTGCTGTGTTGGGATGCTGATGGCTGTCTACCAAATGGTGGCTTTCCCTCCCTTTATACCTGTTGAAATATGTGAGCTGTTATAAGGAAGGACAAAGTATATGTCCTAGAAATATTGACAAGAATGATAATCTAGGACAGAATTTAAAAACTAATTTATTTTGTAGGATGAAGTTTTGGTGAACACAGAAAAAAATGGAATAAATTGCTGGATATTGTACATGACTAAATTGTTGTTCTCAACTAGAGTAGACGTATTGAATCAACACACATGTAAATAGAACAGTTCTAATTGAGACTAGAAATTGGACCTCATTTCAAAAAATGACTAGAGACTTACTTCTGCTCATTAGCATATGGAGAGGAGGAAGATTAATTAATGAGAGGCCACTTCCAGATCCTGATTTTGAACTATGCTGTTAGTCTATGTCAGCCCACTTACCACTGCAGGCCACATAATCCAACCCACACAACTCTGTTGAACTTCAGTTGGTTTTTGTAAATTACTGTGAACTTTTATTTAGATTTTAAGTCACTATATAGTTCTTGTCAATTCTGTCTGACTATATTAGTTTAGGTTATTGATGTTATACTCAATTCACTGATATTAGGTTTAATTTGATGTTAGGTTTTTAACGCTGTATTCATATGTGGGGTCTTGTTTGGATTTTATACCAATATTTATCTATTTTTTGAGGGCATTGAATGTATGCCGTTATTTGTTGAAATCTGCCCTGAATCTCTTCAGGGAGATAGGGCGGACTAGAAATAAAGTTATTATTATTATTATTATTATTATTATTATTATTATTATTATTAATCATCATAATCATCATCATCATTGTGGCCTATGTATTTGAAGTATGTGCATGCTTGAGGGGAAATAAAATTGATTGATTGGTTTATTGAAAATGTGTAGCTTTTAAAAAGAAAAGCAAAATTAAACTAAATGCAACCAATTTAGTCATGCAATATTCCAGGAGGGAGGAGTCTTCAAAGATTGCCCTTTTTGTCTTCTCACAAGCATCCAAAAGCCCACTGAAGCTATACTTGCTATGTTTGATGGCCTGCCAAAATGTAATTAATTTTTTTGAATGCTTCCATGTTAACACATTAGTAGGAAAATGGATAATAAATCAAGAGGGAATATCATTTATCACCACACAAAAGTCAATGTGCTGCAGAAATGTGTGCTGCATTTTCAGAGAAGCTGCCAGCAACCAGTCATGCATGTCTCCACTTCTGCCAGAGTTAATCATGTGTATTGTACTTTTTTTTAGTCTCCTGTTCCATTTGAGGAAGGGGTGGATTATTCAAGGATTGCCCAGGGGATATGGGAAGAAACAGGCAGTTGAAGGAGCTGAGGAAATGATGTGATGGTATCTCATTTTCCAGAGCATACTCTGACAATAAAAATAGCTTTGGTGACGTTCCATGCATATTGCCCATTTTGAAAGTGTTCTCATATAAACCGCCAGATAGTCCATTTTTCATTCCTCTTTATGTCGCTGAAAAAAGAGCAAAGAGCTACACATTATAGCAATGGATGATTTTATAATGCAGACTGTGACAGACACTAAGCCACATTTGTGAATGTGTTTGGGCATACATATACACAGCCAGAAGCAGCTATTATTGTTTATGTTTATGTTTATGATTATTGCCGCTGCTGCAACTAATCACATGCACAGGGCATATAACAAAAATGGAAAAATTCTCTCCCATAACCAAAGATCAGGAGACTAATGAACTCCAAAACTAGATGGATTGGCTTTGAACTAAAGCCATGCAGCACTACAGTGTAATTCACTTACCTCTGAACTAAAGCAACCTAACATTGCAGTGCAATTCTAAGATGCTGTTCTGTTTAGAGCTGAATCTAAAAAGTATCAACCAGGATCAGGCGATATATTTACTTCTCTGTCCCTTGGATAATTTAAGTAGCAAATATGCCTCACTGTACATTTCCTGAGATTTTATATCCACTAGTTATACCCTAAACTGTTGTGATAAATGCTTCTCTCCAGCTAAAAAATTACATGGTATGTGTGTGTGTGTGCGGGGGGTAATTTTGAAACACTTCTCCTCCAATCCTTAATCATCTCCCTCCCCTCCCTGAAATAACCAGAGATTATGTGTTTGAGGGAAGAATAAAAGTTGCATAAAAAGACCATGACCCCCAGCTGCAGAAGATGTTAGGGATTGTTTTGGATGTTTCAGTGCCCTCCCAGTCATTGCACAGCATCAGGGAGGTCAAGATCTATTTCTTGTCCTCCTATGAAAGGAAGCCACCACAATAACACATCATGACATGGTGCATTTATAACAAGAAGGAGGGCGGCAGCAGCAGTGGTGGAGCAAGAATTAATATAAGCTCATGCTATTCTCTGCTCGTCCTTTTTTGGTGATTTTGTCAAAGATGTTAAGATGAAACTGATTAAGAAGAGGAGTCCAGATTTTGCTGACCAGGTAATATATTCATATTATGGTGATTGGGCCCGATCTTAGGACAGACTAGGTTTATTCTGCTATAGTGCAAGTGTGCTCACCATTTTATTTCCATTTTGTTGTTTTTGATTGTTATTCAGTTAATTGGGTCTGTTTATTTAGTCAATTAATTTGTGTTAATCTTTTGGGGTTTTGCCAGGTAGGATACAGTTGGCACCAGCTGGTCTGTAGGCGGAAGAGGAAGACAACATTGCAACTACCAGCTGCTTGTTTTAGTAAAGGTTTTTATTATTTTCATGGCAAGACACATCTCTTGTTTGATATAGGGCACCTCTCCTAACCTAGGCTTATCAGGTGTGACAGCTTTAGCCAGCAAGTATGTAGTTTGGGAACTGCTTATGGGAAGAAGATTAGGCTCCTTCATTTTTTTTGTAGACCCATCCTTACATTCTGTCATCCCTGTCCCCATCCCTAAGCTTTACCCCTTCTAGTATGACTTGATTTTGCTGCATATCTAACTAGTAACATGTGTGATCCATTAAAAATGGTTCTAAAGTACTTAAACTAGGTTTCTAAAGTTTGGGTGGTGAAAATTTTGGAACTCTAATGAGACTAACAAAATTTTGCTATTATTTCATTACAATAATTTCACATGCATATTAATGCAATAATTATGACTATTGGGGAAGCTTCAGGAGATTTTATCTCCCTCGTTTTTAAAGCAATTGGGGTGAAACTTGCTACAATAGTAGAACACATTTACCACTCTTGCCCATCAAGTTTCATAACGTTTTGCTTATCCACAGATTTTTGGCAAATTTTCAAAGTTAAAGAGCTATCTACTTGAATTTTCTATACAATGCACAAGATTACTAGGGCATCAATCCCCAGAAGTTTCAGAAACATTCACACATCTACAGATTTTTGGGGATTTTTAAAAGTTTAGACCAAAACAATTTATCCCCCAAAAGCAACAGCAATCCCTTTGAATGCTCATCTGTCTTTATGACATACAACCACACAACTTCACCTTAGCACAGATTTATACTAAATGAACTTGAAAGCATTTTATGTTCTCTTGTCTTTGCTAAAGTTCCTTAATGCTTGCTTACTTTAGTCCTCTTTGCAGATTCAATAATTTTATGTATTTTTATCATTGCACTAACTCTAAACAGGGAGTTCTGAAGCCAGCTATCATTTAGATCCTTCAGCCCTCCTGAGTAGCATTATATTCTGGGAAATGTAGTTTATGGCAGGGCCTTTTGGATTACCTGCCATTGGGGGCCTCGCTTTCCAAAACTGCATACATTTAACATGATTGTGTTCTCAATGTCTATTAAGTTTAGTCATGGCCACAGCATTTTCCTTATGTGGCGATAGGGCAAAACTCCAAAGTAAAAGAATAGGGTTTTAAGCTTTATGTTCTCTTGGCTTTACCAAAGTTGTGTGAATTTCAACTGCATTACAGCAACTTACTAAAGAATTGAAATGTAAGAATCAAAGCAATGAAAAGGTTCAATTCCTTAATGTTTGGCACGCACAGCATGTGCACGTCAGAATACGTGCCATAAGTATAAAACATATGATTTACATTTGAGTAATGAACACTTCCTATTTATTTGCACATCTCTAAAAGCTAGCTGCTAAATTCTGTCTCTATCCGTGTCCCTATATTTCATTTTTCTAAAGACCCCTTATTTGCCATATTTTTGGCTAGCCACTTTCCTAGGATTCACCCTTTGCTAGTCTTATAATTGGCCTTGTGCCCACCTCTCTCATCATCATCCCTAGACTTCACCATCTAATAAGTCTCTAATTTGCCCCATGTGTGGTCACATCTTGGAGGTGTAATGTCTACTACCGATCCTGGCTTGGGCTGTTTAGCTCCTCCCCCCATGTATATTAGGATTTAGCTTCTAGGTCAGTGTCTCTTTGCTATTATGTGGCTGGGCCTCAGTTAACCTTAAGCGCCAGAATTTGTGTGTGAATGTTAGACAAGCATGGTGACCTGGACTTTATTAGGTCCATGAATTGAGACATCACAGGGGCAATAGTCCCTGGTAATTCATCTTGTGCCTATTAGGCTCTGAGCAGGTCTTCTGCTTTTAGTCATCTGTCATTGTATAACCACTTCTGGCTCTGACTAGACCCCTTATCCTGTATAGACCTCAACCCTGCCCTAGGCCCTTGCTATTACTATTAGTCCTCATCCCTTACATCTCACCAATGAACTTATTAGCTGTGGTTAAGGATCAGAATTCCAGGCCCTTGCTATTAGTATTAGTCCTCATCCCTTAAAGCTCACCAGTGAACTTATTAGCTGTGGTTAAGGATCAGATTCCAGGCTCCTCAGGCATTCAAGGCTAATGGTCTGAGATGACCTCCAATAAGAGTTCAGGAGGCCCAGCAAAAAAGGTTCCACACAAATGCCCTTCATCTGAAATGTCTTTTCTAGGCTAGGATTCCAACTGGAGCTCAAGATACCATTTCAGAGAAATAACTGCTGGGACGAGATGAGGTTCAAGAATTGGATTGAATCATGGTGACTTGAACTATTTAGACTTTCTCTATCTGGATTACAAGTAAGATAGGGGGAGGGGATTTTTTAAATGTGAGGAAATTATCTTACTAATAGTAATACAAACTGCTGACCAACTCATGAACTAATGAGACCACACACAAGACCTTGAATTGAAACATAGGCCACTGTATTTAAACTATTACCTAGTTTTGATTATTTCCTGAAGCACATTAGAAAGAATAATCCTAAATAGGTAATAAATACTGTGCTTTGTTTTCTTTCTATTTTTCAGTTCCTTCAAGAGGGAAACAAAATACTCCATTATCATCACACCATTTACTCAGGCATACATCTTGGCTGTGAATGCCCCCATTTTGCTGATAGGCAAACACCACCAAAGTTTCATAGATTCATAAAGTTTGAAGAGACAACAAGGGCCATCCAGTTCAATCCTCTGCAAGATCTGGTGTTGAAAGGAACTGCTGTAGCAGCAATATAATTTTAACATGGAAATTGCATTGCAGTCCTTAGCTCATTCATTCCCTTTGATGTAAATTGTGAAAGGTAGCTAATTATTCCCTTTTAACAAAATAGACAAGTTGTCTAACCTATAGTGTTCCAATTACAGATCTGAAGATATTCCAAAAGAGTAAGGAAAGTATAAACAAGCTATGTGCTCAATTGATAATATGTCCAGAGAAAGGTGACCAAGATGATCAAAGGTCTCAAAGTCAAACCTTATGGGGAATGATTTAGGGAGATGGATATTTTAGCTTGGTGAGAAGACTGAGAGGGGACAGCTATATTTAACTATCTGAAGGGATAACATGTAGAAGATGAAGCAAACTTGTTTTCTTCTTCTCCAGAGACTAGAAGATAAATGGATAGATTCAAATTACAAGAAAAGAGATTCCATTTACATATTAGAAGCTTCTTTACTTTTTAAAACGGAGAATGGATGAGCACCTTTTGTGTTTTCCTACATTACAGGAGATGGTTTGAATGTACCTACAGCCCCTACTAACATTTAAAATTCTATCATAAGGGTGCAGATGTTTTCCTTGGGGAAATCAGTTTGCTTGAACTGATTTTTTTAAATTAAGTAGCTGAGTCGTTATTTGTGAGATTGTTATCCTAAGTGCATGTGTTTGTTTTCAGCTTCCTAACACTGGGAAGAAAGTGTGAATGTCAGCTCCTTTTCCTCTTTCTTTTTTGCTTGTCAAATTACATGCAAATAAGGGTATACAACTGAAAATGTTTTCTTTGAAAAATGCTTGTAAACACACTTTAGTCAGTTCATGAAATTGTAAGAGTGTGCACCTTAGGAAATCTGCGTACTAAACAGATTCCCATGTAGGAGTTAAAACAACACATTGCAACCTGAGGTTTTTCTTTTAAGGTTAGTAGGATTTTTTTTTAAAGGCAATGAAATCAAGACTTAGATTTTCACATCCTTTTCCATAAGGGCTTCATTAAACAAGATGCATGTATTGTTTGATGAGAATGTCCATTCACATAACCTCCTGTGACTATTTTGTCCTGGTAGCTAATTTTCCTTGTTCAACACATTTCCATTCTGCCTATCAGTGAAAGGGGAAAATATAAAGACAAAAAAACTGGGAGCCAAAATACCAGTAGATATTATTTGATGTTCTTTCCTTTCATCTTAAAAGAGGCATTTCAAATTTTCTGAATAGGAAGATGAAGTTATAAAAATTGGGAAAATACCTAATGATGGTGACTAAGGGCTTCCATCAAGGGATTTAGGTGCTTCGAGACAGCACCAAAACCCACGTTTTATAACTGAGGCAAAAAATCCCAGGACCTGACATAAAGTCCACATACAGACCTGTCAGTCCGAGGAACTGGTCCCCCGCCATCCTCACAGCCTTCTTCTATAGCAGATCAAGATGGAGAGTGGATGGGGAACATTCGGTGGAAGTTTTTTTTCAAAAATAAATCACTCTGTTATGCACTAGACCTCATATGCGCATATGCAAATATCTTAATATAAATGTAGGCAGATTTGCATGTGCGCATATGAGGTCCAATACATAACAGACTGATTTTTTAAATAATAATAATAATTTCTTCACCCAATTGTTAATTCAAGCCCTCTTTAATATTATCAAGTTTGACAGAAAATGGGGCTGTAATTGTTTTCCCATTCTGCTTCCCTTGAGCAACCTGTGTGTGTGTGTGCTAGTTCCGAGTTTGAGCCATGTATAGAAGGACCCATAGAGAGGAAATTTCAGAAAGCCAGACTGGGATATTTTAAAAAAAGGAAAAACTGGCAAGAAAATACAGTAGAGTCTCACTTATCCAACATAAACGGGCCGGTAGAATGTTGGATGAGCGAATATGTTGGATAATAAGGAGGCATTAAGGAAAAGCCTATTAAACATCAAATTAGGTTATGATTTTACAAATTAAGCACCAAAACATCATGTTATACAACAAATTTGATAGAAAAAGTAGTTCAATATGCAGTAATGCTATGTAGTAATTACTGTATTTACGAATTTAGCACCAAAATATCACGATGTATTGGAAACATTGACTACAAAAATGCGTTGGATAATCCAGAATGTTGGATAAGTTAGTGTTGGATAAGTGAGACTCTACTGTAATTAGAAATAATGGGAGGAATAATTACACAGGAAATATTTCCTCTTCAAATGGTTCCATGAAACCATCCTCAATTTATTGAAAATGCAGAAACTCCACAGATATTTAAGCTACATAGCCCATGATCCCCAGACACAATATGTCTGAAGCAAAAGATGCCCTAGTTTATTATCATGTTTATTAGAAATGACCAGATTTCAGTTTTTTGAACTGAGAAAACATGGGGAAATATCTTAAGGGATCGCTGATTATATCCACAAGTCCATATGTAATATTGTTTGTGCAAGCTGGTGTGATTATTTTGAAGACATGTGGGTCACTTTATTTAGACTCCACCTTCCATCCAAATTGGAACTTAAGATGGTTTATACAAGAAAGTACTGGAGTAAAGTAGAAATGTCCTAAGACAATGTTATTTTCCACTGAAAATATCTGTAGAAATAAAAAAAAAAGTAATGCACATTTTCACAAATGTCATGACATTGAGCTACATTTTATTTTCCAGATCTTGGAATTAACAGTAAGAAATAGTTGGCTATTTTGAATCTGCCCTTCCCCCCCCCCCAGTTATCACAGTATGTCATAGCTGTAATTTAGCCAGAGACAACCTAACCAGTTTTCAAGCAACACTGTAATTCTATCATAATTATTAGGAAATAATGTTGAAGGAGAATAGGATCCAGTGCAGTCTTTGTGTTGTGCCTTGTGCTCCTGTGTGGTAAACATTTTTTTTCTTTGAAGTCACTCAGAATAAGTGTCTAGTTACATTTAAGATACAATAAAGTGATTTTAAGTATGCATAATAGATGAATGAATGCGACCATTAACACTCCCATAGATTGGAATCTAATTTAGAAATATTATAGGAAAGAATCTTTCCAAACTCTCTTCATTGTTCACAAAAAAATCAGGCAGTTGGAGCCATAGTTAGCACTACAATTGATATACATGAAAAGGAAATGTGGAGCTCCCCTTCACTAGGTGGCATTGCCAGTAAAAAAGCAAAAAAAAAACATAAAGTCTAGAAGTGATGGGCAGCACCTGTAATTAATTATTTTGACAGTGCTGGTCCCATTGTCACTGGTAAAGAGACTTGCCTTAAGGTACCTGCCTTCTGTCCCAGGTTTCCTGCTGACTTTCCAATATGTTCAGGGAATCTTGGCTATCTTAAACAGGTCAGGTTAATAGCACTGATATATAGCCTTTTGTGAAAGCAGTACCCAGAGACACAGCAGTGCAGAAAGAAGAAAAAAGAATCTGCTACAAGCCAGACTTTGAGTCAGTAATACAAGAGATGTTAAAAAGCCCTGTTCCATGGAAAGAAATATGTGCCACAAGTGGCAGGTTCAGTATACTATATGTAGTAATAGTCATTACTCCTGTCTGAAGATTATGGCCATAATTATTTAACATCTATACCTTTTTGGGGATCTTGGCTGATGGCTTCCATATCAGAATATAAAGAATTAACATTGGGATTTATTCTAAACCAAAGCAGCTATTCAATATGCTGACTCCGAACCTACATAATAGGATTAAGCAACTTTTTTCGTGTCAGGAGCAACCTGAGTTGCTTCTGGAGTGAGAGAATTGGCCGTCTGCAAGGACATTGCCGAGAGGACACCCGGATGTTTTGATGTTTTACCATCCTTGTGGGAGGCTTCTCTCATGACCCCGCATGGAGCTGGAGCTGATAGAGGGAGCTCATCCACGCTCTCCCCGGGTGGGATTTGAACCTGACAGCCTTCAGGTCAGCAAACCAACCTTAAGTCACAAGGCTTTTATCCCCTAGGAACCCAGAGGCTGATAGCTTTTTCTAATATTTTAATTAAGACCTACCTAAAGTATATTCATCACACCTTTACCTGGGAAGCCATTACCTTCCTTACATTTCTTTTCTGGGAATTTATTTCTCAGTCCTAAACTTTTGACATCATCACTTGCAAATCAACAATTTTTCTATAAAATCCAGTTCTTTTCCTGCTTTTGTGTGTATTTTCTCCATGTTCAAATGCCTCTCTGAAGATTAAATGACTGTCAGTGAAGGCTGAAATCTAAACTACATTGAAGGATTTTCAGTTCTATTACTTTGTCTCCTGTCCTAGGATTTTTGCCTTCAGGTTGAAAGAGTTTCCCTATACTTAAAATATAAGGTTACGGTCTTAACAGCTTGATTTGAAAACTGCAGTCAGGACCATCTGCCTCTAGTATTTTCTTTTCATTCTGACACAAACACATGATCTAATAGGCATGTGCGTTTGATAAAAAAAAATTCAAAAGTCAATGAAATTTCACTGAATATCTTTCATATATTAACCAAGAGAAACCAATATTAACCAATTCTACATTTTATAGAATCCAAGAGTTAGAGCCCCCGCCCTCCCCAAGGTCATCTAATCCAACTCCCTTCTTCCAGGCAGAAGGGCACCATGAAAACTCTCCTGACAATCATTCCTTGATAGATTATTTTTCTGTTGACCATTCTAACAACTTCTTATATAGTTTCATAATTAATTTGTTTTGTGTCTACATTATTCTATTCCAGAACACCTTTTTCCACAAACCCACTTTTTTGTCTTTATTATAATATTCTCTTAATTACATGTGTTGGAATCATGAGATGTTATTGTCTATTAAATTTATCTCTTCTTGTATCTTCATAGTGTAATTTCCATTTTTTCTTTTCAATATATCAGTTGGAATCTATCTTCATTTTTGTCAATGACCAGGAACACAGATGAAATCCAATAACATACAGTATTTTATATTGTAGATATGATTAAATCATATTTTAGTGTGGTGTTTTACCATGTATATTGTGCTTGAATGCATTGAAGAAACAGTGCAGAAATAAAAATCAATGATAGCTTATTTTTTAAGAACTCAGAAGTTTCTATATTGAGTATAAAACAAATTTCAGAGTAATCACAGTAGGCACATTTATTGCGCCCTGAAAGAGAATCCTATTTAAATGTGTGAGAAATGTGTTAGAATGAATTAATGTCATTCATCATGTTAGACGCCAAACCATTAGGCAGAGAAAGACACCTCAACCTGCAGTTCTAAGGGGTCATGAAAGCACCACCATTTGTTTGTGACTAATTTTGTTATTATTATTATATTGTAGGGCTTTATGATATACGTGTGTGTGTGTGTGTGTACAATAAAACGAAAGATGGTTGGTTTTGAGTACTATACTGCTTGGCTCTTTTGCTTTTCTGCCTCAGTGAACCAAATGACTTGTTTGGTTCTGTTGCTCCTAAATGATAGCTGTTCCAACTCTAAAATGGGCAGAGGTACCATTTGCAATTCTGTGTGGACATTCTTAGAGAAAAAAACTTTTACTGTTACTGTCTCTTTGACCCCATCCACATTGCCATATAGTGGGATTTGAAACTGTATAATATGGTCAGTGTAGACTCATATAACACAGTTCACTGCAGTTAAACTACATTGTAGTTTTACATGGACCATATAATGCAGATGGGAACTCAAGGTGGTTCTACACAGACACTATAACGGAATTCAAAACCAGCTTGAGAGTGGGGTGTCAAAAATGCACACCACCAATGAATGCTGTGGCACACCGCAAGCCAGAAAAAGCATATTTTAAAAACTCACCAGAAACTGTGGAATAAGCCAGATAATGCACTGCAGCTGATCAGATTATGCAGGGCTAGAAACCAGGACTGGAAAATAGGGATTAATTGTCAGGACATTAAAAACTTACAAACACGGCTGACTGGAAGGTAAACCATTGCTCCTCCAGGATAGGAGGCCACATTATTCACATGGGGATTCCCACTTTCCGCCCTTTTGTGTTCATTTGGAATCAATGCTGGACTGTGTGTCCTGCCATGGTCCAGTGTTGATCCCAAAATGGGTAGAAATATGCGCATCAGCACATCTCAGCAGATTGGTTTAAAAACCCTTGTATTTTTCTGTGACTTTTTAGCTGCAGCAACTGCAATTCTGTTATACCCCAAGGCAGTGTGAGCATCTAATATCTTTATTAAAGCAAATATAAATCCAGATGAAAATAGTTATAGAGTTTGTGTTATGGTTGAGCCTTATGGCTCCGATACTGGGAGACGAGGTCGTAAGACTCCTCGAGAGTCAGACTCTCTTGAGGAGCGCGAAAGGAAACGGCTCCGAGACTTATTTACAGAACCAACAGACGAAGACTCCTTTGAGGGTTTTACCGAGAGAATGGAGGAAGAGATGGTTAGCTCAGAGGAGGATGACATGGAATGGACTCGTGTGAGGGAGGATTTGGGTGTCACCGGCAATGATAGCATGGGAGGCGACTGGCGGGTTGCAGGATCGGACCCGTGGACGGGCTGGAGGGATGGAACGGGATCCACAGCTGGGGATGCTGTGGGGCGTAGTCAAAGGTGTTTTAGCTCTGATGAGGATGATGATGATGAGGCACCTGGAATTAGGATAGCAGCTGATAGTGATGAGGAGTTATGAACTGGCATAAAATGGGGTTTAGAATCAATGGCTAATTGCGTTGGGCAAGGTAATCTGGACGAACGCTTGGGCTCTTGTTGGGGAAATTCCTGAAGACGGGTGTGATTCGTTTGCTGAATACGTAAGTTACCAAGGACACTGGGCATAGACGGCGGGAGGAACTGTGTGGGCTTTTGTTGTGCAACCTGTGTTTAATCTTGATAGCTTGGACCTCCGTCGTCTTTTTGACGGACATTAATTGCCTACTCTGGATTGACGCTGGACTGACTGACTGACTTCGACCTCGGACTATCCCTTCTGTGGCTATCGGTGGAACTGGTGAACTAAAGACATCTGTACCTGGCTTTCGACCTTGGACCGGATTGGGACCCTGCTGACCGCTGCTACCCTGATTGATGCGTTTGGACCCGGAGTTCGCTCGTTGCACGGAGGAGTAACAACTTAGTTACTCAATCGTAGCTTTTGAGTAGCAGAGAGGAATCTGCTGCCAGTTATTGTGTTTCATTGAATCTTTGTTTATCAACTTTTGTTTGTTTAAAGTGCCAGGCTGAAGTAAGCATTTTTGATTTAACCCGGATTAAACTCCTGTTTAATCCGGTTTATCTTTTGAACCGTTTTTAGTTCCAGCAAAGTATTTTTGTATCTTTTCACATCGAAGGCAAGTGTTTGCCTAGCCCTTTGTTTCTTACGGGCATTTTTTGGTTCTGTAACTTTAATAAACTGTGTTGAACCTTATTTGGTGGCATTCTGTCTGTGACAGATTGAGAAGGAAATAGTTATTTCTGAAAAGTCAATTGTGATCCCAGATGAGCAGAAGGAAAGGTCCGATATTATAATCCACAATGAGAGCTTGTTAGCTCTCCCAAGCAATCAAAGTCCATGAATTGCAACAAGGAAACAAGGCTGACAGAAAACAGAGTTCTATCCTCAGGCGATACCTCGTAAATTACGGAGATACCTTTCTCCAATAAAGCAACGTTGACACCGCAAAGAATCCACAGTGCAAAACACTTTTAAAGATCCTAAACCAAATCCCAAGTAGGAAGAGCAATACTCCCAAAAAGTTCCCATGGGAACCCTAAGCATTATCCCCTTGGGACACCAGACGTTGGCTTCTGCGAAGGTTTTGTTTCACACTTCTCTCACAATTCAAAAATTCTCTCTGATTAAAATCCTCGTTCTTAGGCGAGCTAAGGACATCTGGCCTAAACAAGGAAGACTCCCTTCCAATTAACTGCTCTTCCTGGCTGATTTCACCAGGCACCTGGAGCTGCAAAGGTTCTTTTTGAACTGGGTGAAAAGTCATAATAAGCCTCATCTGTGTCAGAGTTCAGCTCCTGATCAGGCTCTGAAGCCATGGCTGGCTGGTGTATAACAAATTCCTAGATTCAGTTACGATCCTAAATCAGCAGATACCTTGGTCACTATCCCAGCATCAAACTGGTTCCTGGGGTATTTGTTTCGGTGCTACACAGTAAATCCAGTTCAGTTTTAAACCACTTCCAAACTGGATTATAGTGTCTGTGTAGAACTGCCCCACAGTCAGGTAGTTTTCTGCAGGCTAACCAAATGGCACCTGGATCAATTTGTTCTGTGAAACTGATTAGCAGCTAAAGAAGAAAAGAAGGCAAGACATGCTCAATTAGTCAATGATTCAGTGCAGGTGGCTTTCTTCACTCAGGTTAAGCAAGCAGCCTCCCAGAGTGAGCAAAGGGGCAGCCACCTCACCAGATGGCTACTGAAAAAAAATGCTCTGTGCTTCTAAAAGTAGACAAATCATCTTATCTCACAACTAAAATTAAGCCATGAGTTCCCACTAGTCTCAAAAGTAAGTGAGATGAGAAAGGAGCTGCATGCAGAACTAATTAAAAGGACGAATGCTTATATGTGCTTCTGTGATTATGCCAAGCTGCAAAAGTAGGCTGAAGGTGACAGATGTCCCTTAGTTTGAAAGAATGCCTCCTTTCCTAGGACATGACAGCTTCATAGATCATTATGGATGTCCTCGGTTTCAGAACAGTTTATAAAAGAAACATATCTGGACCTTTAAAATTTTGCACTTGGCAATTTTATATGCAGCACTAAAGTATTAACATTTATACATTAAATGCCCATTGCTCACAAAGAGATAAGTTTTACTTTGTCCTTCTTTGACCTCACACAGATCTGATGGCATAGTAGACATTTGCAGTGTAGAATTAATGCAATTTGGCACCACTCAATGCTATGGAATCATAGGACTTGTACTTTGGTGAGGCACCAGCAATCTTTGGCAGAGAAGGCTAAAGACCTTGTAAAAATACAGCTCCTGTGTTTCCATAGTGTTGAACTGTGGCAGTTAAAGTGGTGTCAAACTGAATATACCCATAATCCAAACCCTGTTTCAGATAGCTACTTCTTTACAGTTCTCAGTAAGTTTTTGCAGTGATCTCCTGGCCAACATTTTAAAAACTATAGCTTCCAGAGAAACAAAAGCAGAAACTAAAACACAAACTCAGCTTTCAACAGTTCATTCTGAAAACCTCCTTAATTTGAGTCTATTTCACATGTATTTTTATTAGGTTCACAGTTTAATTGCTTCATAAAATGGCACCATGATTTTATAATTGGGTAACATGGGAAGAACATTGATGTCCTGTGTGAACAAATCATTTTTGAAAGTTTTGTTCTCATGAACTGGGATCCAATTACAATACAATGGACATGATCCAAAAGGAACTCATATTAACACATACCAACAGCCTATCTGTAGCATATTGCCATTCAGTAAACACAGCCTACTAAAAAGGAGGGTCATTGCAAAGTTTTGCTGTTTCTGTCCTCTAAGGAACCAAATCAACAGAAAAAGCAGTTCAATACATGGTAATGTTATGTAGGAATTACTATATTTGCGAATTTAGCACCAAACATTGAACAGGGATATAGGGCAGTGTGGATTTAGATAACCCAGATAGCCCCTGGTATTTTTTTAAAAAAACTCTAAAATCAGGACAATAAATAAAGAACAACACTCTGAAAACAGGAGAAATCCAGACAGTAAACTATCAGGGACAGCTAACACCTCCCAAAAAAAGATTCTCCCAGAGAAGAAGAAGCCAGGCCTTGAAGCAACAGGGCCATTAAATGTTAATCAAGGTGATTAATTAGAGTTCTTTCTCCCACCCTGGACCTTCTACAGATATATAAACCCGCTTACCTCACAATCTCTGAAGGCCCCAAAGGCGGGCCCAGCGCAGGCACCGGGATGCCCAACGCGGACACCGGGAGGCCCAGCGCAGGCACCGGGAGGCCCGGCGCGGGCACCGAGAGACCCGGCGTGGGCACTGGGAGGCCCAGCACTCTTGCGAGCGCTGGGCCGCCCGGTGAGTGCTGGACCACCCGGTGCTCGCTGGAGCACTGGGCAGAAGGGGAAGGCCTCACCAGGAAGGCATTCACCGGTTTGGGGAGCAGAAAGTGGTGAATGCCTTAGTTCTCGCCAGGAAAGCATTTGGCAGTTTGGGGAGCAGAGAAGCGCCACTTCTCTGCTCCCCAAAGCCCCGAACACCTTCCTGGTGAGGCAAAGGCGGAGAACGCATTCGTTCACAC
The DNA here is from genome assembly GCF_035594765.1 of Anolis carolinensis. Classification (NCBI taxonomy): domain Eukaryota; kingdom Metazoa; phylum Chordata; class Lepidosauria; order Squamata; family Anolidae; genus Anolis; species Anolis carolinensis. The sequence continues at coordinate 128,773,416 of NC_085845.1, read as the reverse complement.
CAGGAAGGTGTTCGGCAGAGAAACACCACTTCTCTGCTCCCCAAAGCCCTGAACACCTTCCTGGCAAGGCCTTCCTGGTGAGGTTGCCACTTTGGGGAGCAGAGAAGTGGCGCTTCTCTGCTCCCCAAACCGCCAAACGCCTTCCAAAACACTTTTGGTCTTAAGTATTTCAAATAAGGGATACACTCAATCCATACAGTTCTTTCTAATATAAAGTTACTTTAATATAAACACACTTTAGATAATCTTAAATGAAAGACCTCTCATCCTCACAGTTTGACTGAGCAAGTTTAGTAGTTGTAGAATGTACAGTAATAATTGGGAAAAATTAAAAAAACAATATCTAGAATATGCAGACTTTGAGAGAAAGGGAAAGAGAGCTCACTTAGGCACCTTAATAAAATACAATTATCTCCCATCCAAAAGTTCTGTCCTAACTTCTAAATGTCAGGCATCATTTTCAAAAAGTCCAGAAATTGTCCCTACAGGAATTATAGAATGTTCTATTGATAAAAAGTACTGATTTATCCTATTACTTCAGTTCATTTTATCCTCAAGTGGTAGGCATGGAATGGCAGAAGTAAGTGATGAAATTATGAACTGGACTGACTGAGGGTGCATCCAGACAGCCCCTGAAAAGCAAGAGCTCCCTCATTTTCACATGGGGCATCCAAAGTGGGAAGGAAGAAAATTGCTCCTGCCCTCCTTCTCCTGCCATGTCATTTCTACATGCCAGAAGAGATTCGGCAGCAGTTTTATTTTTAAAGCCCTTTCTGGAGGGTGGTTCGGGTGTCTCGGTGTTCTCCTGGAAGGTACCAGGAGGACATCTAGACACCCACTGCAGAAAGCACAGGCTTTTTGGGGCTGGTGTGTGGATTACAGTCCACCCTGACCCGAGTCAGCACAGGTTGGCACAGACTTTTTCTCTGTGTGGAACCACCCTGAAAATCACTGAATGAAGATTTAAAGAACCCACTGATGTCATTTTCCTGGATTGTAATTCTCAATAGCTACCTTCCTTCTTTTCTCCCAACATGGAAAATAGAATATCTGTAACATTTGGTAAACTAGATCTTTTCCAATACCTTTCTACTGCCTTTACTTCCTTCATTCCCTCCTTCTCAATATAAAATCTGTAACATACACCATACTTATCCAACATTTGTCCCATAGATCTGGATTTCTCATTTGAGAGTCCAAAGTCCACAGTGGGCTCTACTGCAGCCCTAGTAGCTATTCTTAGATGGTTGATGCTGACTGACTTTTTCATTTAGTTTTACAGAGAACAACCTGGACTAAATTACATGGGCCTAAAGACTTATTGACCTCCTTGTGTTCATTATTGAACTCCTAGTTTGCCCAGAAGTCTCAAGGATATAGTGATAATTTGGTGTTCAAGAAAAACTAGTAATCGTTTCATTCTTCAAAAGTTTTCTGTGTGTGTGTGTGTCTCCCTCCCGCACATTCTCTCCTGTATATGTGTGCAAGTGCCTTTAGAAGATAAGGCAACCAATGTAAGAACATGTTATACTGTTTGTGGAAAGCAAGTGCCAAAGTTATAGCTACTGAATGTTCATTGAACCATTTAGCACATTTACACAGTTTACTAAATTACTGAACGGCAACCACTGAGCCCTGCTCAGATTGTGTTCCCAAAAGGAACTACATGTGCCTGATTTAGTTAAGCTAATGGAACATTTATGTTTTCAAAATAATATTTGTAAAAATCATTAGGAACCATCACTGTGTATTAGACAGCATCTAGGCATTCTCCTACCAAGATTTCAAACAAAAATGCCTTTGATAAAAAATATAGAACAATATTCAAAAATATAGTGACAAATTCTGAAGAATAAGCAGCCATGCTGTACATTCCAAACAACTTTAAAAAATGGAGGTGTAATCCATATCAACATGGCAAGTTCAAGATTTTTTAAATCTACCACAGTGTAAAAACAAAATTTCACAGAGTGATGCCAAAATTTGGCGAGGAGCTGATAATCTGAGGTCTTATGATGTGGGTGATTGTGGTAATCACTTTGTGGGTGATTACAAAGGATCCTTGTATATACAGGCCCAAAACCCGTGAGAGGTAACTGGTTTGCCTCAGGTGTCCAAACGACACCTCAGGTAAACCCAGATGAATCCAAAGTAAAATGGACCTCCCAGTTTACTTTGAATTAATAAAACACCTCAACAGATCTGGACCTTACTGGAAGGTCAGATCCGGATATATTGAGATGCTGAGCCTGTGGTGAATTACTCCTGGGACCATGTTCTGCAATCCTGGGGAACAGTCCCCACAGTCATTCAAGTTCCTTGGGCTTACGGAGTCTGAAGGAGTGGGAGGGCACCCGAGGGCACCTACCCCTTCTCCCAGATCCCCATTTCTCCCCCAATTCTTACCAAAGGGGTCTGCTGGCAATGCAGTTCTCCTGACGCTGGAAAATGACACATAAGGAGCAAGAGAGGGATGGAGCTTTGGGTGGCTGGGTGGCTAGATGCCACCCCGGATGGACATGAGATTGCATCTAGATACACACTGAAGGAAAACCCAGGGTTATGTGAGGGGGTGGAGACTGAAATCCAGAAATCATCATCATCATCATGCAAAAATACTGTGGGACTTTTGAATCCAGGCTGACAAAATCTTGGAACACACACCAGACTTCATAGCTATGAAAAAGAAAAAAAGTTTGGATTATTGACAGTCAAATTGATGAAAAACAACTATGAAAAACTCAGTCGTTATCAGGACCTCAAAATCGAACTGCAAAGGCTCTGGCACAAACCAGTACAGGTGGTCCTGGTGGTAATTGCTACATTGAGTACTGTGCCAAAAGATCTCAGTCGGCATTTGGAAACAATAAACATTGACAAAATTACGATCTGTCAAATGCAAAAGGCCACCTCACTGGGATCTACACGCATGATCCAAAAATACATCACACAGTCCTAAAGACTTGGGAAGTATTCGGCTTGTGATTTTCTGATACAAAATTCAGTTTATATATCTCATTTGCTGTGTCATGCTATGTCTTTGTGTCAATAAAAATAATAACAATAAGAACAATACTACTTTATTTATAGACTGTCCAATCTCCTTGAAGGCACTCGGGGTAGTTTTCAACAAAATAAACACAATGGCAAATATTCCAAATGTTTTCTTGAAGTAATAAAAACTTATTTGGGATGAAGATCATTAGTTGTACTATTCAGTCTCTCATTGGCTAAAATGTTACTGAACAAACTTGTCACATTCCAGTTGACATATTAAAACCCGTGCAAGATATTCTGTGTATTCCACTTCAAATTATTTTTGATTGAGGTAAAATTGGTTGTCTGCTCAGATAATGTGATTGGAAAAAATACATATACAATCCAGAAATGAATGCTGATTTCTGTGAAAAATTAATCTGTTATGCAGTGCTGCCCAGTGGAGCTTTAAGTATATTCAATATATAATGTAATTGTATCTGCAGCTGACAGCTATGATTTGACAGTCACTGCAACTGCTTGCCTTGGAGGATATACAACAAATTTGCTGATTAATAAATTACATATATTTTGAAGAGGTTAAATCAGAATTCAGCTCAGAGGTGGCAAATTGATTTTTAAAATGACTTTTAATTTGTGATTCTATGACAGTAGTTCCCAACCTTTGGGCCTCTAGGTGTTTTTGGACTTCAGATCCCACAGTTCTTAACAGCTGGCTGGTATTTCTGGGAGTTGAAGTCCAAAACACCTGGAGGTCCAAAGGTTGGGAACCACTGATCTATGATATTTAAGTCTTTGAGTTAAATGGGAACACATGGCTTTAAAATGAAATATGGTATCAAAGCAACATCTGAATATTTCTTGCCTGAGAAATCCCTATGAAATCTATCGGGTCACCATATGTTTACAGCCAACTTTAACATACACACATATATATTCTTGTATTTAAACTGGTTTGGGATCAAATGAGGACTAAGATAAGCATTTGACTTAACACAGTGGTTCTCAACCTGGGGTCCCCAGATGTGCTTGGCCTACAACTCCCAGAAATCCCAGCCAGTTTACCAGCTGTTAGGATACAAAACTTCTGTATTCAATTCAAATCTGCAGAAGTGGATTTCACGTGTGTACCATGTTTATGCATTACATGTCAGTGCACATTGTGCAGTTGGTTATAAAACATCACAATTCATTAACAAGATAGTTTTGCACAACTGCCACATTAGCTTCATGAGTGTAAAGTTACACTTTGTCTCCTCAGCATTGGACCTCAGCCAATGTTTTACTATACTGTCTGTCAACGGAAAATCAATTTGATATTACACTGCAATTTTGCCATGCTGTCTGTCAATTTGATACCAACGATGCATTGTACTGTACTGTACTTTATTACTTCATTTATGTCCTTCTTGACCCTACCCTCCCAGGCTGGGATTCATGCCAGTTTACAAGATTTATAAAGAACAGTAAAAACACAGGTGGGTAAAAACATACACAAATTTGTTTGAAATGGCATTGAACCTTTTGTTGGATTAAAACCATCTAAATCATATCAAGTTTTTAAAAATGATAAAAAGTAGCACGGCCATTTAAGGAATTCCCCATCACCACTACCCTTGTTCTCAACTAAGAAACTTTGGTTCTTCCCAGTAAAACTGCTGAAAACAAACTATAATAGATCTTATTAGTCATTCTTGGAATCTTCATCAGTTCATATCGTGTAATTCAATTTCCAGTGCCTATTTTTGGGCTGTGTTTGACTAAGCATCTTGGATGCTGCTTTGAATTCACTTGTTTCAATCCCTGGAGTGGTGTTTAGATTTGGTTCTTCCTCTTCACCTTATCTATCTCACTGGCAGATCTACTTGCTATAAGTTAATGACCTTGGGCTATCAAGTCTTGCTACAAGAATCTGTCCATCTGGAAACAGGACATCAATTCAACTTGTTGGTTTTTGTGGCATAAAGCTCCAAGTAATCATCTCAATGGAATCTATCTAAAGGAGCATTTTCTCATTAACAATTCCCATCCTCAAAGAGGTGTATAAATCCTGACTATGTTCACTGGGAAACAATAAACTCATTATATCTAGAGAAGAGAATAACAAAACTTACTGAACAAAGTCAGCAGTTATAAGAGTTTGGACAATGGCAACTACTTGGAGGAATTAGATACACAAAAGAAAAAGGTAGAATTATCTTGAACAAAAGGCAGAAAATATAACCAAATTCCTAAAAATCAGTGGATGTGCAAATCTGTCTGAAACTTGGGGAGAATGATGCCCTGGTTGTGTTGTATCATTGAAAATAAAAATTCAAGGAGATAGCTCTTGCAGGTTTTTTTAAGTGTTGTTCATTTAAAAAAATCCCAGAATCAGTGGATCAGGCATGTTTGGGAGCCAATATTATTTAATTATTGATTTTGTGGATACTGATTGAATGCTGTGATGGCTACAGCAGATTTTTAAATAACTGCATCGCATCAGACACAGGGAGATGCCATTCATTGGCTATATTTAACTTGTTATTGGCCTAGAAATTGGCCTACCTTCTTTACACTTCAGCTTATAACAAACCTGCAATATTCCCACTGGAAAATGAGATGTTGTTATAAGTTGGGTTTAGTCTTTGCATCCTGAAATAATTTATCTTTCATCTGCAGGACTTTGTGCTGAGTCGATTGTCCAAATACAATATTTCTTCTTCATAGATTTGGAAAACCTTCAAGACCCCATGCACCCAGCTAATGCTGGATGACATGATTTCATTGTTCCCTCATAAATAGTGTGCAGCATATAGAAAAAAAGTTAATTGAATGGTTTAGCTCTTTTCCTTTTCTTTTTTCTAAATTCCATTACTTATTCCATCTTGAAAACTTTCAGCTTCATCCTTCACTGATCTCTTACTTCTGCAGTGTTGAAAACCTTTTAGAAATGTGGTTAGTATCTCTTGATACAAATATCTATTTCAATTTTCTCCTTCCATTCTAATATCCCTTTTATCTGTTTTACAATTTTTCTTCATTCTTCCTGGCTATTGGTTTCATCTCTCTGAATTTTTAATATCCTTTTTTGTCTTTTTAAAAGCATTTCTATATATTCTCTGCAGGGCGCTGCAATTCATAGTTTTCTTCTTGAAGTGATAGCTCTGAAAACTGAGCCTGACTATTAATTTTGGAGTATGTTTATTTCCATTAACTTGATACTCAGATGACATTAACTTTGGCATTGCACTTATCCACTCTAGAATATTTTAAATACTTCTCATTTAAATGATTTACGCGCCATCTTCCAATATTCATTTCTATTTTTCAAGCCATCTTCTATAAACGTACTCTACGTAAGATCAAATTATTTTGCCACTCCACAATGTTTTATTGTTGGAAATTTGATTAAACTTGTGATCTACATTATGATGATTTATTGGCCCGGCTTTGGTTTTGTTACTGTTTGCTTACTAATGATCAACTGCATTAGAGCTTCTTAGAGTTGTTTCTAATTACAGCTCGTTCATACATTACTCATTCAGAAGGAGAGAAAGCTACAATGCCATACCCTTCTTGTTTCTACCCATCACCACCACCACTTTTGCTATGGTCATATGCAAAAATTAAAAAGTTATACCAAAATATTTTGATTTACCCTAATAATTCCTAATTACAGTGTTTCTCCTAAAGAGGAACATCTATGCTTTTTCTGTCAAGGTCAGACGCCAGCCAATGGATGGAAATACAGTTTATTGTATAAACAACTCAAAAAAGCTCATAAAACAAACACAGGAACTTGCAACACTTAAACTTCAGTGTGAGAAAGACATTTGAACTGAAAAAACTCCAAAAAACCAAACCGGAGTATAATCCGGATTATCCAGAGATATAATCCAGATTAAAACAAAACTGCTCAGATTCAGCTCAAAATTGTCGGATAATTTGAAGAAGGCAAAACAAACTACGGGCCGAATTCCCAAGAGTCCAAAATAAACAGAATCCCAACTGGGCTACAAATAGAGTTTTGAGACTCAAAACAAACAATGTCCCAAACTGGGCCAAACATTGCCGCCGGAGGCAGCGCAAACAAACTGGTGTCGGAAACAAAGTAACGAAGGGCAAAGAGTTACTGCAGGGTCAGAAACCAAGCCAGTGGTCAGTAACGGAGCGTAATTGCAGAACCAGGAGTCAAACCGGAATTGGGAGCAAAGAGTAATTGCAGAGTCAGGAACGAAGCCAGCGGTTGGTAACGGAGCGTAACTGCAGAACCAGGAGCCAAACTGGAGTTGGGAGCGAAGAGTAATTGCAGAGTCAGGAACGAAGCCAGCGGTCGGTAACGGAGCGTAACTGCAGAACCAGGAGCCAAACTGGAATTGGGAGCAGAGTGTTACTTCAGGGTCAGGAATGAAGCCAACTGTCGGTAACGGAGAGTAGTTACAGGGTTGAGAACAAAGCCAAGCCGGAATAGGGAGCGAAGAGAAATGCCAAAACGATGTCCAGTCCAAGGTCCAAGATGAGAAGTCGTCACAGCAAAGTCCTCGTCAATGGGTTGACACAAGTAGCCAAAACGACAGAGGTGAACTAATGCAGACAGTAATCACAATGCAGTCTAAGGAAAACCCACACAGTTCCAGCCCCCATCGCAGAAGTAACCCAGAATAAACTTATGTAGGTTGCACAATCCCAAGCCAGTCTTCAGGAACACGAACACGAAACCCAATGGCGCCCAACAACCACCTTGCCACACGCAAGGGCCCAATAGCCAAATGCCCTCAATTTATTTACAACTTGTCTTCAGAACTCGAGCCAGCACTGCCCTTCCCACAGGTTGCACCCATTCCTCATCCGAGCTGGAACAGTCCTGCAGACACCCAGACCTACCCGCAGCTGTGGAACTATCCCCACTCCTCCAATTAGACCACCTTGGATCTGATCCTGAAGGACCCCATGTTTCCTCAGCATCCCCATTACCAGTGAGCCCAGTCTCCCCATCACAACCCTCTGGAGCACTTGTCCATTCCATGCCACCCTCTTCTGCCCGTACCACATCTCCAACGTCCATTTCAAGCCCATCCTCCCCTTCAAAACCCTCAAATGACTCCTCATCTGTCGATTCCTCAAATATCTCTCTAAGCCTCTTTCTCTGTAACTCCTCAAATGAGTCTTGCTCCCGAGGAGCCTTTATTCTCTTCCTGCTACTATCAGTAGTATCGTTGACCCCAGAAGGCTCATTCACAACATTTTCTCTAACTTTGTATGAAATACAACTTGAAGGGAATGCTACTCCTAGTTCTTATCAGCTATTAGTTCTTCCCTCTTAGTGGGGAAATTATCTATCCATGTTGGTGTTCAACATGAGACCTTAGTAACTCACAGTCATGTTTTCTGTACCTGAGATTAATTGGTTTTATCCATTTATTAACCTGTTTGTAATTGTGCACCTTTTACCACTGAGCAAATTGGATCTTTGGACCATAATAAAGTTTTGATTGATTGGCTGTACCTGAATCAGAAATGTTGAAAAGTTTCACAAGATACATCATTCATTTCTTGTCATTTCTTGTAATTCTGTTTGAATAGGCACCAGGGATCTTCTCAACATTGTTTTGGAAATGAAATTACTGCACAACCCCACCCCAATCCCCCCATATTCACATTATCAATATATGTGGCTTTGCTTACTCATGGCTGCATTACTTCATTTATTCACTTAGGGCATCCTGTAAAAACTACACCCTCTTTTTCGTAGCTCCATTGTTTGTCCTGCTAAAAATAATAAGGTTCCTCATTATCCATGATTTTGCATATCTAGGTAAAGTCCAGGAACATGTCATTTGCTGATATTTGAGTTGTACTGTCTTGTTAGTTGTATTATGCAAAGCGATGAGATGATAATTTCTCAACTGGTAATCCTCCAGCTACACCAATGCCATCATGTATATTGTATGCATTGACACTGGATTAAACCAATTTTTTCCACTTCTATCTACTTCAGATAAAGGAGTATGTGCAAAAAGATGGGCCACATTAAACATTTAATAATATCCAAACTAACGAGAAACAAGAAAGAACAGGATTATTTCAATGGTTTATTGTGTCACGGATCATTCAGATGGCAATTAAAGCTTCAGTCCTAACACTGTACCCTTTTTCTCTCCCCATCCTTATGTCCTTCTTATACAGGGGTCTGGGGGGAAATATGCAATTTTTCTAGGTTCAATGTCTTTGTCTCCCTGCTGATTACTCTTCAAGATTTAGAGGGAGTTTCAGTTTCAGAGGAAGACTTGGAAGATATGTGCTTCGATTTGGACAAATTGGCATCTCTCCTAATTGGGACAGTTTGGGATTTATGATTCATCCAAAATTGAAGTAAACAAAACATTCCTCAATAGATTGAGACTGATGATTACCAATTTTGTGAGAAAGCCCAGCTTGTGTAGTATAATCCCAAATTGCTTATTTACTCAGATGCTTTCAGATTTGTTTTCTGTACATGGCTGAGATTCCAAAAATGGACATATTCAAAAACCATCAGACTTTATCTCAAAAGAAACTTATTTGTATAATACGTATCTTATTCAAAATTCAGTTTTGCTTACTTGTTCATATATAAGTCTCTTTTCTCTAGAACAATTTAAAAATAATCTTTGCTGTCTCTCTTGATATTTTAAGGATATCAGCTCCTGCAACTACAGACATTTTCTAGTTCCCATCATATGATATCAGTTTATTGTCTTCCTTCTGTTTAATAGGGACAAATATTTAACTGCACTATGAAAGAAAAATTAATGCAATATAAGGTTTTCTGAATCAGTATCTAAAATTAGCATAATGTTTATTTACAGTTTATGTCATACCATCACCACTCAACCCACACATTGGCCAACATTGGTGAAATGTGACTGATGAGTATGAACAGGGCACAATGGACAAACAAGCTGAAAGATAGCTTTTATTCCAGAGCTGTGGCTATGTTGAACTCCATGACATCACATTGATGTGGCACTGGGGGCTGTGTGGTGGTGGTTGAAGTGTGGAGGGATGGGTGTATTGTTTTTGTGATGTGTGCTGGGAAAGGCATTTAATTTTATTTTGCAATAGCATAATGACAATAAAGCTATTCCATTCTATTCAATTCTCTTAATTGGAGAGAAAACTTATTTTGAGCAGGGCCTGACATTTTGATTATGTTATGTATTATGTATTGTTGATCATAACATACATATAAAAGCCCCCAACCCATCCCTCTCTCGCACACGTACATGTGAAGAGAGTATTATAAATACTTAAATTGTTGTGGATGAGTCTCTGAGTAGTAGTAACAACAGGGAGTTGGAGAGTAGGCAGGCAGAAAGGTTTACTCGGGAACAAGATCCTATAGAAGAGCAACAGCAGAAGGAGATTTGGCAAATACTTACTGAACCCACTGATAAATCTTTTGAAGGGTTTGGTGAGGATGATGGGTTTGACAATGAAGCAGTTTCTATGAGAAGTGCTGGGAGTGACACTCATGAGGTTGTGGATGAGATGGATTGGACAAAAGTAGCAGAAGTGGGTGAGGAGCCTAAAAGTAGTGGCACATTCAGAAGATCTGTTGGGAATGAAACTTGGAGGGAAGATGATTTGTTTGGGAGGATGTAAGTAGAAGCAAGAGAAGGGCCGCTTGGCAGGCAAGGCAAAGAGTAGCTCGGGCAGCACAACTGGCAGCTGAGCATGGGGTGTTGTCTGATTCTAGTTTGGAGGAGAATGCAGGAGCAGCTGAGGGTGGGACGTTGGCTGATTGCAACTCAGAGGAAGGTTTGTAATAAAAGGCGGGTTGGTTGCAATAGGGACCTTGCGACTGGCAAAGTGTATGCTGGGTTGCATGTTATGCTGGGTCATGATTCCTGTGAGCCCTGTGATTCCTGTACTTTGTGGATTTTTTGGGATTTGCTACTGTTCTTGGTTTGGACCTCGGATCGCTTCTGGACATCATGTTCGTTCTTGTCCCCTGACTTTGGATTGGACGTTTGACGCTGCTGCTGCTGTATCCTGTTTGCTGTGGATGACTCCTGGACCGACTTGACTACAATTTTACTTCATCTTGGAATGTGTTCTCTGAAACGATAGCTAGGGTTTCTCCTCTGCTGGGTATTTTGGTTAGTGGGCTGGGAATTTTTAGGACTTTGGGACTCTCTGTTTTACCTCCTTTTTGATCGGTTGGTCTGTGTTTGTTTTGCTGCTGTTAAACATTTTTGATTCTTTTGAGCTGTATCTTCATTAAACTATTGTTACTTTGTACTTGGGACTGACTTCGTGGTATCTGTACCTTGACATAAATACTTAAAATATTTGTTGTTTGTGTTCTGCCCATTAATAATGTTGCTTTGTTGTTGCCTGTATGGTTCCTTTTGACCACACTTTGATGTTGCTCCATCACATGAGCCCTCAATTTCATCTGTGAATGTTGGAGTGCATGTTATGAAGAGAAAGGGCAAATCTGAGAAACCTTTCCATCTGAAAATGAGAAGTGCTTCAACAAGACTAATTTCCAGGGGTGTGCATGACTCCGTTTGGTGATTCAGGATTCAGGAAAATTCAGCAATCTGGCAGCTGGATTGCCAAAAATGGACAGGGCAGAACCCAGCTGAAGGCTCAGCTGGAAACGGATCATGACAGTCAGATCTTTTAGCTAATGGGGGCAATAAGGTTGAGCAGCACTCTACCTGAGGCAGAGGCATGTGAGCAGCCTTGCAAATCAGGCAAGAGGGGGCATCTGGCAGCTCCTCCTCTTCTTTCTTCCCTGGCAGTCTCCACCATCCCTTCCTGACCCCCCCCCCTTCACAGAGTGCCTGCTTGAGGCACATAAGGACAGAAAGAGAGAGAGATAAAGAAAGGAAAATGTGGGAAAGTCTTTCCTAGGGCTCTCTTCCAGACAGGGGCCCACCAGGAACTCACTTTCCTAACAGCCCTTTGTGTAGCATGGGCATTGAAGGAACCTCTGGACTCTCTCCCAGGGCATGATGGGAGTTCAGTTTTTCTCTGTGTGTTTTTCACATTTCTTTCTCAGCCAGAGTCCTGGTTGACTGTATCTATTCCCCTTCCTTCTAGGGCATGTGCTGGTTGGGACTTCAATTCCAAGAACCCCATCTTGTCTTGTTGTTTTATTTTTTGTTTTTTAAAAAAAGTTATGGTAAAAACCTTTTTAAAATTCTAAAAATCAGTGGATTGGTGAAACGTTCTGAAACTTGGCAGGCTTGCAGGACTACATGTGTCCTACAACTGAGGCTAGATTCATCCAGATAGGCCTAAAAATGACAGAAATTAGCATCTAAAGTTTCCCCATTGGCACCAATGGATGGAATCTTACTGGATCAAAAATGGTACCGCCTCCCAATTTCAGGAATTTTCTGTGAAACAGAATTGGGGGGAGAGCCAAAAATGGGAGCAAAAATTGCACTTTTTTACCAAGTCACAAACCCCTACTAATTTCTAAGGCAGCCTTCAAATAACCTTTTTTTTTGCTTAGCAGTGGAAATTATATTTTAATAAAGCCCATAATGAAATTATTCTTCTTCTTCAATCACACAATCATTTCTGACTCTTCGTGACCTCATGGACCAGTCCACGCTAGAGCTCTCTGTTGGCCATGGCTGCCCCCAGTTCCTTCAAGGTCAAGCCAGTCACTTCAAGGATACCATCCATCTATTTCACCCTTGGTCAGCCTCTCTTCCTTTTTCCTTCCATTTTCCCCAGCATCATGATCTTTTCCAAGCTTTACTGTCTTCTCATGATGTGGCCAGAATGCTTCATCTTTGCCTCTAATATCCTTCCCTCCAGTGAGCAGGCGGGCATTATTTCCTGGAGGATGGACTGGTTAGATCTTCTTGTGGCCCAAGGCACTCTCAGGATTTTCCTCCAGCACCAAAGTTCAAAAGCAACTATCTTCTTTCGCTCAGCCTTCCTTATGGTCCAGCTGTCACATCCATAGGTTACTATGGAGAATACCATTGCTTTAACTATGCGGACCTTCATTGCCAGATTGGCCATTGCTCTCCCCCCAAGAAGTAGACGTCTTCTGATTTCCTGGCTGCAGTCTGCATTTGCAGGTATCTTCGCACCTAGAAATATAAAGTTTGTCACTGCCTCCACATTTTCTCCCTCTATTTGCCATAATCTTGGTTTTCTTGATGTTTAACTGCAGCCCAGCTTTTGCACTTTCTTCTTTCACTTTGGTGATGAGGCTCCTCAGCTCCTCCTCACTTTCAGCCATCAGAGTGGTATCATCTGCATATCTAAGGTTGTTAATGTTTCTTCCAGCAATTTTAACTCCAGCCTTGGATTTGTCAAGCCCCACACATCGCATGATGTGTTCTGCATACAAGTTGAATAGGTAGGGTGAAAGTATACACCCTTTAGTATACTCCTTTCCCAATCTTGAACCAGTCTGTTGCTCCATGGTCTGTTCTTACTGTGGCTACTTGGTCTTTATACAGATTTCTCAGGAGACAGACAAGGTGACTTGGTATTCCCATACCACCAAGAACATGCCACAATTTATTATAGTACACACAGTCGAAGGCTTTAGAATAGTCAATAAAGCAGAAATAGATATTTTTCTGAAACTCCCTGGCTTCCTCCATTATCCAGCAGATATTGGCAATTTGGTCTCTCATTCCTCTGCCTTTTCTAAACCCAGCTTGGACATCTGGCAACTCTCGCTTCATGTATTGCTGGAGTTTGCCTTGCAAGATCTTGAGCATTATCTTACTGGCATGGGAAATAAGTGCCACTGTACAGAAGTTTGAGCATTCTTTAGCGTTTCCCTTTTTTGGTATGGGGCTATAAATTGAATTTTTCCAATCTGATGACGATTCTTGTGTTTTCCATATTTGTTGGCATATGGCATGCATCACCTTGACAGCATCATCTTTCAAGATTTTAAACAACATAATGAAATTGCAACCATTGAATTTGAAGTTTAGCTTTCTTACTTCAGTAATGCTACAAATAGATAGAAAACAATATGTTTGTGTGTGTGTGTGTGTGTGTGAGAGAGAGAGAGAGAGAGAGAGAGAAATAGATGTGTATACAGACTCACAAAATTTAATAGGCATATATGCATACTTGTAAACATACTTGCAAATGTATATATACAATTAAATAAGTATAAACGCAAATGTCAATACATGTACTCATACACTAACTCTTCCAAATGACAACTTTATGAGAATACATGTATATCACAACTAACTCAGTTTTAATTCACAAAAAGTTCACATGCATTATTTATTATTATTCTGGAAGCATAATAATGAATGCAATTTACAGTTAATCCAAGCCTGGGAAACAACATCAATGCCACAAACAGGCTTTCTATGTGAAAGCTGCTGAACTGGATCCAGCTGGTTCTTAACTAATTAGCCTTACTAATGGCATCAAACACCTTTGGCATCTGAACACCAAATGCAAAGGTGATTCCTGGAGCTAAATGGATTTTAATTAGAAAGGATTGTATGCCATGTGCTTTCCTGCATACAATTACTTTCATCAGAGTTAAACCAGGCTTAACCAAAAAAAAAAAAAATCTACCACCAGGTCTCAATCCCACTTTAATACTAACAGTACTTTAAAATGACACTGCATTTTAAACTCTTTAAGGATTAAGATCATATTGTTGGCATCATTTTAACAATTACTTTTAAATGGTTGTGTTTAATGGCTCAGATGGTTATTTTTTTCCAAAATGAAGTGTTGGCACATCAGAAAGACAGCCTAATCATATGTTTATTAACCTTTGCCCCTAAATTGTCAGGGTCTAGTGCCTTTCTTGATGTAAGCTCTGAACAAATGCATCCATCTATTGTACAGACTGTGATTAATTATGTTTTTCTGCTGATCTCATTGGAAGGTAAAAGGAGAATTGAATTTTCTCTTTAAAAAATCATCAATATATCAAAATTGTTTTCTCCTTCACAATTGACTACGTATGTGTATATTAATAGGGAAATTTATTAATATTCATATTAATGTTTCCCTATTATTGTAAATATCAATATTTTGCTGTCACACATGGGGACAAAACTTTTTAGAATATTCTATTGGAACAGAATAAAAGAATATTGAGCATTAGTAAATTTTGTTTTATTTTATTGGCATTTTGCCACTTCATATGAAATTTTTATTGAACAACAATGCTTTCAGCAATTTTTTTTGAGAAATACATTTTTGTAAAAATAAATAAATAAATAACATTGCTTTTATGCAATCTCTTTTTTACTTTGTTTCTTCCCCTCTCCCCAAAAAGTGGTTATCTGTTCACCATGATATAAAAGTGAATAAATTCAAAGTAAATGACATTTTTTTGAATACAGCACCACAACGTATCAAGATGTACTTTGGGTTGTTGTATGTTTTCTGGGATGTATGGCCATGTTCTAGAAGTATTCTCTTCTGACGTTTTGCCCACATCTATGGCAGGCATCCTCAGAGGTTGTGAGGTATGGAGAAACTAAGCAAGGAAGGTTTATATATATCTATGGAAAGTCCAGGGTGAGAGAAGAACTCTTTGTCAGTTGGAGGCCTGTGTGAATGTTGTAGTTAATCACCTCAATTAGCATTGAATAGCTTCATCTCCTGGCTTCCTGCCTGGGGGCATCCTTTGTTCAGAGTTGTTAGCTGCCCTTAGTTCCCATGTCTGGAACTCCTCTGTTTTCAGAGTGTTGCTTCTTATTTACTGTTCTGATTTTTGAGTTTTTTTAATACTGGTGGCCAGATTTTGTTCATTTTCATGGTTTCCTCCTTTCTGTTGAAGTTGTCCACATGCTTGTGATTTTTTTTAAATCTTTATTGAGAATTTTCATACATTTTCAATAAAATATGATTCTAAACAAAAGGAAAAGAAAAAAAAGGAAAAGAAAAAAAGGGTTGCAGAAAAGGAGAGGGTGGGGAAAAGAAAAAGGAGAGGGAAGGAGTAAAAAGAGAAGGGGAAGGGAAAAAACAAAAAAACAAAAAAAAGCATTAAAATATTAAAAAAGAAAGAGAGAGAGGTAAAAAGGTGTCTGGGCTTCCTGGCTTTAGCCGGTAGGGTATTTTTCCTTTGTTGCTTCTTCATTCTTCTCTC
Source organism: Anolis carolinensis (assembly GCF_035594765.1). Lineage (NCBI taxonomy): Eukaryota > Metazoa > Chordata > Lepidosauria > Squamata > Anolidae > Anolis > Anolis carolinensis. Next base: position 128,757,332 of record NC_085845.1, on the reverse strand, counting down.
ATAGTCTTCATTCGCTTCTTACTTCTTTATAAATGAGTATATTTGTGTCTGATCGTCTACATCCGCCTATCGGCTTCTCAATCTTTGTGTATGTATATATGTCTATATTTGTTTATGCTTATAAGAGTCTGTCTTGTTAGTGTTTTATTAGATATAGTTATCTTTTATCTATTTTTATTTTTGTTTTTCTCCTTACTGTTTATGTACTTCTCTAGTTGTTGCCAGTTTGTGTCTTTTCTTGGGTTTCCCCGCTGTTTGGTCATTAAGAAGGTTAGTCTATCCGAATTTTTTATCTCTGAAACTTTAATTAACCATTCCTCTTCGCTGGGTATTTCTTTTTGTCTCCAATATCTTCCATAAGTTATTCTGGCTGCTGTTGTTAAGTATGTTACTATTTTTTCTTCATTTGAGCCCGGGGGGAACTTTGAGATTCCTAACAGGTATATTTCGGGTAATTTATTAAATCTTTTTCCCAAAATTTTTTGTAGGCGTTTATGTATTGTTGACCAAAATTCTTTGGCTTTCCTACATTTCCACCAAGTGTGGAAATATGTGCCCTCTTTCTCCCCGCACTTCCAACATTTTGTATTCATATTTTTGTTTATCAGGCCTAATTTTTTTGGTGTTATATGCCATCTATATAGCATCTTCATCCAATTTTCTTTTAAGTCATAAGAGTATGTGAGTTTTAATTTTCTGTTCCAGAATGCCTCCCATTCCTCCATCTGTATTGCTCTCCGTATGTTTTTTGCCCATTTGGTCATACATCCTTTGACTGTTTCTGTCTCTGTGTCCCATTCAAGTAGTACTTTATATATTTTTGAGATTGTTTTTCTATTCGTTTCTAAGATTCTGTCCCATCTATTGTTTTTTTCCATAAATCCCAATACTTTGTCTTTTTTAAAATATTCCTTTACCTGTCCATATTGTAACCAGGACATGTTTGGGTATATTTTTTTGGTTTCTTGTTGTGTTTTTAATATGTTCTCCGATCCCTTTTTTTCGATTAATTCTTCATATTTTGGCCATCCTAGTAGTCTTCTCTGTGCAGCCTCCAAGGGAGATAGCCACCTTGGTGTTTTCCTATACATTCTAGTTTTGTATTTATCCCATGTTTTTATTAAAGCCGATCTAATCAGGTGGTTACAAAAGTTTTTTTCAATTTTAATTTTGTCATACCACAGGTATGAGTGCCATCCTGTGCGCAAATCGAATCCTTCTAGTTTTAGTATCCTCTTATTTTTTAGTTGTATCCAATCCCTAATCCAGATTAAATTGCTTGCTTCATAGTATAATTTCAAGTTGGGTAGCGCAAATCCCCCCCCCCCCCCCCGGCTTTTGTCATCTGTTAGATTTTTCATTTTAATTCGAGGTTTCTTCCCATTCCAAATAAATTTGCGTATATCTTTGTTCCAATTTGTAAAGTTTTTTTGGTTCCTTAGGATTGGGAGGCATTGAAACAGAAATAGCATTTTTGGGAGTATGTTCATTTTGACCGTTGCCATTCTGCCCCATAGCGAGATCTTTAAGTTTTTCCATGTCTCTAGATCTTTTTTTATTTTGTCCCATGTTTTCTCGTAGTTATTTTTTAGTAGTTGAATATTTTTTGATGTGATATTTATCCCTAAGTATTTAATTTTTGAGGTTATCTGGATCCCGAATTGTTCTATTATTCTGTCTTGTTTTTTCTTTTGGATGTTTTTTGCTATAGCTTTGGTTTTACTTATGTTCATTTTAAATCCTGCTAAGTCACCGTATTCCTTGATAGTCTCCATCCATTTCTCTCCTTTGTTCACCGGGTCTTCTATAAAGCAAATTAGGTCGTCCGCATAAGCTCTTACCTTGTACTGTGTCCCTTGTATTTCCGCCCCCTGTAGTTCTTTGTCTTCTCTAATTTTATTTAGTAATATCTCTAGTATCATTATAAATATTAATGGTGACAAGGGGCAACCTTGTCTTGTCCCTCTCTGTATTTTAATTGGATCTGTTTCTGAGTTGTTTATTATGATTTTTGCTGTTTGGTCTTGATATATTGTGTCTAATAAATTTTGAAAATAATAACCTATGTTCAATTCTTGTGTTAAAAGTTTAAAAAAATTCCAATTCACCCTATCAAAAGCTTTTTCAGCGTCTATCGCTAGAAAAAGCACTTCTTTCTGGTTATTTATTTCATAATATTCAATGAGATCGAGGACTATACGAACATTCTCTTTAATGTGTCTATTTGGAAGGAATCCCACTTGGTCTTCCTTTATCCATTTTGTTAGGAATTGTTTTAGTCTCTCAGCTAAGATGTTTGAAAAATTTTTGTAATCTACATTTAGTAGGGAGATGGGTCTGTAGTTCTTAATTTCTTCTGGGTCAGTATTTTCTTTGTGTATTACCACAATTGATGCTTCTTTCCATGTTTCTGGCCTTTTCTTTTGATTTCTTATTATATTCATTACATTTTGGAGATGTGGTGCTAATTCATTTTCAAATGTCTTATAGTATATTGCAGTTAGTCCATCAGACCCTGGTGCTTTTGAACAGTCTATTTTTCTAATTGCTTCTTTTATTTCTTGTATTGAGATTTCCTTATTTAAAGATTCCCTTTCCTCTGTTGTTATTCTTTCTAATTTTAATTTTCCCAAATACTTTGTAATATTCTCTTCTTTTATTTCATCTTTCTCGTATAGTTTACTATAGAATTTGAAAAACTGGTCTGTTATATCTTTCCCTGAGTGAAAATATTTCTCTCCGATTTTTATTCTGTTTATATAGGCTGATTCCCTTTTTTTCCTCAATTTCCTTGATAACCAGCGCCCTGGTTTATTTGCGTTTTCAAAATGGTCCTGTTTTATATACTTTAGTTGTTTTGCTCTTTGTTCTAGTTCCAGATATTCTCTATTCTTTTGTCTTATTGCCAATTCTTGGATGAGTTTATTGTTTTTGGGGTTCTTTTTAAATTTGTTTTCTGTTTCAATTATTTCTTCAGTTGCTTGTTTTAATTGTTCCTGATTTTTCCTCTTTTTTTGAATACTTTGTTGTACGAAGTATCCTCTCATCGTTGCTTTGCTAGCTTCCCATACTATTATTGGTGAAGTTTCTTGGTTGTTGTTGATTAGAAAGAATTCATCTATTAGTTTCCTGTTTTTTTCTATATCTTCTTTCCTTTTTAGTAAATTTTCATCTAATCTCCATTTCCATTTTCCTCTTTTTTGGTTTAAGATTAACTCAATTGGGCTGTGGTCTGAATCTATCATGGGGAGAATCTTTGTTTTTGTGACTTTGGATGTTAATGAGCTTGAGATCCAAAACATATCAATTCGGGACCAGCTTTTGTGTCTAGCTGAGAAGAAGGTGAAGTCCCTGTCTTTTTCATGTTGCAGCCTCCATATGTCTACCAAGTTATATTCATCTTTTAGTTTCTTGAATCCTTTAGATAGTGTTTCTTTGTTTTTTCCCTTTCTTTTCTCTTTACCTGGGTTTTTATCTATTTCATTATTCAATACTCCATTAAAATCTCCCATTAGAATGATTCCGTCAAATTCTTTTTCTGCTATGGATTCTTTTAGTTTTTTCACATATTTTGATTTTATTTCGTTAGGCGCATAGATATTACATAACAGTATTTTTAAGTTATCCAACTTTATCATTACTCCTAAAATTCTTCCCTCGTTGTCCTTGAAACTTAATTCAGCTGGGATTTTGGGGTTAATGTATGTAACTACTCCTCTTTTTTTCTGTATGTCTAACGAGTAAAATTCTTGTCCTAATTTTTGGTATGCTAGCAATTTAGCATGTTCTTGTTTAATATGGGCTTCTTGTAAAGAAATTATGTCATATTCCAATTTTTTGAATCTCTTGAATATTTTATTACGTTTCTGGGGTGCATTTAAACCGTTAACATTATGACTATATAATTTTAGATTTCTACTCATGTCTATTCTTGTTCTCTGTCTTTGGGGTCCCCTCCGTCATCTTCTGAGGGGTTTATCGAACTCTCTTCCCCCTCTTCCACCTCTTCCTCTACCTCTCCTTCCTCCTCCGTTCTGTCTCCTCCTATTAGTTGATCATCTCCTAGTTGTTTTTCTCTATCTGCTGTTCCAAATCGTTGAAGTGTTTTTGGTTTCTTCCGTCCGGGCTTTTTTTACCGTCATTCTGTCAGTATAATCTATCTCTTCTTCTTCTTCCATCTCCTTCTTGATTTTTTTATAGAAGTTTTGTGCCTTCCCTTCCGATGTTATCCAGTATTTCTCACCTCTGTATGTCACCATTAGTCCTTCTGTTTTCTCCCATCTGAACCTTATGTTGTACCTTTTCAGTTCGTCTACCAAAAAAAGGTATTTCCTTCTCTTGTTTATTGTATCTGATGGAAGTTCTTTCAATATTATAACTCTTTTCTCCTTGAATGTAATGGAATTTTCATTGTTCAGTCTCAGTATTTCGTCTCTATAGATTTTCTTTGTGAAGTTTACTATTACATCTCTTGCTGTCTTATTCCTTTTAGCATAGTTAGTATTGATTCTATGTACCCGGTCTATTCTTTCTTCAATGTCTTTTTTTGAACTTTGAAGGAGATTCGCCAAGATTTCTGTCACCACTGCCCTTATGTTTTCTCTTGGTTCTTCCCATATGTTTCGTAGTCTCAGTTGATATTCGAGCTCTTTTGTCTCCATCAGTTCTTGTTTTGCTTATATTTTATTGGATTTTTGTTCTAGTATTTGAACTTCTCTCTGTAGTTTTTCATGTAAATTTCTGAGTTCTGCTTTATCATTTTTTAGTTCTTTCATTTCCTGGTTCAGGTTCCCTATTTCTTGTTTCATTCCTTTCAATTCGCTTTTGATTTCTTTCTTAAATTCAGCCATTTGCTCCTGAGCCAATTTTTGGTAGGCGTCCTGCTTCTCTTGCATTCTGTAAAGTTCTTTAAGAATCATCTCTGTCATCTCTTTGACCTAAGACTCCTCCGAAAATGATGCCCTTTTCTGCATGATTTTTGGTTCTTTTAGGTCTTTCTCACTTCTCAATCTATAAGCCATTATTTATTTATTTATTTGATTTATTTTATTATTATTGTAATAATTTTTTAATCCTCCGTATGATCTTCTGGTTTATTCCTTCAATCTCTATATTTGTTTTCCTGAGGTTTCATCCGGTTTTAAGTGCTTCTATCTACTCCTCACCTTAGTATAGCCGTATATTTTATAGTTATGCTTGTGAATTTCAATGGCTTTTCTGTGTAGTCTGACATGATAGTTGTTGGAGTGGTCAAGCATTTCTGTGTTCTCAAACAATATACTGTCTCCATGTTGGTTCATCAAGTGCTCTGCTATGGCTGGTTTCTCTGGTTGAATTAGTCTGCAGTGCCTTTCATGTTCTTTGACTCGTGTTTGGGCGCTACATTTGGTGGTCCCTATGTAGACTTGTCCACAGCTGCATGGTATACGGTAGACTCCTGCAGAGGAGAGAGAATCCCTCTTGTCCTTTGCTGACCATAGCATTTGTTGGATTTTCTTTGTGGGTCTGTAGATAGTTTGTAGGTTGGCTACCAGTATTAAAAAACACAAAAATCAGAACAGTAAATAAGAAGCAACACTCTGAAAACAGAGGAGTTCCAGACATGGGAACTAAGGGCAGCTAACGACTCTGAACAAAGGATGCCCCCAGGCAGGAAGCCAGGAGATGAAGCTATTCAATGCTAATTGAGGTGATTAACTACAACATTCACACTGGCCTCCAACTGACAAAGAGTTCTTCTCTCACCGTGGATTTTCCACAGATATATATAAACCTTCCTTGCTTAGTTTCTCCATACCTCACAACCTCTGAGGATGCCTGCCATAGATGTGGGCGAAACATCAGGAGAGAATACTTCTAGAACATGGCCATACAGCCTGGAAAACGTACAACAACCCTGTGATCCCAGCCATGAAAGCCTTCAACAACACAAGATGTACTTTCCCATTGAGAAAAGAAGGTTTATGAATATTCCACATCTCAATGGATAGTCAAGTGATATAGTGTTGTCTATTGTGTCTAAACATATTTCTCCCACTTTCAATTTCCAGCGTCATTCACTTTTACTTTTGAAGCTGTGTGCATTCTGCCTTTTGCAAAATCAAATGAAAAACAGAGCTAGAGAACTAAGGTAAGGATATGAATAAGATTAATATTGAATGAATTCATAATCACAATTTATTATGTAGAAGATGCTGTTAGAACAGTTTTGAAAAGGTGAAATACATCAAATTCTCATTGTCCACTGAAAAATTAATTAAAATAATTCTGGAACAAAACAATGGCGACACTAGCATTTTGGCACAATTGAGAAGACAGACTGTTCTTCAGGTGTGAGTCATACATTACCTCAAAATCCGTGAGCATTCTCCTTCCTTCCTTCCTTCCTTTGATATCCTTAGACATTGGTCCAGGGGGGCAAATGATTCCTAGTCAGTTCTCCTTGACATGAAATTAGACACAGAAAAGTAGCCAACCATCATTAAAAAAATCAAGAAATATTAATGATCCTTTAAAAATGGGTGGGGGAAGATAGAAAGAAACGAGATTTCTGCCCTTAGAGCCAAAACAATTTGGTTAGACTTAGAAAATACATACCATGATTTTTTTTGGGGGGGGGGTTGCCTCCTTGCCCCAAGAAATCTGCAAGGAATATTCAGTTTGCAGGGTTGATGTCTTGTAAACTGTGATGCCTCATGGGCCTTGTAGTCCTGCTCCCATTGCCATTGTGACTAATGAAGACGAAAACATGGGGTTTTCGCCAGCTCAGCAAGAGCCGGAATCTTTCCAGATGCCTGATGTTGATGTTTTTGCCCAAGAACCCATTAAAACAGACCTTGAGCAGTTCTCACCCCCTTTTGCTAGGAGAAAGTCCTATGCTGCAGACAGGAGAGTGAAGGAACAGATTCGCAGGAGCTTGAGAATTGCAGCTAAACAAGACACTGATTAGCCATGTTTCCCCTGGGAAAATCTAGGGAGTCTCACATCTGGAGAAAGCTGGGTTTCGTTTCCTGTTCTCTAGGGAAAGAGAACGCTGGACACCTGCTTGGCAGGAAAACGAGGCCCAGATATAGGTGCCTGGCACGGTAGGTTCCGTGCGGAGTCAACAGAGCAGCTCCAGGAGTGATTTCGTGTTTCCAGCCTAGTGTGGACTTCGCAAAGTCCGCAAACCCAGTCTCCTTGCCTTGCCTATCCAAGTATTCAAGATTTGCCTTGCCTTGTTCCTAGCCACGGATCTTGCTTCAAGAATTAAGTTTTATTCTTGACCTTGTTGTGGTTTTTTACCTTGGACCCTGAAAGACCCTGGATGCTTCCCCACACTATTGCTTGGCAATAGTGTGTGTTTCGGTTTCTTGGATTCAGCACTAGGGAGTCTTTTAAGTCACTTTCAATATAATCTACAATGTGAGGCTATCTTCGTCTATCCTATACCTATCTACCAACCTACCTACCTACCTATCTTTTACATGTCTTAATTGAAGTGCTAAACAAACATAATTAAATAATATAAAATGAGTAAAAGATTCAGCTTCTGACTTATCCAATTGCTATAGACAAAACTGAACTGCACTAATATCTATTTATAAATATTTATTAATCACATAGATCCAGAGCTACACGAATAAAACATAGGACACACAATACACAGACCATAAAGTAGATGACAGATTTGAGTATGCAGGGAAAGCTTACATAAGTATATTTTAATCATGAATTCAAAACTGAATATTGTTAGAGCATGTTGCATTTAAGATGGAAATTACTTGGAGCACAAAATGCAAGCTTGAAAGTGAAATTTAAATATATACCGAAGTCGCCAGAAATTTTTCCCTAAAGTGAAGTGTGAAGTGAATGGGGTGGTTTCTATTCAGCATAACACCTAAAGAATTTCTGCTGAAAAGAAAGCCAAAACAGAAAACCCAGCAAGTCAAATGAAATATCTCAGTAGGAAATATCTCTAAAATTAGATACAAAGTGAATCTGAAGCTTCCTCTTCAGGGTAAACATCTGAGAAAATTCTAGTTGAAGCCACAGATGTTTAAGACAAACAAAATGTCAAAGGTGAGTTTTGTATATGTCGACTCATTGGGTAAAGAAATGTTTTTCTTATCTTTTTGATCAAGCCTCCATCTTTTCCTCCAGCCTTTTCAGAAGACTTTTACAATCAGACAAATTATGATGTAACATTTCAGGATTAAAATATTAAAAGTTAATGGTGAAAGGATGGATTGCCTGGAATGCACTCACTCAGGCGAGTGGACAAGTGATGCTAACATTTTCCGCCAAACCTCCTGAAAATAGTAGTAGTAGTAATAATAATATTTTTATGTTTTACCTGCTTCTCCTCATGATGATGATGATGATGATGATTATTATTATTATTATTATTTATTATTATTCTGTATGCATGTTCCATAAGGTGGATTTTAAATTGAAGTTGTTTGATCTAGCTCATGATAAGAAATAGAGCCAAAATGCTCTACTATTTGAGGGAGAACAGCAATGGGTTTACCCACTCACCCCCCCCCCCCCCATTGTACCAATTTTGCAGGGACAATATTGATGAATCCTCTATCATTCTGGTTTCTTTGAGCGGTTTTTTCTCCTTCAACTTTTCCACTTTGGTCTCAGCTTACTCAGTAAATTGGGTTCAGATTACCAAAATAGTGTGCATTCAATTGATTTAGTAGGGAGAGGAAGTGGGCAAGACAAAATATCACCCTTCCCAGTAGGCTCAGGGGAAAACAAACTGCTGCATCCTGGCCTAGCTTTTGTGTTCTTTCTTATTTATAACATTTCCCATCTCGAGTGGGAACACGCTCTGATGTTGTTTTCTAAAATGTGTCCCATTTTTATAACTAATCATGGAATAACAAGACCAGACACAGAAAATGAAATAAGGGACACTTTATTTGACCTCACCTATTCAAGGTGTGTTGACCTGAAAATGAGTGGAGAGCAATTTGATGCAGGTCCAGCTATGGCCATGTGTCAACCTGCAAAAGGAGAAAGGTTGGGTAGAATATTGTTGCCCAAAATTTGTGATGTCTTACTTCCATTACATACATGATACAAGCATGTGGAAAAATTTGGCATTGTGAATAATCAACCAATACATTTAAATACAGGTATAATTGCTCCGGTTGACATCCTATTTCCTGCTCTGGTTCAGCCAAATTCTTTATCTGATCTTCAGGTTGATTCAATATTTGCATTCTTGAGTTATTTCATAATAATTCCTTTATCAATTGCTTCAAAATCAAATGAGCTCATTTAATAATAATAATAATAATAATAATAATAATAATAATAATAATAATAAATATACTGTGGGACTTCCGAATCCAGACTGACAAAGTTCTGGAACACAACACACCAGACATCACAGTTGTGGAAAAGAAAAAGGTTTGGATCATTGATGTTGCCATCCCAGGTGACAGTCGCATTGACGAAAAACAACAGGAAAAACTTAGCCGCTACCAGGACCTCAGGATTGAACTTCAAAGACTCTGGCAGAAACCAGTGCAGGTGGTCCCGGTAGTGATTGGCACATTGGGTGCCATGCCAAAAGATCTCAGCCGGCATTTGGAAACAATAGGCATTGACAAAATTACGATCTGCCAACTGCAAAAGGCCACCCTACTGGGATCTGCGCACATCATCCGAAAATACATCACACAGTCCTAAACACTTGGGAAGTGTTCAACTTGTGATTTTGTGATATGAAATCCAGCATGTCTATCTTGTTTGCTGTGTCATACAATAAAATAACAACAACAACAACAACAACAACAACAACAACTTTATTTTTCTATCCCACCTCCATCTCCCCATAGGGACTCAGGAAGGTTATCATAGGGCTAAACCCAAGAACAAATAATACACAGAGTAAAATACTTATAAAAACAGCATCTTCAACTGGATAAACCACATTAAAACCAAATGATACAGTAAATAACAATAAAAACCATTTTAAAACATGGAACGATGAGATAAAAGGACCACCATTTATAAGAAATAGAATAAAATGGGAGGGTGGTCTAGGCAAAAGTGCAAAAATATGTATTATAGTGCAATTTGGGAGCATAGAAAGACAAAGTGCTCAACATTCTGAAAGAGAATTGGAGTAAGGTAGGGCTTCAAGTTGCTTCCAGGAGACAGTAGGATGAAGTGCAAAATGTAGTGAAATTCGTTTATGTAGAGTATTGATCATGGGGGCTAGATTATTCAAAAGTGCACTGGAAGAGCCAAGATTTTAACTCCTTTTTAAGAGATGACGGGGTGGGTGCTTGCCTAATCTCCCTAGGAAGGGAGTTCCAAATCTGGGGTTGCCACTACAGAGAAGGCCCTCTCCCTCATCCCGACAAGCTGAGCTTGTGATGGAGGTGGAAGTAAGAGAAGGGCCTCCCTGGATGATCGAAGAGATCATATAGGTTCATAGGGGGAAACACAGTCGTGAGAGTAGGCGGGTCCCGAACTGTTTAGGGCTTTGTAGGTAAGAACCTGCACCTTGAATTTGGACCGGAAAAGAATTGGCAACCAATTAATAATTTAAAATAGCTGCAGAACCTTCATAAAAATTGAGGCCTTTATTTTTCATCAATAGCCACAGAAGAGTATGAGAAATATGCCTCTACATTCAAATTAAATGATCAGATCCTACCTGTTTTTAGAGATTCCCTACTAATACATGGCACCTGATATAAATAATATTTCTGATATTTTTGAATGATCAAGACTCCCAAACGAGCTTTAAAATTCTTGTGTTGCCTTCCTTCATCTTTCAGTAGATATCATGCTCCATTGTGCCACCTTTCACTTTATGATTTAGCTTGCTTAATAATAGCTTCCTGAATGGGAAGTGACATTTTAAAGCCACACATAAGCAATATTTTGGGAATACAGATGGCTGGCTGTTTCATCTTTTATTTTTCCTAAAAGCTATCGCTGATAAAGTAAAGATGAGAGTTGTAAAAGCAGAAAGGTTCTTAGAAACCATTATAAAATTCAGTATGCTGGAAGTCCATACTGGGATGGAAGTAACTATAATTCCTTTAAAGTTGACTAGCACTTCCCAGGTTGACTTGCAACTCCAAACTGCGAAAGCCACCTTCTACAGAGTTCTCTGGAATGTGCAACCTATGGAGTTTTTATTATGAGTGACATCTTCCACTAGGGGGTCAGCAGAGCCATTTCAAAGAAGTGGTAAAACATGCTAAATGTAATCCACTTGGACATCAAGGTCCTCATATAATATAATTATCTGTATAGGATTTCTGCTAAGCTATAACAGATACTTCATGCTGATTTTCTGCTCGCTGACCTCAAGAGGTGGATTTTTTTTCAGATTAATTTTTCCCCCCCTAGTAATTGCACAATTCATTGAAAAGTTGTCTGGTGTGAGAAGTGAAGGGTGGAAGTCATTAAATTTGTTCCTTCCATAAATAGGAGTTTTTTGCTGAAAGATTTAAAAAGCCCAGCAAGGCATGGTGGTGGGTTTGATAATAGCTCTGTATAATGTGCATAATTGGGCAGTCTACTGTGACTTATCGTTCCTAATTCTGTATTCCCACCCCCATCATACCACTTCTTTTAATGTGTTCTGTTACCTGGTAATATATTATTAGAATGTGGTTTTTCTGAATTCTGACACAGTAAGGAATTGGGCCCATCTACCCTTGTTTCCGCACATTATCTTTATCCTTTACTGCCAGAAAGACTGATGTGGACTCATTCTGTGCCTTTTACAGTCTGAAATGACTGCATTATTAATTTATCCAAGCCACTAGCCACCCTATATCAAGAGCCTGCATGCTTCACTTATGTGCAGCTGTTATAACAGAATTTGTGTGCGTACATGCATTACTAGTGATTTTTACGTATCAAGTTGTCTCTAAACATCAACAGTAACAACTCTTCATAACCTCACTATATACAAATCAAATGGCCACATCAAAATAAATCATAGAATCATAGAATAGTAGAGTTGGAAGAGACCTCATGGGCCATCCAGTCCAACCCCCTGCCAAGAAGCAGGAAATCACATTCAAAGCACCCCCAACAGATGGCCATCCAGCCTCTGCTTAAAAGCTTCCAAAGAAGGAGCCTCCACCACAGTCTGGGGGAGAGAGTTCCACTGCCAAACAGCCCTCACAGTGATGAAGTTCTTCCTGATGTTCAGGTGGAATCTCCTTTCCTGTCGTTTGAAGCCATTGTTCCGCGTCCTAGTCTGCAGGGCAGCAGAAAACAAGCTTGCTCCCTCCTCCCTATGACTTCCCCTCACATATTTGTACATGGCTATCATTACTTACACAGAAGGATTACCTGCAGCACTTATATAAGAAACATAAACAGGGCCTAAAGAAATTCTGATATACTTCTCACATCTTTTTGTAAATCCACTTATGTTATTTCATGTCACTAAACATCACCACACAAAATAATCCACCTATTATATTTAAAATAACTTCTCTGCGTTGCAAACACAGCCTTCAAGCCCAGTTACTTTATTATATACTTATCACAGTTTCTTATGCATCAACACAACAACTGAGCAATAGGATACCTAAGAATTTAATCTTTATGAATAACAATATGAGCTGACCTCAACTATACTTCCTGTACTAATATGCACATGGGATTTTAAATCTAATCCAATTGCTAGTCCCAGCTATAGTAGACTCACTGAATATGGGGGATTTACACACAACACATATAGGCTGATGCAAGTTAACAAGGGATAAATTGGTTAATTAAATAGCATCCCATATTTTAAAAAACCACAGGGGAAAATCAAAATCCTGCTTCAGGATTCTCTTGGGTTTGGGCAGTGGGGAGAACCATTCCCAAGATTCCTATGCGGGATGCAGAAATGTGTCTCCACAGTATTCACGTAACCCCTGGGCATGGCCAACCTGGGGATGTGAGGAAGCTCCTCTTCTTGCTCCTCAGCACCCCAATTTAGCCTCCTAAACACAAAATATGGCACTTATCTTGATCTGTGAGCATTTTGCTTCCTGGTTGATGCCATGTGAATGATCCTGGCAGCTTGTGAGAAGTGGAGGGGGCTTGCTCCTCCAAGGCTGGTCTGAGAGACAGGTATCCTGCCTTAGAGGTGATTAACAGTACTCTTTTTTGGCTAAAATGGAGCCTAAAACTAATATTTTTCATACCAGTTTAGAGCTGCATTGTGCACCTGTGTAGAACCACGCTCAGCTGTTCTAGTCTAGTTGGAGTATCAATTAGATTTCATCCTTACTTACCTACCAATATTTGCACTTAAAAATTAAGATACCTTTGAAAATGTCAATTTGCAGAGAAAGCAGACACAAAATACTTCTACAAATGTCATGTTCACATTTCACAGGACTTGGTAAATGACAGCTTGATTTGACAGGGGACAGAATGGATATCAGAATAAACATATGGGTGAGTGATGTGGGCCAGAAACCAACATCCATCTCAAAAAACAATTTAAGCCTTTGTCAGCTTGCTTCTAGCACTTGTCTCTCAGAAGGTATCCTTAAAGGCCTTGATTTGACCCTGGCATGAGTCATACCAACTGGTGTACTGTATGCCTTATGCTAAATAGATATATTTTGTTATAATGTCTTCTTGCATCTTCAAATCTATGACTGCAGTGAGAGGGAAACACAGATATTTGTAATGTTTCAAGTCAGTAGCCCACAGAATTATTTCAGTGTGAAAACTAGATAGCCTATTCCAGATGAGGGGAAAAAATTGTATGTCATAAAGCACAAAGCAGAAAAGTTTTCAAGCACTATATAATTCTGTCATGGAGTAGAAAAGTAATCAGTATTGGGTGTAGAATCTTCTGCAAGCTACCAAACCTGTGAAATAGTTTACATAGACTTTCTTATTATCTCTTCCTTTCAAAAATTTAGGCTATATTTTCTCCCTGTCTGGTTTCAGTTATGATAATAATTACAACAGTGTAGGTGTCGATACATTTCGTTGTTGATGACATGTGCTTTTAAATCATGTCCAGATTATGACAACTCCATCACAAGATTTTCGTAGCAAGATTTGATCAAGGAGTCTTTGCCTTTGCCTTTCCCTGACGCTAAGAGTGTCTACCTCATCAGATGGGGCTTTTCCCAATGGCATACACGGGTTAGGCCCTAGGTCATCCATGGTGCCCACCAGCTCATCATCAAACAATGCACAGAAACTTCTGGAGGGGCTCCATGGATGATCTAGAATGGAGTTAACACATGCTACTGCAGTGGCATGTTGTTTTGGAAGCAATGGTGGGAAACTGCGTGGTTGACACTTCCCCAGTGGGATCAGCTTCCTTATGAGCTGGGCGATGTGGGGTGTGGGGCAACGGATTCCCCACATCCTCTGATGAGGGTCACTGGATTCACCATGACACATGGCAATTCTGGTGGCCGTGTGACACAGTCATATAACTCACTCAGCAGCAAGCCATGGGTTTCTTGGCTGGTCAGGGATTTGAACCCTGGTCTCCAGAGTCACAGTCTGATGCTTAAACCATTGCACCACCAAATGAACAAAATATTATGCAATGACTGTGTAGAAGAAGAGAGGATGAATCTCAGGGAAGTGTCAAAATAACACAAAAAATCTTTCCAAACCTCCAAAAGCAAAGAGCATGTTCCTGAGGCAGCCTGAAGCAAAGAACACACTGCTTTCTGCTGATGATTTCCATTATAAATCCTGCATGGGAAGAAGACAGCATTAGCTTCTATCTTGCAGTCTAGCCTCCTCATCCTTGTGAGTTCAACTTCTTCAACTTCATCTCTATATTATGTATTATTTGCTATTATTTGCTATTGAGCAAAATGCAATTGCCCATATGTGGCTTTTGATTACACAAAAAGATAGTGCAAATGTAAATATAAATAAGAGTGAAATCTGGTTATTACAAAATGATTACAGAACATAAGGATATTATTTCATGGTGTCGGGGTAGAGCAGAGAGGCTAAAAATTCTTTATTTGGAAGAGTCTCTGTTTTTGCATGGAAGATTCAACATGCTTGAAAATGCTTTGTAATCAAATTTCTGCTTTCTTGTAGCAGAAAATGAACTGATCAATCAGAATCCAGGGTAAAACATTACAATTTACATTGGCATGAATAAATAAGGGCACAAAGTACAGCATATTGGACCACTACCTCAACAGAAGTTACTGAGATAATGAGATATAAGATATAGGACCCATCCTGGGTTTATTATTATTATTATTTTATTGTATGACACAGCAAACAAGATAGATATGCTGGATTTCATTTCACAAAATCACAAGTCGAACACTTCCCAAGTGTCTAGGACTGTGTGATTATTATTATTGTTGTTGTTGTTGTTATTATTATTATTATTATTATTATTATTATTATTATTATTATTATTATTATTGACTTCCTTCATTCTTGAAATCCCACCAATCCATTAAAACTACTACCTTTTAAAGAATTGTCCAAGCTTGTACACATACACACACAAAAAGGTTGTTTTTCAAATATTGTTTTGTCATCTTCCCTTTTTCTTTCTGATCTCCAGTCATAATATTACATACTTCTTTGAATCTCCTCCTCACCTCTCAATTGAAGTACTGGAATGATCTAGTCACTTGTTTTATTTGCGGTCTGCTGTTTGGGTGCAGCAGGTTACATATGTAGTAAGTTAGAAAGCTAAGATCAGGTGCCAGGCTTCTAATGCACACTGCCAGGTGAACAGAGATCTGTGACCAAGAAATGTCTCGCTTTTGAGCAACTGTTACAACAAAGCTTCTTTAAAACAATATAAAAACAAAGGAGACTAGACATACTGTCAATAGCTATTATTCTGTAATATGTTCTCTAAAAGGTAGAATTTGAAAATGCTACTTTTTAACTTGTCAGATAGCCTCAACTTAGGACTTATGGGTTAAAAACAATACTTCGTATTGGGCCCAGAAATAGGCTGGAGGCCAAGTAGAGCTGTAGCAGCAAGAGTTTTTCTTATGGTACCTATAATCAGTTCCAGATAACAATGTAGCTACAGTTCTTTGCATAAATGAAGTTTCTAAAAACTTTTTAAAGGGAGTACTACATAGAATGTATTACAGAACTCTAAATGGATGGATGTAAGTCATGTGTCACCAACTTTAAGTGTTCAAAAGCACTTCTGAATTCCACGGAAGCTTGAACCTGTAGGATCAAGTAAAGCCAAATTTTGAGGCTGTGTTTTTAGTGGAAATCTAATCCTATACAGCACAGGTTTAACCTCTATGCCTTGAACTAGCTTTCAGTTGACTAGGATCACCGCTTCACCCCCCACATTCAAGTTATTCATCCTCACAATCAATTACAGATACCAGCAACAAATTTAAAACTGGAACAGCCTCCTTGAAATTTGTTGGAAAGGAGAAAAGTTGGGTTTCATCAGCATAATTGTGGCACAGAATCCCAAAGTTCTGAAGAATGTCTCCCAACAGTTTCATATACCTTATGTCATAAGTTGGGATGAGATGCGGGACCTTGCTCAGTTATTATACCCATGCTTCTAAACTATTTATTGTCTACTGCAAAAACATTTGCTAACTGTTCTGGGTAATTGGCCATCCAAGGAACATCTAGGCTAATATTCGTAACAGTTTCACATAGCTACTATCCTAAATAGGCAAAGCCCACATAGGGAAAGGCATAAATACACTGGAATTACAGCAGTATCTGCAAACCTCTAGAGTGGCAGAAATAAAAGAAAGAAAGAGAGAGAGAGAAAGAGAGAGAGAGAGAGAGAGAGAGAGAGAGAAAGAGAGAGAGAGAGCAATAGCATTTGTAATGATGTACCTTGTCATACAGAAACACGATTCAAAGACATATGTCTGTGTTGGAAAGGACTCGAACAATACTGATGCAGTAAGATGACATACAGGTGTCTGTCAGTAGGAGGATTTATTGAATTTTTAACTGTCATGTGAAAAGGGATGTATTGAACTTTCTATTTTGGTATCTATTTTTCCCAAGGTCAATCCTGTTTTATTTTAGACAGTCATTGAAGCCTGGCAGTGTCTTTCACTTGTCAGCACACAGCTGATATTCATAATCCAAACAATTCTTTCCCTGTCAAAAGAAGCAAGTCACCTCTGATTTCATGATAACAAGTGAAACTCATAATTCAGGACCAAAAAAGAAAGAAAGAAAGAAAGAAAGAAAATGCACTCTGCAAAATCTAAAACCTTACCATGTAATCAAATAAACAGACCCACCACACCCAGCCCCATTGACAAAAGATACTTACTTTGATCTTCTACTTTGTCTTATTACTGCATTATACTTTCCCAATTTTGGGGATAGGAGTGAATTCAAAGAATCATGAATGCATTATATCAGCTGTCATCCAGTCAGGGGCATACAAATGCAGAGCTCATGCTACTCATGCAGAGCAAAAAAGCTGGCATTGACCAACAGAAAGATGTTGTTATAGTGGCAGATGTAGAGTTATACAAACAGCATATTCCTCTGAATCTTGTGTTTGCATCAGTGTGTGTTGTGATTTGTAATTGTGTGTCATGTTTCATTTTATGCATTGCATGTTGCAGCTGCAACATGTAAAGTGTGCATTGCATATCAATCCTTGACCACGATTGATGTCTATCTGAAAAAAAGGTAAAGTCTTTTTCTTTTTTATGTGTTATTCTCCAAATATCGGTTAGATCATATTCTTCCATTAAATTCACAAATTGTTTCGGGAGTTGACTCATTTTATTTCCTAATCTATTTTTCTGAGTACCAGATTTGTCCAGCTGTGGGTCCAAGACCCCATTAAAGTCTCCAACAATTATCAAATTGTCAAACTGTTGGCTCAGTATTTTCTCTCTTAACTCCCTCACAAAAGATGTTTTGGCGCCATTCGGAGCGTAAATGTTACAAAAGAGCGTAATCTGGTTATTCTGGTTTATACAAATCGCTATCATTTGACCCTCTTGATCCTTAAAGGCCAATTTGGAATCCAATCTCGGATTAGTATAAATTACCACTCCTCTCTTTTTTTCATTAGCTGCGGAATAGAATTCTTTCCCAATATTTTTTTGAGTTAAATTTGAGACGTGTTTTTGACAAATATGCGTTTCCTGAAGTGCTACGATATCATATTTCCCTCTTTTAATTTGATTAAATAATTTTCTCCTCTTATTTGGAGAGTTCAGTCCATTAACATTGTTACTCCAACACTTAATTTGCATAACAAATTTTTATTATATATTTTATTTACTATGATTTGTTCCCAAGTCCGGTTGAGGTGCATTCTTATTTGTGGACGTTGGTGAGAGAAATCTAGCTCGCTTCTTTTTTCTCTCTTCTTCCTCTTCCGGTGACAGCCCGACATCTTGATCTTTCATCAGCCTATCATAAAAAGATTTGGCCTTTTCCTCTGATGTAATCCATATCTTCTGTTCCCTAAATGAGACCATCAGGCCTTCAATCTTCTCCCACCGGAATCGAATATCTCTTTTTCTTAGCTCGTCAGCCAAGAAGTTGTATTTTCTTCTTTTCATCAAGGTGGAAGCTGGGTGTTCCTTGAGAATAGATATTTTGCAACCTTTATAATGCTGTGGATTGGCACTATTGCTCCTCAGTATTTCTTCTCTTAAGTTTCTTCTTGCAAAATGGACAACAATGTCCCTTGCCACCTTGTGTTTTCTAGAGTAGTTTGTCGTAATTCTATATACCTTCTCAATATTGTCCGCCATCTCTTCTTCAGTACGCTGCGTCATCTCAGCCGTAATTTTAGTTATGATCTCTTTTAAGTTCTCCTTAGCTTCTTCTTGGATGTTTCTAAATCTCAGCTGGAACTCTGCTTCTCTTTGTTCTATTCTTTCCTGTCTTGCTTCCAGTTTTGTATTTAATATTTCTAGTTTATTCATCTTCCTTTGCATTTCTTCTTGAGTTTGCTCAATTTTTTTTGTTTTCTTGTTTCATCTCTTTTATCTCTTGTTGTACTTGATCAAATTTTTTTTAATATTACTAAATTCATCCGTGATTTCCTTTCTCATGTTCAGCATTTGTTCCTGAAACGTATTTTGACTTTCTGACAGTTTCATTAATTCCCTCATAATATCTTTTAGGCCCAGATTTTCTGGCAGAGATTGTCTTCGTTGTAGCATCTTAGGGTCTTCTTTTACCTTGGGGGTAGCCATTCTTAATAATAGACTGTATAAACAGATAGAGTTCTCAAAATGAAATTAGCTTTGATTTGATTCTTAATAGTAGAATGTATAAACAAATAAAATTCTCAAAATAAAATTAAATTTGATTTGCCCTCCAGGCAGAACTGATATTTGTTTCCCCTAAGTACTTTTTGGAAATTTAATAGTTAATTGAAAGTTGATTATAAATATTCAATTGTCAGGGGTATCAGGGATGTACAGTATCTGGTATATGATGTGTTAGTGATCCATTGGTGCTTCGTTTATGTAAAATTTATTTACCCACTTAATTTATTTAATATGGATAGAGTCTTTAATTAATTAAACACAATTGATTAGTTGTGAGTTAATGGCCTAGATAAATTTATTCTCTTTGATAGATTGAAAAATTATTTCTGATCACCAAATATAGATTTTTAGTATAACATATATATTTTCAGATGTTCTCTATTTTATTTTATTTAATTTTATATCGTTATTTAGTTTATTTTATTTTATATATATTTTATTTTATATTTATTTTATTTTATTTATTTATTTATTTATTTATTTTGCCGCCTCTCCCTTTTGGGGTGTCCTGGTAGCTATAATCTGTCTATCCCTTAATCACAGTCAACTGTCTACTGTTTTCTGTCAATGGGCCCTATTAGTCACCTGCCTCCTAATCTCTATTCTCTCTCCTTCGTTCCCTCAGTCCCCCACTCTTGTTTACTGTCGGTTCTCGTGGTCTCTTCCTCTCCCTCTCCGTTGTCTCTCCGTTGTCCCTGCTCGCCGATCCTTGCCGCCCCGTCCGTTTCGTTGGGTTCTTCAATACTAGGACTGGTGTACTGTGCCGTCCGTCGTCTTCTCTCCGCGCCGCCGTAGTTCCTTCTCAATTTAATTTAGCAGTCTTGTTATTACACTGCTGTTTCGCGTCACTGGTACAGATTGCTCTATGAGTTCTGTGAGCTCTCCGTCTCTTTTCTCATGTAGACTATAGAACAATAGTCTATGGGCTTCTGTCGTTGTCCCTCTATCTCATATCTTCCTGTCTCTATGGTTCTTTGGGTCTTTCCTCTTCCTGTTTCCTGTCCATTTGCCCGCGTTATTTGCCCCCCCCCCCCCGGACCTGCGCAGTTTGCCTTTCTGCTTTGTTTAAAGAAGGGGGAAGGTAGACACAACAAATCCAGGGCCAAGGTCAGTAAGAATTTTAAATAGCTGTCCCATGGAATTTCAAAATGTTGGCTCTGACCCTTCTTCTCCTTTTCCTTCCTCTTCACCTTCACCCTCCCCTTCAAAAGGCACCGTTCGTTCTCTTTTAATCATATAACATTTGAAAAGCGCTGGTCTTTTTTATAGATATTATTTTAAAGACCTCAAACCCCGTCCGCTTTTATGTCTATTTTTTTTCCTCCTTCCAATCTTGTGTAAGCTTTCAGCACATTAAATTTTCCGAATCGCAGAGGGGTATTAAACCAGTAAAGGAGATTCAGTTGTTTGAAGTACTCACTCGTGCAAAGTGTCTTCTTCTTCTTAAAAGTGGAAAGTGGAAGAGTAGGCAGTCAGACGGATTAAATCCGAATCGCACTCCAAGCGGTCCGCTAACCCGTGGGTACCTCTGCTTTGCCGGGTCTGTGGATCCCTACCCTTGAGGGGCAAGGGTCTCTTGGACCATCGGCAGGTCCCTTGGGATTGGCTGTCTATCAGGCTGAAAGATTCTGTCTGACAGAGGGAGCCTTCAGGCTCTACCCAGCCGCTTGGGTGGTGGCGTTCTGAGAGCTCCAGGGCGCCCGTCCTGCCTCCATGCCATTTCCTGAAACATATCTTCATAAAGTGATCCCAGGGAAATAGGGATCATGTAGTCTGCATGGTCATTCAGATTTGACTAGAGGCAGATACCAGTGGAAGCAATGAAAGCTGGTTCATAATGATGGCACAATGGGAATTTAAGAATATAAATGCCAGTGAAACCAATACAAGGAAGTCTCTACGGTAAAAGTAAATAGTTTTTTTTTTATTTTCAGCAGTGATTTTCAACAACAAATAAAACTTATCCAAAGTGTGGGAAAATACATTATATTTAAAAATTCTAATAGAAATATATGCATATTTGTAATTCAGCTTTGCTATTTTTTCAACTGGTTCCTTGAATAGTAGGCAATTATTAAAGGCTATAGCCCATATTTGTTAGTGTTTTTTAAATGTCAATTACAATTTCAAAAAGATTTCCTCATTTTATCAGAGAACATGGACAAGATCCATAATGTTTTGTTCTATGTAATTTTTAATGAAGTTTAATGAAGACATACATTTTTTTCAACAGAATATCATCCCAGCCAGAAAATTGTGCATCCGCGTGCTGTTGAGATGATAGGATGTAGGCTGCCCTTTGCATTAAAAGTTATGGTGGGGAGGAGCAAGCAAAGGTTGAGGTTTAGCAGAAAAATAATTTGCCTTATCAAATTGATATGATCATTCATGTGGTTTTAATCTTTTTGGAATTCAGCCTTGAGGAAGACTTCATTACAAGACTGTAAGACTTCAACATCTCCTTTGTTGATGGTGGATGGATATTTCCCTCTATTTTCATACTGTTATTTTGTGAGTTGCTTTATATTTATGAAGATGTACAAAATGCACTTCTGAAAAAAAAAAACCTACGTGTATACCAAAATACATCAAGATTCCTTCATTAAATAATAATGTAATTTGCAGATGAAGTGAATACTAGAGTTGGGCCCGGATACCGTTTCATCTGTTTCTTTCATATATTTGTACTGTAACATCCATTCAGATGGCACGGAATAGTACAATGCCCTCTGGAATGGAAAGAGCAGTGAAACGAAAAAAGGGGGGAACAGTAGCCATTTGGTTGGCTAATTTTTGGTGTGCCAGCTGTAAGCCCCGGCTGGCAGGGTCTACAGTCAAGTGCTCAATGCTCATAGGTCTAGCTTGCAGGGCCTACAGCTGAGCGTTCAATGCTTGTAGGCCCAGCTCACAGGGCCTACAGCCAAGAACTCAATGCTCATAGGCCTGGCAGGCAGGACCTACAGTTTAGCGCTCAATGCTTGTAGGCCCAGCTTGCTGGGTCTACAGCTGAGCACTCGATGCTTGTAGGTCCTGCCAGCCAAGACCTACATTCGAGTGAGCCTGGTGCTCAATGCTCGGCTGTAGGCCCTTCTTGCTAGGCCTATGAGCATCGAGAGCTCGGCACTCAATTGTAGGCCCTGTGAGCCAGGCCTATGAGTGTTGAGCAGTCAATGCTTGTAGGCCCAGGGCCTACAGCTGAGCACTCAATGCTCATAGGCCCGGCCCACAGGGCCTACAGTCGAGTCTTGAGTCCGCTTGGATGTAGGCTCTAGCTGGCAGGGCCTAAAGGCCCTGGCAGGCCCTGGTGCTTTGCCATCCAAGGTCCAAATATCTTTGTTTCTTTGGATCTTGGGTGAAAAAGCTCATTTGTATAGGCACCTGTTTTCGGAAACTGCAGCCGGAAACTGAAACAGGGCCATACGAATGGGACAAACAGAATTGGGTAGCAATTCCACACAAATGCATGACACTAGTAAATACTAATGGAAATACAACCAAAATAAATTGTAAAGGTGTTTTTCAGCATTTCACTGTAAAGCAGCTTCACTTTCTATAGAGCAGCACTTTTTGTCTCCCAGTCTTTCTTTGCTCATAAACCTGGGGCTCTTTCACACTACACAATCACAGTATGGTGACTCTACTTTAACTTTCACCTGCATTCTATGAGATTCTGAAATTTGTAATTTGATGACGTACTAGAGAGCTTTCTGCTTGGAAATGCTAACTGTTTTTCCATGAACTGTAGATCTCAGAATTCTATATGATGCAGCCACAGCAGTTAAACTTGAATCACCATGCAGTGATTGTGTAGTGTGAAAGAGCCCATGAATGACAGTTTTCATCATGTTATTGATGACTTCTAGATCTCTCATGCAGTATGTCAACTGCTCAAAATTTCTGGGAGAAAACATCTACTTATTATTTGCTAATAACTGGTATGCTAAATATTATTTATTCTTAGCCTAGAAGAATTGACCTTATCAATCATAGTAGTTGTCCAATAATCTTATCTTTAACTGGTTATGAAAAAACTCAAATTAGATAATTTTGGATTTTGGATGGATTTCTTTTTTCACACTGAGGTCTATCTTGAGGTGGTGGAATAGTATCAAATGAGAGAAGCTCATCCTGCCATCCTATTTTCTAGTTGCTGCTCCATTATAAGAATGTGTTGGTATGCTTCATCATAGATGTCTGTGTGATGGCTGCAATAGTTATCATAAATTCTGCATCGGTGACTTATTTCAACTCAGTTTCATGCTGTTACGCATCTACATTCAGTTCAGAGCAGTGCTACACTATTTCATTTGGCATAATAACACTTTCCTTGGTTCTACTACCACAATTTCAATGCTCCAAATTGGCTCATTATACTGGTTCAACAGTTTCAGCAAGGTAATTTGTCCTGGTCTGAATCTTGGAGAGTCTGACATTCACAGAAAAACCTGAACGTATCTACTCAGAAGTATATCTAACTGAATTTAATGGGGCATACCCATAGGAAAGGGTTCATAAGATCCCTCTCCTAAACAGTGATGATTGGTTGACTAGTTGACTTAAAGCTTATATGCACTATACTGGCATGGTGTTGTGGTTTGAGTGTTGGATTATGACTCTGAAGACCAGGGTCTGAATCCTTGTACAGCCGTGCAAACCCATTGGAAGACCTTGGAGAAGTCTCTCTTCCTCAGAGAAAGATAAATTCAAACTCCATTTAAACAAATCTTGCCATGAAAACCCCAGGATGTTGCTTCCTTAAGTTGGGAAATGTATTGTTTCTCAGCTACCAGAATCCCCAAGGTGATGTACAGTGAATAAAAACAATGAAAACATCAAATGGATGTATAGAATACTTTTTTAAAACACACCTGGAAACAGACTAAAGCAGTAGTTTTCATTCTTCACATATTTTTGATATTAGCTCCCAGAATTCCTAAGCATTGGGATAATGAAACATCTAACAGGATCTGCGCTAAGGACCTCAAATTTGGGGCAGACTCATATAGGCAGGGCCGTAGCCAGAAAAAAAAATTCGGAAGGGGTTTTGAAAATTTCGGGGGGGGGGGGGGGGGTTGAACCCCTAGCACACACCTCTCCCCGCTACAAACCTGTCAATATCTGCTTGAAATAGTGCCTGGGAGGGACTCTTAATGTTTTGCGTCTCATAGACTTAGCATGGGGATTTGGTTAACCAGTTAAAATTCATGAGTAAACCAGGTTTTTTTTTTATAACCTGAACAATTTCGGGGGGGGGGGGGGGTTGAACCCCTAAAACCGCCCCCTCGCTAAAGGCCTGCATATAGGGGTAGATGGGATTCAGATATTCTGATCCCAAGCTGTTTAGGGCTTTGTAAGTCAAAACCAGTGTCTTAAATTGACTTCAGAAGCAAACTGAAAGCTTGCATAACTGGTGATATATAGGATCTAAAATGAACATTGTCAATCGTTTAGCTATGACATTTTGTACTAGCTGTAGCTTTCAAATGTTTTCATGAGTAGCTAGCTACACATAGAGCACATACCAGTAATCTAACCTAAAGGTGTTTAAGACATGCAACACATTTCTCCCATATCTCATATTCATCAAACAGAAGAATGATTGGTGGTATTAAATATTACTGGGAGCTTCAACAAAACCAACAGTGATATATTCTCACTGTTCATTTCCTGGTATAGCCTATTCACCAGAGTGAACAAAGCTGTTGTGGTCCCATAACTATGTTCAATAGGTGTTACTCACAAGCATATGTGGACTTGTGTTGCCACCTCTTCCTCAAAGACCTTACTTTAAAAAAGGGAAATTGGAAACTGCAAAATGTGATAAAATGCATTTTATTGCATAACAGTCACATTTTTATCCCTTAAAAAGGGAGGGTGCAGCTATTACGTGAGAGAGAGAAACCTTCTTTTTGGTTCTGAAAGATTATTTTTTTTTAATAAAATGATATTGAAAACAACTTGAGAACAAATACAAGACTGTCCAGAAAACAAATTTACATAGTTAAACATTATAATTTTCCTTGTCAGAAGACTCCATGCCGGTATTATTGCTGTCATTATCTGATGCATTCTCCTCAGTACTTCTCATAGCAGATGTTTTTTCCTCCCCATGACTTTCCCACAATTCATCTTCTGATCCATTTACTGCATTAGAAATGCCAGGTGTTTTTAAAGCTTTTCACAACAATATCCTTTGTGATAAGATCCCAACTCATAAAAAACCATGGGCACATCAGGTGCTCCAAATTTCCAGCCGGTGAACATCCACTCATTATATAAATGATGCAAGTGGTCTTTAAAGGGCTTGTTTGCTGGCACATTTAGTGGCTGTAGAGAGAGGTTAAGCCACCAGGAATCACTACTGCTTGTGTCTTATTTTCACAGAGAAGTTGCCTCACTTCCTTAACAATGTGACTTCAGAAACTGTCGAAAACAACAGTGCACCTGGTCTTCTGTCCCACACAGTTTTAACTCAATCCACCATAAATCCATCCAACCCTTTGCCTGCATCCATTCATAAACCCCACAGGGAAATTATACCCCCTTAGGCATCATTTTCCTTTTGAAAATGATGTAAGGTGGTAACTTCCTTCCATCAGCCATAAAGGCCAGCATTATGGTTACCATAATTTGTCGTGATCACTGGGTCTCATAGTGACACTGGATAGAACAATAATGCTGTTGCTAGGCATATCAAAGAACAGCAGTCTGATTAGCACTTCCAATTTGAGATAGAGAGTATGGCATTTCCTTGCGCATTCACAAGACAAAGTGATGAAAGCTTCCCACCTTTTTGGTGTAATCAGATGGCAGCTTATGGCATAGTGTGGTTCTCCTTTGCACAGACAGGTTGTGTCATTGCATGAAACTTATAACCTGACTACAACTTGCCTTAAATTGAATTGGGCAAATGTTGTGCTTGTGAGCTATCTTTTATGCTTTCATCGGCAACATTTCATAGGAGACAGTGCAGCTATGGTCACACATCTCCCTCACATACACAAAAACTTCCTTGTTAGTTTCGGGAAACTTACTTGTTTAGGGACCTGTAAATGCCCATCAAGTAAGCATTGATTTCTCTAATTTATTTATTTATTTATTACAATATTTATATCCTGCCCTTCTCACCCAACAGGGGACTCAGGGCGGCTTACAATAAAACACACATATAAAACTGTACAATACACTATAAATCACTATAAATTTGTCTTTCACTTTCCTTCAGTCATGCATAAACTTCTTATTGAAAGAAAACTTCCTTCCTGTAGCTCTGTTCCCATGCTCCTCAGCAAAAGCAATGGCCCTCAGCTTGAACCCTCCTGAGTAACTGCTGGCCCTATTCATGGCCAGCAGTTCTGCACAGGAATTATTTATTTATTTATTTATTTACTACATTTATATCCCGCTCTTCTCACCCCAGAGGGGACTCAGAGTGGCTTACAAATCAAATGTACATACAATATATTATTAGCATAGCACAATATAAGCATTAAATTACTATATTGTACTATATCATTATATGGTAATATTATTAGTAATATTACATTTAATATATAATATATATAATTAATATTATTATATTATTAGTACAATATAATAATATTGCAACCTCCATGATGTAAACACTCCATAATTCCCTTGATGTATCTTTCTGCCCTGCCCAGTTTGACTGCCCTGCCCAGTTTGACTGCTTGTCAGCCCTGTTTTAGGAAGAATGCAACACTCAATCACTCGCCCATCCATCCATCCATCCATCCATCCATCCATCCATCAATCCATCCATCAACTTGCCACTTACCCACCCACTTGCCCGATCCATTCACCACGTATGCATGTACTCACGCACTCAGTCAATCCGCCAGTCATTCAGATGCCCATACATCCATTGCCCATCCTTTCTAGGAGAGAGTGAGTGGATGAGTGAGTGAGTGCATGCATAAGCAAGTGGGTCTTTAGGTGGATGGCTGGATATCTGGATGGGTGAGGGAGTGGGTAAAGTGGGTTGGTGAGTCTTTGGGAGAGCAAATGGGTGAGTGAATGGGTGAGTGACTAAAATGGGCAAGTGGGTCTTTGAGCAGGCAGGTGTGTGGACAAGTGAGTAGATAGGCAGCAGGGAGGTTGTCTACCAGTAAATCAAGGGTGTGATTATTATGCAAGAAATTTGAAAATACCAGATCTGGGACCCAAAAAATAGGGATGCAACTATTATGAGATGGCAACTGGTATGCAATGGAATGTGATATCTAAGATGTTGTGGTTCACTGATGGTTTCTTCCACAAAATACAAGTATAAAATACTTTTATACAAATTGAAAGAAAGCACTTTTTCAAGGATAGATTTCATTCATCACTTAAGTGACCAGCCTTCCTGTGGCAATTCTAAATACTGAGAAAAGACTTGTCAATGACAAGATAGCATCACAGACTCCATCTCTAAGACATCATATTCACTGTGATTCTATATTCATGCTTATATGGAATTATAGCTATTTCATTGGAGGCACTTAGTCAGTGAACGTGCAGGAAGATATTTAGCATTATTAGAGGGATCTTGAACTTCTTGCATAATGACATTTCTACACCATGCTTAGCGGGAGTACCTTTCTGCCATCCTTCTTCCCAATAAGGAAGAATGAAGGCAATCAAATTATTTTTTTCTGTCTTGGTAGAGGTGAACTAATAGCAGATTCTGAGCATTGGGTGATGGGTGCTTTAGAACAACCTTCTTCATCTAGTCCTTTTGCGCCTGCTCTCCATTCACTTTCAATTTTTAGACAGTCTCTATATTTGGGGCTAAACAGGATTTTTGAGCAATGTACCAGAACTTGCCAGAAATCAACCTTCCACATACCCCAGCCCATTCCATTCTGCAATTTGAGGAAGGAAATTGATTCATTATTTAGAATTATTAATTTGGCTGTATGGATGCTTCCTTAATTAATTGGCTTGTTAATTCCTCTGAGGAAGGGATATATAAATTAGGATTCATTCCTGAACAAATTTGAGAATCAAGCTGCTTTGAGTATTGTTGTAGAGAGAAAAAGCATGGTATAAATAAATGTAATAAATAATAATAATAATAATAATAATAATAATAATAATAATAATATGCCAAAAGATCTCAGCCGGCATTTGGAAACAATAGACATTGACAAAATTACGATAAGGCCACCCTGCTGGGATCTGCGCGCATCATCCGAAAATACAACACACAGTCCTAGACACTTGGGAAGTGTTCGACTTGTGATTTTGTGATATGAAATCCAGCATATCTATCTTGTTTGCTGTGTCATAATAAAATAATAATAATAAAGATGTGACTACATGAGGATATCCTTATTCATATCCTCTGCCAGGCCTCATAGAAGAGATATAACCTCGGGGACCTAACAGTAGAGCAGATCAAGGGCTATCCAACCCCATAGCAGTCTCCCTGAATCTTAGAAATGTTCTCTTGCTGTAACCATTTGGAGAATGTTGCAGAGATATGACAGGATATGGCATAATGTTTCCAACTTTAACCAGTACTAAATGGATAACCATACTTTGATTGCATGACAAGGGGTTGGACTGGATCACCCTTATGGTTTATTCCAACTATATGATTTTGTGATTCTATGATTTTATGAAGCCTGCAATTTCCAAAATAATTTTCTCATCACATATTGGTTTAAATTATTTGTAACCCACCGTATATCATTTTATTTTGGAAACTGACAAGAAAATTGTTTTAAGGAACCTAAAATTTTAAAGATCAAACAATAAACTAAATTTAAATATTCAAAAGACTTATTAATAAACTGAAGAATTTAAAAGCTGAACTATTGCAATTGACACAAAGATCTAAAACCCATATGTATAGAAATCATAGTGAAATCATAAAACCCCGAAATATTTAATAAGTTAGCACTGGAATGAAACCAACATCAGTATCAACTGTCACCCAAGTGAAAGGGGACCCAGTTAATACAAAGAGGAGAAAAGACATCCTGGTCACCTAGACTATTGCTTCTACTGGTGGAATACAACTGAAGATCCTACTAGGAAATCTCACTTCTCAGGCAGGCATATAAAATAATTTAATAATCCTTTTTGAAATCCAGATTGATGGTTTGTGTTCATATCCTATGGGGAAGAGGAACAAATTATTTACTCACAAAAATGCAAAAGTAATAATAGTATGCTTGTTTTACTATGAGTGCATATAGTTTGAGGAAACTGCTCTTTGATAGAATTCAAGAGGAGGGGAGGCCATTCTTGTTCAGAATTAACTATAAATACCAGGCTGCCTGTTCACTGAGGAGCATGGAATGTTACAAGAACAGCCTTGACAAGAAACTTCATGAACACCAATAACTGCAAAAGCACAGTAGGTTGCCAAAACATACCAACTGTCATCTGACACTATTGCGTGACTAGATGACCGCCTGACCCTAAACTATGTACTATGACTGGCAATATCAGCTGTCATTGATTCTTTTCATGGATGCACTTTAGATTTTCTTTGTTAGTGACCAAAGTTCACTGAGCAAATTTTCTTCAAGTTGAAAGTCATTACCCCCTACAAAGGAAAAAAAAAAGGCTATTGAGTTGTTGTAGGCTGAGTTATAGACTTTTCTGATTACTTTGGAGACAAAAAACAATATACACTGAAATAGCTTGGGTTTTGTTTTTTTCTAATAATCTATTACACTGAATTGTAATCTCACACTAAAACAGAAGGCAAGCAGAATAAAAATAATATTTTCAAAGTGATCTACTGTTTGCATAAAAGGGATTCTGCTCATTAGACAATGGTGCAAAAATATCTCACAAGGTCATCACATAGGCCCCTATATCCTACAGTGTCATATATCCCAGAATCTGATCACAGATTGTCTGTTTTGAACTGGATTATATGAGTCTCCACTGCCAGATAATCTGGGATAAGCAGATAATCTGGGATCATATCCTGAATTATAGGATCTGATGGCACTGATGGCACTTTTACTTACTCTTCTGAGCAGGGCATGACCCTGGAAGGCTAATCTGAATCAACCCAACTTGCCATATCTCTCCTTATTCCTCTACAGAATATCCCAGTCTGCCCTGATCAATTAAACCCGTTTCCCTTCTGGGAAAATTATGAAAAAGGAGTTCCCTCAAAACTATTACAGACCATGCAGGTAAGGGGAAAAAACCATCACTCACAGTACATGTCTTCATTACATTTTAGCATCTTATGACATCTTGAACGGTGATATTAAAGAAAAGGCACATCTAATTTGACCTCTTAGCATGTGCATGTTCAGCTAGGTAAAATATGGAAATTATTTGGGGATTTGGTTATCTAGTGGGCATTGGGGACATTAGTCTTAAGATAGTTCTTGTTTCACCATTTGTATTTTAATAGCGATGGTTTTATTACTCCATTCCTGGACAGATTTGGATCTAAAGAGTAAAATGATGTTATCTTGTTTTTACATGTCACTTACCTAGTCACATAAGGTTATTTGAGGGATTACGCTGTCATGAAGAGTACTTAAATTTGAATAATTTTGTGCCAGAGAATAAAAGCGTACAGAAAACCCAAGAAGACAATTCTATTTCTAGTTTTAATTTAAATATTTCATGTTAGTTTCAAAACTGACATTCATAGCAGAGAGGCAGTAAGCTTAATTGTCCTATTCCATATTGTTAAAGGGATATTAATATTGACAAAGATAAACTGCATTCTGCAGGCACTCTAATGGAAACACTCTGGAGAGCATGCAACGCAGCAGGAATTTGGTATGATTTTAGCTGATCTTTGAGAAATAATGTATTTATCATATTTGGTATACAATTCCTTCTATTGTTTACATCTGGAAACACAGAGATTAATGTTGGCTGTCATAGAAGGAATCACTGGGGTGTCCTTCTGAATGCATGTAGGATTGTACTGTAACTCAAATATCTGTATAATTAATCTGTAAAATTAATACATTAGGGTATTTATTTATTTAAAAAGCACACAGACAGCATTCATTTTTGAATATATGTAGAAACTGTGGCGTGTGACTACTGATGGAGTAAAATGGGAGCCGTTTCCCTACAAATAAGAATTCTGATCCCTCAAGTGTTTGAAAGGGAGTATGTGTGCCAAGTTTGGTATTTATCAGTCATTGGTGTGGGTTGTTGTGGTCTCAGGAAGTGAGTGAAGGTGCTTTGCTTTGAATGCGATTTCCTGCTTCTTAGCAGGGAGTTGGACTAGGTGGCCCATGAGGTCTCTTCCAACTCTACTATTCTATGATTCTATGATTCTATGTAAATCCTATCATCCTTGGTCCATTGTCCCACAAACTGCAAGAGGACTAAAGTGGGTCATGGGGGGCATGTGTGGCAAGTTTGGTTATGATGTGTCATTTGATAGAGTAACAGTGGTCTGTGGGAGGTGAATCGGGCAACGATACTGCAAATCCCATCATCCATGGTTCCTTCTCCCCCATCTGCACCAGGATGTAAAGTGGACCACATAGCACCTGTGTGTCAAGTTTGGTACAGTTTTGTCATTCATGGGCATCACATTGGTCTGTGGGATGTGAATTGGATGAAGGTGCTACAGAACCCATAATCCTTAGTCCATCCTCCCTCAAAGTGCTGCTGTGTGTAAAGTGTGTCATTTGGGATATGTGTGCCAAGTTTGGTTTAGTTCTGTCATACGTGGCAGTTGTAGTGGTATCAGGAAGTGAGTGTAGGTACTGCAAATCCCATCATCCATGGCCCATCCTCCCCCAAACTGTACAAGGATGGAAAGGGGTTTGTGCGGGTTCTGTGTAGTTTGGTCCAGTTCCATCACTGGTGGGCTGCGCAGTGGTGTGTGGGAGCCAAAGCTATTAAAAGTACTGCAAATCCCATCATCCATGGTTCATCCTCCCCCAAACAGCACCAGGATGTAAAGTGCATCATGGGGGTTAAGTGTGTCAAGTTTGATCCAGGTCTGTCATTCTTGGCGGTCACAGTTGTCTGTGAAAGTGACAGCCAATCAGAAAGTTGCCACATTCATACATACAAACACTCACTTTTATTATAGATGATAGATAGATAGATAGATAGATAGATAGATAGATAGATAGAGAGAGAGAGAGATAGGATCAGAGTCAAGCCTTATGATTCTGGCAGCATTTCCTTCCACCAATACCATGATTTTCAAATTCCATTCTATCCAATTACCTGCTTTGCTAAGACAATGACAGTGGAACAAAGACAAATAAAATGTCTGCCTACACACTCTCTTGCCTGGCATACCTCTATAATTCTGAGCAAAGATCAGAGAAAAGAGATCTCCCTCCCTTCCTATGTTCCATTGCCCCATTTCACTATCCCATTCCTTTCTCCCACTCCACTGCTGAAATAATGCGAAGGAGGGCATTTGGGGAACGGAGTGAATATTCAGGATTCATTGGAACTATATGTTTCTGGTTTTATTCAGTCATCCTCTTCACTGCATATCTGGTATTGTCTTTTCTCTTCTTTGACAAATACTGGTGTTTATTATCTCTTTCACACTACACAATATTATAATACTTTGATATCACTTTAAGTTCCATGGCTATATTGTACAGAATCTTGGAATGTGTTGTTTTCTGAGCTATTTAAATTATCTGGTAAACAGCCCAGTGCCTCATCAAACTACAAATTTCAAGATTCTACGAGAGGCAATCATGGAGATTAACGTGGTATCAGAGTACAGGTTGAATGTCCCATATCCAAAATGCTTGAGAACAGAAGTATATTGGAATTAAGTTTTATTTTTTTTTTAAAGTACAGATTTTGGAATTCCATATAAGGAATGCCCAGCCTGTATTATAATTGTGCAGTATGAAAAACACCTTTCATTAGGGGTGTACATGCCCTCAATTTTATTTCAGTGTCTTCCTGGTTAACTGTTTCATTTTATCATCTTTTTTTCTGCATCTTCCTTTAGTAAAAGCTGCTATAATGTTTAACTTTGCTCTGTTTACTCCAACTGAATCTTCTGCTCCACTTTCTGTTTGCTTTTATCTGCACCGTGTCCTTCACTGAACTCCTCTTTATGCCATCTGTGTTCATATTCTCAGCTGGTGAATGTTTTTAGCATGTCTCAAAGACCTTCTTTATTAAGTGAAACTAAGCTCTGTTTCTTCTGGGTAGTTTTTTTGTCCTTCTGCCACACAACCTGCTATTTTTGAAAATGTGTTCTAGTATCTTTTTTGTTGTTTTTAATCCACATTTTACACAGTTCTGGAATATGGCCGTTAGTCTTCTTTTTCTTTTCTTTTTTGTTTTGTTTTTCTGAAAGGAGGGAATACTGTGATTTCTTTGGTAGTTCCTGTTATGTTCTTGACTGCATGCTCCTGATCTCATTCTTTTTTTTTACAAGTATGAAACATTTTAGTTCTTTAAGTTGTGTTTATGATTACAATTTTTTGTACCCACTAGCATTGCCTTTTGCATTAGATGTTAAATTACCGTTACAATTTATTATCTAACATACCATTCTTGGGCATGGAAGCAAAGCATGAGTTGACCTCTCAGCTTCAAGGTTTCCTGAATGAAATTGATTATCTAGATAAATTTCAATTTGGTTTCAAGCCTGTTTATGGAACAGAGACAGCTTTGGTATTCTTTGGTCGATGATCTATGTAGGGATCTGGACAGAAGTGTGACCCTGTTGGTTCTACTGGATCTCTCAGGAGTTTCTAGGATACTTTGCTGGGTTGGTTCTTGAAGACAATGTTTTACAGAAGGAACAGAATGGAAGGTTTTGTTCCTTCTTGGAGGGGGCAAACTCAGAAGGTGATGCTGGGAGATTCCTATTTGACCCCCAAACCCTCAAGATTCTATTTTGTTTACTATGTTTAATATATGCATAAAATGTTGGCAGATTGTCCAGAGTTTTGGGGTGTAATGCAATCAATATGCAGATGACACCCAACTCTTTTTTTCTTCCCCATCCCAATCCACGTCTACTTTGGTTTTAACTAAGCTTGGTTAGCAGTAATGAAATGGATGAAGGTGAACAAATGAAAACTTAATTGAAACAAGACAGAGGTGCTGGTCAGTCATAAGGTAGATCAGATAATGGATTAAAACCGTGTTAGATGGGTTACACTTCCCCTTAAAATATAGAGCCCCTCCACACAGCCATATAATATAACTGGAACTGGCATAAAAAGCCAATGTTGAGCCACATAGAGGCTACATTAGGCTTCCCTAATATGCCTCCATGGCAAGAAATAGGCCACACAGCCCAGCTATACTGAAACTAGTTTTGTAGCTCTGGGCATGGGTAGTGACTTCCTACCCTTCCTGCATCCTGTTCCCCCCCCCCTCAAATTGATGGAAAATCCTCCTTACCATCATTGCAGTCTGCATTTCTTGGATCCTCATCAGTCAGGATGTGATGAAGCTTTTGAACGGTAAGCCCCCTCCTCTCCTCCAAAACTTGGTCATGTCCTGACTGAT
The DNA here is from genome assembly GCF_035594765.1 of Anolis carolinensis. Taxonomy (NCBI): domain Eukaryota; kingdom Metazoa; phylum Chordata; class Lepidosauria; order Squamata; family Anolidae; genus Anolis; species Anolis carolinensis. The sequence continues at coordinate 128,722,626 of NC_085845.1, read as the reverse complement.
GCAGATCCACTTAGAGGCCACATTTATGATGGCAAGCCCCCAAGTTTCAGAACATTTGGATCATCAACTAATTTTTAGGAAATTTTTAAAGTTTCTACACATAAAGCAGGAAGGATCCTGGACTGGTGTAGGAGTCACGTACAAACAAGAAGGTAGGGCTGGAGAGGGTATAGCAGAGACTGAGGCAGGATCTACAATGCCATACAATTCAGATTATCAAAGCAGATAATCTGGATTTTATATGGCAGTGAGAGTCAAAAATGTGAATTAGAAAAGGAAAAGAACTTAGGCTTCTGGTGCAAGACAGAATACAGAAGCCAGAATGAAGGGCTGTTGAAATTCTCCCGATGAGGACTCAAGGGAGTCAGGCTATTCCTGAAACCTATTCCACACTCAGTCAACTTAAAGCAAATCCCACCACTAAAATATTTAAACAAACACACAAAAAAGCCCTTTTTAAACTCACAGCACTCCCCCAATATACACTACCAACTCCTCCCTAGAAAATTACCAGTAAAATAGAAGGACGATAAGAAAGATATTAACTAAGAAAATTTAATGCAGAAGAAAAAAGTTGGAATTTTCTATAAGCACTAGGAAGCAGTGATGGCATTGAGACAGAACACACAAAATGAACTAGTTAGCACGATCTCTCTCTCTCTCTCTCTCAAATGCCAAGATGACACAGAAAAATGGAAGCGTTCACCCTGGTATATATAAACCAGCTTGGCAAAAAAAAAAAAAAAGTGATGTGCTTTCTTTTTCTGATTGGCTCTGGAAAGGCTGAGGGGGCTAGGGAGGAAAAATCCACACACGCCTGGCAACTCTTCTCAAATGGCAGTAAGATACAGACCTCCAGCTGCCCCTCCAGCCTGTTTCTGGGGATCCAGCTGACAGATCGCCCAGATCCTCCGGATATAGTACATCAAAATGATATCATGCACACCCTTAGTCATAACTCTTTTTATTTCTATAGACTTTTAATACAGAAAGTTTTGAGAATAAGCTGAAGGACACTGCGTTGTTTTAAACCTTACTTTTAAAATAGCTTTTTAATCTTTATCATTTCATTTCATTTTTTCAATTAGAGATTTGAAGTGTTTTAGTATTGTAACTAGTTGAATTCTATTTTAATGTTTTGTTTGTGTATATTTTAATTAATATTGCTCTTTCAAACTGTAAACTGCATTGAATCCTTATTCTATGAGGAAGGTGGGGATGATGATGATGATGTATTATTTATTTCATTGCAATATTCTTTTCATTGTCTTCCCCCTGATTGCCATTCTGACATTCTGGTAGAATCTTCATTTTCTCCATTAAAATTTGATAAATGTTCAGCAACTGATTTTTTTAAAATATATATTTCCATTTAGTATTCAGTTTAAGATTATTTACTTATATATTTCCATTCTGTAGCCATTGCTTATCTTTTATATTGGGTTTTTGAATAGTCATCATCTTTGTCTTTGTGTCCCTTGGGTTCTCTGTTCCTAGATAAATTTTGCATTTGTCCTTTTGGTTCACATCTTTGTACAATTTTCTTTTCTTTTCTTCTAATTTTTATTAAGATATTTTTCCAATAATATTTTAAAAAGAAAAACATAAAAGGAGGAGAAGTTAGGAATATAGGGATTCTGCGTTGTGTTTTTTAACTTATTGTGTATATTTTTATTGGTTTTGTTTTTGTCCTGATGTTTTATATTTTATCATTGTTTGTATTTTGATTTTGCTGTAAGCCGCCCCGAGTCCCCTTCGGGGAGATGGAGGCGGGATACAAATAAACTTATTATTATTATTATTATTATTATTATTATTATTATTATTATTATTATTATAGGTGGGAGGAATGCAAGGAGAAGGGATTTGGTTTGGCGTAGGGGTAAAAGTTTAGGGGGTTCTTATTTTCCTTTATTATGAAAATCATTGTCAGCCGATGGCTATTATTTATACCATATTAAAAACCATCCCTTACAAAGCAGATTGAGGTAATCTCTATGAATTTCAGGAATATTAAATTAATAGCATTTAGGTCCAAGGAATTACTGCTAAATGAACTCTATAGTTGGCCTTTATTTTATTTTATTTCTTTAAAGAAACCTTCAAATTTCAAAGGTGAACCAACATTTGTTCTTGGTATTCCCCATGGATGATGATGTTATCCTCCCTAAGGTGCAGAAAAAGTATGGCTTTCCGGTTGTACTCCATGGCTGTTTGAGACTCCAGTTTTAACTTTTATTGTGAGCCACATGTTGGAAAAAAGTGGGATATAAATTATATAAATCAAATAATAAGAAAACTAGCAAAGGGGTAAAATATTTTGAAAGGAAAAATAGAGAGATGAAATAACATCTGCACACTTCTTCCTTTAAAAGCAATAACAGTTTGAGCCACAGGTATGTGCCTCTTATCTCTGCTTAGGCTACAGACTAGTCTTGTCTAATTGTAAATATGTCTTATCCTGCATCTTCATTTCTTTAGCCAGAAACATTCCTGAAATCTCTCCAATTTAGGAAAGAAAGGGTAAGAACAGTTCTAACACCTTTTCTTTTAATTTGTCCCATTTGTTCTTATCTGGAAAAAAAACACCAATGCTGGCCTTCGATTAAGATACTAGGATTTCATGGTTGAATTCTAATCATTTTGTAGTGTGTTATCAGTTAGATGATTAATCATTTTGTAGTATGTTATCCATGTGATGATTTGGATAGGTGATTTTCTTACATATTCTGTAAATATTCTGCTTTTTCCTTCAATTGCTATTTCGTCTTGAGTCCCCTCCAGGGTGGAAAAAGGTGGGATAGAAATATAGTAAATAAATTAATAAATTATATTATACTGTACTATGTATTTTACATAGTCTTAGGAAAAAGGATTTTCAGGGTATCAACTATGAAATTATTCACTTTTGAAGCTCAATGGATAAAAGATACCATTTGTGCTCAATCCAAGGTATTTTTTTTATAATAAAACATGCTTGTTTGCAATGTAGTATGAATAAAATGTCAGCTGAAGAACATAGTATTATATTAGAGATGAAACATTATATGTTTCATTCTTCTATGTTCCCACTTCAATTGAGCTTTGAACAAATGACGTAATATTGAATGAACTCCCAGGTGTGTGTGTTTCAAAGGGCTAACCTGTACAAAAGTTTAAAAAGGGCAAAAAGGGCATTTTTTCAGGCTCTAATCAGAAATTGAATCCAGGGTAATCAGTCTGGATCAGGATTACTTCCAGATGTAGTAGTTTGCATTGAATTACATGGAATATTATATTACATATTGTAACATTTCATTGTGTAAAAACGTATCTGAACAAACTTATCTGAAAATTATGTATGATCAAATTACTAGTATGCCTGATATCAGCATGATCATAGCTTGAAAAATTACTTTTTGGACTTCAGCTCCTAGTATCCAGGCATGATAGTGGAGTCTGGATCATGTGATCCAAAAAAGATATATTTTCCAGGCTATGAGCATGATGATATTTCTTATGCACACTGACATTCCTCTATGTAAATGGTTAGTCATTTTTGTCTGATGCAGAATGGATATACTCAGTTCATGGTAGTTAATGGCAGTCTATTTGCATTACACATAATGTATATAATGTATGGGAAATGATGTTTCAAAATATCAATATTAATTTCCTCATAGAAAATACTTTTGTTTATGTAGAAAAGGTTGCAACAGGGGAGATATTCAATGAAAAATTGCATATGGTTGATTTGCATAGTAAACAGCAATTTCTGCACAGAAATAAATATTGTACAAAAAATAGGAAAATGTTATATTAATGAAAAAAATTCAGCCAGCATGGTTCTGTGCACCCTATTTTATTAAGTTTATTTGAGAATTGAAAAATCGAATGAGGGTACTATTTTTATCTGATCTCAGAAATGCGTACTGAAATAAACCTGTTGGACATTAGGCTGAAGTTGGATTTTGCTCATATCCCTAAATGTCTATTTTTCACATGTTTTCGCTTAGCTTGATAGGAAGTCATACTTAAAAGCATAGATGTAACAAGCAAAAGCCAACTAGACTCGCTTTAGTCATTTGCTTGAGAGGAAAGAGAAAGAAGAAGTTATCTGTTGTCATATATTTCCACAAAAAAATTAATTGACTTTAGTCCAGATTATTTGTAAAAATTTACATACAATAGTTACATCCATTGCATAGTATACTACTTTGAGTGTTGAACTAGGACATTGCAGGAAAAGGATATGAATTCCAGTCCAGCTTCAGAATCCTACTGAATGACCTTGGGAAAGTTACATTTTCTCAGCCACAGAGGAAGAGAAGGCCAACCCTCTCTAAACAAATTCTGCCTAGAAAGCCCTATTATAGTTTCCTCTTCAGCAGCCCTAAACTAAGGCCCATAGGCCAGAGGTGGCCCTTCAAGGTCATTTTCCTGGCCCCTGTCCTAAACTTCAGACTTAGGGTTGACCTAAGTCTAAAACAACGTGAAGGCACACAACAACAACAACAACAATCCTAATTTTGGACTATTTCATCATAGTGTGGCCCCCCAACAGTTTGAGGGACTGTGAACTGGCCCTTCACTTAAAAAGTTTGACAACCCCTGCTCTTTAGGTTGTTTAAGGCACCCTACAAGCTGTATTTCATATTTTTAACAGATTATACCACCCAGAGTTGCTTAGAGTCTCAAACTGAAAAGAATATATAAAAGTTTTTTGTCATGTGAATTTACTGCATGAGTCATTTTGCATTCTCCCTCACCTTCTATATATATACCATTTCCTCATTTATCACTATGATTTTCCCTGCTGTTATAACATCAGAGACATTCTGAAGGCATAACTGTTTTGTGAACAAAATGGCCAGAATTTAATACTGAGGCAGCAGTATGTTTTCAAAAACCTTGGCACTCTGTCAATAAGCATGGTGAGGGAAAGATCTCTGACCATCTGTAGCAAACTAAGAGGTTAAATTCAATATATGTTCCCTTGTCTCAAAGGCATCGTACCAATATGCCTACATTTTCTCCAGTAGAGGTAGAAATAGGGAGACCTAGATATGCTTGTTCTTTAAGTCATATGTTTTTGTGGCCCCATCTACACTGACCACTTAATGTACCTTGAAGACGTCTTGAAACTGCAGTGGCAACAAAATGCACATGGCCAGTGCATGATGCAGTGTTCATTTACTGGGGTTATAGTGCATTAAAAAGCTGCACAAAAGTATGAGCCCTTTAATGCACTGAAGCAGATCCAATATATCCCAGATTGCAGGATGAAATCAGCCTGATACACTCAATCGAATTTGGAATGAATGGGGGAGAGGGCTGTTGAAAAATATCCCAAGGGCATATCTAGGTAGCAGAAATTATCAGGGTGGTCCACGAGAAGGCCTTACATTTATTATTTAAACTGTTATGTTTATTCATATCATGATCTGATCACCATGCTCAATATATCCCATATGCTTGGGGGTATTGGGATAATGATACGAAAGGTTTGCTAGGGTAGATCCTCTCTCAACCAGACTCAGCCCCTCCCCCCCGAACCAAAATCCCAGCCCCTCCCGAATCAAAATCCTGGCTACGGGCCTGCATAGAGTGATTTGATGCCAAGTTAAGTGGTTAACGTTATCACCTACCTGGCCTCAAGCCACTTGCAGAACTGTCAATCTAATCAAACTGGTTCAAAGCTACAGCAAATAGTCAGTGCAGAAGGGCCCTCTGAGGGAGAGAGAAGCATGGAAAGATGTCCAAAGTTCTTCAATATATTTCTAGAGCATAACTATGAAGCCACTTTTAGCTTCCTATATCCCAGATAGAGGCTTCTGTTGTAAACAATCAACCCTTTGGATAATGGCTCATTCTTATCCTTGGCAAATAAAGCCAGTCTAACTGGTCTCACTTATTCTTAAGACTATACACACACTTTTCCTTTACCAAACAACTCATTGAACACAATGGGACACAATTTTGAAGTGAACAAGATTTTTGCTGCATGCTTCCCAAACCTTTGTTGCACACCTATTGCTCCTGAAGCAGTTGTGGTTGTCTATGCAGGTGAAAAAATTGTACTCAACTGTTATTTGCTGCTAGCAAAACAAATAACATTTTTTGGTAATTTGACTCTATTTTTTCACTCATGAGGGCTTCAATTTGAGTTTAAAAGATCAATCTTTTGCAATTCACTTTTCTGGAAATCTGGGTTATTTTATGTGTACCAGCAGTTCCAGATGGCTTTGCTGTTGAGCTAGGCAGCTGAACTTTGGATGGATAATGATCCCTTGTTCAATCCCATGATGAAATGTAATTTATTTCCATTTTGCTAGACTGTCTTCATCTTTCTAACATATGCTTTATGTGCATACATATCGGTATCAGTGCACCTATGTCTATCTGCATTTAAATATCAGCTATTTCACTTAATAGGATAATCATTTTCCTATTGAGACATATAAAATGCAGTGTATATGTGTGTGTGTGTGTATACACACACACACACACATACACACACACACACACATTCCTATAATCACTTACATGGGTGGGAATCTGAACAGGCCACAGTCGGGTGGCTAGAATAGCATAAATTACTGTGCACACATGATTATTGTAGTACTGTACTTTAACACTGAAGGGCTAGTAATAATATTGCTCTCACTTCAATTTAATAAAGATATGTGTGTTATTAACACAATCACTACGGACCTGAAAAATGTGAGTTGAAACAATGAAGATAACACTGAAATCTGTACATTTTGATATAAGAGACCTCATTAATTGCCTTGCTTCTTTCTGCATTCTAGAAATGTCTGAGCTAAAACACTTCAGAAATGAAGATCTAGGAATGGTATAAATAGTGCTTATTTGAAAAATAGGGTAGTGAACGAGAAGAAGAATTCTTTTATACCAAAGAAGCAATCTAAGTGTTCTACTGCCTCTCTACAACCACAATCTGGAATGGAGTGACAGGAGGAGGACTACTATTGATGAAAGCAATCTGAAAACACAGTAGATGTTTGGCATGCATAGACATGTTAACAATATGTACTGGCTGCTTTTCTAAGAAAATGCTATTTTGCAAGTGGGTTCTTTTGAGAAGAAATACATTTAATGGAAGTGAATGCTTTGTTTAGCCCTTTTCTTTCCCATTACTACTTCAGCCCAAATGTTTCCCTCCTCACAAAGCCCAACTCATTTTTCCCATTTCAGAGTTGCAGGTGTATATTTTCAAGAGAAACACAAATAAATAGGTTTTGTATGTTTTCTTATTGATTGTGAGTTGTGCTATTCTCTCTCTCTCTCTCTCTTTATACACACACACACACACACACATTCATTTGTCATCCATATTTGTTGTAAACATTATCTTCATTTTGTTTGTTACCATATTATTTAATATTGTCTATGTTTTTTACATTTGTTTTCAAGGAAAAGAACATGCCTCTGGCAAAGTACTTTTAGTATATATATATATATATATTTAAAAATGCAGAGGGTTTAAAAAAAACCACGGAGTTATGTTTGTGCCAATATCTGTTTAACCCTTGTGGTTTTCATTTTAAATGTGGTCTCTCCCTCTTTCTCTTCTGTTTTCTGTGGCATTTGAGGGATAAGGATGCTTCATGATATGATGTATTTATACTGATCCAGTAAAAGGTATCTTATTTTGCTGTATCAGTATAAATACTGATTTAAATGCACTTTTTGGAATAATCAGTCATCTCATCTTTGTTCTAAAATGTTAGCATGTTCTATGAGCAGATTTAAGTGGTTTTTTGCTTGCTCACTCGCCCACCCTACGCTAACCTCCTTCTCGCTTTCCCACCCCACAATTGCTTGTCAACTCCTCCCCCTTGCCCGCTTTCTCACCCACCCCTTCCACTTGCCTGCCCACCCAGTCACTTGCTCACCCGCTTGTATGTGTCTTCATTCTACCCAATGGTTGTGATAAAGCTGACACTCTTATGAAAAGAATAATGTATGAATGTGTAAACATAAGTATAAATATATGACCACCTGTGATGTTTGAAAAAAATCATTTCACTTCTACAGATCCTGGGACCCCATCATGACCAATTCAAAGCAATTTAGATTGAAATCTTATTTATTATTTATTTGGGAGTAGGGTTGTTGTATGTCTTTCGGGCTGTGTGGCCATGTTCCAGAAGCATTCTCTCCTGACGTTTCGCCCACATCTATGGCAGGCATCCTCAGAGGTTGTGAGGTATGGAGAAAACTAAGCAAAGAGGTTAATATATATCTGTGGAAAGTCTAGGGTGAGAGAGGTCAGTATGAATGTTGTGTAGTTAATCACTTAAATTAGCATTGAAAAGCTTATCTGCTGTCTTCTTCCTGCCTCTGGGGCATCCTTTGTTTAGAGTTGTTAACTGCCCTTGGTTGATTCATGTCTGGAAATCCTCTGTTTTCAGAGTATTGCTTTTTATTTACTGTTCCCTAGACTTTTACTGGACTAGACCCTAGACTTTTGTACTGTTACCCTAGACTTTCCACAGATATATATTAACCTCTTTGCTTAGTTTTCTCCATACCTCACAACCTCTGAGGATGCCTGCCATAGATGTGGGCGAAACGTCAGGAGAGAATGCTTCTGGAACATGGCCACACAGCCCGAAAGACATACAACAACCCTGTGATCCCGGCCATGAAAGCCTTCGACAACATATTTGGGAGTAATTTCTGTGGAATATTTCTGTAGTCTAAGGAAAAGCAGGAGGTATCATGAGAAAGGAGACTGAACCCACATTCAAACCCAATACTAAAAACTCCGCGTGAAACTAGTTCTTGCATTAGGTCTTTTGAACCTATCCTTTTTAGTTAGATGTCAAGGAAAGATTTTAATCTGTTCTTATAAGGTCAGTTCTTTTCACCTCTTTTTGAACTGGAACAATATATTTCACACAAAAAAAGCTGCAATCCCCACTGCCCACACTTGTTGTGAGCTCCCTGAAATATTTGCTTGGTTAGCACTGAAGTTTTGTGACTAACTTTTGGCCTCTGAAAACAGAAAACGAACAATGGGAAGCAAAGGGTCTATTATTACAATGATTTCCCTTTGCAGGTAGTTACAGATATAGATTTCTCTGCAGAGGTTCTGAATCATGGACTATTTGGTGCACCCTAGTAAGCCAGAACCTGAGTAACACATGGCAGAGTATAGTTGAGATCTGAGCCTGTTCAACAAATGCTGAGAAGATGTTTTGTGTAGAGGCTCTGTGAGCATTTTTATACATTAAAACAAAGTTCCTACTGTTTGAAATGATATTAAAAATAAAACTGTCAAAAACCAGAGATTTTTTTCAAATGCCTTTTGGCAGCATGAAGTCAGAAGCAACCAATAGGGTAGGGGTGTCCAAACATTTAAAGCTGAAGGCCGGTTCATGGTCTCTCAGCCTATTGGGGGCCAGACTATAGTTTGAAAATAATCATGAACACATTCCTATGGACACTGCACATGTCTTTTTTGTAGTCCAAAAAACCTCCATGAAAGAAAATACTCTCTCTCTCTCTCTTTCTCTCTCTCTCTCTCTCTCTCCATATATATATATATATATATATATATATATATATATATATATATATATTTCAACCAATGTAAACACTCCAATAAGTCGGAAGTGTGGGCTGGCTTTTGCCTGATGAGGGAGTCAAGTTAATTAGAATTGTTGGTGTATGCATTCCAGTTGTTTCAGACTGTGGTATATACTGTGTTTACCCAAAAATAAGACAGTGTCTTATATTAATATTTGCTCCCGAAGATGTGCTAGGTCTTATTTTCAGGGTATGTCTTATTTTTCCCTGAAGAATTCACATTTATTGTTGAACCAAAAAATGAACATTTATTATATACTGTACAGTAGTTGTCATCACAAACAAGCATAATCAGATAAACTGTGAAATCCTATCAAGAATTTCTTGTTACTACTATTATTTCCATGTACATCAATCTACGGTAGCTACATTTCCCGATACGGCACGCTCTGGTGTACTGTTTGGCAGGCATGCTTCCAAACAAAAACTTTGCTAGGTCTTACTTTCAGGAGAGGCCTTATATATAGCAATTCAGCAAAACTGCTACTAGGTCTTATTTTCAGGGAATGTCTTATTTTTGGGGAAAGAGGGTACTGCCTCAGAGTCTGACAGGGTCTCCTTCTCTGGAGGTTTTTCAGCAGAGGTGTGGCTCGGCTGAAATTGGACAGTACATATAGGCATTTCGTAAATACAAACATAGAAAAATAGTGAATATACACAAACCCATTTTATTCTATCTGCATAAGAAAATGGGATGGGTGGTCTCTGATCACTCACTTGTGCTCACTACTTGCTAGCCTGCAAGCATCATGTATGCTGAAATCCTTGTTGAGATACTCTGGAGTAGACTGCTCTGTAGTTGTTCCAGACATAGCATGGCAGCAATCCAAAGTTCTTTTCAAGTCCAGATGGGTGGATTCACTGACAGCACATTGGGCTACCACCACTGTTTTGCCAGACAAAAGCAGCTTTCTTGCAGAGCTTTACTGGTGATGTCCCTTTTGGTAAGGTGACAAAAGGGCACACAATTATGTGATCACCAAAGGAAATGTCACCAGTAAGACTTTACTGTTTTACCTGGTGATACAGTGGTGGGTCTTTTTGTGGTATGGTCACCGGATTGGGCCATACCTATAATACAGCTCAAAAACTAAAGGACCACTCTGGGGTTCCCAGGAAGCTACAGAGTAAATTGTGGTCCTCCTTGTGCCAGATTAATGACTGAAAGCAGTACTTTTACTGTGAAACTGGCCATACATCATATGAACGAGTCACAGCAGTTGCAAAATGAGTCCATTTTATTGGCCCTGTGTAGACATAGCAATTATTTGTTCTAGCCCATCCACTCTCTTAGTGCATCACTCTTACCTGCAAACATATTTTCCATCTCTCTTCTCCTTCCCATTAGATCCCATGAAGCCATTTGACACATCTACCTACATTTATGAAGCAGACCAAGTTTGTTTTCTTTCTCAGCTAAACTCTATGTGTAGGGATGGGGCTGGCTATTTTTCAGCTTTTACTTTGCCAATTTTATTCCTCTACTAATTCCCACATTTTTTCACATCTCTCACATTGCCTTTCTTCTTCCAGTTCATTTAGAAAATCTCTTGTAATGGGAAATTACAAGGTGCATTCAAGCTATATATGACCTTGCTAGGCTATCCTTTTCCATTCAAACTTTGACAAAACAGAGCAAAAACAATCTGTGTACCTTTTCTGTTTAGTACCTTTTAAGTAATGCATTTGTGAATCTGTGGTGAATAGGATTTAAAATAATAAGTGAACCTATTTTCATAGAGCACCCATTTCTATTATAATCTTAGTATAAGCTTTCTAATGGAAGGATTCTTCTTCTTTAAAGGAGAAGGTAAAAGATCTCATATCCAGACTATGTCCTTGAAATGCAATGGGTGAGGGTGAAATATTAAGTAAATCCTCAGCATCCCTCATTACGGCATTGATTAATAGCCCTGAAAAACACCACAGAGGGCTGGTTATTCTGATATAGTCAAATAGGCTCTTGTGAATCCTTGAAAGAAGGAGAAAGTGAGTTATTCCCTTTCAAATTTATTAATCCAACTTGTCAGAAACTTCTCTAGAGGCAAAAAAAAGTAAAGGAAAGGAAGAGAATAGTGGTAATTATAAAGCCATACTGATGAATGGGAGAATTGGAGAATTTGACCTTATCTGCAACTCTAAAGACCACCATATGTTATCCTTTAAAGCAGATGGGTGAGTTCATATGAAAATACATCTATGCAAGAAAATATGTCCATGAAAGAATAAATGTGAATACAATTTACAAATGTTGATGTGTCTAGAACAATGACTGAACATACTTTACAAATGTTTACATGTCTGGTTCAATGAGCATGGATGTTATTTGCAAAGACATTTCTAAACAGAACCGAAATCCTAGCATTTGCTGTAAAGCTATGAATGAGCACTGTGATAGACTCCATGAGGGTGACAGACTGTTGGATATGGCATATGATGACATCTATATACCAGAGAAAACAAAAGTCAAATGTGTGAAATGAACAAATGAAGATGAAATTGTTTGTAGCTGTACTTTGAATTCCATTTTCTGGAACAGGGTGGGTGGATGAAGTGCTCGGAAATATTGCTACTCTCTAGAAAAGGATGTGGTTCTATTCATAATACCCCTTTTAGGGTTCACAAGAAGTGGATTTTTAAGAACTTTACACTTCCATTTCAGAACATTATTATTCTTAACCTCCTCAGAATTGCTGCTGATTCTATTTATGATAAAAAAATTACAGTATATTTTGTGCTATTAATGTCAAGGATGCTTTAGCACTGAATGTTCCTCTTCTTCAAACAAAAGAAAAAGTATGACAATTTTATAAAGCTCTATTCAAGCATATTTATACATGAGTAGAAGATTTATTTTTGTACGTGAACCGTAGACCTTACTACTCAACACCCAGCCTCTCTATGTTGGTGAAAAACATCTGAAAAAGAGCTCTCACCATCTTTACCTGAAAATGATTACAGAGCTCCATTCCACCAGAAATCAGAGCTTCTGATTATGGACCCTTTCATACTATATGATTATAGCACTATGATACTACTATAACTATGGAAACCTAAGATTGACAGTTTAAGGAAGGGTAGTTCGAATTCTCAGCCAGAGAGCCATTCTAGTACCCTCCCAAACCAAAACCGCAAAGATTTCATAGGATGTGCCCTTACGCTACAAGTGTATAGACATACTTATATAAAAAAAATGTTAACTGGAAAGAATGAAAACCTGGAAGAGGTCATGATTTTCATCTCTCCTTCCAGTGGTCAAAACTCTATATCTATAAGAACCCATTTCTCTAGTTTTTTTTTTTAAAATATACATTCTGGTAAGCCAAGCCTATTATCAAAATCTAAAGGAATTTTATCATTCCTTTTTTCTGCAAAAAGGTAAAAAGGCAAGTAGAGACTCCCAGTCCTCGTAAAAAGTGATTTTAATTATTGTTCTCTTATCATGTGTCCATTTTATCTATTATAATGTGTCCATTTTATTTCAATAATCTCTCCTATTTTTTTAGATGTTACAGCAATCTTCCATCTTTTGCATGTATATATCTTGCTGTTGTAGTCATATATCATAGCAGTCTTCCATACTTCCTTTCCAATTTTTCCCAAGGGGAATCCCAAGGGGAAAGGTTCAAGTTTTACTAACTTTCAATTACAATTACTAACTTTCATAATCTTCTGTATAAAGTTATGTATTTAAAAGTTATGTATTTTTTTAAAAAAAACTTTTCTACATGTCCACTAAATCTGATACAATGTCCATATTTTCCAGATTGGAATTAAGCAATTAAACATTTTAAAATGCCCATTTAAAATATATATACTGTATAATTAAAATACACATTTGCTAGCACAACAATTGACAATATCCAGCACAGGGAAGGGAGAACCAGACCCTGGGAGTAGGCACTAAGAAGGTTTTATCTCATGTTATCACAAGATGTATTGCTGTGGGTGGTATAACGGAGAGAAGAGTCTCTGCAGCAGATTTCAAAATATGAGCTATTTTATAGGGGAGAATATCACCAAAACTATTGTTTTCAAAATTCTAAATTCAATTTATTAAATGCTTTTTCAAAATTCAGAAATATGGTGCTGCTTGCTTCTCAAAGTGTCATTCTATAAATTCCAAAATGTCTCAGATTTTCTACTATTATTTCATATTTATCACCATAAAGAGATTGCAGAGGATGCAAGGCATAGTATGGCTCAAATGTGTCCCTGAAGCACAGAATATGAGTTGGAGTCTACAACGGTCGATCCGAACTGCCGACCACTGGTTATAGCACAATATAACTTCGCTGCCACCAAACTATTTGTATTGGTCTATGACCACACCATTCACTCTTCCCCATCCTACTGGCCCACCGACCACCGGAGTCAGCTCACAGAGCCACTAAAAAATAAAGGGAAACTCTGACTTAAAGAGTGATGGCAGTTATGCAGACCGGCCCCTTTCCTATATTGATGCACAGAAAGACACACTGAATTCTTATGGTGAAGCATAAATAGATTTATGAAGTTTATTTGATCTAGAATAAAAAGGTTACCCAGATATTAGGAGTGGGCTGTTCCCTCCTCATTTAGCTTGGATCGGGCCTTTTCTCCCAAAACCTAGAAATTTTCCTACACACTGACTGGGCAAAATAGGCCCGTTCCATTACAAAGTCCAAAACAATACTTTAAAAAAACAGGGTGGAGATGAAAGAGAGTTATGATCTTCTAATATCTGGTGAAGAGTATGAGCAGTCCAAAGATCTGGATCTGAAATAACAGTAATTCAAAAAGTTTCACAGAACAAAAGTGAATCTAGAGTAGCATTAGCTATTCAAACTTAAATTGTCTCTCTTCATGCTGTTTGGATCAAAAGGTAGATATATTAAAGTATTTTTGAAAAGTTGGTTAATTACACAGCTGTGAATGGAAAAAGACTTGCTATAAATGTCCAGTTTGTATAGTTTATTGATATACTTCCACATGCAGATCCAACTTCATGTCATTTAATTAGACGAACCAAAGCAATAAGTGGTAAGATAAATATTTCTCAGATCTAATCAGCCTTTATCTTTTTCAATCAGTATTGCATGTACAGAGTCTATGTGGTAATCAATATTGTACAGCTATCTAAAAAATAATTGGAATTGTTTAATCTACAGCATTGTGGAATTGGATAAGGACCTTATGGTAAAAGTATCTGAAAAATGCTAGCAACTAAGGGTTATTGCTTTTGTATATATTGCTGATTTTCATTATTATCTTCATAAAATACACAGAGCTCTTTCAAATTTTAAGAGGAAAGTGGACTTATGAGATTCATTGTTCTCTATTATTTGGCTTTTTTAACGCTTACCTTTCAGTCTCCTTTCCAAAAGGAGAACAATCAGCTTTTAAAATGGGCATATTAGAGTATCCTTCTTCTAAAAACTGGCATCCAGTAGCATGCATAGTCCCATTCAGCATTGTTCCTGGAGATTTTGTATCTATTTATGATGACATGACATATCCCAGTTGAAGTGCTCTAATGAATTCTTTGTGAGGCTGGCTTACGCAAATGTTAGGTAACTTCAACTGCTCTAGAATGAGGGCAAATTGGCAAGGATACTTCCTTGTTTTAAACACTTCAATGGATACAGACTGTTGCAGTTCAAAATGGTGATTTACTGTTTGCTATTTGTACCTACTCTCTTTCTCCATCACTCTAACTTGCAATCATTTTCTTTTTCTCTTTCCTCCATGGAACCATGGACTTGATTATGTACATGTTTTATAAGGAAAGTGATTTAATATGTTTTATAATGATGATTAAGCCTATTATTTTTCTGTTAGCCCCTGTAAGTAACTAGGCTGATGGTGCAGTACTCGAAGGACCTCATCTCATTTGAGGCAGAAAGCAGAGGGAATCATCTTATCATAGTGTTTTGTGCCTTTCAGTTATTAAGAAAAACAGATAATTTATTCACCCCCATTACATGTGATAGACTCCATCCATTTCTAGATAATTCCTTCATTTACGGGACCAACACACGAGGAAGTGTACTCTCCACTCATACCATTTGATTTGCTTTTCTTTTTAATAATAATAAAAAGAAATCTCACAATTGCAGAAATCTAGAATCAAAATTAAAGTCCTATGAAATACTTGTTACTCCTTCAAGGAATTTTAAGAATACCCCTAGCATTTCCATTAAAAAAAAAAGGGGGGGGGGTAATACGTTATGTCCAAATTGAGAAAACCCAGGTCTACAAAAAGGAAATATATAGTTACAGTGATATATCTATATATAGTGATAATTGCTCATTTCTTGAAAAAATTGAATACAAAAAATTACCATTAAAGTTGCTTGCAAGATTATCTATGGCAACAAAAGAAGCATAAAGGCATATTTCAAAGCCACCCACAAAAATGACCACACTTTCACATCAGTAAAACAATATAGAAATCTTACAGTTCCCATTACATCTTAAAATAAGCGCCTTTAGCCATTACTACATAAATGAGGAGCTCTGGAGTCAATTGCTCCTTGATCCCCAAAACCTCAGCTTCTACACACTTTAAAGACATTTTAAAGATGGAATCCCAAGGGCAACCAAAGGAAGTACTCTCATGTCATTGGATAAGCTCCATGTGACTTTAAAATGACTTTAAAGTGTGTTGAAATGGGGAAAGCCAGAATTTGATGAGAGCTGAAGTTGGTCAGCTTATACATTGTGAATTTCATTAATCTGCTATAGAGGTCCAGGACAGTTGTATTTCCCATCAATTGCAACATATATAGTCTTCTGTAATGAAAGCCCAACAAATTGGATAGCTCATATTCTTCCATATGTGCCTGTCTGCATTTTTAGATATTCAAAAGATGCCCTCATGAACTGTTTCCATGTCTTTTTTACTAAAAGAAACATGCCGGCATAATACAAATGGCACCTTGTCAGGATTGCCTCTCATTGGGTTCACTCAATTTCCAAATTGCCAGAAAGTGCTCACTAACCAATTTGTACTTGTTTTATTTACCTAACCTGAAGGAAAAAACAAATACATTTTTATTCTTTCTGAAAAAAGATGCCCTTATCTCAGTTACACCAGCATCACACACATATTTGGTGAGGAAATTTGGACTCCATGCTTTCCTGGGTCCTTCCCCATTGTTCATTCATCAGCTTTAAAAGATACATTTATTCAGACAAGTAGAACACCCTGGTGGCACCTCGGGTTAAACCACTGAGCTGCTGAATGTGCAGACCGAAAGGTCCATAGTTTGAATCCAGGGAGTAGGGTGAGCTCCCACTGTTAGCCCCAGCTTCTGCCAACCTAGCAGTTAAAAAACACCCAAATATGAGTAGATCAATATGCACCGCTCCAGCAGGATGGTAACGGCACTCCATGCAGTCATATCAGATTGGAGATGTCTATGGAAAACCCCAGCTCTTTAGCTTAGAAATGGAGATGAGCATCAACCCACAGAGTTGGACACAACCAAACTTAATGTCAGGGAAAAATCTTTCTGGCTACTATTATTTCTTTCTTTTAATGTGTTTTGATTGTTTTATTTTTTTTAAAGGTTTAGTTGAGTTTATATTTTAAATATGGTTTTATTTTGGGTTTACTATTATTATCTAACTTGAGCATTATAGAACAGAAAGCGGGGGTATACATTTAAGATGAAAAAGAAGGAAAGAAAGTAAGATCCCACAATTAGGATGTATGCATATATGAAGACTGTAGTCATGGAGGTTGTCTCAACAAAAGCGTGTAAGCTGTTCTCCACCCTGAACCTTTTTCTTAGATGTGTAACACAAAACTGGCTTCTGAGTAACCCTTATCTTGAAATTGAAGAAGAATTTCATTTTGTTCAAATTTCAGTTAGAACTCTCAAACTCCACCAGTCCTGGTGGTGCAAAAGCAGCTACCTTTTAATCAGTTGTTGCATTCTAGAATTCTTATGTTTTTCTCAAGAATATGGTTGTTATTTTTTATGTTTGCTGTTTCTGTCAGCTGTCTCATGCTTTTCCCTCATCACAAGTCACTTCTCATGGTCACTGGCCTTTCAGCTAAGATGGAGTAGATGGGTCTCCCATTGGAGTCCATCAATGCCAACCTATTCTCTTCAGAGAGGGCTTACTTTAGTGAAATGGGACACAGTTCTTTTGGCAGGAGGGATTGAACTTGCTTGTTTTACTTAAGATTTTATTGGATATGTTGATGACAGATTCTGACAGCACTGCTGAATTTCATGCCCTTTATAAATAGTTTCATTTTCTTAATATTCCTTAAATGTAGTGTTATCCTTATTTTCTACATATCCCGGACTGTTTATGAGATAACAACAACATAAATCTGGTAATTGAAAGAGTGCTGTGTAAAAGGTAAATGTAAAAATAAGAGATTTTATGATAAGCTTTATTTGTACCCTGCCCCCTCTTCCCGAAGGGACTTGGGGCAGCTTACAACAACCAACAGATACATAGAATAATATAATCAATAAGCATTGAACAACGATAAACAAATATGACTTCATACAATTAAAATGACACAATAGTATAAACATTAATAAATAATAAGCTATTTGCCCTCTAAAAGTATATATATGTACATATTTAAATGAAAGTCTCAGCATTTAAAAATTAAACTTGGCATTGAAGAATTATTTGAACAAGGCTAAAGTCCACACGGTACCTCTGAAATGACAAGCAGATGAGCTTGCACTAAGAAAGTGATGTTATAGTCACTAATATACTACAACGTATAAGTGACAGCAGCAGTACATGAATTCCTGTCATGGAACCAAGTCCCAGGGCTGAATTTCCAAGCCCTGGACTTGGAGTCATAACATAAATAATTCCGGATGTCTCATGGAGCACCTGGCAGAAGAAGATAGAAGAGCCTGGGAAATTGGGGTTGAAAGTATAAACAATTATAATTGGTAGAACGTGTGGGAATAATAGTAATGTGATACAGGGGGTGGGATTTGGTGATGATATTTACGTGTGGTGTGACGTTACGACAGAGGTGATAAAAATGATTGTATGTAAACATTAGGTCATTCCCGACTTTTCCAAAGTCATGTATTCTTCAATAAAGATTGGATTTGAGAGCAGCTATCTTTGATCTGCGTTCAGACTGGTCCTTTGAAGTGAGCCTGACATTTAAGTCGGGAATCCCCATTCTCACCCTCCTGCGGATTTGCAGTGAAGTGATAATGAGTGGAGAAGGCGATCAAAGCCTAAATGGAGCAGAGAGGCCTTTGCCAGGGGCCCGGCCGTTGGGGGAAGAAACGCTGCAAGCCATAGCTTCCTCTACGGGGTACCCCAGACCGAACGGCGTGACCCAGAGGATTCCCGGAGGAGGAAGAGGTGTCTCGGCGGCTGCAGAAACCAGTTGGGGATCTGGAGGAAGCATGCCGGAGACCGTGGCCCTGCAGTTATCCATCCTGGAAACTAATTTATCCCGGCTGTCGGAAACCGTGGGGAGATTGGTGCCACTATTGGAAGAGAATCTCCAGAAGGAGCCCACCCGATATGGCGCCGAGAGAGAGCCAAGTAAAGAAGAGGCTTGGAGCCAGAGGGGCCAGCGCGCCTCAACGCAGAGCCCCGTGGCGGCGAGGGGCGAGGGGGATGAGGAATACTGGCAGGAACTGGAGTTCCGGGACAGAATGGCGCGCGAGGTGGAGCGCCAGCAAGCTCTGGGAACTCTGAGGCCGCCAACTCCAACATGACTCCCAACCCCCCGAATGGGCGTCGGGGTGGAAAGACCACTGGGACCAGGAATCGGGTCCAGTGGATTAGCAGAGGAAGGCAGAGAGGAGCCGGAGATCCAGGAAGAGGAGGAGGATGTGCCGTACGACGAAGGAAGGCGAAGTGCGGGGGCTACGGCGAGGCCCGCATTCGGATGGGGAGAAGGGTCGACAGCAGCGGCAGAGTTTCGGGAGCCGCGGGGAACGACCGCCGGGATGGGGCGCGGCGTGTTCAAAGGGGCCGTCCAAGGGAACCCGATGCAACCCTTCCCCATACCTCCCAGACAGCAGCAACGGGCCGCAGAATGGATGCAGAGGAGGGAAGAGCTCAAACTGGAATACGGAGGGGAATCATCTGAACTGGACTTTTTCCTCATTGGCATCAGGGGATACATGGAGGACAATGCACACACATTCCCCTCCGAAGGAAGCATGGTGCGGGCCATCGGCAACACACTAAAGAGAGGAGCGGCCACCTGGTATGTGCAACTACATGCCAGACGCGACCCGTGCTTGAGGTCAGTGCCCCGCTTCCTCGCCGCACTGGAAAACCGGTTCAGAGACCGGCTAGAGCAATTGAGGGCTCGAGACCAGCTTAAAGGAATAAAGCAGAGGGACAAAACGGTGCCCGAGTACGCAGAGGAATTCCTCCATCTCGCAGAAAGGGTACCAGAGTGGTCTGAAGTGACCAAAGTGGAGATATTCAAAGAGGGACTACGCCCCGAGGTTTTTAGTTGGGCGGCGCACAGAGACGATCCAGAGACACTTCAGGGCTGGATACAACTGGCAGGGCGCGTCGAATCCACCCTGGCCCAAGTAAAGCGATTCCGGAGTGGCGGCGGCGGTGGCGGCCAGCAAAGACCGGTGGCGAGGGGTCGAGGAGAAACGAGGAAGCAGGAAAGGCCCGGAGGGAGGCCGGGGATCCCCTTCAAAGGAGACGACAACAGACCCAAGCCGGGATGCTTTGTATGTGGGAAGACGGGCCATCGAGCAGCAGAATGTTGGGCCCGGAAGGGGGAGCCGCCAAAACCCCCAAAGCCCAAGCCAGCAGCCGGGAGACGAGCGGAGGAGGAGGTGCGAGCCCCAGAATCTCCAGAGAGGCTGGTGAGTCAAGACAAACGCATGCTGGTAGTGCCAATCTGCCTATCGGGGTTAGAGAATCGGGCCACCTGCAGGGCATTCGTGGATTGCGGTTGTTCTAGGAACATTATAACTCCGGAATTAGCAGGAGCGCTAAAATGCTGGCAGACGCTGCTTGACTCCCCGATTGCATTTTCGCAGCTAGATGGATCAGTTGCTGCTGGAGAGGTATCTACGAAGGAAATACGGGGGGTCCCATGTAAAATAGGCAAATGGGAAGGAAGAATATCCTTTGTGATAGCCCCTATTGCCACATACAATGTCATACTAGGGATCCCATGGCTCGAACAGGCAAATCCTGAAGTAGATTGGAGAGGAAAGAGCCTGGCATTTAAAGAGCAACAAACACAATGGGAGATAAGCAAAATAGCAGCAGAGGAGGACGAGGGAGATGAAACAGGGGAAATAGACCCACAGCTATTGCCACCTGAATACAGAGACTTTGTGGATGTTTTCAATCAGAAAGAGGCAAGTAAATTACCTCCCAAGAGGAATATAGAAGTAGAAATTGAAATAACCCCAGGAGCAAACTTACCAAAACCAAAAGTGTATCCCATGTCTGTTCAGGAGAAGGAGGAATTGAGGAAATATATTGATAAGAACCTGGCGCGAGGCTTCATTAAGCCATCCAACTCTCCTCTCGGAGCCCCAGTGTTATTTAGGAGAAAGAAAGACAACTCTCTAAGATTGTGCATTGACTATCGAAATTTACATGCAATTACTAAGGACAATAAATACCCTATGCCCTTAGTAAAGGATTTAATTACCGTATTGAAGAAAGGGAGCATATTTACTAAACTGGATTTAATTGAAGCATATCATAAATTAAGAATCAAACCCGAGGATACTTGGAAAACTGCATTTTCCTGCGCATTCGGCCATTTTGAATATAAAATTTTGCCATTTGGGTTAAAAAATGGCGGCAGTTGCTTTATGCAGCTTATAAATGAAATACTGCACCCATTGTTGTACCGAGGAGTATTCATATTTCTGGATGACATCTTGATCGTGAGCGAGGATAAGGAAAAGCACGTGGAATTGGTCCGGGAAGTTTTGCAAAGACTAAGGGAAGCAAAGCTGTATGCAAAACTGTCCAAATGTGAATTCAATAAAACTCAAATTGACTTTCTAGGGTACCGGATATCTCCAGAAGGGTTAGCTATGGACCCGTCTAAAGTATCAGACGTAAAAGAATGGGGAGTGCCTCAAACAAGGAGACAATTGCAATCATTTCTGGGATTTGCAAATTTTTATAGATCGTTCATAAAAGGCTTTGCGCAAATAACCGCTCCCCTTACTGAACTTTTAAAAACAAAAGGGAAAGGGGAGACAGCAAAAGTGAAAGCTCCTGGCGCCAAACTGAGTTGGACACCAGAATGCCAAAAGGCATTTGAAACCCTAAAAGGACGCTTCACAGAAGAACCTGTCCTAAAACACCCCGATATCCGGAGCCCTTTCATAATTCATTGCGATGCTTCAGACTGTGCATACGGGGCAGTACTATTGCAAAAAGATCAAAATGGGAATTTAAAACCTTGTGGATATTTGTCTCGGAAGTTCAGTGAAACTGAAAAATGTTGGCCCATATGGGAAAAAGAAGCATTAGCCATATTAAAAGCCTTAGAATGCTGGCGACACTTCCTCGAAGGGAGTGGAATCCCATTTGAGATTTGGTCTGACCATAAGAACCTCCAGTATTTAAAATCTCCTCGAAAATTGTCCCCTAAACAAATTAGATGGGCACAATACTTTAGCAGGTTCGATTTCCAATTAAAGTTTTTCCAAGGGAAACAGAATGTCTTGGCAGATGCTCTTTCACGCATGCCTCAACACGAGGGCATAACCACTACAAAAGAAGGAACATTATTTTCCGATAAACAATGGGGTTTAGCTGTCAGTACAAGAGCGCAGACCCAAAGAGAGAACACTGCTATGATTAAATTTGACGAGGAAAATAGTTGGGGAAAAGAACTGAGACAGTCATACGAGGGAGATCAGTGGATTGCATCCAACGCAGAAAAGGGGGAGCAGAAGGGGGGATTTTGGTTTGTGAACAAGAAACTGTATATCCCGGCAATATTAAGGATTAAGATTTTGCATCGTTTTCACAATAACCAGAGCGCTGGTCATACAGGGATTACAAAAACAACAAAGGCGATAGCAAAACATTGTTGGTGGCCTGGGATGAGGAAGGACATAAAGAATCATGTTATCCAATGTGATGATTGTGCCAGAAATAAATCGAGAGGAGGGAAGCCAATGGGATTATTACAAACAGTAGCAGAACCTACCAGGCCTTGGGAATGTGTGGCTATGGACTTTGTGGGGGAACTGCCGGTTAGCAAGGGACATCGTTATATTTGGACAGTATTAGACCTGTTTTCTAAACAGGCCCACTTTATAGCACTGACGAAACTACCGTCGGCAGAGAAGCTGGCTGAATTGTACATAAACCATATTTATAAACTTTATGGATGTCCCAGTAGAGTGGTCAGTGACAGAGGGGTTCAGTTCACAGCAAAATTCTGGGAAAAATTCTTGGAAATGCTAGGAGCAGAAAGGAGCCTAAGTTCTGCTTTTCACCCCATGACAAACGGGGCAGTAGAACGTACTCAACAGACGCTTGGACAGTTCCTCCGCATGTACTCAAACATGAGACAGAATGACTGGTCTAAATGGCTAGCCTTCGCAGAACTAGCTTTTAATTCGGCTATACACTCCGCAACAAATAAAACCCCCTTTGAAGTTGTTTACGGGTATGAAATACAGCCTCTGCCCCAATTGCCAAGATGGACAGAGAATGAAGAAACAGGGGCAGGGAAATGGAAAACTCAAATGCTAGAATGTTGGAGTCAAGTGACTGCATCCTTAAAGGAAGCACACAAAAAGTATAAAACATTCGCAGACAGAAAAAGGGTGGAAGGCGAAAAATTGGAGAAAGGAGATTTAGTATGGTTAAGTACACAAAACATCAAGTTGGGACTACCTTCGAGAAAGCTGGGCCCCAAATATATTGGACCATTCAGAATACAGGGTGTTATAAACGAAGTGACTTTCCAATTGGCCTTGCCAAAAAGTTTAGGGAAAATACACCCAGTATTCCATCGCAGTTTACTGAAAAAGTATATGGGTACTTTGGACAAAATGGACACATAGAGTTATTGTTTGATTTATTTCAGAATTGTGATGAAAGCAGCACCGAAGAGGAGGATGGAGAAAAAGGGGGCGCCATGTCATGGAACCAAGTCCCAGGGCTGAATTTCCAAGCCCTGGACTTGGAGTCATAACATAAATAATTCCGGATGTCTCATGGAGCACCTGGCAGAAGAAGATAGAAGAGCCTGGGAAATTGGGGTTGAAAGTATAAACAATTATAATTGGTAGAACGTGTGGGAATAATAGTAATGTGATACAGGGGGTGGGATTTGGTGATGATATTTATGTGTGGTGTGACGTTACGACAGAGGTGATAAAAATGATTGTATGTAAACATTAGGTCATTCCCGACTTTTCCAAAGTCATGTATTCTTCAATAAAGATTGGATTTGAGAGCAGCTATCTTTGATCTGCGTTCAGACTGGTCCTTTGAAGTGAGCCTGACTCAATGTCATCCTTTTCTTTCTCAATCCAATACATGTTCCTGGATGCATATAATCTAAATGTAAAGAATATAGGACATCTCTTATGTATCTAATTTCCATATCACTAGTCATTTCCCTTTCTTTTTTGGTATGCAAAATATTTTTTCTCATCCTTCCATTTTGCATTCAGTCACCATCCTAGTTTGGGAAATTTTGAAACAGAAAAACCAAGATTACAAATGGAGTACCATTCAAAATTATTTTGAGCCAAGGTGGACATCACAGTAACCTGTAGACCTGTAGTTCTATTTTAAAGGCAACATCTTCATAGGCCAATAAAGTGGACTCACCTTTCAGCTGCTGTGGAGAGTTGAAGGACTGGAAGAAGGATTTCCATCTATTAAACTGGCATAAAGGAAAATTGGACTTACTCTGGAATTTCCACAAAGTGTTTCTGGTTTGTTTGTTTGTTTGTTTTTTGGGGGTTTTTTTAATATGAAGAGCTGGATCAGGTTGGATCCCATGTCCAAGTGTCCAGTAGACCCTGAAAAAGAGAGGTGGTGTTACATCCCAAGGTTGTGAGGGCACCTTGAAAACCACACTGGAGCCAGGATCATAAGCAAAGCGGTTTATTGAAGGATATATAATTGCAAACAAATAGCATTAAAAGTCAATAGAGAGAATAGTCCATAATGTATTGTCCTTAACTGTTCAAAAGAAAGTCCAATAAAGTCTTTGAATATTGTAATCCACAAACGGAACTCGTTAGTTCCACCAAGAAGCCAGAGTTACTCTGTGAACGCCATCTAAACAGGATCAGCCAGAAATTGCAAGGAACAGGAACAAGACACTGGAAATCCACAAACTGTAATCCACATGGAAAGCAACCACTTAGGAATCATAGAACCAAGGTTAACAAGGCAAGGTATATTCAAGAGTCACAAGGCATGAACTCAGCTTGGAAGTCATGAAACAAAGCACGGGAGCAAGGCAAGGAGCAAGGTACTGGAACATAGATTCTTCTTCCATGGATGGCAAAGTTGACACCGCAACCAGAGCAGGGAGTGAGGTACCTTTAAGGAGTTATCAAGGCTACAAGTCAATGAGAGTTGGGACGTGCAGAACTTCACACTGGAAAGTAGTCATTGATGCACCTGAGAGCCAACCTTCAACTTAGTCTCACCCCCTCCCTTTGCAAAAGATTCCCTCCAATTAAAAGCAGTATCCTCCCCTGTGTCAACAACATCTGGTAAAACCAACCTTGTCTGAGGATCAGAATGCTTGTCAATTAGTGGATTCTCTGGATCAGGCACCTGCAAAGGCATTGGGCTTTGATCCAAGTCCCGGATGGGTCCAAAATCCGAGTCAGACTCTGAATCAAACTCTAACTCCTGCTGAAGAACAGGCCGTGACAGCTGAGTTACAACAGGTGGCATTATTTTACTC
This sequence comes from Anolis carolinensis, assembly GCF_035594765.1. Lineage (NCBI taxonomy): Eukaryota > Metazoa > Chordata > Lepidosauria > Squamata > Anolidae > Anolis > Anolis carolinensis. Next base: position 128,697,137 of record NC_085845.1, on the reverse strand, counting down.
TTTAAATATCTAAAAGGTTTTCACAGAGAGGGGGTTCTCTGCTGTTCCCGACAGTATGACCAGACATTATGGTTTTAAATTACAGGAGGGCAAATTTTGATTGCACATTTGAAGGAACTTCATGACAATAAGAGCTACAATCAAGCTAAGACAGTAAGGGGGAATGATGGATACCCTCAAAAAGGGGCTAGACAACTACTTTCTGGGAATGCTCTAGCCAAATTTCCTGTACTGAGTGGTGGATTGAATTCAATGGCCTATGGAGCAGTATTCAACTTGACTATTCTATATTCTATCCCTGATTATCCAAATCTGATGATGGTCTCAGAATAACATTTGCAAAGCCAATTTATGTGTGAATAAAATCAAACAAAATCAAGTAATTAAACAGACAGCAAATATCTTAAGATTGGCAATGATAACTGTTTAAATTTTGATTGAGCAAGGTGCCTTATGAATAAGGAATTGTTTCATTCCAGTAAACAAAAAGTTCTCTCTCACATACACACACACAGAGACATGTGTACACATGCACAGAAGCACCTAATGCCTTATTTGTTGAACAAGTTACATCCTTCCAACAAATGATGATTTTGCCCTTCACTAATGTTACAATATGGAGCAAAAACTGAGGAAAAACCAAACAGGAAAAAGTCAGAATTAGACATAATTCTACCAAAAAAAATTCATAATAACATGATGTATTTTGTCAGCTACATTTTTACTTTTCAAACAAATCTTCGGGATAGTTAGTCTGTTATTTATTTGTTCAATATATAAAGTTGATCTTTTTAGACAGTTGAGCAACATGGATACATGCAGTTTTCTCTTGTAAAGCACCAGCTATATATATCCTGTTCAGAACCAAACATTAAGCACTTTATAATAAAAATATAACATGTATTGCATTTTTGTATTATTATGTGTTATCAAGTCAGCTTCAACTAATGTTAACCCTATAAATGAGAAATCACCTGACTGGAATCTAGACAAGACCAATCTTTTGATGGATGGTAAGTCGATATGTAGGGCATATCTGCACTAGCCAGAAACCACAGCATCCAGGGACTTCCAATGCACAACACATTAGACACTAGAGAAGTTGGGGAATCCTCTGGAGTTTCAGCAAAACTCTATAGCAACCCTGCACTTTGAGATTAGTATGGACAAATTAGAACCAGTTCACAGTCCACATGTAGTACAGGGAAAAGTGGATGGAAAGAACTTACTTTTGCACAATACAACTCATTTCATAAAGAATATATGCCATTGTCCATTACCTATATTCAGGTAAACATGTATTGTGTCCTTTTGATATGTATCTGTAAGCATCTTGGGCTTTACAAGAGGGAGAAGGGAGGAGAGGAGGGACTGGTGGATACTTCTGACAGAGAGAGATGCAGAAAGGTGAGAGAAAATTTTAGGAAGAGAAGCTTAATTTTCAAAGACTTAATGGGATATAGGGAATGGGACATGGGAGAAGAATAGGAGAAACGTGAAATTCAACTGGGAGTAAGAAAAATAGGAAAGGTTTTTTAAAAGATGTGCATGCATACAAACTATTCACACAGCCTTTTCTGTGCCAAATGAGCAGTGTCCTGAAAACAGTCTTTGAAATGGAAGAGTATTCTCTCTGATGCAGCTGGATAGATGGTCAGCAAAGATCCCAGCAATTTGATTGAACTCATACACAAATCAGCAACACCCACCAATCCAAAGCAAAATCCAGAGTCATCTATCAGTCATTTCATATTGTGCATCTCTTCAAGTGTTGGAGAAGAGTGAGGTGAGAAAATTTCCAATGTAGTATAAGGGAAAAAAACACCCTTGATTTATTGAGCAAATATGTATGAATATGTAGAAATCCATATGTGTGCTTTATGCCTTATGTACATGATTGTCATATTTTCATGCTATGTACATGTCGATCTCACAGCTTGCTGGTTCATGAAAATAAATGCATACATCTGCTGATCGGAAGAAAATATTGGTTGGTCCTAAGCAGGATATTAGTTGATTACAGGCAAAATCAAATGAGGCCAGATTTATACAATCATCCGAAAAATCCATTTCATCCCATGTAGAATGATGTGTGGAAAATATTAACATTGTATGTCAGAATGTTAGTAATATTTACTGAGCGTCTCTCTTTTGAACAGAACCGAACATATGCTTATGGGAAAATTTTCTTCATCCAGTATGTACACATTTAATTTGCCTGTATTGTTCTGATATTTGTGAATTGTATATGCTGCTATTTCATCTGACAAATAAAGTTGCTGTTATTGTAAAATCCATTTAAATCAGATATGACTTTATGCCGGCATGTGTTCTAAACATAAGGTTTTGCTTTTGTTTTTGGGTGGACAAAAATCAATACAGTCATCCCTCTCTCTGCATTTTCAGAGCAGTTGAAAAGCTTCAGGACAAAAGTGAGAGATCACACACTATCATTATCTCATCATCACTATTGTTGTTTTTGGCATCGACCTCATCAATCATGCATTTTAATTGCTTCGTGCACACTGAGACAACTATTGTGGGGTATAATAAAATAGTTTCTTTTTAAAAAAACAATCCAATACCCTTTAAAGGAAAATTAAAACATTTTTTAAAATCAGATCTATATGCCCAATACCAGACTTGCTGTCCACTAGATGCAAAATAGGAATGATGTCGGGGGTGCTTTGAATGCGATTTCCTGCTTCTTAGCAGGGGGTTGGACTGGATGGCCCATGTGGTCTCTTCCAACTCTACTATTCTATGATTCTATGATTCTATGTCAGGCAAATTTCCCATGGAAAGATGCTGATGCATATAGGCATGCTGTTACAAAGAAAGACCTGAATCATGTACTCAACAGCTTAAACTCCTGGAATAATGGAACAAACCTTTCCTGAAAGTAAAAAATAGTGCCTTTTCATATAGGAAAAGGCAGTTTTTCAGCTGTCATTTGACCACTACAAAAATGGTTATAGTAGAATCAAACCCTAATCCTATACCTATTTATCTAGACGTTCCAATGGATTCTGTGAAAATATGTATAGACTAAGTTATCTCCTCTGCATCAGATAGTGGTATAGTGCTCAGTTACACTTGTAATTTTTCTATTAGCACTAGAATTGATGTCAAAATGGATTGATTAATTGAATAATTTCTTACCAAACTCTAAATAATGTTTAATGCTGTCATTCAAGTCCTTTGACTTATTTTAGTTATCAGATACATTCTTCTCACATTCATTCTCTGCCAGTGTAATTTGTATTGCCATGCTGTTGATTTCATGCTGGAGGGGAAACAGAGCAATATATAACTAATAGGGTTGTGCAAAATTTTTGCTAGTCATTGTAAGTCGGATCAAATTCATAAATTTAGACTTATGATGCGATATCTCACACATGGGCATGGCCCGCATCAAAACTTCAGAATCAAAACTTATCCAATACTTTTTTTGTTTGAATTTTGTAAGCCTCAGAAGCCTCCCAAAGTCAGTTTCATTTTCAGTGAAAGGAAGCAAAGCAAAGTCAAAGTCAAGGCTGCCTTTCCTCTTTAAATTAGGAGAGGGAAGCAGCAGAGATAAAGCAGAGTTCACTGGGAAAGAGGCTGAGAAAGTACAGAATTCTGGGAAATGTAGTTTCAAATAGCGAGGAGCCCTATGCCAGAGAATTCAAAAGGCCCTGCACTAAACATTTCCCAGAATTCTACTCAGCATCAAAATTCAGGATAAGGGAGAAATTTGTCCTTCTGTAGCAGCAGCTAGCCGGAGTTCCAATAAATTGTTGAATCTGTAAAAAAGAGGACTGACTGATACTTTTAGTAAGTAAATATCTGTGTTGGGCTGGGAAGAACCAAACTGGGCACACTGACATCCCACAACCAACACAAAATACTAGAAGCATTTGGTGAGCATTGATCTTGTGTTTTGGAGTTGTAGTTCACCTACATTCAGAGAGCACTGTGGACTCAAAGAATGATGGATCTGGAACAAACTTGGCAAGAATACTCAATATGCCCAAATGTGAACACTGGTGGGGTTTCGGGAAAATAGACCTTGGCATTTGCAAGTTGTATTTGCTGGGATTTAAAGTTCACCTACAATCAAAGTGCCCCTTGAACACTACCAATGATAGAATTGGGCCAAACTTCCCACACAGAAACCCCATGACCAGCAGAAAATGCTGGAAAGACTTTGGAGGAACTGACAGTGATTTAGTGGAGATGTAGTTCAACCACATCTGGAGAGCATTGTGAACCCAAACAACTATGGATGTGGACCAAATTTGGCACAAATATCTGATAAGCCGAACCTTGAATACTGGTGGGATTTTTTTTTGGGGGGGGGGGTTGATTTTGTCATTTGGGAGTTGTAGTTGCTGAGATGTATAGTTAACCTACAATCAAAAAGTACTCTGAACTCAGCCCACAATGGATCTACCCCAAACTTGGCCCACTACTTACATGGCTGTCGCACCTTAGTACTGGTTCACCTTGCTCCAACACACAAACTCCACCACAGCAGGATTGAGTCTTTTCAGTTTATTGAAGAAAGATAACAAAACTTATTAAAAGCAGAAAAATAAGTAAAAACCAATTGCAAGTGCAATCCTTAAACACAGTTCAATGATTTCGTAGATATTAGTCCAAAATCCCAAAAATAGCACAGTAAATCCAAAGTAACATGAATACATGAGCTTCAAAAGTAATCCAAACATCGATTCTAGGCATGAGATGAGGCTTGAACTGAAAACAAGGCAAGAGTTGATTCTCCAAAAGTGAGGTTGCTCTGACTGAAATCTTTCCCAAATTACATCTCTTTTAACCCTTCTTTCAAGACATAAATACATTCCTGTGCACTATTGTTTTTCCTCGTCTGTCTGCAAGTCTCACACTGTGACTGAGGCCTGATCTCAACTTTAATCTGGAATCCCTGTCTAACAAGCATTCATCCCCCTCACTACCATCTGAGCCCTGTTGACAATTCTCAGACTCCTGTAGAAGGTCATCCTTATCTTTGCTCAACTGAGAACTTTCCACATTCCATTCCTTCTGTTTTCCCAAGCCATCCTCAGCTCCCGAATCCGGCTGCCTGTCTGAGTCAACAACATTCCCTGGGACAAACTGTGGCTCCACATTTCCTGGAACAAACTGTTGTTCCCCAAATCCCCTTCCATCATCATCAGACTGAACCACAACAATGGCCAGCATTGAATACTGATGGGGTTGGGGGGCTGTTTTTGAATTCTGGAAGTTGTAGATCACCAACACTCAGAGAGCATTCTGTACCAAACTGGTGATGGAACTAGTAAACTTGCCACAACATGCCAAACTTTAAATACTGATGGGGATGTTGCTCCCTCCTCTGTTTAATGGGACTTCCCTTCTGCATGCTACATGAGCACCCCTATTCCCTGCCTTCAGATTCCCTTCCCTTTAATTCCATAAATTGTGCTGGGTTTTAATACAATCCCGTATTTGGCTTTTAGTTTAGCTTCTTAAGTTAATTATCTTAATGTCCTAGCAATGATACACATTTAAAATTTTTAAATCTCTTAACCTTTTTCTCTGTTATGCTTGTATGAAACTATGTTCCTCTTCTCTCGAACTGGTCACTGACCATAATAAATTGAACTTGAACTCAAGGGGACTGACCTCAGAGGTTGGGAGTTATAGTTCACCCACATTGACAAAGCAATGTGCACCCAAATGATGAATCTGGACCAAACTTGGCACAAGTACCCAATATGACCAACTGTGAATACTGGTGGGATTCGAGGAGAATTGACCCATGATTATGGGAGTTGTAGTTCACCCACATCCTTATGCATTTTCTAATGGGAGCATAAATAAAAAACAAAAGGAAAGATTTGACTTTTTCTAATAAATAGCATTACAAATTATCTAAGCTGCTTCTTCTGCAGCTCCTCTTCCTGATGCTGCTTGGCCACTCTCAGTTCCCCCCTGCCTTGAAAGGACACAAGGTAGCCTTCCTCCAGCCCCACACACTCTCCCTTGCTTGCGCATGTGCATCATGCTGCCATGCACTGAGCATGCCTACTCTTCCCTTCCTGCTTGGAGTTTCAGAAACAGCCCTCCCCTTGGCTGAGAGGCAAATTGAGAGGCTGGCCAATCACAGGAGGAGAGCTTTTGGTGGGAGGATTCACCATCTGTTTCCAAAAATGAAGAGAAGGATAGGTGAAGAGATCTTCAGTGTTATCTGCAAAAGGGGTTCCTACGACTATCAGAAATATGTGTTTTCTGATGGTCTTTGGTGACCTCTCTAACAACCCCTCATCACCCCCCAGGGGTCCTGACCCCCAAGTTGAGAAACTATGTCTAGTCTTAGCATAGAAAGCCAGGTCACAGTAGTTCATTGGCTAAAATTCTACATCAGAGGTTTGATTGTGAAGTTATACATTGATTGTGCCACATAAGACTTGTGCTGAATGTTCTACTATGCAATAGAAATGATAGCAAATGGATACATTCTACTAACAAAGGTTATAATACCAATAAAAAATGTAAGAGCTCATGCTTCAAGAACCATGGCAAAAGGGTAATTACAGAAAGACAATTTTCCCCATCTGTATGTTCTAATTGTGTCTTGTTTGTTCTTTTTGAAACAAATATTACAGGTGTTTAAGACATCTCGACATAATGCTGTATCATTTTATGCTGGCATGCATATTGTTGTTATATATTTATTTATTCCATGTAAATTGTTCCAAGACTTGAAAGGCTACTGATTTTGGCTTGTACTGACTGGACTTTCTCTGAAATTAACTATGACAGTTCTGTTCTATAAGGGTCACATCCCACAGACAAATTGGAGAAAAAATTGGCACATGGCAATTTAAATGATAAATGGGAAGAAGCAGCTATTGGCAAAGAGTGACAAGGTTGTAGCAATTTTGTGATGAAAAGACTTGATTGACATTATGCAACTGTACAATTTTAACTAAATGGGAAACAGCAAGATTAGCTTGTCCTTGGGTGTTATCATTTCAGATGGCAAAACTGGCAAAAGTGCTGTTGGTTTAAGAAAGAAGGTCGTTCACAAAAATGCCTCCATTAACATTCAATAAATGATATCAGGGATATTTCCAAAATATCTCCAATTTAAAATGTGTAATCCTAAACTGGAGATTTCTTGGAAATATCATTGATGATATTCTTATTTGCTATAGTTACAAATGGATGGCAGGAAAGAATCAACAGTACCTTATGTATTGCACTTGTTTATGATCTGTGTGTGTTATATATATGTGTGTGTATGCACAAATACTTTCCATCCATTCTAGAAATTAGTATATATAGTTTCTATGAATATATACACAGTCTGAAACAGTGTATGTGGACAATGTTTAGATTTTTAAATTATGATTCATTTATATATAGAAGATTATTGGACATTACTTCTCATGATTGGCTGCAAGTATAAGTAACCAGAGTAGATAAACTATGTCAAGTTGTATTGTCACCAAATACAAAATGCATCTCTTGATTTTTCTTTGTTTTCTACTCCTAGAAAAGCATATTGTGATCTTGTTAACATTGTCTATGTAAACTGGTGCAAGCCATTCATGTCTTCCTAGCAGGAACCTCCTGAAGATATTAACTAGACAACAAAGATGATATTAGAAGTGTGCAATTCAGTCAGAATTACATTTATATGTTTATGTACCTCACAACCTCTGAGAATGCCTGCCATAGATGTGGGGAAAACATCAGGAGAGAATGCTTCTGGAACATGGCCATACAGCCCAGAAAACACATAACAACACTTTGATTCTGGCCATGAAAGCCTTCGACAATACATTTGAAGGCATAATCCTCAGTCATTTTAAGTCCTATCTAAATGAAACCTACCTCAGTTTTAGACCCCATTGACAACTGCAGGTCTACCAAGTTTCAAAAGAATTCACCAAGCTACTAATTTTTTAGAATTATTTTAAGTTTTAAACATAACTTTTTAAAATAAGACAAACCGCAAGAGATGGTTCTGGGAATTGTAGTCACCGGTTTTGCTCATTCTCAATCAATCAGACCATGGACACCACCAGGCTTTTTCTTGGCTGAGAAACAGAGAGAGGGAGAAACTTCCGCTCCCATCATGCTCCAAGAGAAAACTTTCAATGGCCATCCTATGCAAGTGCTGCTGGGAAAGTGAGTTCCCAGGGCCTTCTTTGGAGGAGGAGGGAACTTTCAAGAAAAATTGATAGAGGCTGCTTCTGCAAGCAGAGAAAAAGACACAACAGATCACCTGCCTCCAGTAAATTGCAAACTTAAATTTTTCCTCTCCAGACAGAACTGAAAAAAATCTGGCTCTCTGAATCCATTTTACTGGGCTTTTTGTCTCCCTCCTCCCCATTCAGTTTCAAACCTTACTGAAAATGGCCAACAGAAAACTACTAATCCTTTCATTAACAAGGCTAGATGATATTGGGATACACAACATGTAGCACAGGCTCCAAACTAGGACCCCATCTACACAGGCACTATACTTCAACTTAAATCCAGCTCGAGGTCAGGTTATATATGGATAACTGTGGTCTTCCAAATGCTTGTGAACTGCAGCTACCATTATTTCCAATCATTGTCTATATGGTTTGGACCAATTTGAGTGGTAGGACTCAAAATTGCTTTGGAAGAGGAAAGTATAATTTAGATTGTATCACGGTAATGTGAAGATACATCATATTATAATATCAACCTCGCATTTGAATTTGTAAAAGAAAGATACCAGAGGAAGTAAGGAACTGAAGTGGTATTGTTATGCAGAGAAAAAAGAATTTCCAAGCAAATGAGCAATTGTGACTGCCTTCCAGTCAGCAAAGCAACTTCAGGCCACTGTTTTTTAAGTCATATGACAATCAATATTTATCGCATCAGCCCAAAATGACAGTTGGGCCAATCAGCCAGTTAATGAAATCAGCCAGAAGCCCAATGGAAGAATCAAAACTAGAGCGTGAATTAATTAAAACAATCGTAGAACACATGCAGACAGAGACAAATAGATTGGTGGCACCAAAATAGATCAATTTAGCATATTCTTAAACCAAAATCACTTTGAGCTAAATTCCAGAAGCTGAGCTCTGTAATTCTGCTATATAATAAAGTGCTCTTTTCACTCATTTTACTTAGCTATATGATAGCTAAATAGAGAAGTTTTTCCCTAAGGGTGAAGTGGATTTTACTAGCTAGATAGCACAAATGACTATACTGATAAATAGAAACAGTGATTCTTTATGATGACAAAATACTCTGAGATCCTCAAGAAAGCAAATATATTTGCTTTGTAAGTATTAGTTCCAAATGTTCTTTTCCCACCCTTTGATACCAATTGTGTGCAAACTAGTTACAACCTTTACAATGTAAGAAATAAACTTCATATATATTATCTAAATGTGATTAGCATCCAGCTAAATCCTTTCATTGATGCAAGAAACCCACTAGCAATTCATGGAACTGTTTGCGGCATCCAAAACTGTATCACCCTTGGACTATATGAGGTTCTCAATGCTGTTTTTTGTACCTTGACACTTCTATCCACACTTGTTTGTCTCTCCTGGAAGCTTTGGACTTTGAATGTCCTTTGGTCTTGTTTTGCACTTCATTTGGTCGAAGCATTTTTGACAATATTTGTGGCACCTGGAAATTCTCAGGGAAGAACATTATCCAGAGGTGCCCAGTATAGTCATGTATGATTAGAAACCGATTGGGATTAGCACAGGTAGAGTCCATTTATAAGGCCTCCTACCCTTCTCCACCCACCACTATGTGCTGGGTGGGGAAAATATAGCTGCTGGCATCAGCAAAGATTTACGTCCTTATTGAAGCCCCTCACAGATGGGGAATTTTAAGATACCTTTTTAAAAACAGATGGGGAAACAGTTAAACTTCCTCTATTCATATCTGTTGGTACAAAAGAGGTGGCATGGAGGTTATACTAGAGTATAGGAGGGAAACATGAAGCTTAACATTGTGTGTGGTTTGGCTCTGAGAAATGTAGTCAAGCCGAAAATAGTGTCTTGGTCCCCATCTAGTACATTATTATTTCATGCAGTGTAGAAATCACATTAGACTGGTGCATCCACATGATGAACGCAGGCTAATTTTGACTTAGTAATTCAATTGCTCTGGTTTGACGCTGAGTTCAAAAAAGACTCAAGTCACCCAGGAAGATCCAGATCATTCATGGTGGTTCCAGCTGCATTTTGTGACTATGTGGAAGGGCCCTCAGGCAAATTTGCTAGAGAAATGCAGACGGAAAGAACATTCTGGGTATATTTCAGCCCCAGATTTTGCTTTTAGTACTATAAGTTCACAGTCCATTTACATTTACAAAGAAGAAGAACTTTATTCTTGTATCCCACTCCATCTTCCTGAAGGGACTCAGGGTAGTTCACATGGGAACCAAGCCCTGTAATACACAATAAAATATAACAACATAGATACATTTAAAACACATTAAACATATACAATTATGAAGCATATATAATACAAAAAAGCATACTCACAATAGAGGACCAATAGCCAGGTGCTATTCAAAATTGGAGGCAAGGCAATAACATTTATATACGTGAAATATCTTGCAACCTCTAATAAGATGGACCAGAATAGCCGGGAAGCTACTGCTGAGAAGACCCTCTCCCTTATCCCCGCCAACCATGTTTGGGAAGGCGGTGAGAACAAGAGGAGGGCCTCCCCAGTAGATCTCAGGAATCGTGCAGGTTTGTAGTAGGAAATGCGATCACAAAGATAAGCTGAACCAGAACTGTTTAGGGCTTTAAAGGTGATAACCAGCACCTTGAATTGGGACTAGAAACTTATCAGCAGCCAAGGGAACTGTTTCAATAGCAGTGTTGTCCGCTCTCTATAATAGACTTCTGTTAACAACCTGGCTGCTGACCATTGTACTAGTTGGAGTTTCCAGGCGATCTTCAAGGGCAGCCCCACATAGAATGCATTGCAGTAATCTAGTTTGGCGTTAACTCTAAGAATTCTATTTCTGCCTCCCCCTATACATTTCTCCAATTCCAAGAGTAAAAACAATTTAATTATTACCAATCAGAATGTTGTTGTCATCTTCTAAACCAGCCAGAGGTCTATCAAGGATTTACTTTCAGACAAAATCTAATCTGGAAAATGTGTATAGTTTAGCTTTGAAAATCCCATGAGATTTATGGATCCCAACTTGTAAAGTCTTGGAGCATGTGTCAACAAGGATAAAAGCTTATAATTTATTAAACCCAATCAAGATAGAGGGTGTTGACCTCCAGTCTCTTTCCTCTGTCATGGGAGCATCTTAGCTTCTGAAACAAAAAATAGCAATGAAAGATGCCAAACAATTTATCTCTTCCTGCAGCAAGAGCTATCAATCATCATATCTTCCTTTTCAGGAAAAGATGTTCCCTTCTCTGTATCAAAATTCATCTCTCAGACTCACAGATTTCATTACCTGAGTAGTTTCTTTCCATAAGAATTAGCTACGGTATTGACTAAGAGTGAGTACAATGAAAGCAAATATAGAAATTTTGAGGTGTAGGTGGATTGAAATATGAGGCATATTAAGAGATTATACTCCCCCTGAGTAAACCATTTGAAATGTGAATTAAATTATTAGTTGTGAAAGAGATGCCTTCATTCAGAAATGATATCTCCTACCTTTTTTTTAAAAAAAAATAATAGAGTTCTGATGAGTGACAGATGGTTGGAAGTGGTGAGCAGGGAGATTTCTATCTTCATTACTCTCAGCAATATATGAATGCTTGAATGGAAGTCATTTTTATTTTAAACTTATGTTGTAATTTTTACAAAGCTATTATTGATCTTCACTTGATGTCCTCCTTAAATTCTCTTACAGACAATGCTATTTTTCTATAAATATCATCTACTGTATTCAGTTAATTTTGTACCTGCATGATACAATTCACCACATTTATTTATTTATTTGTACTGTCAATAAGCCCTTAAGGTAGTCTAACATATAAAGTTCAAAGCAATAGCACATTAAAGTACTACATATAATCAGTTCCTCATTAATCTTTATATATAAAAGAGTGATGGCATCAGGGCAGCGGACAAAACAACAAAACTACAGGCCCCTCAACCTTGAAATTTGACAACACAACCCATCATCCATGGCTCTAGGTTGATACATCAAAAAGAAAAGAAAAATAAAGTTCTAATTAGAGGGAGAGGAATAATTGTTTTTATCCAATTGCTGCCAGTTACAAGGCTAAGTTCCGCCCACTTGGTTTCCTAGCAACCTACTCAGCCCAGGGGACAGGCACAAGAGTTTGGAGAGACCCCTAAGGGCCATCCAGCCCAACCCTTTCTACTATGCAGCAGGACACAATCCAAGCATTCATAACACATGGACAACGTATAAATACTATACAATACTACACAGGGACATAGACCCCCTCTACCCTCACCACTTTCACAGTACACAAACAACCAAATGCATACTAAACATAAAGACAACCATACAACAGACATTCAATACCACCACTACCTTAACAATTTCTCACCAACACCACCAGACAACGCCACAGCAACATGTGGCCGGGCACAGCTAGTACTTACTAAATAATGAGAACAACAAAATAAAAAATCCCATTTGTTCATCAAATTGCCACCATCTCAGGAAGGAACTAATGTAATTCCTCTAATCAGGGAGTTTCAGAATCAAAAATCTGCCACAAATAAACTTTCAACCTTGTGTCAGTAGATATACATAGTGGGCAAAGAAAAGTACAGTTTGAAATGGCAATGGTTATGTACAGATATCCAGGTTCCAAGTTATTGTGGGTTTTATAGGAATGAATCAGATCAACCTGAACTGGCCCTAGAAACAATTTAGCCATGAGAACTTCTTCCATAAAATTGATAGGACTTAGTGCATGTGGCAAATACCAGGTTACCACTTGGTTGAAGCAACTGGCAACACCTGAGGTTTCTAAAGTCTCTTCAAAGACAGGTCTCTGTAGTCTAAACAGAAAGTACTGCGAAAAAAGTAGTAATCAAGACAGGAAATTGTTTAAAAGGGTGCCAGTGTCACTGTGGCCAAATCTATATAAGAGACTGCAACTGGTACATTGGCTAAAGGTGGACAAATGAATTCCTGGATGCAGTTACTACCTGGACATTATAATAATAATATAATAAATAATAAAACTTTATTTCTAGACTGCCCTCTCTCCCCTCTCATGGAGGTTTAAAGACACAAAACAAAAGGGCAAACATTCAGTGCCTCAAATGATTACAAACACATCAAAATAATACAAGATAATGCACAGTAACAACAGTAAACATACAACAAATAATAAGCATTGAGATCAAAATAAACAAAAACAAATGACATAGTAAACTAAAACATGAGTTAAACATTACAACATATACCCTAAAAGCAATTAAGATATAGTTACATTAAAATGGCTTTAAAATGGCTAACACCGATGTTCATTTAAGATGTATCGTAGCAAGGATAAAATACAAGTGAGTTAGACAGCCTTTCAATGGATTAAAGTGTCCTAGTCCTCCTCCTCTCCATACTCTAAAGTGCATTCGCGCAAAAGAAGTTTCTTTATTTTTTGGGGGGGAGGGAGTTCCAACATTCAGTGCTGAAAATTCAGAAATACTTCTACATTGCACATTGGTTCTTTGGGAAATGGGGATAACCCCATTCATAATGATTACAGCTACTCGAGTCTAATGCACCACAGAATCGAATGCACACTTCAATTTTCAAAATCATGAAACCAAAAAAAGTATTTGCTACTGAATGTAATATGCAGCAACAAAAAGTGCACTCTGTATTTTGGCCAAAAAAAGTGTGCATTACAGTGGCTGCATGCTTATAATTCCTTCTTTAAAAACAAAAGTGTTAGAACACCAAAACTTTCAGCAATTGAAAAGAAAACCTTGGGTGCATCTATGCTATAGAATGAATCCACTTTAACTGCCCTGGCTCAATGCTATGGGGTCATAGGGGCTGTAGTTTGGAATCATGGGGGAGGTCAAAGAATGCTGATGCCTCATCAAACTAAAAATCTCAGCATTGCATAGAATTGAGCCATGGTAATTAAATTAGAGATGACGTTCCTCAAATAGGAGCTCCAAGTACTCCTAAAGTAGCTTCCCCCTTTGCTTTGGCCCAGCACTAAAATTACCATGCTACACGAATCTAATGTGCACCCCAATTTTTAACCAAAAAATGGAGTATTAGATTAAATACGGTAATATCTGCAATCCTAGGTCAGATGCCATATGTTGATATGTTATTGAGTGTGGTTTTAATCTGTTTTATTTGTTAGATCTTGTCAAATTTTGTGCTATTCTTTGTGGAAAAAGCATAAATTATAAATCAAAGTGAGGGAAGAGGGAGGCAAGCTGATTATACCTCTGAATTACACAAAAGTTTACTGATAAGTTCTTGAAAAACCTCTGCAAGTTTGGGAAGTTGGTAAGACATAAGACCATGAGACAATAGTGGATGTACACTAACGAGTTATTTTCAAGATATTATCTAAACCGAGAATCAGGCCTAGCCTAAAAGCAATTCTAACTAGACCAAGCAAAAATCAATAGTTATGTTAAGAAAAAGTGGATCCAGACTGTATATTGGAAGAACAATGCAGTCTTGTTTTATTTCATTTTGTCTTGCCTCATTCACCACAGAGAATACCAGTACACAAAGCTAGATAACAAAGGAAGTGGTCAACTGGGTAAGAAATATGTAGGGATTTATTCTAATTACATTCTTACTAAAGGTTCAGTAACTTTACATTTGCTGGGATTTGCCTCTGCATAAATATTTTTAGGTTGTGTTTAGCTGGCTTTTAAAATTCAATCTATCCATGTCTGAAACTACATTTTCATTGCTGATGGGTCATTTTCATAAATCTCTGCCTGAACAAAAAGAAACTTTTTATAAAGTGAAATAAAGGTTATCACTCTTTTGCTTAGTACAACCATAAAACTAAAGTGTTCTATCTACTGGCATGAAATGGTAGGAGTTCTATGTAGCCAAGTCTACTCTCCCATAAAATATGCTCCAGAAAAAAGGATAAGAGAAGTCTTTTGATACTTGATTAGATTACATTGTGAGTTAAGATGTTATGTCATGCATGTTTTGATATATTTAATTCAATTCAGTACAACATCTATAAGGCAAAGATCCCAAACTCAACTAGAGGCAAGTGATCACATTCAACAAATAACAACTCAAAAGGAGATGTGTGTCTGTGTATATAGCCACATCAGAACAAAAGAGCCAGCCAGCAAGTGGGGTGCAATCCATATTATTCAGGTCACTGTCTCAGAACACCAATGATAGGGGATCACATCAGATCTTCTGCTGATCCTCTTGAATCCCATCAATATTCATCTTTACTGGAGAAGAGAGCTATGTGCAGAAAAAGCTGCATATAGAGTACAGTGTTCTCTCACTTATCACTGGGGTTAGGTTCCAGGACCACCCACAATAAGTGAAAATCCGCAAAGTAGGGACACTATATTTATTTTAATAGTTATACATTATTTTAGTAGTTATACACTATTTTAAGTCTTTATCAACCAATAGTGTATTGATAAATCACCTCCTTCTCCTCCTGTGCCACTTGGGCTCCTTTTCTCTCCCTTCGGCTTCTCCTTCCTCCCTTCCTTAGGCTGTAAATTGTAATTTTTTATGATTTATAATAGTCTTTTAGAGTTTATTGAAAAACCGCAAAACAGCGAATCCGCAAAAAGTGAACTGCAAAGTAGTGAGGGAACACGGTATAGGATTTTTTCACATCAGGTTTTCTGAGCTAAACTCAGATACAACCGAGAAAGTGTCTCTTTGACTTATGCATTGCAAAAGATAGTGGTCTTCACATATTGCAAATTGTTTTGGCTCAGATGCTTGCTATCCACAAGTAGATCTACATCTTCACTGAATTCTCTAATATTCTGGTCTCCCTTGATTCACTAAGGCAAGATGCCTATAGAAAAGGCTGACAACTGAATTTCTCCACTTTCTACATTGATTCCTCTTGGGAATTGTCACTTTGGCCCTCAGAAAAGGAGGACAACTCAGGATAAGACATGACAATTAGGTTTCCTCTCTCTACCAGCTTGAGGGGGGGGGGACTATTTGCTGGCCCCCAGTGAAGGAAGCCTACTAGTAAGTAGTCTCAGCTGGGACTACTTCGGAGGATGTGGGGCTGGCATATTTATATTATTACACATAGACCCATATTCTGTCTGGAAAACTGGCCCACTCTAAAAACAGTGTACCTAGAGGTCAGTACGGGGCTGAATACGATTCCTTCCCCAATTTATGGGGGAAGGGTAATTCACCTACCCTACACTGTTTAAAGATAGGTAATTGGCTTGGGTGTAACCATAAATAGGCTGTCCTGTCGGAAACTGGGATGGAGTTTACATCTGTGTGTGCACCTAAGGCACCATGTTTTGGTAAAGGCCAAGAACAGGAACCCTAATTGTGTGTTTGAGCAACCAAGTAAGAGAATAATGGGAATGGCCATGGAACTGTGTGGGAATTGTAGCCCCATTGAAGGCTTGTGGTTTAGGATTGGAATCCTCTCTGCAGCTTTCCTAAGAAGCTACCATGGGAAAAACTCAAGTAGAGGTGCACTCAGGGGACAGGTGTCTCACCCAAATTAGCTGAGGAGGAGGACTGGGAGAATCTACTGCAGTGGTTCTCAACCTGTGAGTCCCTGGGTGTTTTGGCCTACAACCCCAAGAAATCCCAGTCAGTTTACCAGCTGTTAGTATTTCTGGGAGTTGAAGGCCAAAACATCTGGGGATCCACAGGTTGAGAACTAGTCTACTGCCTCAGCTTTCCTCTTATCAAGTTCATCTGGTTTTTAACTTTGAATTTGTTTTAATGGTTTTTAACTGGGAATTTCTAAATACTGTTTATATTTAATCCTATTTTAATGTTTGCATATTTGAATATTTGAAATTGTTGTGCTGATGCTTTTATTAAGTAGCTTTGAGTCCCCTTCAGGGGAGATAAAGCCTGCATAAATAAATATGATGATGATGATGATGATGATGATGATGATGATGATGATGATGATGATAATTCATCCCCTTTAATGAGTTTGCATTGCAACTCTCTGGTTTTTATCTTCTGACAGTAAGAATCATGTATAAGCATTGTCCTAGAAGGGTAGATTGGAAGAATTTTTTATGCTAATCATAACTTTTTCCAAGAAAAAAGCCTTCTCTCCTCAGAACATCTGTAAAATATTTACAGTGGCACCTGTTAAGTGATGTTTCATAGTCAGAAAACAAATGCCAGATTTATTCCTGTAGTAAGACCAGTACTGGAAATATTAATTAACCTTTCTCAGATACTAAGTGGGCCCAAATGGCATGAGGCAATCTAGCAAATAGAGACTTTGCATATATCACTGATGTCTACATTCTGAATGTCAGGCAGGACCAAAGAGCACTTGAACAAAAGCAGCTTGCTTTTTGAAATAGCAGTGACAAACTACTCTGGTTGTTATCCTTTGAATAGTGAGCAGTGAATATTCATTTAAATAGAATATTGGACAGCTTCTGTCCTTCATTTCTATAATTGTGCATGGAATACATGTATTGTATGAATGGAACCACCTCAGAAGATAATAGTCCTTTATTGAATAAGTGAAGATATTGTGACCCTTCAAAATGGTTGTGATTTAGTTCCTTTCAGCCTGATCAATTTGAATGATGACAAGAGCATTAATTCATCAAGATCTGGGATTTGTGTACACTAACCCTAAAACACAAAGAGGAACAGAAGTTGTTCTTGGATGTCCAGAGATTTCCAATCATTAACATGGGTTTTTTTTCATGTCAGGAGCAACCGGAGTTGCTTCTGGAGTGAGAGAATTGGCTGTCTGCAAGGACGTTGCCCAGGAGATGCCCGGATGTTTTGATGTTTTTACCATCCTTGTGGGAGGCTTCTCTCATGTCCCCGCATGGAGCTGGAGCTGATAGAGGGAGCTCATCCACACTCTCCCCAGGTGGGATTCGAACCTGGCAGCTTTCAGGTCAGCAAACCAACCTTCAAGTCACTTAGTCCACTACGCCATCTGGGGGCTATTAACATGGGGTAAACCAGTTTGAACTGGTTTAGACCCAGATTATGGAAAGTCAGGAAATGCTTCTAAATTTGGTGGACACTCCAGAACCAGAATATACATTGCATGACTGGCTCTATTGTGAACTACCAGCCCATCACTATGGGAATGGCCACTCAGCTTGAGAGAGCTCCTAGCCATCGCTCAACACATTTACTGATGTAAGCAAAGGTGGTTGTGTGATCAGAGAGAAATAACAAGGATCACACATCTCCTGTTTTCTGATTTGTTGATGTCATCACAGGGCACCCATGATAGGCAGAAACTCTTTCAGAGCTCTGTCACTCTCTGGCAGTGGTGAAGGTGATAGTCAAACAAGGCTGAAATGGTTTTGGTCTAGTTGGACTTGCTCGATTGTACTCTATCATCTCTGTGTGTGGCTACTTCCAGAGATCATTGGACTGGCTGGGGAATATTTGGCAGGTATAAATTAGTAGGAACAAGAGCTACACTGCCAAATAATGTTGTGCCAACCATGTATCATGGTCAGTGTAGACCCATATAATACAATTTGAACTGTATTTAACTGTATTATATGGATCTCCACTGCATTATTTGGCAGTGTAGATCCAGACAAGTAATTCTAATTCTAGAGCAGACTTGGGGTACATCTACAATGCCAGATAATGCAGTGTGGAGTCTCATTAGCTTGTATGCATCCACACAATGTATGCAGGCTAATTTGATTTAACCCGGGGTAAGCCCCCTACAGCCTCATCACATGGGGTGATTTTGGCATCCTAGGAAACTGACACCAGACATCACACAACGTTGTGTGACATCTGGCATAGGTCATGCCCCAACTTGGGTGAAAGCATCGCTGGAGCCAGCACAGGGCCTCCCCACAGTGGCGATGCTTTCCCTATTGATGAGGAAAGTGTCACCGAGATGGAGCTGAGCATGGGGTAACAGATTCATCCTGCTGTCTCCTTTTTCCTTGCAAAAGCCCTGCAAAGTGGAACACTTTTCCAGAGCTTTCTGATGAGGTCCCCAAATGTGGCTGCACTCTGGATCTGAATCCTGCTTCAGTATTTGAATCTCCCATTTGTTGGCACAGTGGGGATAGCCATCTTGAATCCTGATGCAGAATCCAGAATCATGTCCCCAAAGTCATCATGCATTCCCTGGGTTCAGGTAGCCCAGGGAAATGAGATGGCCTTCCCTTCCTGCCCAATGCACCCCTGATTTTCCCCACATTGTAGCAGTCTCCTTTTACTGGTTTCATGCCATCTGACTGGCTAAGGAACCTCGGAAAAACAGGAGTGAGGTTTGCAATGACTATATAATGCAGATTCAGGTTGCATCTATACTGAAGAATAAATGCAATTTGACACTACTCTAGCTTCAATGACTTAATGCTATCGAATCATGGGAATTGTGGCCTTATAAGGAATTTAGCTTCTCTGACAAAGAATGCTTGTGCCTCACCAAACTACAAATCCCAGGATTCAATTGCATTTCTAATCAAACTCTAGTGAAATATTTAGACTTCTTTTACATTATAGTTATCCTCTTGAGCTATATAATTTTGGTTGATACACTAAAGAATTTACAGCCTATCAAGGATTATAATCAGTGAGTTTCCCCACTGAGTAATCATCTTGTACCATATGTGTGTATTCATCATTTGTATTACTTGTATATTAAACTTTATTTCAAAACTTAATAATACTGTCATGGAATAATATTGTCATCAGCCTGGCATCCATGACATTGCATTCATGAAAAGAATAAACAAACATTGTTGATTATATTGCATCAAAATCTGCCAAAAACAGAGATTATATTCAATTAATAATTTTGATGGTAGGTAATACTTTTTTTACAGACAAAAACCAAATCAGTCACAACTAGAGTTCTTTATGTTTCTTTCTCCATTATCTAGCTCAACTGGAAAGCTTCCTGGAGAATTAAGGGTCAAATTCTATTGGTAAATCCGAACTGGAGTAGACTGATTAAATCACTTGTAAAATGATGAGTAAAAATATGCATAAATTACAGTGATTTAGCAGCCTGTTGAAATTGACATTAGAATTCAGGCCTATCATAATGTTTCTCAGTCTTATACTTCTTTTTCCATCCACTTCATTTAGGGGAGAAATTAGTTAGATTATATTTCTTTGCAGAAATACGCAGATAGCAGCTATGGGGGCTCTAAGGGGAATTGAATATATCTTTCCGGAGAAACTTCCATGTTTGTGGGTCTTGTATGCGTTTTGAAAACGTGTACTACAAACATCGGTACGACAAGTCATATCAGGATAGTCTACAAGGACAGAAGGGATTCTCCTCCTCAGAAGGTCACTTTCCACAAGTGAGAGAAAGAAGTGCCAAGGAATAGGCAAGGGTAGTGTGATTACATGTTTCTTTTACCTGAATCTGATATGTTCGAACAAGGTTACAGTATCTGTATAAAGGGAATTTGGGCAATGATGTGACATATCAACATAGAACTGAAATATCAGTAAGTAAACTAAACAACATTGGTTAGCATTCTGGACTTTCAAAATTGAAATGATATATGTTGCAAACAACAATTAAAATCGTAATAGTTTTGAAGTGGATTCACACCAACCCCCATTACCTAATAATAGGAAAAATCAGGTTAAAATAGCTATTTATTTATTTATAGTCTATTCAGTCAGCATGCATTGAATAGACTATTCAGTTCAGACACCAGTTTAATGAGTCATAAAACCATCTGACTCTGTTTAGCAAAATTTGTAAATTTGACAGAGAGAACTCAGGCAGATTTAGGGCTCATCTACATTGACCACATAATGCAGTTTATAGTTAGCTTCAAACTGTGGCAGCTACACAATGCATGCGGTCATAGTTTGCTGCAGCATATGTTAAGGTGTTTAAAGCGCATTGAACAAAATTGGAGAAAAGCTCAAAACAAGCCCCAGGATGCACAACGTAAATCATGCCACACAACAAAATTAGATTAACAGAATGTGACATGCATTGTAGATATCCAATGTGCTGATGAATGTTGTAAGAATCGGAATGAGGTGGCTGACAAAAAATGCCATGAATACTGAGGATTCTGGAAGCAGTGTGAGACTACATTCTGCAATTTATTTAATCACCATCCTGGGCTCAAGCCTGTTATGGAAAGGGAAATCTAACTACCCTCACAGTGACACCAGTTTCTGTCGAACCAGTTCTGAACCAATCTAAATTGTCAATGTAGAAGAATCCATAGTTAAGACAACTACAACATTTTATTATATTTAACTCTCTGAGTAAGTTAGAGATGTGGTACAGTGAAGTGAAAGTATTGTTCCTCCTTTTTCTGCTTGAAGACATTACTCTTTTGATTCCATTATATCAGTGATTGCCAATCTTTGTTTGAGATTTCAGTTCCCAGAATTCCTATTCTAGGCCAAGCTGGCTAGGACTTCTAAGAATTGAAGTCCCAAAGTCTGGAAACTGCTGCATTAGATGCAAAATGGAAACATGTAGACTCAGCCTTTGCCTTCTTCTGTAGAATTAATACAATGTATTTACCACTTTAACTGCCATGGCTCAATGTTATGGAATCATGAGATTTATAGTTTGGTGAAGCACCAGCACCTTATGGCAGAGAAGGCTTAAGACATAGTAAAACTACAGTTCCCATGACCTCAAAGCAGTGAGTCATGGCAGTTAAAATGGTTCAGATCCCCATTTGACCATAGAAATTCAAATCATGCCCTCTTAGGGTACATCTACACTGTAGAAGTAATGCAGTTTGACACCCTTTTCTCCAAAGTCCTAGTTCAATGCTGAAACCATTACAATATTGAAAATGAAATTGGTTCTTGGGAGTTAAAATGAATTCTGACTGTAACTGGCTACATTGCTCTGTACCTAAGATAGCAGCCTTTCATTGAAGAAACAGTTTGTAGAGACTGATTAGTATTAAAATTATTAGTACCAAAATGATCCTGACAAACAATGGCCAGGATCCTTGCATTGGGAACTGACATATAACACAATGCAGATGATACCACTCTGATGGCTGAAAGCGAGGAGGAGCTGAGGAGCCTTATCACCAAGGAGAAAGAACAAAGTGCAAAAGCTGGGTTGCAGTTAAACGTCAAGAAAACCAAGATCATGGCAACTACATCTATTGATAACTGGCAAATAGAGGGAGAAAACGTGGAGGCAGTGACAGACTTTCTATTTCTAGGCACGAAGATCACTGCAGATGCAGACTGCAGCCAAGAAATCAGAAGACATTTACTTCTTGGGAGGAGAGCAATGGCCAACCTTGACAAAATAGTGAAAAGCAGAGACATCACACTGGCAACGAAGGTCCGCATAGTCAAAGCAATGGTATTCCCCATAGTAACCTATGGATGCGAGAGCTGGGCCATAAGGAAGGCTGAGCGAAGGAAGATAGTTTCTTTTGGACTTTGGTGCTGGAGGAAAATCCTGAGAGTGCCTTGGACCGCAAGAAGATCCAACCAGTCCATCCTTCAGGAAATAATGCCCGGCTGCTCACTGGAGGGAAGGATATTAGAGGCAAAGCTGAAGTATTTTGGCCACATCATGAGGAGACAGGAAAGCTTGGAAAAGATCACGATGCTGGGGAAAATGGAAGGAAAAAGGAAGAGAGGCCGACCAAGGGCAAGATGGATGGACAGTATCCTTGAAGTGACTGGGTTGACCTTGAAGGAACTGGGGGCGGTGACGGCCGACAGGGAGCTCTGGCGTGGACTGGTCCATGAGGTCACAAAGAGTCAGAGACGACTAAACGACTGAGCAGCATATTTCTGTAGGTATGACTTACTCTCTCCCTCCACCTTCCAAGCAGCTTAGTCATGTGTCTTCAGCATAGCCATTTCAATCTTTTTTGAGATCAGGTGGATTAGTGAAGATGTTTCCAGTTATTTTCCTGTAAACTGGACACATTTTCATGAGCATCTGTAGACTTCTGGGGATCCATAAGAGCTCTCTGCAGATGATATCTTTCCAAAGTGCCTGCTTTCAAGAAAATAGATGGACATCTCCCTGTTCACTTCCCCATTCTCCAACAACTTGGAAATGGTTGTGCTGGGTGGGTACATGGGGCGACTGCACAGCTTACTAGATGGTTTGAGGGTGGATCTGAGACCACCTGATGATCCTAAAAACAACATGCAACTGCAGAAATGTGACTATACTGTCATAATTCACCAATGGAATGCCATCTCACATTTTCACAAAATCAACCAAATATTGCTTATTTGAAAGTCTCTGGGTAGTATGTAATTTTAAAAAAATGGCACTGAGTTACTTTTGACATTAAAGGAGTAATTTTAGCAAAAATAACAACACTATTTGCATCAATTTCTAAGGGAGGCGAGTATTTTTTGCATATACAGCTTCACATTGGAAGAAACAAAGTCCTTGAATTGGCATCTGAAAACAAGTGATGGGAGAGCTCTGGGATCATTTTTAATAGCCAAGTTAGAAGCAACTACTGAAGCAGGAGAATTGAAAATGTAAAAACTGGCAGACCCTTAACTATTCCATTGCAAATGGTGACATTTTAATCAGATGCCAATGGTTGTTTGTAATCATCTTTTCATTCTTCAGCGCAATAATACTCTACAAATGATGTATAGTGACAATGAAGCCCAATCCTATATAAATCAATACACTAATAAGCCTGTTACAATAAAATAATTACTTGGTTGCAGTCTTTGAACAGCATCATCTGTTCATGAAAAAAGGCGCCCTAGAAGTGGAATAAAACCCTTCTCATTTATTCCATGACAAATGAACAGTTACCAGCCTATTTAGCAAAAAGGCTCTATTTAACACTTGCAACTATAACCATGGCATTGCATATGCCTTTAACTCCTTATGAGGATTATATGTATATTATACTTTCAGGGATATATGGCTACAATCTCTTCTATATTGCAAGTAGTATCTATATTGTAGGTGCTATAAGATATAGTTGGCAAAATGTGCAATTATATAGCTTTTTTTAACCTGCTAATAACTGTTTTTCATTTTCCTTACTGTTTTATAATGTCTAGAAGTGTTAAGGGTACATGCCACCTTCAGAGCATTTTTCCAAAAGGTGGCTTATAAATATTCTAAAAATTAAACAAATAGCTCAACTAATTTTTGGACCCCACTAGACTCAGAAAGGTACCCATTTCTACACACTTTTAATCCATTTTGAGAACAAAGTGCCAAGGAGCCCATCACATGATGTTTGTTGACTTCCAGGTGTCATCCATCGTGTTTTGTCCTCAAAATGACTCTGAATTGTTGTGAATGAAGGGAGAAGAAGAAACTGGGAGAAATCATTTTCTGAGGCCCTGTAATACTTGAAAATAGGAGAAATCACTCCACAACCTGTGAGATGGGATCTGTCAAATTAGCCTGTGCCATTTCGTTTCAGTGATGTGGAGCAATGGGCATTCTTATGGGCGGTCTTCTGGTGAGCAATTCTTGATGTTGCAATTCTTATCCCAAGTTATTCATTTTGAGCCTCGAGCCTCTTTTAAAAAATGTCACTGACAGCTGTTGTACAATTGAAAGATATCGTTATTCTGAGCTGAATGTTCTTCCTCTGCTGTATATTTTGCTTTCACAATGCCAAAATACTCCACATTATTTTTTCAAAATTAAGATGAAAAAACTCCTCTTTTTAAGTACCATAAGGTTTTGTAGTTCCAGGAGTGGGTGGGGACGGAGCTTGCCTGCTTGATGATTTCGAATGCATGAAACAATGGGGGAATGGCTGGTGAATATATACATGTGATGGGAAGTCTATAAATGAAATAAAACAAGTTAGGATGTAATGCTACAATTTGCTGTGCTAGGAAGATAATTTTTGCCCACTTCCCACAGTTGATTTGATGAGGACCTTAACTAGCATGCTTTCTGATGCAAGCAGAATTCTGGGAAATGTAGTTTAGGGCAGAACCTTTTTAATTCTCTGGCATAGGGCTCCTCACCTTCCCAAACTACATTCCCCAGAGTTCTGTGCTTTCTCAGTCATTTTCCTAGCAAACTCCATTCCCTGTTTTCCCTCTCCTAATGGTAAGAGGCCATTAATTTAAAGAGGAAAGGCAGTCTTTTGGGCTTTGCTTTGTTTCCTTGCACTGAAAATGAAACTGACTTTGGGAGGCTTCTGAGATTTACAAAATGAAAATGAAAAAGTATTGGGTAAGTTTTTGGTACAGGCCATGCCCACGCATCAGATATTATGTCATAAATACGAATTTAACTAATTTGATATGACTTATGACGACTAATGAAAAATTCCACACCATATATATATATATATATATATATATATATATATATATATATATATCCACACATTGTGTGTGTGTGTGTATGAGAAAGGTGAGCAACCTTATGGTGTTTGTTTTGCTGCCTGTGTCCCTGTTCAGAAGATTTCACAATTTCACTTTCTGTTCCTATAAAAATTAGATTTTGAAGAATTTGGCTTGTTGTGGAAACAAGGATTTGGTGAGAAAACTTCAGCGGAGACCCCATTTCTCCATGATAACTATTTAAGGGGTGAATTTCCCTTCTTAAGGATAGATTTCGCTCACTTCCTGTTGTCTCACCCCCATTCTTAACTATGAGTTGTTTGTAAGTCGTATGTTTGTAACTCGGGGACTGCCTGTATAGGATATTATTATTTTTTTAAAAAATCGATTCAGAAGAAGTTTATCATTGTCTTCCTCTAAGGCAAAAGGCTGTAAGCTGGCAAAGGTCACCCACTGGTTTCCTATGGCTGATCTGAGATTTGCACTTAAAACTTTATATGCCTACCTGTACTTTGACATAATTTTGTGGTTAGGGCATGTTTTTTCCAAAAATTCATTGGTTTTATATAGGATGCTATAATCGAATAGCAGAAAAACACAAGGCAGAACAATCCCCTGGAAACTATTGGATGGCAATCTTCATCAACCATAGGCAACATATATGATTGTGAGGGTTAATGGCCACTATAGTCCAAAAAGAACTATAGGGAAGAACTATAGGGATGCAAAACTATAGGGAAGAACCATAGGGATGCAAAATGTCTCATACTCCCATACAGTAAATAGAAACCATTTTCATTTTTTCTTATGTACAATGTTTAAAAAACCAAAATTTCTACCCTAAGTCTTCTTACTTTTCCACCTGTTTGATAATACATATTTCTGAAGTAAGATGTTTCTCTACTTATGAACATCTTATACAGTTTAGAACCCTGGATACTCAGTAGTCCATTAGTAGAGAAATGACCTAAGTGCAAAGACTTCACAACACATTATGGGCTCTTGGGGGCAAAGTGATATATGGGGTGGAGAAGGGTAAGAGTAGAGCTAAAGGACTCATTTACACATTGTTGCTCTTCACATAATATTTGAAAGTGTGCTTATTTCCACATTTTCTGATAAACAATTTGTCATTCATTCTACACAAAAAAATCCAAATGCTAATACACTTGCACATTTGTTGCTGGCTCCAAATTTCTTCTAAACCATAAAACTATATTCATATCCACTGATATCAATGGCAATGATGTGAAACTTTTAACTGCTCCACAATGAGAGCATAAAGTAGTAATTAGGTCTGTCACTAAGATTAATGTTGTTCAGAAAATCCAAAATGATACAAACATTTCACTTTGGGAAGCTCGTGCTGTTTTTAACTAGTTTTGGGCTTCTTTAAAAAAGAAATCTTCTTTATATGAAGGCTCATGCATTGATTAATAACAAGCAATTTCCAGCAGGGCAACAACCTCTTATGTATGTTCATTATTGCCTGTTAGTGATAACAAATCCTTTCTCACATAATGCAGTTATTTCAAATGGACATAATACATCTGGCATATTAAATTATCTTTGAAAATTAGAATAATGGAATAGGCAGGTAACTGATTATTTCCAGAACAATTGTACATGAAGTACAAACGAATATTAGTTGATATGCTATGATACAATAGCCTCTGTGTATTCCCAAAATTTAACTAGAAGCACAAAAACTGGTGCTGGAGGGCCAATGTTTACTTTAGAAGCCTGATATTTTCCCACTCATTCAGGAATTTCTGTTGCTCCAATTTAGTTCTGAAATAAGTGTATAATTATATGAAATAGGAATCCTAGAATTAGATCAGCCCAACTTTTGCACCTCTGCATTCCTAACAAGCAATCAGATTCATATTTTCAAGTTTATTTCATGCCACCATGAGTCTTCTCCTGGTTTCCATTGATGATAATTATGTCATCTGCACTGACAAAGAAAGCTATCATTCTTCTCTTCAGATAAGGCATTTATTTCTTTGTTAATTTAATTCTCAAAGAAATCAATCATTTTAGCTATTGTTTTCACACTCTTAAAATTCAGACTTTCAGCTTTGTGCAATATTCACCTGTGAGGTAATTGTCATTTTTTTGGTTTGGTTTTTTTTTGTTTGGTTTTGGAGCAGAAACTTGGAGACTTACCATATATACCCATGTACCAGTCAACCTCATATATAAGTCGAGCACAGGTTTGGGGGCCAAAGTTATAAATTTTATATGACCCAGAGAGATAAATCAAGGATAATTCCACAGAGAGGAAGAAATGTCAGTGCCACCTCAGGGGACCAATTATCCCAGCTGCCACCATTGTTTTTTTTTAATCTAACATCCAAAGAATCCAGAAACAGTGGAGATAGTAGAGGCAGATCAGTCTCATCTTTCACCAGTCTTCTCAGAGAAGGCCAGTTATTTTTCCAATTAGAGTTAAGGTGTAGTACTTACATTCACCCATAGATTATTTAACCTAGTTTTGTTTTGTTTTGGGTTTTTTTTTGGGGGGGGGTCAATTTTAGACATAAATTTCCAGATCTATACATGAGTATATACATAAATCTGTAGAAAATTACATATTTGGGGTTTAAAAAACAGCCTTTTCTACATAGGAAGCATCATTTTCTGAACAGAAAATAATATTTTTGCCCCCAAAAAATCACATACAGAAAACATTCTTT
This sequence comes from Anolis carolinensis, assembly GCF_035594765.1. Lineage (NCBI taxonomy): Eukaryota > Metazoa > Chordata > Lepidosauria > Squamata > Anolidae > Anolis > Anolis carolinensis. The sequence goes on along the minus strand of NC_085845.1, from coordinate 128,669,024 downwards.
CTTTGCAGAAAAAAGTACTTCTGTGAAATCTCCCTCCCAAAAAAACAAATGTGGATTCTGTGAAAAATAAGTTTCTTAGAAGTCTAGGATTTTTGTTGTCAGGGTTTTCAGAAAATATTTGTTTCGTTCCTAGCCAGAGCTTTAGCAGTGGAAATTTCTTTTGTATTAACACAATCTGAGCTTTTAGTCTTAAAACAAAGATGGAGGATTTTCCTCAAGGGATAGTTCTGAGAAAGCACCATGGGTACTGAAAGCTAGAGGTAGAGGGTCTTAGACATTACAAAGTTAACTTGGACCCATGCCGTTGACTTGTGGCCCAAGCCTTGACATGATAGTCCATTAACATTTCACAGATACACATGCACACACAGCACCCACATCCATCACTTCTGTCTTTTACACACAGTGTAGTGGTTGAACACTTATTGCAAAATTTTGGGATCGACAATTGAAAGAGTTAGTGGGTTCAGCTACCTTTTCTATTCAAAACTGTTGCTCCCCCCTTCCCCAAACTGCTATTCATTAAACAACTACTATTACTATGAACTACAGATGTGCTACAAAACATCATGTTTGCCATTAAGTCTCTGTTTTACTTGGGAATATGTCATATTTTCCATCTACTCAAGAAAACCTATCTATCTCATCAAAATATGATGCCTAGGGCCTCTCCCCTTCCCCCATATAACTAATATTTAAAAGTTAAATATATAATTAAATTCTGACTCAGGGAACTTCAAGTATTATCTGTCATACAAATCACATCCAATTCTTCCTGAACATTCATCACAATGTCAGTCATCTACAAGACATTTAAATCTTATGTTAATTTATTTCATAGAAAGCCTAAACATCTTTCTTTTCCCTACTTCCTTCCCTCTTCTGTTCAGTGACTTTTGCAGAGCATGGCGGGGGGGGGGGATAAATTCCACCTTATAATTCAGGAAGGCACCTTTTTAAGAGCACATTTTATTTATTACTAATTATGGTGCTTCTTATTTCAAGAATGAATCATTGTTTCATTGCCTTCTGAAGGGTGTGATAGTGACTCCTGTTCAAAAGGAACATCCAACATAGATTTTTCAAGAGATAATTAAACTCAGGGGGATTGCTCCAGCAGTGTGCTCTTGTGCATGTGTAATTTAATTCAAATCAATAGTATTACACTGGTGTTAAAATGGAACATTTCAGCAGAGACTCTGACATAAGGTTTTCAAATCTCATCTATTTTGATATTTACGTTGTCAAAGCTGTGCAGTGTCAGGGTTTTCTCTTCTGATTGGAATGTTCAGTATGATCGCCTCTTACAGAAAAGGAAACATAAAAAACATAAATGGCTCCACTGAAACAAGTGAAAACAGTCTAAATCAAAGTGATGCCATAACAGAACTCATCACCAGTCCCCAAGGTACAAAGTGAGAATTGTTGGAAAAATAGGGGGAAGCTCTATGCATGAAATCATGAATCTAAGGTAGTTAATCCATGGTCTACTAGTGGTTCAATCCTGGAATTCATAATCATTGTTCCCTGTGATCGCCTCTCCACTGAACATTGGAGAGACACTACTGACCACATGAGGGAGCAACATTAAAATTCCATTTTATAAAATACAAATTGTCATGTAAAAGCAATTGTAGTTAAACATCATCTTGCTACCTTTCATACTCTGTTTGGTATTCTGAACATATGATGGGAGAAACTTTAAACACAGAATACTAATTTCATTTCTGTCCTAAATACAGAAAAGTTACAGTGGAGTTTCTTTCTCCATATTTTTAAAAAGTGAATGCAAGATTTAAGCTAGCAAAATTGTCAGAAAGAACATTTGGTTTGTTAGAAGGTAGAGCTGATAATAGACTCAGGAGCCAATAGTGAGAAAAACTGCTTCAGGTCAACTGATTTTTTTTCCTGATCAGCTTCCAAGTGCCATCACTATAAAATGCTAAATAACTAGCAATCATTTTTGAGAGTTCTTGGAGAATGGGAGAAGTCCCAACAGATTGGAGAAGGGCGAAACAATTACTGTCCAGTTAGCCTCACGTCAATACCAGGCAAGATTCTGGAAAAGAAAATTAAGGAAGTGGTCTGCAAACACTTAGAAACAAATGTGGTCTTTGCTAATAGTCAACACGGATTTACCAAAAACAAATCATGCCAGACGAATCTGATCTCTTTTTTTTTGATAAAGTTACAAGCTGGGTAGATGCAGGGAATGCCGTGGATGTAGCGTACCTGGATTTCAGTAAGGCCTTTGACAAGGTTCCCCATGACCTTCTGGCAAACAAGTTAGTCAAATGTGGGCTAGGCAAAACTACAGTTAGGTGGATCTTCTTCATCTTAGAAAAAAGTCACGAGTGGAGTGCCGCAGTTTTCCATCCTGGGCCCAGTTCTGTTCAATATCTTTATTAATGACTTAGACGAAGGGTTAGAAGGCACGATCAGCAAGTTTGCAGATGACACCAAATTGGGAGGGATAGCTAACAATCATGAAGATAGGAGCAGAATCCAAAACGATCTTAACAGATTAGAGAGATGGGCCAAAACTAACAAAATGAAGATCAACAGAGACAAATGCAAGATACTTCACTTCGGCAGAAAAAATGAAATGCAAAGATACAGAATAGGGGACGATGCCTGGCTCGACAACAGTACGTTTGAAAAAGATATTGGAGTCCTTGTGGACAGCAAGTTAAACATGAGCCAACAATGTGATGTGGTGGCGAAAAAAGCCAATGGGATTCTGGCCTGCGTAAATAGGGGTATAGCATCTAGATCCAGGGAAGTCATGCTACCCCTCTATTCTGCCTTGGTCAGGCCACACCTGGAATACTGTGTCCAATTCTGGGCACCACAGATGAAGGGAGATGTTGACAAGCTGGAAAGCGTCCAGAGGAGGGCGACTAAAATGATCAAAGGTCTAGAGAACAAGCCCTATGAGGAGCGGTTTAAAGAGCTGGGTATGTTTAGCTTGCAGAAGAGAAGGCTGAAAGGTGACATGATAGCCATATACAAATATCTGAGGGGAAGTCATAGGGAGGAGGGAGCAAGCTTGTTTTCTGCTGCTCTGGAGACTAGGACGTGGAACAATGGCTTCAAATTACAGGAAAGGATATTCCACCTGAACATCAGGAAGAACTTCCTCACTGTGAGAGCTGTTCGGCAGTGGAACTCTCTGCCCCGGACTGTGGTGGAGGCTCCTTCCTTGGAGGCTTTTAAGCAGAGGCCATCTCTCAGGGGTGCTTTGAATGAGATTTTCCTGCTTCTTGCAGGGGGTTGGACTGGATGGCCCATGAGGTCTCTTCCAACTCTATGATTCTATGATTCTATGATTCTATGTGTGGATTAAAATATAATGAATTAATCCTGTATCTATTGTAAATGTTTCTCTTTTAATTAAATCAACTTCCTCCTGGTTTTGGAGAACACAGGATAGTTGGAGTTACCACAAGGCTATTAGTAATATATCATGCATTTAGATTTGAAAATGTAGGAGAAACACAGTGGGCTAAAACTCCATATCTAGAAAGAGACATGAGATAAATAGAAAGAAAGAAATATCATTTCAAAGATCATGCACACATCACGTGTATCAGCATCTCATCATTGCAGCTATCTACCTAGTGTTGTTCCCATTCTCAAGAACAAGCAACTTGTCAGCTGGAGGGCCACCAGCTCCACATTTGTCAGTCTCTCTGGGTTCTGTCTAAATGATATAGGGCAGATCTACACAGCCACATAATGTTTACCAGAACCTGAAGCTCGACAAGAACATTATGAACTGCCTGAGCAGCAAGAGTGTACCCCTACTGCCCAATCACAGTGACGCTGGTTCATGATGTGCTATTCTTCTTCCTCTTTATGTGCCACGTGACTGGCAAAAGATCCTTGGAGGAGTTCTCTTACTTCTCCTGGGTTCCTTTACCATTCACATGGCATGGATGGAGGAAGAGGGACTGCTGATCATGAGCTAGTTTGTCCTGTCACTACTGTAGTTGGCAGTGATGGGGAAGGAAGATACAGCCATCCCATATCCCCAGGTTGCTAGAGTCCAGGATGCATGGGACAACGACAGCTGCTTCCACATAGGAATTGGCTGCCAATGTCTGTACAGTCAGAATTCAAGTGAAAGCTGGAACCTTGGTGCATGATTCAGGCGTTCACCTCAGTTATTTTAACACAGGGTTAAAATAAGCAGCTTTCTCCAAGTGTTGTGGAAGGCTTTCATGGCCGGGATCACATGGTTGTTGTATGTATTCCGGGCTGTATGGCCATGTTCCAGAAGTATTCTCTCCTGACGTTTCGCCCACATCCATGGCAGGCATCCTCAGAGGTTATGAGGCATGGAGAAACCTTGCCTAGTTTCTCCATGCCTCACAACCTCTGAGGATGCCTGCCATAGATGTGGGTGAAACGTCAGGAGAGAATACTTCTGGAACATGGCCATACAGCCAGAATACATGCAACAACCCAGCTTTCTCCACATTAATCTGGATCACCTTGCAAGGATTTTGTGGCCACCCATAAGCTGATCCAACTACATATCACTCTAATTAGTCAATGTAGATAAGATTACAACAGGGTAAAAGTGCCTTTAGATGGAGCTTTCTGTACAATTTTGTATCTTTCTGGTTGTTGCATAGTACTTGAATTGAGTTGTTGTATGTCTTTCGGGCTGTGTGGCCATGTTCCAGAAGCATTCTCTCCTGACGTTTCGCCCACATCTATGGCAGGCATCCTCAGAGGTTGTGAGGTATGGATAAACTAAGTAAGGAAAGGAAAGAATATATATCTGTGTCCAAGGTGTGGCAAGAGTCCTTTGTCACTGGGAGCCAGCATTAATGTTTCAGTTAATCACCCTAATTAGCATTGGAGATGTTTTGTCCCTTGCCTGGGGGCATCCTTTGTTCAGTCAAGCCTTCATTGTGTTGGTTCCCATCTACTGTTTTGATTTTGGAGTTTTGTAATACTGGTAGCCAGATTTTGTTCATTTTCATGGTTTCTTCCTTTCTGTTAAAGTTGTCCACATGCTTGTGGATTTCAATGGCTTCTCTGTGTAGTCTGACATGATAGTTGTTGGAATGGTCCAGCATTTTTGTGTTCTCAAATAGTATCCTGTGTCCAGGCTGGTTCATCAAATGCTCTGCTATGGCTGATTTCTCTGGTTGAATTAGTCTGCAGTGCCTTTCATGTTCTTTGACTCTTGTTTGGGCGCTGCGTTTGGTGGTCCCTATGTAGACTTGTCCACAGCTGCATGGTATCCGGTAGACTCCTGCAGAAGAGAGAGGATCCCTCTTGTCCTTCGCTGACCGTAGCATTTGTTGGATTTTCTTCGTGGGTCTGTAGATAGTTTGTAGGTTGTGCTTCTTCATCAGCTTCCCTATGCGGTCAGTAGTTCCCTTGATGTATGGTAAGAACACCTTTCCTCTGGGTGGATCTTTGTCTTGACTCTCATGGCTTGTTCTTGCCCTTGCAGCTCTTCTGATGTCTGTGGTGGAGTATCCATTGGCCTGTAGAGCCCAGTTTAGGTGGTTGAGTTCACCTTGGAGGAGGTGAGGTTCACAGATTCTTTGTGCACGGTCTGTCAGGGCTTTGATTGTGCTCCTTTTTTGACTTGGGTGATGGTTGGAGTTTTTATGAAGGTATCTATCTGTGTCTGTAGGTTTTCTGTAAACTGTGTGGCCCAATTGTTGATTGGGTTTGCGGATGACCAGAACATCTAGAAATGGCAGTTTTCCTTCCTTTTCTTTTTCCATGGTGAATTGGATGTTTGGGTGGATGCTGTTAAGATGGTCCAGGAACTTGCTGAGTTCTTCCTCTCCATGGCTCCAAATTGTGAAGGTGTCATCTACGTATCTGAACCAAACAGTTGGCTTTTTTGGTGCTGTTTCTAGGGCCTGTTTTTCGAAGTATTCCATATAGAAATTTGCTACTACTGGGCTGAGAGGGCTCCCCATGGCCACTCCATCCTTCTGTTCATAGAATCCAGTGTCCCACTGAAAGTAGCTAGTGGTGAGGCAATGGTGAAACAGGGCTGTGATGTCTTCTGGGAAGTTTTGTTTGATTAGTGTGAGGGTGTCAGCTACTGGGACTTTGGTAAAAAGGGACACCACATCAAAGCTGATCAGGATGTCCTTGGTGCTTAGATTGAGGTTGCTGATCTTTTCTATAAAGTGTGTAGAGTCCTTGATATAATGTGCAGTGAGCCCAATGTGGGTTTGTAGCTGTGTAGCCAGAAATTTTGCCAGGTTGTAAGTCGGCGATCCAATGGCACTTACAATGGGTCTGAGTGGGATGGAGTCCTTGTGGATTTTGGGGAGTCCGTAAAGCCTGGGTGGGAGGGCTTCTGATTTGCACAGCTGTTGGCGTATGTCAAAGTTAATGGAGGAGTTCTTGATTAGAGTGTTCGTTTTTCTGGTGATTTTGTTAGTGGGGTCTTGTTTCAGTTTCTTGTAAATTGTGGGATCTAGAAGTTGTCTGATTTTTTCCTTGTATTGTTTTGTTTCCATGATTACTGTGGCATTCCCCTTGTCAGCTGGAAGAATGATGATTTCAGGATCTGAGTTGAGATCTTTGATGGCCTGTCTTTCTTTTCTCGTTATGTTGCTGGGGGGGAGTTTTGCATTTCTCAGGATCCTTGCTGTTTCCATTCTTACTTCCTCTGCTTCTTCCTCAGGGAGCTGGTAAATTGCTGATTCAACATTGGCAATGATGTTTTCTACTGGGATCCTGGTAGTGGTGACTGCAAAATTTCCTCCTTTTTCTAGAATGGATACTTGGTCTTCAGTGAGTTGTCTGTCTGTCAGGTTGATAATGGTCCGTGATTTATCCAGTTCTGGCTTTGGCTGTTGCTTACGGCATTTGTCAAATTTTTGTTTTTGTCTCTTGGTGTGGAGAACCATGTCTTTCTCCATTTTCTTGTAGGTAAGGCTGTCTATTTTATCCCAGTCCTGGGTATTCATCTTTTGGCTGATGTTGATGTGGAGGTGCAGCAGTTCTTTGTCTGTGTTTGCGAGTTCTTTACGGATGGTGTGGATTCTCTCTCTCAAGAGGTTGCATTCCAGGCGGTTGTAAATGCGATGAGCCTGTGGTGTTTTGAAGGTCCTTTTGGCTGCAAGAAATTGTGGGATGGTATCTGTGTCTCTGCAGCGTAGAAGGAAGGTCAGGGAGCACAGCAGATGTGCTTTCCTGGTCCTTAGTTTTTCCAATCTCCGTGTGTCTTGGAACAATTTCTCCCCGTAGAGATGTTCAATGTGTTGTCGAAGGCTTTCATGGCCGGGATCACAGGGTTGTTGTATGTCTTTCGGGCTGTGTGGCCATGTTCCAGAAGCATTCTCTCCTGACGTTTCGCCCACATCTATGGCAGGCATCCTCAGAGGTTGTGAGTACTTGAATTGTTGTTGGTCATTCCAATAATGATATACTCCTGTTTGTTTAAAGAATGTGATTGCAAAAAAAAAAAAAAGTCTGGTGTGGCAATGTCCTCAGACAAAGAGAATGTGGACAACATTATCTCACTTCACTATGGTCTTCAAGACCAGCTTTTCCATAGTTTTTCAGAAGTCATCCAAGCAATGCTTGAGGTGGAAAATTTATCCAACTTTGTGAGAGAACAAGGACTTTATCCAATCTATTCTGGCCACTGTCTCACATACACTCACATACTTAATAAGCTTTAGGTTTATGCAGAGAATACTAGTGTAGAAGATGAAATCTACAAAGTTGTCATTACTATTGAAGGAATGAGGAAAGAAATGCATACTGACATTTCAGCTGTTAAAGAATCCCCCAGCTCTTTTGCACATCTAGTTGCTATAGAAAAATGAGCAAGTGATTGTGTGAACTGCTTTTCAGTGCACTGTAACATTGAGAAATAATATGGGATATATTGTTTATTCAATTTAGCTCATCTTTTCCTATAACACTGAAATGTTTCAAGGTGATTTATACCTAAAGAACCAATGCTGGATATAGACAACTATGTATTTCAAAACAATACATTTTCTTACGGCTAACAGTTTTCCCTTTCTAACAGATTGATAGATATTTGAGCCATCAACACCCTTTTTAACCCACTTTTCTTCCTTGCTGACTAAAGACACAGAACACAAGAGCAAAGTCATATATTAGAGAAAAATAATTTGTTTTTGTGCTTTAGAAGAAATGATAGAAATCCCTTGGCTAGCTAAACTCTGCCTGCTTTAATGAATTCAGTCAGTAGACTTTTTCAAGAAGCAAACAATTTAAGAAAACACTGGATTTTTAGTCCAATAATTGCAAATCCTCTTCTTTGTGGCATGATGTAAGGGATTTATGTCTCACAAAGTAATAAACTTAAGACTTTTCCAATTAAGTTTCAACAATATGCTTTAATTAGATAAAAATAATGTTAGGTATTGATGTAAGCATAATCTGTATGCACATTAAAATTGCTTTATTTTTCCTCCTCTGTTTTACCAATTTACATATCTTCTCATGGTGCAATAAATATTTTCAATGGAGCAGAGAGTCACAAATGTAATTAATTGTACAGTTGCATCATCGCCTTATAAATATTTTATAGGTTTTTTACATAAAATAATATGAGCCTATGTACACTGAATTTAATGGGTATTAAGAGCAGCTGTTGAATACATGGCAAAGAATACAGTACATTCAATTTAGTCCAACCCTAATTTACAAAACATAATGCAAAATCTTGGGATAACAGCTATATCCCTGCATCCAATATTGTTTCTTATACCATAAGGAAGTACATCTGACAGCTTAATTGCACTTTGTGAATTGTTTCAGATTTTATAGTACAGGGAGACAATTGTTTTTGTTTTGTAAAAAGAAAAAAGTTCATACCAAGAAGAAAATATTGCTATATAATTAAAGGCAACATGTTTGCCTGTGGAAAAGAACCAATTGTGAAGCTCACTATCATTTTCTTTCAATATAAATAATGCTATGAAATGGCATTACTAAGTAATAAATTATTGAATAAAATAAAATATTGAATAATGCTAAACATTTCTAAATTGAGACCTCTTTATATTGATACATACAATACAGGGAGACACAAACAGTTCAGTACATAAACAACATTAAAATTCATATTTAAATCCATTATATAAAAATACAAAGCATCTTAATTTACTTTTTAAAATTGTACTCTATTAAAGACAAATGAAATTTGATACAATCTTAAGGAAAGGCCATTGAAATGTTTAATATCTCTTTGCGATTTTTTTCTTGAAATTTTTGATTTCAGGAAACCTCTTAAAAATGGGACCTGTAACAATATGTCAAGAGTTAATCTTCATTTTCTAACAGGAGGTCAGTCATGTTACAGGATTCCAACTTACAGGCTGTTATCTCCATATGGGATACTCAACTCCAAAAATACTGAAACACAAGAATGAACTGAAGAATGTTTTGACAGCGGGAAAGTATGATAAAATGATAGGTGGAATTATAAAGAGTGACAATATAGAGAAGCCAGTTGAGGAAAAAGTAGTATCTTGTTTTGTAAGAAGAAATGAAAAATTGTGAAGAAGAAGGTTGGGAGGGAGAGATGGGGAAATGCATGTGGATAGCTGTTAGAGATGGAAGTCAGAGATGCTAGGGATAGGATGTGAATTGTTCACAGTTTTAGTGACACAAACTTTAAGAAAAAAGACACTGAACAACTACTGTCACAATTTTTGTTGGTTTTTGTTACTGTTGTGCAATAGACTAGGTGATATGCCTTTCATGAGACCTCTATCATCTGAATGTCCTCACTGAAAAGCACTCAAAAATCAAGCAGCTTAGTGGAATAAAGAGGGTTCTTTTGGAAAAAAAGAATATCAACAACGACAACTTATCAATCAATATATTAATTAAAATCGTTTAGAACAAGCCTTACCATACTTAGACAGATTTCCCCCCTTAAGTTCTGATGCTGTGAGAGGTAAGAACTTTTTGCCAATGGACATTAACCTATTCAATAAGGGGAAGCCACTTTTCAGCAAGTGGAACCTTGTTATAACTGGCTGTCATTGTTTTGCCCACATTTTTCTCAAGTTTTTCCTTCAATCAAGTTTCTCATGATCATCTCCATCAGCTCTCTGTTGGGAGAGAGATAAATGAGGTTTGAGCTCAAGGTGGTCCTTCTGGAAGTAAAACAAAGAAAGTGAGAAATTGCTGCTGAGGAAAGAAGTACAGGGAAAGTATTAACTGAAGATGCTCAGAGTTGAAATAAAGAAGACGTGGTGAATCAAAGAATGAAAGACTTGCCAGGAGTGACACAAGTAGCTTTATCAAAGAAGGTTCAGAAGCAGTTCAACTTGAAGAGACTGTCAGCTCCTGAAAGCCATTTTACAGTGAAAGCAGACCACAATTTGGAATGTGAAAAACACTGTTCCTATTTTGTTGCAGTTCATTGATCCTTATCTGCATTCCCATTTCATCCTTGGTCCCTACAGTATTGCAAACTATTTTATTTCATCTCCTCTTTCATACAAATTAAACTCTCTCTCTCTCTTCTTTCATTCACATTCTGCCTTTCTCATAATATGGAACACAAAGTGCTGTATTTTCACTAATACATTTGGTTCCATATTTGTTTTTGCACATTTTGCCTGTATTTTCCCATTCACTGTGTGTATTTTAAAATACTTTAAAAGAAATTATCATATGCATTTCATTTCTCCAGGATGTACAGCATGACTTGCGAATGTGCACATTATTTGAGGCAAAGTGTGCTGTGTCCTGTAACAAGAGCAAGTGGATACTTTACTGAGAATTTCAGTTGCAATAAAATTATTTTCCCACTCCTGATTGTGGAAATTGGGATCTGAAATCAGAGGAATGTCCCAAAATTCTGTGTCGCAATTATTCTACAGAAACAGCATTTGCTGTACAGAAAACCTGTTTCTTGCACAGAAAAGTAGAGGGATTTTTTTGCACAAAAGTTGTGTTTCCAGAAAAAAATGGGATGCAGGAGAAAATTACCCCGTTCTTACTGATCTATCATTCTTCCTGAAATAGTTTTCTAATTAACAGAAAATCTGTTTGTAAACTAAGAATGGATAATTCTGAGTATTATTTTGTTATATGGGATCACACTGCATATTTCTTTTCTATTTTTCTGTTTCTAACTGACATTTGAAAGCACCATTAATGACTATTCAGTATGCATAGTCCTCTTTGGGGTCCTAGCATTTAAAGGTCTCTTTTTATATAAAAATTCCTTTTTGAGAAGAAACTTGGGGGTTTCTTGAGCATGCTAACATCTCCCATTTTTCTCTCATTTTTCATATTTTTGCAGCATTCCTACTGGAACACACTACATGAAGTCATATTAAAGGAAGAGAATCTCAGATTCAATGGGTTTCTACACATATAATATTTCAAAATGGCACATTCAACTCATTCAACTACCCCAAATTTTCTTCCCTAAAAGGTCTTTTTGTAAGAGAACCTTTAAAAACTAGACTTCAGCAACATTTTCCTTTGGGGAGATAAATTGGAGTATAAATAAATATAACAACAACAACAACAACAACAACAACAACATGTGGTCTTTGGGAAGTTGCTGAGAAAGAACCCTGTGATCTATTATATCATATTATTTAAATTCCCAATATCCCTCATTATTGACCATGATGGCTAGAGCTGATGGGTATTGCCGTTCAACCCATACTCTATAAAGCGTAGGGACTGCACAAAATGATTGTATACAACAATACCATGAGCCAACAAGCTTTTAGATAAAAAGTACCCTTTTGGAATGGAAAGTGAGAGATTTGTCCAGCTTTCTATGGATGAGGCCATGATGATGGTTGTATAGCATCTCAAAAAGCCACAAATACCACAGCAAGCTCATACATGATTTCTATGCAATGTATTATGTTCTCTGATAAATGACAGAAAATGCCTTGACAAAATACAGCATAGTGTCATCCCCCTGCCCCTCCTGGGGGGGGGAAGCATTATAAACCTTTTTGGCTACTCCATTCAGTGGAATTTCTGAAGTCTGTTATCTCAAGGCTTTTCTTCTTTCTCTTCATTCAGCATTAATTGTCTGTCTTGAAAACATTTGAAACATTTCCCAGTTTCTTGTCATGCACGTCTTGGTCTCTTCCAAAAATGATAATGTCATTATAAATATTCAAAAGCTCTACACAACGTTGCATGACTTGTTAATTAAACCTTGATATTTCTCAGGTGCTGGGGAAATTCCAAGCATTAATCTTCTATAGCAATTTGGGCTGAGACCTAACCCACCATGTTAAATTGATATAACCACCCCTCAATCTTCTCCTTAACAAATTCCTGTGTTAAAAATATCACCTCTATACACATTTGGGGGTTAATTGCTATAGCACTTCATTTTTATCCTTTCTCTTGACCTTTCTTTTTTTGCGTTGAACATTCCTGCACCTGATTATCTCTACTCAGTAGTCCGGTAAAATAAGCCACTATTAGTATCTAACTAAGTGCTAAAAAACCTGACATTCTCCCATTAAAGAAGAAGCATGAGGATATTCTATGTGTCTTCTCATTGCCTATTTGGGCAGTATAACAAGACACAACTGTCCATAGCTCAACAGAGGTGCCTCTTGCCATCTCTCAGCCCCACTACAATTTCTTTTGGCTGTTATTTCCTATTTATGTGTGGTCTCCAAATAGTGACCATTGATAGGGTATCAAGCGGGAGAGACACCAGCCTCATTCATCTTGACATCTACAAATATAATATGCATACTGCACAGGAAGCTAAGGCAGGCAAAGATACTTGTCAAAAAAGTCAATGGGAAGGCGTCTTGCCAACAAACTCCTGGAGCCAACTGTAGATACAACAATCACCAGCTCAACATAGTAACAGTACTACTCTGGTTTAAAAAAAAAACAAGAGAAGGAGACTTTGTGTACAAAAACACCATGGCTGATATCCAATTAGGGAAGTATCCAATTGTTACACGTGCCATGAAGGTGAGATCAAAAAGCCATATGATTCTATTACACCATGGAATAGAATCATAGAGAGTCTACTTAGAAACCTCCAGAGAAAGAGACTCCACTGCACTCTGAGGCAGTGAACAGGTCTCACCATCAAGAAGTTCTTCCTAATGCTTAGGTGGGATCTATTTTCATGTGGTTTTAATTCATTGCTTCATGTCCTAGTATCTAGAGCAGCAGAAAACAAGCTTGCTCCCTCCTCAATATGATATCCTTTCAAATATTTAAACATGACTATCATGTCCCATCTCACCCTTCTTTTCTCTAAGCTAAATATACCCAACTCCCTCAGCCATTCCTCATAGGGCTTGGTTTTCAGACCTTTGATCATTTTGGTTGACTTGCTCTGGACACAGTATTCCAGGTGAGGTCTGACCAAAGCAGAGTCAAGGGGTACTATTTCTTCCCTTGATGTAGACACTATACTCCTATTGATGCAGCTTAGAATTGCCTTGACTTTTTTAGCTGCCACATCATACTGTTGACTCATGTTCAACTTGTGGTCTACTGAATATTCTCTAATTGCAGAGTAAATGGAGTAGCAAATAGAATCTTTTTCTGTTCCTTTTCTTTGTGTGTTGCAGTTGCATGTTATGTATTGTGTGTTGTGATTTCACATTGTACATTGTATATTTTTCATTACAATTATAAATCATGTATTGTGGACTGCACCACAGCACCTATCCATTTGCATATGTGGCACAATGTTGCTGTTTTGCATGGGACATGTGTAGTATATCTTCACAAACAGATATTTACACTGTATTGGTGTTGAATTGCAGTCATATTGTGAGAAAATTCTTGAATGTATTTGTCTGCTTACTGAATGTTTGTCTATCTTTCAGTTGTGTGCAAAGTGTTGGTAAATTATGCAAGGGATGCTCAAGGAGAATAAATTTATCACATTACAGTGCCAGTATCATAGGTGGTAGCGTAGAAATAGATTTCCAACCCAGCTGCTGTATGTAAATGCGTGACTGGGTAAGAAGAGAATGTCACCTGAGGTACTTTTGTGCAAAATGTGGATAGCCTTTCATTTTTTGTAGTGAAGAAAGGTTTTCTTTGGTTTAGGGATACAAATCCTGATTTGTCTCATTCTAGGACAAGAATAAGCAAAACAGAATAAATGTTCTCCTTGCCTTGAAGTTGCTGAAATATTTTCTGACATTTGAGTAAAAAATTCTTGAGTTCACAAAAATATTTTCTTCATCCCAAATTGCATTATTGTGCCGTCAAATGAAATTGTAGTCATTTATGCCATGTTGCACAGGCTTTTCATATTTGTAAATATTGAATGGGTTATTTGTACCATTTTTTTTTAAAAAAAACCAATCAGTCTTTTTGTGTTTGCACTGTGTGCTTGCTTTGCTCCATAAAGGTAAAATGCTAGAAACCTTTTTGCACAAATTGTTGAAATTTGTGGGGCTTTTAAAAAAAGTGTTCATTTTTCAGCTAGAGGCAAAAACTCTTACTGAGGTTGGCAATTTCTAGGGAGGCCTCTCTTGTGAGGAACAAGAAACCTTTTGAATTTGTTGCTTTTACATTCACTTTGATGAATTAGAATGTTTAAAAACAATCCATAGCTCCACAGCAGGCAGCTCAGTTAATAGCTGAAGAGTCTTTGCCAATTACTGCTAGGAAAATCATTTGGAACATTACTGTATAGGCTGGAAACCCAAACAGGAACAAGAATACAGTGGAATAAAGAGTCCAACTTGATCTGTTTTACATGATGGTCTCTGACATAAACTTGCACAAAAAACAAAGCATTGTTCATAACAGTGTTTCAAAGATAAGTTTGGTGACACTGGGATGAAAATCTATAGATATGTAACACTTTCTAGCATGCCTTGGCAGTAATATAAAGGGTTATCTGTTATATTTAGGTAGCAGTATAATTTGTTATTCATAACATGCCTGGGGCAGGTTATGACATGCAAAGAAGTCAGCAACACTGAAAAAGAGCAGCGCAGGAGTAAATAAAACACTAGGAAATCCACATTATATTCCCATGCCCTTACTGAATAGAAATGCAATGTAATTTAGTTGGAATGCCAATCTTATAAATATGTTGGCCTGGATTGTTTGTTTATACATTGGTTTTATCATCTCATAGACTGCTAGAATGCCCTGAAGTGGGGAATGATAGATTAAAACAGATTAAAAAACAAAAACAAAAACAAAAAACATTGGAACCAAACTGTTAAAAAAAACACCAGATTTAGAAACACAGAGAATCAAAAAATACCAAATGCCAAGTTAGGTTTTAAGAGCAGAAAACCAAACAAAATGTTACAGTTCTTCCTACCCTGCAAATAGTCAGAAGCCAGCTTGACTCCTTAACCCTTGTGCCACAAAAGAAAAGAAAAACCCCTTCTGTTTTGTGCATTCACCACTCATGCCAAACGTGGTTTTGGGACACATTGCAGAGCCTCTACTGACATTCACAAATGCTTAGAAGGCTAATATGGAAGGAATTGGCTTTACGTGTGTAGTATGAACTCTGCCTTAGCAGTTATTGCAGACATAAGTTTAGAAAATGACAACATTGTGAAGTTTAGTAAAGTAGCACACTGTGATGCCCTTCAGAAATTACTCTGTAAATCTTACTACGGCCTTTGTATTTTAATGCCACAAAATATCAAAAGAGAACCAATCATTTGGTCTTCACAGCACAAGGACTATCCAAGCACAGAGAGGAGGTAACAAAGGGATGAACAATGCAATAAACTTAGCCCTGCAATGGTGGGCTGCTATTGCAGTTCTGCTGTAGTTAATGCATGACAAATCTTGTCCTACTCTGCTGTTATACTGTCAAAAGGACTATAGTTCACTCCAGGAGATGGTATATGCTAGAGTACTATTGGTGAAATAACTGGTGTTGAAGAAGAAGAATTCAGTAAGTATAAAAGAATGGACATTGTGGAAGGAAGTATTCATCCTCGTATCATGCACCCTTCAGAATGCACCATCTTTAGTATAGAAGTGTGACCTTCAAAGCCATTTAGTAGCTGAGGAAGGGGTATCCTCAGTGACCATCTACTTGAAGATGAGTGCTCAGTTGAAATTTGAGAGACTGACTTCTTTTATGGGCAGTTCTAAACTGACTATTTATCCCAGTGCTACTCTGGTGAAGGCCAGATTGACCCTAGGATGATTTAGGTCACCCCCCCCCCAAGCCATTGTGGAGGTAGGAGAGATCCTGGCTTTCCAGTGGTACAGTGGCACTATATGGACACTTTTAATATCATCCTGTTCTCCTCCTCATGGCAGCCAGTGGGCACAACATATGTTGTGCTGGTTACTTATCACCTGGAGCAATGTTACCTAGGGTGCCAGAATGATGAGCAACGGGGAAGAAGAGGAACTTTTCCCCCTGCGAAGATGCAACCACCACAGACTCTGAGAGGAGACCGATTATTTTTTTTCTTTCTTCTTCTTATTCACTTTAGATGGTAAAGCAGCTTGGTTTATAATATATGCGACAGAGGCTTAGATGTTGGAGGAACAATAATAAGTTTATTCAGGCACAGAGCTTAGTGGTTACAATGTTGTTTCTCACTTAGAGGCACTTTTATTAACAGTTACAATACTAGAATGAGGTGAGTCAAACTCCCTAAAGTGTCACTTCTTTTACTTAAAGTAGTTAGAACTTCTTCCTCTGCTACTTTTAAACCACAGTCACCCTGTGATATATGATCACAGATTCTCTGTTCCTTACCAGGACACAGACTACATTAAATAAGTCACCAAACTTATTTTAAACCAACTCAAAAATGAACAATTGAGTCTCCTTGATCCCCTCAACCTAGGATCAATCTTTCCTGTGCCTCATCAGAGCACAAACTCTGCACTTCTTCAACAAAATGGCAGTTGGCTCTGCCTACTTCTCCATGGCAACCAGCCTCTGAGTGCTGAGATGCAATAACTGTAATACTTACCCTTTTTAAACACAAACACACAATTAAACATAACATCTGTAAACCAAAAATTCATACTTCATTACACCCTCCTCTCCCACTTCCTTCTCCAGTTGACTCATTGCCTCAGCCAGCATCACTGCAGGTGATGAGGGACTGGTGTGAGTCATGTCATGTCCAGTGGCTGCCATGTGAAAAATAGCAGGAGGGAACAATGCCATCCCATGTCAGTCCAGGGAATGGGTAGCTCATGGAACATGGAATGGCCATGTAAACAGTTGCAGCCAGTTCTGTATTGAAACCAGTCATCTACATGGATCCAAATGGATAGTTTGCTCCAGATTCCAACTTACATCAAACACAATTTCAGAAAGCCTATATTTAACTAAGTAACTCATTGCACGAAAGTGGAAAATAGCATAATAGCATGGTATTTTGCAATAGGCATGGCATTGATTCACACCTTCCTAATGAAGCCATCAGCTGTCCATAATTCCACCATGGTCCCCAGACTTTGCAATTTTAAAAAGTAAAAAAATATAAATTGGGGGGGGGGGGAATGGAATAGCAGCAGAGTGGAGTTAATTCACCAATCCAGAAATACAATGGCTGTGCAATATGTAGAGTGACAATGTCCACAAGATCCCACTATCCCTGGTTTTCTGCAACATCACAGAATATTTTCCTAAATTGCTCCCATTGATTGGCAAATTTCCATCAGAAGTCATGATTTAATTGATTTCAGCTTGTTGGTGCCAGTTATTGTCCGCAGCATAAGAAGTGGATTGAATATTGAGCTTTAGAATCATGGCTCATTCCCTTTTCTCTAGAGAAGTATTAGCTCTTTCAGGATTGGGCTATTAGCTATCGGGGTATTGTGTTCAAGACTTTATTCAGAGTGAGCCAGTTCCAGTCTTCTCTTGAGGGGTCAGTTTCCTTCATTTTTGATCTACTCACCACTCCCACTAATAAATCATTTTGTATTTGCCACAATTTCCACATTTTACCATGTATCTTCTTTTCTCTTCAGTTTCAAAGACAGACATCTTTAATTCAGGCCGATTGTGTTTTCAATTCCTGGGGGATTTTGCTATGTTTCAGAAAGGCATCCTAATGATGGAGTTTTTGGAAGGCTTTTTGCTTTTTGATTATCCATCATTAATGCACAAATAGTTCTAATTAGAGATCAGCCAGTGTAAAATAGGAATAAATCTTTATCATTTAAGGATTAAACTGTTGCCAAATTGATCTTGTTTAGTATATTCAGAAGCATTATGCCAGCTTGCATCAATATACAGATGCCATCCTCACTCACTGATAAATTTAAGCCATCTGTTGAGATTTCAGTTGTCTTTCACAAAATGACAAAATGTAACAGTATTGTTACAGGTATCCTGAATTTAAGAATTGAAAACATTTTTCTTTAAGAGGGAAATTCTTCTTTTCCTTTTAATAATATTGTATCTCAAAAGTGGATCTCAACCTGGGGTCCCCAGATATTTTTCACCTTCAACTCCCAAAAATCCTAACAGCTGGTAAACTGCCTGGGATTTCTGGGAGTTGTAGGCCAAAAACATCTGGGGATGTTCTAAAAGATGTGTTGTGTTTGGAAGCCAGGAGCTCATGGGGTTGATATAACAAAACAAAATTTAAAATCAATTATGGGGATTGTTTAACATTGCATCCATATAATTCTCTACCATCACACTATGGTAGCTGCAGCACCTTTGGTCTGGACTACAGTAGTGTGTAAGTCTAATTGTTATCACAAGTTGGCAGTCAGATCTTAACCAGTTATGAAAATTGTGGTGAAGATAAAGTACAAGCAACAGAAGACACTTATCCCAGAAAGGACAATGATAGAGGAGGGGGAGGAGAGCACTATTATACTCAGCACTTCAACACCTGGTTATAAAGCACCATAGAGATGTGTGTCTTGATGATATTTATGTCTTCTACTGCATGTTGGTAGAAATCCACAAGAACAGTAATATGTCAATGTCACAGTCTCGCACCAAATCCCTCACATTTCTTTGCCAGTGCATCAGTGCATAGAATTTGGTCATTAGTCTTCACAAATACAATTTGTTCTCAGACCTTTATTCCATCTCAATTTGATGCCTATTATGGGATACGGGATTATCCATAAGAATGTTTTCAAATTCTCAGGCCTTTTCTTATAGGAAAAATAAATTGTATTAACCATTATAAGAGAAAGCAGCTGAGTATTTCAAGCATTCTAGTTGCCATTTCTAACAAAATCCTTAAGAGATGTAGACCTGATTAAGCATTTAGAATTAATTTTCCATTCATGTAGGGCTAATAATAAATGGCACCTAAACTTTTCCAGTGCAAAAGATTCAAATTGTTAATGGGCCATTTTTTTGAATTCCAAGTCTAGATTACACCGAGGTATTGCTTAAGTTCTGTAACAAAAGTGTTATTCATTTTTGTATCTATTCCTCTAATAAGTAAAATGTAGGTAAGCTGTACTGAATTCTGCAAAAATTTTATTACCATGTTCACTGGTAACATAATATCCCAGAAGAAAAGTGCACATATAAGAGAGCTATCTTGCAGTGTCTTACACTTGGGGGCCACTGTCATTAAAATGTATTACAGTACTTGAATCTTTTATATATTTTACTCTAATGTATGGTTTTAGAATGCTTAAGGCAGGTATAAAAAACATTGTCTTATTATTACAAAAAAATGGAAACTTGCCATGGAAAGTATTTGAGACATTCATACTCATAAATTACTGCTCAGTGCAAAGTGGTATTATGCGATCAATCTAAAATCACTATTTTTACCCTAACCACAGAAAACATGTTTTACACTCTGAGGGATGTGATAAAATAATGTAATTATAAATATTTTGATTGTGACCGGCTTCTTTACACAATATACATTTTGTGCAAACCCGTTCTCTTTGCCCAGAATCACAGCCTTCTTTCGTTTCTAAACCTAAAGCACATTCATATACAAGAAGTACTAAAGTACAGTTTGATTGACTCAAATACAGCCAGCCCTCTGCGTTTGTAGAGTAAGCATTCATTTGTTCGAGGTAAGAAAGGGACGTGATGAGAGGTGGCATGTGTGCACATTCACTGACTTGCCACCTTGTTACATGGATCGCTGGGGATTGCAATGATTTCGGTCGTGCCCACCCAGGAGACGTGTGGGCCTGTCGCCCCATACATAGCATTTTCCCGGCTTCCCCCCACCACATTACACAGAGTGAAGCATGAAGAAGCCGGTTTTTTTCATCATTTCATCATTTATTTTTGATGAGGGGCTTGTTTTCAGTTCACCAATGGAGCCACCCCGGAATGTGATCCAGTATGGTTCCTCTTACTACCTTGTCACATGGATGCCAGAGTTACTCTGCTTCACTGGGGGGCATGGGGAACCTGGCGCCCCACACTCTGCATCGCCAACTGAGGGTGATCTCATGGGAGGCGTGTGGAGCATGCATGGAGTGTGTGGTTTCCCCCCATGGATACCAATGGCAACATGGGAAATCTCCTGTTTTGCCATGATAGCGGCATGTGTCGGCTCTTCACTCATTCGCCCATGGAGCCACATAGGCATCATTTGATGGGAACCAGCAGGTTCTGTGGGTGACCTGGGCTAAACCAGCGCATGCCACCCATTTTAGCCCCATATGAAGAGGTTTGGGGCCCCTGGTGGCTCAGTGTGTTAAAGCACTGAGCTGCTGAATTTACAGACCAAAAGATCCCAGGTTCAAATCCCGGAAGCAGAATGAGCGCCCGCTGTTAGCCCCAGCTCCTGCCAACCTAGCAGTTTGAAAACATGCAAATGTGAGTAGATCAATAGGTACTGCTCCAGCGGGAAGGTAACGGCGCTCCATGCAGTCATGCTGGCCACACGACCTTGGAGGTGTCTATGGACAATGCTGGCTCTTCGGCTTAGAAATGGAGATGAGCACCAACCCCCAGAGTCGAACACGACTGGACTTAATGTCAGGGGAAACCTTTACCTTTACCTATGAAGAGGTTTTTAGTTTCTTATACATGCTGAAAATCTGAACCAGGATTTTGAGTGTATAGCCTTGCCAATAGATTGTACATCCAATCACACACACATTTTGGTGATTATATTTTCACCATAAACACTATTTCCCATTTGTTTTAGCTGAGTATGCCCAACTTTATTATGTCTTCTAAAGATGCATGAACTAAATGGCTTGTAAAATGTCATTGGCACTGGTGAAAAAGGTCATGCAATATGTTGCTATAAAACAAAGTAAAGGCCTAATAAATATTAACTATGGTGTTGTCTTTTCCCTGAAGGGCTTGCAATAAAATGCAAATTTTGTGAATGCATCCTTCTGTGTACAGCCATAGTATATAGATCCTTTAAAAGCTCTGATCTACAAGATCACCCTACAGAGCTATATGCAATTTGTGCTGCCTTCTGTTCCCAATTTTTATGAGCTGTATTAAACCCTAAAACTCAAGATGATTTACATATATTTTCTTAATTTGCATCCATTTTCTTTTACTGATCATGGAATAGGTAGAGAACTACATTATAATTCCATAGTATCAAAAAACTGAGCAGTGTCCAAAATACTTGAGCAATGAACAGAACGTTCATAATGCTTGAACTTATGCTAGACATGTGCTTGCTTAATAAGTCATATATTTTTGACTTCTTCTTTTCCTCATATTATATATCTTTTCACATTTTAAATTGGTTAGAACATTCAAATTTCATTCCTTTTGAGGGGCTCTCCTACTCCTCCTCTTTTTCTTCTTCCTAATTCAGGCCAAAAGGTCCCAGGTTTAAACCCCAGGAGCGGCATGAGCGGCTGCTGTAAGCTCCAGCTCCTGCCAACCTAGTAGTTCGAAAACATGCCAATGTGAGTAGATCAATAGGTACCGCTCCGGCGGGAAGGTAACGGTGCTCCACACAGTCATGCTGGCCACATGACCTTGGAGGTGTCTACGGACAATGCCGGCTCTTCAGTTTAGAAATGGAGATGAGCACCAACCCCCAGAGTCAGACATTGACTGGACTTAACGTCAAGGGAATCTTTTACCTTTACCTAATTTAAGCCAAACTCTAAATTCATTTCAGTGATAAATAATCACTACATTTCTCTTTTTGAAGTTGTGGTTTTGTGAGATGTTGAGACCAGGATAACATTTATATTATAAGGAGTTTCTTGTCTTGAAGTCATTGTCTTTAATCAAAATATCATTACAAAGCCAACGACAGATCTAGACCAAAATTAAGTGATACTACCCAGCATCCCAAAACAAACAATGCCTTCTTTTAATAAAATGGACACTGCCGGGTCCCCAAGCTAGTAGTGAATAAAACCTAACTATAATGAGTCAAAGGAGCCCCGGTGGCGAAGTGCGTTAAAGCGCTGAGCTGCTGAATTTGCATACCGAAAGGTCCCAGGTTCAAACCCCGGGAGCAGCGTGAGTGGCTGCTAACGTAGCAGTTCAAAAACATGCAAATGTGAGTAGATCAATAGGTATGCTCCAGCGGGAAGGTAACAGCGCTCCATGCAGTCATGCCGGCCACATGACCTTGGAGGTGTCTACGGACAACGCCGGCTCTTCGGCTTAGAAATGGAGATGAGCACCAACCCCCAGAGTCAGTCATGACTGGACTTAACGTCAGGGGAAACCTTTACCTTTTTATAATGACTTAGCTAAATTATTTCATGTTTGCCAACAAAGACATGATACATGATACTAATTGGTGTACTCCACATCTTAGGCAACTGGTTTCTTTGCACATGTATTTATCACCTCATCAAACAGGGTTTTTTCCCCGTCTCAGCATGTTGCCAGCATGCAGCCAGGACTGAATCTGCCAGATCCCGTCATATGACTCAGGGATACTTCTGGCAGGGCTCTGTTGTGCTCCATCCATCATTGAAAAAGCAGGGACAGTGGGAAAATGTAACAGGATGGCATCCCACAACCAACCACAGTAAGGGGACAAAGCTGGATGCTTTCCCACACCATCCCTCATAGTCCCACTCTATGCCCAGGCTTCTGGACCTCCACATGATGAAGTCCTTACACTATAGAATTATTGTTAGATACCACTTTTACTGTGCTGGCTCAATGCTATGGAATCATGGGAGTTTTAGTTTTTCAAGAATTTAGCCTCACCATTCTATAATATCAAGGATTCCTTGGCAAAGAGCTGCAGTAGTTAAAAAGGAGTCAAACTGCATTCTTTCTACAGTGTAAATGCACCCCATAATAGCAATTTACATTTTATTAAGTCAACACAAAAAGTAAAATATGTCAGATGTAAAGTGAAGCAGGGGGGTGGAAGCAGCTGTGGTTCCTGGAATATCAATCATGTAATACCACTGGTTTGTGGTCCACCACTCTCCCACTCTCATCTCCTTCAATGCTTTCATTCCAAGTTCAGATAGTTATCCTAGAGTTGCTTCATCCCATTGCGAGCAACACAGCATTCCTTGCAGACACTTTTCATTTAATTCTGGCATGATTGCTTCTACCAAAGACATTCCAGGTCGCATGAACAGAGAGGTGCCTCAATTAAGAAACAAAGAAGAATATGCTGCCTAATTCCCTCTTTAGAATAAAATATTAAAGAAAGTCTGGTTTCATATTCTCAGGGGAAAACTGTGAGTTAGTTTGGGCATTTAATGAATAAAGTAGACATCTGGAATTGCAGCAGAGACTCTAAAACCTTTTAGTTGACAAGTATGTTAAATCAAATGTTGCAAGTACGCTTGTGAACATGTTAAGTGCAATAGTAAGAAAATGCTGTCTCTTGACATGAAATGAAACTCTAGAGGCTAGTTTGAGAATCTATAACTTCTTTTAAGTCTCCCCGTTGACTCACAAGGATGGGAGTACTTGAATATTTTGTCCATTTACCAATATATTTAATGTATCACTAAAAATTTTAACTGTTTTTAGAGCTTCTCTTAAAATTTTTATAAATCCTTCTGTTCTTCCTAGAAGAACAATTATATTGAGCAGCTATAGATGTTTCTAAGGTGCCTAGTTGGCTATTTTTCTTATGTACGGAAAGAGCCCCAGTGGTGAAGTGCATTAAAGCGCTGAGCTGCTGAACTTACAGACCAAAAGGTCTCAGGTTCAAATCCTGGGAGCGGCTTGAGCACCCGCTGTTAGCTCCAGCTCCTGCCAACCTAGCAGTTCGAAAACATGCCAATGTGAGTAGATCAATAGGTACCACTCCGGTGGGAAAGTAACGGCGCTCCATGCAGCCATGCAGAGATGAGCACCAACCCCCAGAGTCAGACATGACTGGACTTAACGTCAGGGGAAACCTTTACCTTTACTATGGATGGACAGGAGTTTGAAACAATTGTGGTTAAAACCATAATCAGGATGTGGTATTTTTCCAGAGCTTTTTTTTTTTTTGCTACTAGCTGTAAAAAAAATTCCAATATCCTACACTGTAGGTGACATACACAGCTTATGTACTTTCGGGGGCATTGTGGAAGAAGGCATTCACTACCCTTTTACACAACAACCTTTGTCCTTGGATTGCAATAGGTAAGGACAGTCACCAATGAACATGTAAAAAAAATCAAGAATATTTTGAATGCCTTACCATACCTGCCAGCTTGTGACGATAGTGAGTAATTCATATTAGAAATATCTATGTTCACCTTCTATCACACATAAGTAAAGGTAAAGGTTTCCCCTGACGTTAAGTCCAGTCTTGTCCGACTCTGGGGGTTGGTGCTCATCTCAATTGCTAAGCCAAAGAGCCGGCGTTGTCCATAGATACCTCCAAGGTCATGGGGCCGGCATGACTGCATGGAACGCCGTTACCTTCCCGCTGGAGCAGTACCTATTGATCTACTCACATTTGCATGTTTTTGAACTGCTAGGTTGGCAGGAGCTGGAGCTAACAGCGGGCGCTCACTCCGCTCCCCGGGTTTGAACCTGGGATCTTTCGGTCTGCAAGTTCAGCAGCTCAGCGCTTTAATGCACTGAGCCACCGGAGGCTCCATTCTATCACACATACATTCTATTAAATCTCAAGTTCTTTCAATCCTTAAAAAAATAATACATGTTGGTATTTTCTTCAAAATAAACTGAAATGACCTGATGTCCCGTTTATATCTGTCAAACACAAATGAACAGCTATTTCTAGTATGCACTGTCATACAAGTGTGATAGATGAGGAGTTTCTTGGGGAAAAGGGGGGCTTGATTCAGGATTTACATGTTTCAAACACACATACATGGTGGAGCAACCTCAAGCTTGTAAGAGTTAAGCACTCAAATGTCTTCCCTTTCTAAATAGAAATTCATTTACAAATATTTAGTAAAATCTGCTAAAAACAAATTGAAATGAAATTCTAAAGGTAGGTAAATATAAAGGTTTCCCCTGACGTTAGGTCTAGTCATGTCCGACTCTGGGGGTTGGTGCTCATCTCCATTTCTAAGCCGAAGAGCCAGCATTGTCCGTAGACACCTCCAAGATCATGTGGCCAGCATGACTGTGTGGAGCACTGTTACCTTCCCACCAGGGCGGTACCTATTGATCTACTCACATTTGCACGTTTTTGAATTTCTAAGTTGGCAGATGCTGGAGCTAACTGCAGGCGCTCATTCTGCTCCCGGGATTCGAACCAGCGACCTTTTGGTCTGCAAATTCAGCAGCTCAGTGCTTTAATACGCTGCACCACCAGGGGCTGCATAGTGAAATTCTTACTCATTCCTAATTTATATGACCTATTTGCTAGAAACAATTTACATAGCTTGCACTGCACTGATAGCTTAAATAGCACTAACATGTGTTAGCCTTTCTTATTTATATATCAGTTACACATGAATAACAGGTTAAAGTGTTTTAACTTTCTTTTTCACCAGTCTTCAGATTGAGTGTCAGGACCTACAGGTGTATCCCTCTATATTCTAAAATAAATCACAATAGTCGGATTGCTATCATCATCATTTCTTTTTCCTTTTCTGATATTAATTGAGTTTCTCTCTAAAACAGAAGAGGAGAGAATAGTCTGAGCAGAGGCAATGAAATAGTAGCATAGATATTTAGTAAGTACAGGCTGTTCTTTTTATCTCTCCATGATAATTGGTACCTGTACCTTACACACAGCTATTTAAAATGATATATAAAGTTGGTGAAGCACTTCAAAATATTGCAATAGTATAAAATGATTATATTCAACAAAATTTAGTTGGGAATAAAGTCCTATGCAGATGCTCAGCATGTGTAGAAATGTACTTTAGCTCAGATAACTTACAATTTTGAACAATGGCATTTGAAGAATTATGTATTGGGTTTAGATAAAGCTCTGGGTCCATTTAAGTTCTGTTAGTTGGTTTTGATACCTTCTGATGCAAAAAGATTATTCTCTAAAACTAATGGAATAAAAGATAGGTCCACTGAAAAGTTTATTTGGGTTTCTGAAGATCTGCAAAAAAAGTAGAAACCAGTAAGTGGTATCCTGAACATGTCAAGTCAGGGGCTTAATAATTGTTTGTAGCATTCCCTTCCACTTTTTAAATCTTTTTTGCCATAATATTCCACCATTACTTGCCTCCCCACTCTACTTGCCCATTGCTTTTTAATCTGGGGGATCTGATCACAAATGGGGTCCCACAGCTCAATGTGGGTTTCACAAAAAAATCGGCAACAGTAAACATTTTCTGAATGTCACTGAGTGGCTGTTTTAGACATTTACACAAATCTGTTGTGCAGGTGTTGCCTTCAAAAGTGGACAAATGTCACTGTTCTGAAAGAAGCAAAGACCAGCAACACTGAATCAATGATTCTCCACCATCAACTTCACTGAACTGGCCACATTGTCCAAATGTCTGATCACTATCTACCAAAGCAGTTACTTTGTTTTCAACTCAAAAATGGAAAATGGAATGTCAGTTGACAAAAAAAGAAGAAAATTAAAATATGGGCTTAAAGCTAACCTTAAAAAAATCGGTATAAACCCCAAGAACTGGGAAGCCTTGGCCCTAGAGTGTTATGAACATCTGACCTCCAGTTAGAACACTCTAGGGCCAAGGCTTCCCAGTTCTTGGGGTTTATACCAATTTTTTTGGTATAATTCGTGCTGCGAATTTTGAAAAGGGCAAAAGGAATAAATATGCCACGAGGAAGGCTCATCAAACAAATCCTTTTCATGACTGCCTTTCATCTGGAAATCTATGTCCTCATTGTGAAAGACCATGCAGATCCAGAATAGATGTTCACAGTCATTTACAGCTGCACCGTCAAGACTCAACCTCTGGAAGACAATCATTCTCAGTCACAAGAGATTGCCTATGAGTGGATACTGCAGAAGATGCTTTAGATGTATTCACAATTCATCTGTTTAATTAGTCTTCCAAAAGCTATTTTTTAAAATCAGTAAATGTTTGATTTTTAAACAACCATATACCCAGAGTCGGCGCCTCCAATGGCTCAGTCTGTTAAAGCGCTGAGCTGCTGAAGTTGCAGACCGAAAGGTCCCAGGTTCAAATCCGGGGAGCAGAATGAGCACCTGCTATTAGCTCCAGCATCTGAGCACCAACCACCAGAGTTGGACACGACTGGACTTAACGTCAGGGGAAACCTTTACCTTTACCTATATCCAGAGTCACATAAACATTTCTTGGAGCAAAAGGCTTCCCGAATGTAAAAGTTTAAGTAACCCTGTGCTTTCTTATCTATCCCCTGCTTGCCAGTTTTCTTTGGCTCTTAGGACCTTATCACATGCCCCCCCACCATGACATTTTGTCTGCAAGCATAGGAAAATGGCAGGTGCATGCGGCGATGGTTCCACCATCACATGGGGAAAACATTGCCCAACTGGAGCAGAAGTGTGCTCGCTCCACTGGACATCAGTAGAGGTGCCCATGATGGCCAGAAGCTGGGCCGGAGCTCCACAATTATCTAGACATTGGCAGTGGTGACATGGACAGGAAAAGGGTGATGGTACCAGTCTTCAATCTGGACAGAAGATCAGTCCAAGTCAGACACAATCCCAGTGTCCAGATTGCCTCAAAGCTCCGGGATTCTCAGGATTTTCTATCAAACTCAGAAGTATCTCCTGACTTTATCAAAAAAGAGCAAAGTTGGCTTGCACCATAAAACCTTGTGATATACACTAGAAACCACTCTGCATCATGAAGGCAGCCAACAATACTCTACGGAATCATTTGTGGTGATTCCGGGATTTGGAGCTTGTATAGACAAGCCCTTAATCATCTTCAGACTGAACCTCCAGATTTCAAATCTTAACTCAGAACTGGCTCTTGTCTGATTCAAATTGCCACAAGCCCTTTTCCAGGCAACCACTACATATCCAGCAAATTAGCGGTTATTATTTGTCCTTTTTAACAAAGAGGGGTCTCTTTCACAAACAATGCTATGGTTTCAATGTTAGCATCTGCCCTAAACTGATTTAAAGATAAAGGTTTCCCCTGACGTTAAGTCCAGTCGTGACCTGCTCTGGGGGTTGGTGCTCATCTCCATTTTAAGCCAAGGAGCTGGCATTGTCCGTAGACACCTCCAAGGTCATGTGGCCAGCATGACTGCATGAAGCACCGTTACCTTCCCGCCGGAGCGGTGCCTATTGATCTACTCACATTTGCATGTTTTCGAACTGCTAGGTTGGCAGAAGCTGGAGCTAATAGTGGGTGCTCATTCCACTCCCGGGATTTGAACCTGGGACCTTTTGGTCCGCAAATTCAGCAGCTCAGCGCTTTAACACACTGTGTCACCAGGTAGACTGAAAACAAAAAAAAATTAACCTAATCTCTTTTTCAGTATTACTCAGAAATACATTCCATAATTTTCAATGTGGTTTATTCCCAGTTAAGTTTATATTTGATGCCATCTTTCTTTATACCTTGTTTTAGATGAATTGGTTTAAAAAGCAAAGGTCCAAAGATAATGAAGAAATGTTGCTGCTGCTGTTTGACATGCTGTGTAATTGATCTTAATTCTATTCTGATTTTTGACCATGTCTCATATCTCTCTCTGTCCAGAGTCCTAATTTAAGACACAAAGCAGACTTTGTCCAAGTAAATCCATCCAGCTTAGAACTTTTCAAAATCTCAAAGTAGCTGCTGTGAGTCAATAAGTATTGTCACTTTGTCCTGTGGCTGGCATTGTTTTAACCTTGCTGCAACATAGGTAAACATAGATGATCAATATACTATTCAGTAGCTTAATTGATCAGATTAAAAAGGGAAACATGCCAAAGCAAAAGGGGGAAAAATTGGCCCACTTTGCTAAAGTCTTTGTTTAACCTTTTAATTAATTTTCCAGTTCTGAAACTGGGTTTTCAGAAGCAACCTTTAGTATACTGGATACAGTATTTTGGACTGTTATGTAAAGCCTGATTTTATTTGTATCCAGGTCTGTAGGATGGTATTGCACATACTATTAGAGGTCATTATACACTTTATGTTGGTGGGTTATTATTGAGTAAGGTGATTCACAATCCAATTAAGTAGCATTTGCTTGAGGGCTAATATTATATGGTTTAAACATTCACCTTGGAATTGCTACATTTGACCAAGGCCAAAAAAAGTCTCCAACACACACATCATTCACCTCACTGAACATTCATTTTGTTTTGATGTTGGATAAGCTTTCATAATGATCAATGTCTTTAAAGGGAGCGTTTTCTTCTTCTTCCATGAAATAAGACAAAAAAGCCACAGACTTCCAACTACTTTATAGCTATGCCCTGGGGTACAACCTTATGTTAGCTTCAATCCTGAGGCTATAAACATAACAGTCTTGTCACATAGCTTGCCATATAACCAGAATGACTTGTAAATCTCTGATAGCAAAATAGAAGTAAGCTGGGGCATTAAAGGTAAAAAGGTAAATGTTTCCCCTGAGGTTAAGTCCAGTCGTGTCTGACTCTGGGGGTTGGTGCTCATCTCCATTTCTAAGCCGAAGAGCCGGCGTTGTCCATAGACACCTCCAAGATCATGTGGCCAGCAAGACTACATGTAACAATGTTTCCTTCCCGTCAGAGCGGTACCTATTGATCTACTCACACTGGCATGTTTTCGAACTGCTAGGTTGGCAGAATCTGGAGCTAACAGCGGGCACTCACTCCGCTCCCCGGGTTTGGACCTGGGATCTTTCGGTCTGCAAGTTCAGCAGCTCAGCGCTTTAATGCACTGAGCCACTGGAGGCTCCATTCTATCACACATACATTCTATTAAATCTCAAGTTCTCTCAATCCTTAAAAAAATAATAAATGTTGGTATTTTCTTCAAAATAAACTGAAATGACCTGATGTCCCGTATATACCAGTCAAACACAAGTTCAGCAGCTCAGTGCTTTAACACACTGAGCCACCAGAGGTTTAAAAGTCATGCCATTTAGTTCAAGCACTTCTTGTCTTTCTTTGTTAATTTTTTTTGCTGTAGACAGTTAACATACGATTGAGATTCAAGATTATGAATGTATTTAAAATAGAATTTTCAGCACATTATTTATTGAACAGACTTTTGTCTTTTCACTAGTACAGATGGTACAGATAGTAGAAACACTTTCCCTATTGAGAAGAAACTGTGGTTTGTTTGCTGAATGTGTTATTTAAAGCACAACCTAACAGCAGATAAACAAACTGTGAATAAAGGCTTGTCTGCATTGGCCACTCACTCCAAAGTAGGCCAGAAGTAATTCCTGGAAATCCAGAGACTTCTGGCTTTTAACATAAGGTAAAACCAGCAGGGCCCCCTGATGGCACACTGTGTTAAAGCGCTGAACTGCTGAACTTATGGACCAAAAGGTCCCAGGTTCAAATCCCGGGAGCGGAATTCGCGCCCGCTCTTAGCCCCAGCTCCTGCCAACCTAGCAGCTCGAAAACATGCAAATGTGAGTAGATCAATAGGTACCACTCCTGTGGGAAGGTAACGGTGCTCCATGCAGTCATGCCGGCCACATGACCTTGGAGGTGTTTATGGACAACGCCGGCTCTTTGGCTTAGAAATGGAGATGAGCACCAACCCCCAGAGTCGGTCACGACTGGACTTAACATCAGGGGAAAACCTTTACCTTTACTAAAACCAGCTGACCCACTTTTACCTCATGTAAGAAAAATTGTGGGATGGGTGTGGCTGGTTATGATTTGGAAACACCTCCACTCTTCACATGGGCAGATGCCGCCATCCTGTTTGTTCTGCACTCTGCAACATTTGAAATTATTTGTGGCCACGGAACTCTGGATAGCCTCTGGGCATTGCTCAGCACCTTTGCCAATCTCAGCAAAAGCATCCAAATTGCATGGGAAAACACATTTTTAAGACAGCACTTTCATCCTGAAATTACTCCCTGTAAATCTGAGGACTAGAGACTCAAGGCTGAGAACTGAAAGTTATATTGAAATAATTATATCAAATATATGGAATATTTGTCAATTCCAGAGACTGTCATTTTCTATCTCCACCATGCCAGTAGAAGAATCCTATGAACTAATGAGAAATAATTGAAATTTTTCAGCATCTGACAGTGTACTACCTGGTTTTCTGCACTAGCAGAAGTTAGCTAAAGCTCACAAAAAAAAAAACCTAGAGTGTTGCTAATTTCCATGTTGCATGTAGGAACAAATAATCTCAAAAGTATTCTCATCACTATATAAGATTCACAATTCAACAATGATTGTGTATTTGTTGAGAGGCTGTTTTTGCTGTTGATGCACTTCACATTTCTTCCTTTATTTCTCTTTTGAATAAAAATTGTGCAAAAATAACCCTCATGCTTTTTTCACATTAACTTGTTTGCATACAACAGTGTTTTTGTACCCAATGTACAGTTTTATACTCAAAGTTTTTTCCCCAAAGCCAGTTTTTTTGTGTAGATTTGTCCTTCCTCAAACCAAAAATTACGGGGGAAGGATTCACTGTATTGTTTATTTATTTTTAGTGTGATGTATCAGGCTATCAAGACACCCTTTCTCATTAAAGATGAGAATCCTTACCAGGATCTGTCCATGATGGAAGATGCACATAAATATCTCTTTGTTCTCGGTTCACTGTTTTAACTCAGTACAAATGGAATTTGTTGCTCAGAGAGCACGTTGAAGCAGATCCATGCTTTTCATGATGGTCATGAAATGCTATATTGTGCATAATAATGCAAGCATTGGGTCCTATATTCTATACTTCTGCTCAGTTTCAGCAGTTCACATTCTATCTGTCGCAAATATTTATCACGGTATACCATAATATGATCAAAACCCAAATCATATTCTTAGTGTTAGGAGTCAGTTAGACTAAATATGTAGAAAATGAAGGGCAATCCTGATAGAAAGACACTCATCTTTTCTATCATGGAGTTACTGGCAGATTGTGATCAAAGCAGGGAAACATCTAACGTACACCTTATTTACAACTTAATACAGGGTAATTCCACATTACAATCACAAGCTGCCCATGCATAGTCTATTTCTCTTTCATATTTTTTTAAATGTGTACTTTTCTAAAAGGCAGCAGTGGTCTGGTGACCTAAGTTCAGAATTAGGATTCTGAGAAACGAGGGTGCAAATCCCCTCTTGATCATGGAAATGCACTGGGTGGTATTGGACAAGTCATACACTCATAGCATTAAAGGAAGGCAATGGCAATTCCCCTCTAAATAAAGTTTGGCAAGGAAATCACATGACAGTTTCATTTTATGGTTTCCATAAATCAGAAAACACTGAAAGCCACACAGCAACAATAATGCTGAAAGTGCAGAACTGCATATATGAAAACACTGAAAACATCTGTTTTGTCCAACTCTATCTTGTTAATTTAGGGATGCATGCTGAATTTGAATCCTACATTCAGTGCATTTTTCTCACTTGTTAAACTGGTGTTTAACAAATATTAAATGAATAGAAATGGTAGCTCTGAGCTATAAGAGACAGGAATGAGAAAGGGTGGGGAGGGTCAAAACTCAGCCACTTGTTTGTATTTTGGTTTGTCTTTATCCTTCTATCATATATGCATCTGGTTGATCCATTACTTGTGCTGCCTTATCCAGTGAATTAAAAATGGCTGCGATTTACCGAACCTTATTTTGAAATACAGTAGAGTCTCACTTATCCAAGCCTCGCTTATCCAAGTTTCTGGATTATCCAAGCCATTTTTGTAGTCAATGTTTTCAATATATTGTGATATTTTGGTGCTAAATTTGTAAACACAGTAATTACAATATAACATTACTGTGTAATAAACTGCTTTTTTCTGTCAAATTTGTTGTAAAACATGATGTTTTGGTGCTTAATTTGTAAAATCATAACCTAATTTGATGTTTAATAGGCTTTCCTTAATCCCTCCTTATTATCCAAGATATTTGCTTATCCAAGCTTTGGCCGGCCCATTTAGCTTGGATAAGTGAGACTCTACTGTATTTAGGGATTATTTAAAACTCTGTTGCTCGCATAGAACAAGGAAAAGAATTAATTTGTTGCTAGTATTTTGTGATTGCATGTCAATGATGTTACAAACTATTTTAAGCAACAAATAACAGAAAATGTCTAAAAAAATGTTAATTAGACATTTGAGTTAATGTTATATAAATGGTTGTTTACCACTTTTTGTCCTTTTGACCAAAAATAAAATCTGTGGGGGAGGAGGAGAAATTTCAAGATCTGTAGCAATGGTGTGGATTGGAAGACAAAAAAAAAACCCCACTTAAATGTTTCTTAGCAGAGTCAACTTTCTTTTTGGAGGTAACTCCAAGAATATTATTTTGGTTAAGTATATATCAGGGAAAGGTCAATCTTTACACACGAATAGCTTGAATTTGTATTTCAGATTCATATGCTGTTGCCCCTGCAGCAAAACTTTCAACTGAGCAGAAAATATTTTTCCAATGAGCCATTTACTAAAACAATCACATAAATGTAGTTCTAACACTGCCTGAACAACCACTGTGACAATTTGCTATGATTTAACTTTTAAATTTGAAAACGCTGACATGATGGCGAAAATGACAAATAACAAGAGCAAACACATTTCAGCAAAGGGCAACATTCTTCATGTAATTGTCACAGGATTGTGTCAAACGGACACACACTCCCTGTAGTGGATAATTGCCTTGCACCTTTGTTCAGCCCTCACTTCCAACTGTGTAGAATAATGTAACATCTTTTCTTTTGAAAGTGTTTTGCAACTGTAAAATGTTCAATTTGTAATCCCGTTGATTTCTCTATGTCAGTTCTAAAGATCTGTTTTAACATATATTATTCCCCCTCCAAATATACTCTTCCCTAGGTGCTATTTACAATTGTTATAGTTCTTAAAGCAATGATCGCATATGTGCATCTATGTGTGTATGTGTGTGGAGCAAACATCCACAGTCCTGCCAAAGCTTCAAGGACAAATGGAGAGAGACATGGCATTTTTTTTCTTGTTCTCTCCACACCCATTCAGATATAATTTTATTTTATTTACTTTCATTATTTTCCTCAAACCTCGAATCTCAAACCATGGTTGAGACCGGATGAAAAACTCCCCTCTGGGCACACAGAAGACTGTGCGACATGGGAGGCACTCAACAGACTGCTCTGGCACCACAAGGTGCAGAGCCAATCTTCAGAAATGGGACTACAAAGTGGAGTCCACAACATGCAAGTGTGGGGAAGAGCAAACCACAGACCACTTACAATGCGGTCTGTACCCTGCCCCATGCACAATGGAGGGCCTTCTCGTATCGACACCAGAGGAAAATAAATAAATTATTTTCCTCACATTCATTGAAATGGGAGGTAAACATTAGGTGATACTTTTCCAGAGGAATGTTAGGTGAATGGAAAAACTTTGCATCATCCAAACATTTCACCAGTTTGCCTCAGTAGATTCACAATATGTCTCTCCTTTTTTCACCTCTTCCTATCCTTTGGGCTTGGCCCCATGCTAGCTGCCCTGAGTTCCTTCGGGGAGATGGTGGTGGGATAGAAAAATAATAATAATAATAATAATAATAATAATAATAATAATAATTATTATTATTATTATTATTATTATTATTGTATGACACAGCAAACAAGATAGATATGCTGGATTTCGTTTCACAAAATCACAAGTCGAACACTTCCCAAGTGTCTAGGACTGTGTGATGTATTTTCGGATGATGCGTGCAGATCCCAGCAGGGTGGCCTTTTGCAGTTGGCAGATCGTAATTTTGTCAATGTCTACTGTTTCCAAATGCCGGCTGAGATCTTTTGGCATGGCACCCAATGTGCTGATCACCACGGGACCACCTGCACTGGTTTCTGCCAGAGTCTTTGCAGTTCAATCTTGAGGTCCTGATTGCGGCTGAGTTTTTCCTGTTGTTTTTCGTCAATGCGACTGTCACCTGGGATGGCAACATCAATGATCCAAACCTTTTTCTTTTCCACAACTGTGATGTCTGGTGTGTTGTGTTCAAGAACTTTGTCAGTCTGGATTCGGAAGTCCCACAGTATCTTTGCGTGCTCATTTTCCAATATTTTTGCAGGTTTGTGATCCCACCAGTTCTTTACTTCTGGGAGGTGGGACTTGAGGCATAAGTTCAAATGAATCATTTGGGCCACATAGTTGTGCCTCTGTTTGTAGTCTGTCTGTGCGATTTTCTTACAGCAGTTGAGGATATGATCAATGGTTTCATCGGTTTCCTTGCACAGTCTGCATTTTGGGTCATCAGCTGATTTTTTGATCTTGGCCTTAATTGCATTTGTTCTGATGGCTTGCTCCTGGGCTGCAAGGATCAGGCCTTCTGTCTCCTTCTTCAGGGTCCCATTCGTGAGCCATAACCAGGTCTTCTCCTTATCAGCTATTATTATTATTATTATTATTTAATTGCCAATGGTACAAAAATATCTGGAAAGGCGGGAATAATACCCCCATCACAACAAAAGACCCCATGCATTTTTTTAATTTATGGAACATTCTTCAAGGGATGACAGGATTGTAGTCTTAAAGTATGTCCAGACTGAATAGACCTGGTCTTTTATTTTAATCCAGTTTTATACTTGGTTCATATAAAGATGATATACAAATTCTTTGTATCAGAAGCAGACAATAAATATTCTGAGATAAACAAAACCTTATATGGATTTCTAAAATAAAATCAGAAAGAAAAAAAAAGTGATTTTCTGGTCTTTTTAATCATGTCTGGATGTGTTCCCTCAGCCTACTTTCAGTCCTCTTTGTTTCTCAAACCCCTGAAGTTCAGGTCTGCTCCAGAATTTCACTGAAATTCCAGAGCATTCACTGACTTCTCCTACCATGCAATAAAACTAGGGCCCCTACCACACTACCATATAATCCAGATCATCAAAGCAGAAATTGAATGCGATTTCTGCTTCTTGGCAGGTGGTTGGACTGGATGGCCCATGAGGTCTCTTCCAACTCTACTATTCTATGATTCTATGATTCTAAATCAATTCTGCATTATTTGCTTTGAACTAGATTATATGAGTTACACTGCCATATAACCCAGTTCAAAGCACATAATCTGGATTTTATATGGCAGTGTAGAAGGAGCCTGGGTTAACTGATTTTGTCCTACCACACAGACCTGAATTCCCTCAATGATGTCTGGATGTCCAGTGAGCAACATCTTATTCAATGTGGTGTATAGGACCAATATAAAGAGACCCCCAGTGTTCTAATCCAACACCAAACGTCTATACAGGCTTTCTTCCATGTCTTGTTAAAGCTGCAAATGCTGCAGATAGTAATTGAGGTCCCTGACTCTGGAATAAAAATATATACTCTGCTACTGAACTTTGCAAAACTTGCTACTTGGCTGGGAGCAAGATAAATAATGAAATAATTTAGTTGAGCAGAAAACTGTGTCCTGCATATTCAGATAATTTGGAGAATTTAACAATAAGAATTCTCCACTTTTCATTTACTGAACAATCTTTGTAACTATCCATTTGCTGTTGTACTTGTAGTGAATCCAAACTGAAATACATCACTCTTATATTAACCTCTTACAAAGGAGACATTTGAAAAATGAATGAGTCATACAAGTTGGAAAGGCAGAAAGAAAATAGCTATAGATGAGTGACAAATTTCTTTTAAGAAGTTGCACAATGAGATCCCAAGCATTAGGACAGCATTTCCCAGCCTTACAATGCCCAGATGTGTTGGAGTCCCACCATTTTTAGATAACGATTCAGTTATGGCCTAGTTAGCCTCAAATTCAAGGTTGGACGAATGCTACTTTAAAAGCATAAAAGGATGTTTAATATAAAACAGTAATAAAGTGTTCTCTACCAAGGTTAACCATGACAACCTTCATGCAATTATCTATAAGTCCCATGGCTGGCATCAAACACATGTTTTGAATGATGAGCTAATTAATGACAACTTAATTAAACAATTTCAAACATTAGTGTTCATGATAGTCAATTCATTTTCCATTTTCTAACACCTAATATTATCAAATTAACTTTCAATTTTGATATTTCTAACTCTGATCATTAATACTAGCCAGTTTAACCTGGTGCAAATATGCCCTAGAGCAGCCCCAGATCTGATGTGTTTGTATCAAATCTAAGGTCATTGTTCAAATGGATGAAAAGTACATCTGCTCTGCTGGAGTGGCCCATATTTCACCTCATCGGTGTCACTGCCACCGTTTCTCCTAACTTCTCACAAAACTCCATCTGGAGTTCTGGCATGTCTGTGGAAAACCACAGACATGCAACCAGCATGAAGGAGCAGGACTGATCTGCTTTTGTACTTCCTGTTCATGTGGGTTCACAATTTTTACATTGGCAGAGGTGACATGACCAGCGAGAAGGGGAATTCCTCCTCCATTCTAGTTGTGTTGGTATCCCATTCAGATGTCAGCAGAGGCTTCTGCAATGGTCAGGAGCTTTCACAGAACTCCATGGCTGACTGGGAGTGATGGCATCAGATTCTGATAAATGCAGGGAAAGGATAATGGTGCCAGTGTCCAATCTGGACCACAAATTGGGCCAAATCAGACCCAGTATAGCTGGCTAGACTGTCCCAAAGCCACAGGATACTCTAGAGTTTCCAGAAAACTCCAGAATATCCTTGAATTTTGCGCAAAATGTGACAAATTGAGTTTTAATTTAAAAAATGGGATACTCACCAGAAGTCATTGTACATTATGAAGACAGCCAATCTTCCATTTAAGTGATTCCAGGAGTTTTTACAAGTGTATGCAAGCCCTATGGCTGTGCTGATTGGTTCTTAGCTCTCTTTTACTCCAATAGAATTACAGAGGTGAAGTAACAACAAAATGAAAGAAAGATTAATCTTGTATATTATGTGTAAGATTAACACATGCAGAGCCAGTCCAACAATGAGGCGAATTAAGCAGTCGCTTCGGGCGCAAAACATACGGGGGCGCAGTCGAGACTGCTTTTTCTGTTGATTTCTTGTAATTTGTAAAATCTTAATGTAATTTGATGTTTAATAGGCTTTTCCTTAATCCCTTATTATCCAACATTTTCACTTATCCAACACTTTTATTTTTCAGTGATTGGTTTGGGGGGGAGGTGCCAAAATTCTGTTTGCCTACACTTGAAAAATACCTAGGGCTGGCTCTGAACAGATGCATTCATTTTGTAGTAGTTGTGATCTTGAAACCTGCACACATATACAAGAGTGAACAGTTGATGCAATATATAAAAATAGATCAAGAAAACAAGTAGTCAGAATATAGTATTTTATGAGCATACTATATTGATCCATCAGCCTTGGTTCTTACAAACATTATGTGGATTCTGAGGATAAGAAGCAGATATTGGACAGAGTTACATATCTGAAACAGTACAGGATGATAGTTACAGTTGCTAGAAATTATTTTTGTGTCATCTTTAAGATTTCCTTGGGCACAAAGACTAATTTTAGCAACCATGATGAGCATTCATTCCAGAAAAAAAAATGTTTCCATTAATTCTTTTCCATATTCAGAAGGAATAGTTGACATACATGAAAGCAGCATTACATATTGAGTACCCTATGGGGATTATGTTGTATTTGGGAAGTGGAAAAGCAGTGAGTGGTTTGCTTTCTTTCAAAGGGAGAACTATAGGAATCTTGAGGTCCATTTTCCAGGTCAACAAGGTTCATTGTATGGTCACAAAGCTTTAAAGCTAGAAAATCTGCCCTTAATTCAAGGCCAACACTTATATTTCCTTCAATGCAACACTAACATATGTACATTTGCAATAATTTTCATTCTGTTCTAACAATGCTATGCTATACATGTTCATGAAGAGGTAAATCACATTGAGTTTAATGAGGCTAACTGCCAAGTTCTTTTAAAAACAGCCTAAATCAAGTACTGTAAAATATTTCTTTTTGAAGTGAGGCAGCTTGATCAATGTATGGCTTTTAAACAAATCTTTTCTTTCCCTTAGGAGTGTTGTTTGGAGTTTATTTCCATTATCTCTTCTTTGCCAACTCTTATTTGATTAAATATTGGCTTCTTGTATGCCGTCTATTCCTTATCTACACTTTGTTGAGGAAATTTGGATAGTTCCACAGCATGTCTTATGGAATATCCAGAACCAATTAACCAGATAAGTAACACAGCCCTTCCCCCATTCTGTCTGTAACATACAAATTCATCTCTAATGAATTTCCCTAAAAGTAATGCACTGTACAAAAATTTGTAATGAATGAGCAGGTATAATCTCTGAAAGGGTAACTGTGACTGCCATATATTTCCAGTTGTGATAAATGGGCAGGAGGTTTCAACAATGTTTTGATTTCTAGTGATAGTGGAAACCATTTTTTTTTTCAGATTTCAAAATTTCAGATTAGGCTTGGGATATGAGATAAATAGAACAGTCAGTGACATCAGTAGCTTTGATTTCACCCAGTGTAGAAATTCATTGTGTCGTTCTATTTGGCCTTTTTCCCGCTGCAGTTATTTTAATGTCACCCTCCTCTGATGGTGTCACCTGGTGTGATATGCACTATTCACACTTTCTAGTGACATCTATGAAGATAGTTTCTGAAATGGTCCAAATGGAAGCAATCTGTTATCTGAAATGTCAGATTAAGATTCTCACTAAATCCTGTGATCAGTGCATAAGCCTAATTATTAATAACCTAAAAATATTGATATGCTCTTTCTCTTTAACTCATTGAACCACTTGTTTTTAATCCACTTCCCATTATATACATAGAAATATTTTTTCTTGCTTTAGCTTGCAGGATTATTTCATTTCTCTATGCAAGTATATTGGTTCTATACTCAAGATGAGATAGAAATAAAGGTTTTTCACAAAATGATTTTTTGACAATATTCACCTTTTTTGCAGTTTATGACAATACAATGATGAATTGTCTCACAGTAATATCCACTGAAGGCATGAAAGGTTAATAACTCATTTAAACATTCATTACATGTCCCTATCAAAGTCATCTTAATTTCACAAAGACATCTAAGTTTCTCTTCAGGGAAACTCTCTCTCAGGATTTGAGTGTGATTCTTTATTAACAAAATGGCAAGTGCAAAGTTACATGTCAAAACCCTGACTGATGATGCTGTAAATTGGTTCTTTCTCCAAAGCAGAAGACTTTAAATTACTACTTTTTTAAAGGTGTGCTCCCTCAAAGGCAATTAATGTGTCAGTTGTCAGTCAGGATTATTTAATTTCCCGGTGAGGTCTACCAAAATGGGTGCAGTGGATTGACAAAAAGAACATGAGAGTTCTAATAGGGCTGCTGATTGTGTACCTTTATCTCATCTAAAATTGAAGGAGCTATGGCTCACAGAAGCTATAACATTTGACATGTTCTTTAGTAGTAACAACACATACCTCTACTTTGCTTGGAGCAATTTATCTCTAGAGATTGTTAACCTTTCTAACCCAAAAGCAAAGAGAATGTTTAATTGTTATTTAGAATACAATAAGTGGCAATAGCTATTTTTTGACGAGGTCTGTTCTCTAATAAACAATTTCGGTTCCCACATGGTTAGTGTAATTATGAAAGCATTTCTAGTAATATAAAATTTGGCTCTGCAGAGATTGTGCATAGAATATAAAGGACGCAAACCTACTAAAAGACTATGTACCTTTCAAAGCAATGCATTTACTCACAAAATGAGTCTTAGAATATTTCTCTCTTTAACAAATGTACAGTACGAGCAAGAAATACATGGCAAAAAAACTCAGACTCACCTTGAATTGACTTCTAGCTGTCCCCACAACATTCTATTGCTTCCAGTATCAGAAATTAAACCAACAAGTCAGTAAATACTTGCTAGAAAGCAACTCCAAAATAGCCCAGATCTTCGCAGATGTGTGAACAGTTGTATTGGGTCAGACTCAGACAGGTCTGCTCTCCAGACAGGACATGAACACCTTCATCCTTGCCCTGTGCTCATCAGTACATTGAAAAGAGGATAAATTGTGCCTGTTTCATCATCATTATAACTTCCAGTCAATATCAGATCTCCATGCACAATCCTGGTCATAGTGAGCACCCCATTCTGACATCAACAGAAGTGCTAACATGAACAGGAATAAAGAGGGGAAATACCATAGTGACAGAGACACGAAGGGTTAGTTGATGATCCAGCAAGGCCCATGCAGTCTTGGCCCAACTGAACCATATGGACACTAACTTGGCAGTGCAGCAGGTTCAGCCAATCTAGATCATTTCTGCTCTGGTCTGGCTATGGATTTACCAGCCAGTATAGACTTGTCTTCAATCCCTAAAAGAGGAAGGTTAAGCTCTAGAGAGTCCTGCTGTGATGTGGTTGTGGATTTCAGACTTTGGCACTTGAAAGTTGGGTCTGTAGTCTGAAGACTATATCTAAGAAGTTTGTACTGGTTAAGTACACTTATTTGGGAAGCCAAAATGCCCCAGAATTCAAAATTGTCTACATGGGTAACTGAATTAGAAGCACCTTTGCTTTCTGATGGCACAAAATAATTTAAAATATTGTTTAAAAAAATACCTTCAGGCTACATGAAACATAAATAGATTTTGGATTTTGATTGGGTCTCATCTCCAGGTGTCCAAGCTGGGTTCAGAAAAGGCAGAAGAATGAGAGACCAAATTGCCAATACCCACTGGATAATGGAGGAAGCCGAGGAGTTTCAGAAAAACATCTACTTCTGCTTTATTGACTATTCTAAAACCTTCAACTGTATGGATCATAATAAACTGTGGCATGTTCTTGGTGGTATGGGGATACCAAGTCACCTTGTCTGTCTCCTGAGAAATCTGTATAAAGACCAAGTAACCATAGTAAGAACAGACCACGGAACAACAGACTGGTTCAAGATTGGGAAAGGAGTACGACAGGGCTGCATACTTTCACTCTACCTATTCAACTTGTACGCAGAACATATCATGCAACGTGCGAGGCTTGACGATTCCAAGGCCAGAATTAAAATTGCTAGAAAAAACATTAACAACCTTAGGTATGCAGATGATACCACTCTGATGGCCGAAAGTGAGGAGGAGCTGAGGAGCCTTATCACCAAGGTGAAAGAAGAAAGTGCAAAAGCTGGGTTGCAGTTAAATGTCAAGAAAACCAAGATCATGGCAAGCACACCTATTGATAACTGGCAAATAGAGGGAGAAAATGTGGAGGCAGTGACAGACTTTATATTTCTAGGCGCGAAGATCACTGCAGATGCAGACTGCAGCCAGGAAATCAGAAGACGTTTACTTCTTGGGAGGAGAGCAATGGCCAACTTTGATAAAATAGTGAAGAGCAGAGACATCACACTGGCAACGAAGGTCCGCATAGTCAAAGCAATGATATTCCCCATAGTAACCTATGGTTGCGAGAGCTGGACCATAAGGAAGGTTGACCGAAGGAAGATAGACGCTTTTGAACTCTGGTGCTGGAGGAAAATCCTGGGACCG
Source organism: Anolis carolinensis (assembly GCF_035594765.1). NCBI lineage: Eukaryota > Metazoa > Chordata > Lepidosauria > Squamata > Anolidae > Anolis > Anolis carolinensis. The sequence goes on along the minus strand of NC_085845.1, from coordinate 128,626,274 downwards.
CAAGAAGATCCAACCAGTCCATCATCCGGGAAATAATGCCCGGCTGCTCACTGGAGGGAAGGATATTAGAGGCAAAGTTGAAATATTTTGGCCACATCATGGGAAGACAGGAAAGCTTGGAAAAGATCATGATGCTAGGGAAAATGGAAGGAAAAAGGAAGAGAGGCCGACCAAGGGCGAGATGGATGGACGGTATCCTTGAAGTGACTGGGTTGACCTTGAAGGAAATGGGGGCAGTGATGGCCAACAGGGAGCTCTGGCGTGGACTGGCCCATGAGGTCACGAAGAGTCGGAAACGACTATGCGACTGGGCAGCAGCATCTCCAGGTAACTCGTTGGTATATGCAAATATTCCAAAATCTGAAATCCAAAATACTTCTGGTCCGAAGCGATTCAGATAAGGGATACACAACCTGTAATGCAGTGTTCTAGGTAAGAAAAGGTTTCATCTTTATTTCAAGTCATAAATAGTATATATGAGCTGGATCTTAATGACAAACTATTCTGAACAAATTGAAAGTCTTGCTGCATCTATGGGTATTTATTCCTAAATTTCTATGCATCAGTTTTGTGAAATACTACTGATATTTCCCATAGTACATTTTAACATAGCTTGAAATGGCAAGATTATCCACAGATGTTACACAAGGGAAACATAATACGTGCAAGGAAATAGATCATTAATGTTACACAAATTATCCCAAAGCAGTAAGCAGTGTGGTGATGTGAAGTTAAAATGTGTGGGCTTTTTTATTAGAATGGATTTTTCTTCTAATGCTCAAGCAGATCAAATAAAAATATGGATAAATCAAAGAATGAAACAAGACATTTCCTAGCACAAATACAAAGAATGGATTAAGCACACATTTAAATTATTCATTTGTATGTGTTTGTTACGGATGTGAAATAAAATGACAGCAACACAAATTAAAAGGATGTTTCCTTGGCTGAAAAGATGGATTGACTAATTTATCCCAGAAGATGCTACAACATGTCGGAGAATATATTCATTACCAGTTTAAGTGGGATTTTAATGAATACAGGCAAATAAGTTGCATACATAGAAATGAAATCCCAACCTGGGAAACATCCTACATTTGATATGTAATTTATTCTGCTTATCTATGAAAATGTTTCTCACATCTGCTGAGAATATCAAGGGATGCTTGTCCCTTCTACCTGAATCACTGATCATAGGAGGGCCTTGTTTCTGTCTGGGTTCTCTCCCCTTGGGGACATTGCCTATAACTATTTTTTCTTAGATTTAGGAAGGAAGTAAACACATTTTTATTTCATCAGCACAGCTTCACTCATTTTTATTGACTTATGAAGTTGATGCTGGTTTAAAATTAAAGTACTAGCTTCATAAAATGCATTTTTGCATGCAAAAATGCCCATTATTTTTTATTTAATAGTATAAAGAAGCATCCAGTTTAAGGCAACATTAAAAGTTTAACAAAGGATTTGAAAAACCATCAGGATATAAGACATATTAAAGAAGTTAAGAGGATGCACACATGGGAGAAAAATAAAACCATCAGCCCTCTCTACATTCACAGGTTTGAGTTTTGCAGATCTGATTATTTCTGGATTTTATTATAATGCTCTCTGTCGCAATCTCAAGGGTGCATATACACTGTAGAATCCATGCAGTTTGACACTAGGGGCTGGGAGGTGAGCGTAGGTGGGCTCTAGGAAACTGAAGAGCCGGAATCAGTGTGAGGATTGACCCCAGGATCATGTAACCAGAAGTCAATCCCAATAGGGCCCAAACCCGGAAAATCTAGACCTTACATTAAGGTCTGTATCTTTCCTGATGTCTAATTAATTCACAGTAACTTGGGGAAACCCAGTTTACTCTGAATGAATTTGGGTTTACATAAGGCATCATTTGGATGCCTCAGGTAAACCAAATATGGGTCCCGTGTTTGGGTCTGTCTGGAAGAGCCTGCAATGGTCAACCTTTGCTGGAGATTGTCCACAGGGTCATGAGAAAGAACCTAGAGATTCCTGCTGCTGCTGCTCAGTCGTTCAGTCGTCTCCGACTCTTCGTGACCTCATGGACCAGTCCACTCCAGAGCTCCCTGTCGGCCATCACTGCCCCCAGTTCCTTCAAGGTCAACCCAGTCACTTCAAGGATACCGTCCATCCATTTTGCCCTTGGTTGGCCTCTCTTCCTTTTTCCTTCCATTTTCCCCAGCATTGTGATCTTTTCCAAGCTTTCCTGTCTCCTCATGATGTGGCCAAAATACTTCAGCTTTGCCTCTAATATCCTTACCTCCAGTGAGCATCCGGGCATTATTTCCTGGAGGATGGACTGGTTGGATCTTCTTGTGGTCCAAGGCACTCTCAGGATTTTCCTCCAGCACCAGAGTTCAAAAGCGTCTATCTTCCTTATGGTCCAGCTCTCGCATCCATAAGTTACTATGGGGAATACCATTGCTTTGACTATGCAAACCTTCGTTGCCAGTGTGATGTCTCTGCTCTTCACTATTTTGTCAAGGTTGGGCATTGCTCTCCTCCCAAGAAGTAAACGTCTTCTGATTTCCTGGCTGCAGTCTGCATCTGCAATGATCTTCGTGCCTAGAAATATAAAGTCTGCCATGTTTTCTCCCTCTATTTGCCAGTTATCAATAGGTGTAGTTGCCATGATCTTGGTTTTCTTGACGTTTAATTGCAACCCAGCTTTTGCACTTTCTTCTTTCACCTTGGTGAAAAGGCTCCTCAGCTCCTCCTCGCTTTCGGCCATCAGAGTGGTATCATCTGCATACCTAAGGTTGTTAATGTTTCTTCCATCAATTTTAACTCCGGCCTTGGATTCCTCAAGCCCCGCATGTCGCATGATGTGTTCAAGTTGAATAGGGAGGGTGAAAGTATGCAGCCCTGCCGCACTCCTTTCCCCAATCTTGAACCAGTCTGTTGTTCCGTGATCTGTTCTTACTGATCTAGATTCCTAGATTCCTAGATAGATGTTTTTAAAAGTAACATTTTGAAAATTCGCATTATTTTCTGCTTTTTGGGAGGTCTTGCTCTCTTAATCACAGCAAATGTGGAGGCTGACTCTACATCTTTATAATTAATGAAAACTATCTGGTTTAAAATAAGGCAAAATCAGCAGCTTTATTCTTTTAATTATGTTTAGCTAAATTCAGATACTCACAGCTTGTGTTGATTAGAATTTGAAAAGAATGTTGCAATTTAAAGGAGAAAATCCAGTCAACAGCTCAGCATGCAAAAGTTCAAAGGTTCTTAAGAACTCACTAAACAACACACAGTACAAGCAAAGTGATTACTGAGTTTTCTTATGCAGATATTTATTTTATCTCTGTGACCTACTCCAGGTCAGCATGCTGTCTATATGATCTTCTTCCAGTCAAAAGCATTGAAATGGGAGACCTAGTAAGTGTTTGTGGTTTGCAGTGGAGGAAAAAAAAATCAATGGGGGAAATGACAAAACCTTTTAAACTTGTTCTTTAAAATGTCTTAGTCACAGTTTACCTTTAACATCTCCAAAGGATTTTTAAAATAATACTTCAGTCCTAAAATCTATTTTATATTATTAATGGTTACCCAACCACTTCATTTATTCACCTGGAGCTTTTGAGAGAAAAAGCAATATTTAGACTATTTTGCTATTCAAAAGGATCAAACCAGAGAATCATAAGTCTTTGGTTTTGTTGTGTTTGGGATTTTGTCATGAAAACTAATGAATATCTTTAACAGCTCTCTCTAACTATGCAAAGAATGTTATTTTACGCAGTGTATTAAAACCAACCATTGTGAAGCTAGATTGCAAAGATACACTACAGAATATTTTGAGTAGTAGTAAATATTTTAAAAATTTTCATTTCATGTCTGCAAGAATAACAGCATAATACTCAATTTCATAAGATTGTAAATATGTGCTAAAAGCCACTTGAGATCCATGGGCAAACTAAAACCTTTTTATTCAGACAGGTTTTAAAGAAGGAAGTTTTTAAGATCCAGTCAGGGGGTGCTGTAGTTTTAACTTTGAATATGTTTTTCATCAAGTTTTTAAGGATTTTAACTATTAATACCATTAATATTTAATTCTATTTTCATGTTTGTATATTTTTAGGGTTGCATTGCATGGGTTTTATTGTAAGTCCCTTTGAGTATTCTTTGTAGAAAGAGAAAGCGGTGTATAAGTAAACATGATAATACTTATTTATACTTATATTATTGATAATAAGAACAACAACAATAGCATACTATAATCCAGTTCTGGTGCTAGGTAATGCAGATCTACTTTCCACCTCATCCCTTTGGAAGGGGAAACCATGGGTAACTGTCCCTTTAAGGGAGAGAATTGCCCCCTTTGGAGTCCTGTCTCCCTATCACATTCACACATGGATACTTAAAAGCTGGCAATACATTCATGTTACATTAATCACAAGGGCAGTATTACTTTTTTTAATCAAGAGAAACTACAGTATCCGAAAGCCAAGAGATCCCTTGCCTTGCCTTGCCCAAAGCCCTTTACATTAAAGAAGACTGACACCAGTTTAAAACCACTTCTTTCCATGAAATCCTATGGTTCTATGCCAAACCACATAGGATTCAAGAGACTGTGTTCCTGGTTAAAACCATTGCTTTCCACAAAATCCTATTGATCTGCACCAAACCCCATAAGATATGAGAGACAGTGCTCCAGGTTAAAATCATTTATTTCCATGGGATTCTATGGTTCTGCATCAAACCCCATAGGATTCAAGAGAGAGAGATCCAGGTTAAAACCATTGTTTTCCATGGCATCCTGTTGTTCTGCACCAAACCCCATAGGATACCAAAGACAGCGGACGATTGGGCAATGAAACAGATGGTTTCCCATCTGTTTTTCAGTTGTAAAGATGGGAGTAAAGTGTGATAAGAGATAGGAACTCTGAACACAATGGCTGGCCCATGTTCAGAGTTTCTTCCTTTCAGGATATTTCAACCTCTTTTCAACCCTGGAACATGTGATAAACTCTGTGCCTCTCCATGCTTGAAAAGAGTCTGAAGTGTCCTATGAGGGAGAAATTTGTCAATGTGATAAGGTTGGATAGCTGGAGTTCCCTCCTTTCAGGACACTTCTCCATCTTTTCAACCACAGAGGGCTATGCATGACAACTGGATAAACTCAGTGCCTCTCCATGCTTAAAAAGAGGCTGAAGTGTCCTACGCGGGGGAAATTTGTCAATGTGATAACCAGCCATGAAATAACAAGACCCAATGTTGTGGTTAAATTTAGCCTTGATCCGTGAAGGACAGAAGTCAAAATGGAGGCTCGTAGCTTTTGCTCCATCTCTTCCATTTTCCCCCTTCCCTTTAGTTAAAACTTTAAAGGTAATAACTGTGAACCGAGAGACAGGCATCTCTCCCCCCTCCTCAGTTTCTACAGTTTCCTCCTGATGTCTGCAGTTGATTGCCCACCACCGACAAAATTAAACGTTCTGGTCCTCAAGCACTCCAGGGTCAAGAGGGGTCTCCTTGCAGAATCCAGCTGAACTTTCATCTGGAGCCTGCAGGATTTTGTAAAGCATATGGATGTTAAGAGCTTTGGGTTCACACAGGGAAAGCTGGTCAAAATTGCCCTGTGGAATGCTACCAACACCACCTTCCCTGCTTCACTATTGGGGTTTTAATCAAAACTCAAGTGGGGAACACGGTTTTTCTTTTCTTTAGCAGAGATGGCTAAAGGCCTTGTAAACCTTCAGTTCTCATTATTGAACCATGACATTTAAAGTGATGTCAAATTGCAGTAATTCTACAGTGTAGATGCACCTTATGACTACTGACAAGCATATTAATGAATACTGTTCAAAATGGCTACCTATTATGTGTACTATCAGAGACAATCTCCTTCATGAATTTGTCTAATATTTTTGTTAAAGCCATCCCTGGCCCGCCCTTAACTCTGGCTATATCTACTGGGCTCAGCTACTGGTATCAGTTGTTGTGTTTATGTTTTATGCTGTTTTAAATGTTTTTATGGGATTATGCCTTAATTATGTAAAAGTATTTTATGATGATGCATTTTACTAGGCTTGGTCCCCATGTAAGCCGTCCCGAGTCCCTTTGGGGAGATGGGGCGGAAAATAAGAATAAAGAAGTTGTTGTTGTTGTTGTTGTTGTTCTTCTTCTTCTTCTTCTTCTTCTTCTTCTTCTTATTATTATTATTATTATTATTATTATTATTATTATTATTATTATTATCCATTTTAGCAACCTCAGTCTGTGGAAGAAAATTCCCCAGGCAAATAATCTTTGCCTTTTTACTAAAAGCCTACATATTCTTCCTCATTTCCATGCATAACCATTAAAGAGAATGGAATGGGGCATTTGAGATTGGCAGAGAAGTTTAGCATGTAAGCATCAGTTTTACTGTCGAGCATCAAGAGTACTGAAGCAGATAGCTGATGTAGTTGAAAGAACAATGACTCATTCTTCTTGTTCTTGTCTTCTCCGATTCAGTTCCTCTGATCAGTTCCAATTAATAGATGAAGAATGAATCAAGTGTCCTAACACAGACAAATCCATGTCAGTGCTTTTTCATCTCTAGACCCCTGATGTTGACTGTCAGCTGGTGACATGAGTAGTCTACAATTCTAAGTGCAATTCTGAATGACACTATGCTTTCAGTATCTGTAAAAAATAGTTAGCTATATATTCTTCCATGTCTTCTGACTCCCACATCCATTAGTATCACTAACAGGAAATATACTAGTCATTGTATATTTTAAATAATAAGACTGCTGTATTGGATGGTTGACTGTCTCTCAGACTTTTTTCTGTGCTTCATCTTCTGCCATCAGTCCTGGTCTTCATAGAAATAGTAGATACATCAAGAATATCTTTGCTGTGACATTTCCAAGCTTGTTATTTCTGTACAACAAATGAAATATTTCCTAGGGCATAGACCTTGTCTTTATGAAATACCTGGAATGGTAGTAGAACATGGAAGCAATCAATGGCAATCCTAAGACCTCTTCACACAGTCCAAAATTCGACAGAGGAGGTGTATGTGTGTGTGTGGGAGAGGGGGGGGTTGTCTTTTTGTCCTTCAGCCACAAAGCCCACCAGCTTTCACTACACTCCAGAAAAGTATTTCTGGAGTGGCTCTTTGGCCTAACCGGAAAAAAACCCCTGCTGCCAACAAAAAATTGCTAGCTGTGGACAATAGGAGACTCCCCATCTTTTCATTGGGAAAGATGGGTCATGCCGGCTTAAACAGGCTTCCCCTCATGTGATGAGGTAGGGGGAAGCCAGGATGCTACGGGTCATGGGGCAATAGGTCCCCATGCCCCCTGGGCAGGCACTGCCAAAATTTCTGTGATCCACAGCGGTGTTGTATCCCAGCCTACACCTGAGCTGTCAGGTGAGCCTGAGGTTGGGCCTGTTCAGCCTGTGATTGTGCCTGCACCTGACCTGTCAGATGAATCTGGGTTGGGGCCTAGGATTCCCATGCAGCCAGAGTTGGATGAAGCTGCTGTTTCTGGACAGCCAGAGCTTGTTCTTGAGAATTCTGGGAGCAAGCATACCATGGTTTCAAGCAGGCAGCTTGAACCGCATTCCTTAGGAGAATCAAGGTCGAACTTTCCCTTGGCAGATGGGCATTCCAGTTGTGATAAGAGTAATGAGGTTGACAGAAAGAAAGCAATATGTCAGCAGAGACAAGAAAGGGAGGGTCTGAGAAGGACCAGACAGTTGCTAATGAGAAAAGGTTTTGAGCAAACTGCCCACTGAAAGAGTCCTTGATTTCAGCTTTAAGAGGAACCACTTCTGAGAGAGATTTTCAGAGGTGGTAACTTTGTTCATCGAGAGTGTTGTTCCTGTTCACAAACTCATGTTTCATGCTTCACGGAATCTTGTTTCATGTTCCTGTGGACTTTCATGCCAAGTTCATGTAGCCTTGTATCTTGAGTTCTGTTCTAGTTCTTGTTCTTTCTCTTGGGGAATTTTGGATTATCCAGTCATTTTTCCTGAAGGTTTTGCAGTTTGGATCCCTTGTTCTAGTCAAAGATCCTGTTCTTTGTTCCAGTTTTGTTCCTGTTACTTAAACTAATACTGATACCTTGTTGAATTTTATTTTTGTGCTTGATTTTCATGGACCCTTGCTTCAATACTCTTGTAGCTGGTGGACTAAAACCTTGTTTCATTGACTTTGAAATTTGATTTGCTATTGCTTACATATATTCTTCAATAAACAACTTGCTTTTCTTATAGTCTGGTCATAAGTTGTCTCTGCAGTCTAGGGGTGCAACAAGTGGTACTGGCGGATTCCAGTGGCATGTGTGACAAGGTCCCTACTCACACAGTTTAATGGATTTCTATTACAAGTATCCCTTATCCAAAATGCTTGAGATCAGTGGTGCTTTAGATTCTTTTTTGGATTTTGGAATGCCTGTATATTTGTGTGTGTGTGTTTGTGCGCACACGCATATGTATTCAGCCTCACATTTTCCAGCATCACATAGAAGGGGGGAAGGAAGGATCTGAGATGACGTGGGGCAGCCTGAGCAAGAATTATAAAGAGGAAAGAGAACTGGAAAGAGCCCTTAACCCAGTAACTCTCCCTCCTCCCCAATTAACCATGAGGAAGAAAAACAAAGGAACCCCCACCTCAGGAAAACACCCCTCCCACCCCTCACAGAAAAAGGGGGGAGAAGGAAAGGACAGGGAAGAATGAAAAGGCAAAGAATAAGAATAGAAAGGTAACCTCCATTCCACTTATTTGTCACCCACCACCTACCACTCACCTTGCCAGCCCCCACCAAAGAAGAATAGTGAGAAGGGACCAAGGAAAAGGGGGGTGATTAAACTTACCTTGCATAAATTCACACTTTCTGCCATTTTACAGATCAGTCTCTTTCTAGTCTCTTATTCCATCTGAGAGATGAGTGAGCAGGAGCACTGCAACCACTTCCTCAGAGGTGGAAGTTGATGGCTGGTGGCAAAATAACAAACAAAACAAAAACAGTTTTCTGGAGGTTTTTTGATTTCCAGTTAAGAGAGGTTGAACCATATCACATGAACCTACTATCCCATGGCATCTGCATGATCAGGCATAATGGCAACTTGCCAGGATAATCAGCCTCACTATTCCAGACATCCATAAGAATGCCACTGTGACAATTTGCTACTTTGTGGTCCCATACTTTCTGTTATAGACATAACTCTGGCCTCTCAAAAGCCAGTTATTCTTTTTTTTTTTTAAGGTACGAGATAATTCTAGTGAAGGTAAATAATTTTTCTTTTAAAAATCCTTTCACTCTATGGAGATTCCTTCTTTGGAGGCTTTTAAGCAAAGGCTGGATGGCCACCTGTCGGGGGTGCTTTGAATGAGATTTTCCTGCTTCTTGCAGGGGGTTGGACTGGATGGCCCGTGAGGTCTCTTCCAACTCTATGATTCTATGATTCTATCAATTATTGCAAGTGGAAGATCAGGACAGTGGAAGAGCAAGACAATCCTGGCATGCTAGCACAGAAGTGACTCGGGTTTCATCACACCACACAAGTTATGGAACCAAGGCATAATCAAGAGCTTTTAACAGATTTACTTGTCAATAGCAGGGAAAATAGTAGACTGGCAAAGAGTTGTATACAGGGTCATCTGATAGGAACAAACTATGTGATGTTGGGCATGTGATGCTCTCATCTTCAGAAGAAGACAATGGTAATCTCCACCGAACAGATCTTGCAATGAAAATCTCATGCTAGGTTTAAGAGTCACTATAATTTAAAAATGACACACAACACATACTTAGTAGGCTTGATCGATCCACGAAAAATTTGATTCTAAACTCGTTTCAAAACTAGAGGGGGGCAGCTTTTCGTTTCTGATGGTATTTCCGAATTTGGCCCCCCAAAAAATTCGAAATTAACGAAAATTCGTTATTTTCTAAATTAATTCGTTAATGGCGGACGCGCATGCGCAATTCCCAAAAACAGCACAGAGGGAGAGGACTTTACAGGACTCTCCCACCCTCATTTTTTGAGTGATCTTCTTCCAACTTGGTACAGTGGTAGAACACATTTAACACTGATAGCTCACCAAAATTTGGAACGTTTCCCTTATCCTCTGATTTTTGGCGAATTTTCATAGCTTTTATAATAAACCATTTTTTAATAATGGCAGAAATCTGTTCCTGGTTTGAAAGTCTTATTTCCTGTTAAATTGGGTTGTCTTTACTGTGAAAGTCATTGTTCTACTTCAGAAACTTTGTTTTTGTGGCTGAAACTTTGTTAAATTGGTGTGTGTGTGATATATACTGTGTATATAGTCCCTGCATAATGTGTGTGTGTGTGTGTGTGTGTGTGTGTATAGGTAAAGGTAAAGGTATCCCTTGACGTTAAGTTCAGTCATGTCTGACTCTGGGGGTTGGTGCTCATCTCCATTTCTAAGCCCAAGAGCCAGTGTTGTCCATAGACACCTCCAAGGTCATGTGGCCGGCATGACTACATGGAGTGCCATTACCTTCCCGCCAGAGTGGTACCTATTGATCTACTCACATTGGCATGTTTTCAAGCTGCTAGGTTGGCAGAAGCTGGAGCTAACAGCGGGCACTCACTCTGCTCCCGGGATTTGAACCTGGGACCTTTCAGTCTGCAAGTTCAGCAGCTCAGTGCTTTAACACACTTCGCCATCGGGGCTCATGTATATATAATATACATACACATACACACAATGTGGAGAATATGTGGAAAGGTAGATAGATAAGTTGGGAGCCACAGCGAAGGCACCTTCCTGGGAGCAAGGTCTAATAATAATAATAATAATAATAATAATAATAATAATAATAATAATAATAATCCCTTACAATATCCAAGATGGCTCACTGCTACAGAATCTTGGGAGGTTTAGTTTGATATGGTACCATTATTGGCAGAGAAAGCTAAGCTGTAGGAGTTGAAATCCAATCATTTATCCTCCCTATAGAATCAATTTTATATGCATTTTTAGCTACAGAAAAGCTAAAATCAGGACAGTAAAAGAACAACACCCAGAAAATGGGAATTCCAGACAGGAAACAATCAGGGCCAGCTAATACCTCCCAACAAAGGATTCCCCCAGGTAGGAAGCAGCCAGGCTTTGAAGCTGCAAGGCTATTCAATGCTAATCAAGGTGACCAATTGCAACATTCACACTTGCCTCCCACAGACAAGAGTTCTTTCTCCCACCCTGGACCTTCCACAGATTATTATTATTATTGCTAATTGAGAGACCATGAAGGCCAGTCATATAGAAAAGGAGGGTGACTTTGTTTTTGCCGTCCTTTTTCCCTTGGCGCCTGGCCAATGGCCTTTTCAACCGGTACCGTGGACTTCATCTCCCAGAATCCCTGGTCTTTGAACCATCCACGAGGGTTTCTGGGAGTTGGAGTCCCGAACGCCATCCATTGGCATTGCTGGAAACCGCTTGGGTCTTCAACTCCCAGAATTCATAGCCATTGAAGAAGCTTGCAAGCGTTTCTGGGAGTTGGAGTCCAGAATGTTTTGCTGGCTGAGGTCGGAGCACAGCCACAGAGGGTGGTTTTCCTCTGTCGCCATCCTGCTGCCTTGGGCTTCCGAGCGGCTGCCCTTTGCAGGAGGGAAAGGTGGAGGAAGGGTTTGGCTGGGCCTGCTGCCTGAGAAGGGAGGCGAGGCCTAGCCAGGCGCCAAGCACTGGCCTCACATAGGACGCCGTCCCAGGAAAGAGATGCCCTCCCGGGAAGGGGCGAGGAGGTAGCGGAGGAGGGCGGGTGTACATGGATATGGAGATGTGTGTGTGTGTATGCATGTGTATGTATGTCGGCTGTTGGGGAAGGGCGGAAATTGAGGCCTGGATGTGCAGCGGCCGCCTGGAGCCTCCGCGGCCTTTCCGGCTGCCGGGGAAGGCGGCAAAGTGTATGGGTCCGTGGGGGGCACCTGGAGGCCCGCAGAGAGTAGCCACCTTTCGGGTGGCTTTTTTTTTTTTGCAAAAGCTTTTTTTCCTAACGAAAAAAACGACGACATAACGAAAAACGGCCTCTCGCGATTCGAAACCACAATATCCAGACGTGTGGACAACCAATGCTTCAAAATTGCTTCAAAACAAACGAAAATAACGAATTAATAACGGTTAACGGGAAAAACGAATTATTTGAGCAAGCCTAATACTTAGTATCAACATGCTTCATTATTCACAAGATCACTGTGCCTCAGTATTTATTTAAGACCAAGACTAAGGACCTTATCACATAGGAGGGGGGATTCCCCAAGCATCGTAGTGAATCTGGCAGGGCCCGGAGGGGCCTGGCAGAGAGAACCCATTGGCCGTTTGAGCTGTTCAACAGTTGAACTCTTGTGGTGAAAGCTCCTTCCTTGGAAACATTTAAACAGAGGTTGGATGGCCATCTCTCAGAGATACTTTGATTGTGCTTTCCCTGCGTGTTGTAGCAATAGAAGACTTCCTATAGAAGTATGATGTTTTGTGTGTGTATGTGTGTAATCACATGATCCTTTTGACAGAGTGAAATAGAGTATCTATCAATCTGAGGAAACAACAATACTGGGGGTAATCAAAAATTTATACACATAAAAAGTGAAAATCTGTATGTGTGTATGTGGCATGGGTGTCCGCTCACACAGACAGACTCTGGCTATAGTTCCCAGTTCTGTGGAGCCACCAAGTCACTCCTTCCCAGGACAATGCAGGTTACAGAAAGCACATCCCAGTGTTCCTTTCTCTCTCCATTTGCATGACCCAGTCCATTGCCACTGCCTTAACCCTTTCCTACCCTTTCCTATGTCACATAGCAAACAGAGGAATTGATAAGCAACTGAACATACTAAAGAGGTTTGTGGAGAATTCACCATAATGTATAGAAATTGTAGGGACTGGGATGTATAGTTCACCTGTAATCTAAAAGCACTCTGAACTCCACCAACAATGGACCTGGGACTAGCTTGGCACACAGACCCAACATGATCAAATTTGCATACTGGCGGGTTTTGGAGGTGACGTCCAGAAGTTATATATAGTTCACCTGTATTCAGAGAACACTGAACCCATCTGATGACGGATCTGGACCAAACTTGGCACACAAATTCAACATGGCCAACTGGGAATACTGGTGGACTTGACTGACTTCTATCTCTGAAAATTATAGTTCACTTGTATTCCATGATCCCTCTGAACCCCACCAATGATGGATCTGGAACAAACATGGCACACAGACCAAACGTTGCCAGCTTGGGGTGATTGACTTTGGCATCAGAGAGTTATAGTTCACCCGTATTCAGAGAAAACCAAACTGAGCAAGTGATAGATCTGGACCAAGGTTGTTGTATGTTTTCCGGGCTGTATGGCCATGTTCCAGAAGTATTCTCTCCTGACGTTTCACCCACATCTATGGTAGGCATCCTCAGAGGTTGTGAGGTATGGAGATCTGGACCAAATTTGGCACATAGACCCAACATGGCCAACTATAAATACTGGCAGGCTTTGTGAGTGATTGACCTTGGAAACAGAAAGTTATAATTCACACACATTCAGAGAATACTGAATCCAGCAGATGATGGATCTGAACCAAGCCAAACAGACTCAAGATGGCCAACTGTGAATCCTGTCAGGTGTTTCAGGAAGATTGCCCTGGTAATTGGTGAGTTGTAATTCACCCTTGTCCATAGAACACTTAACCCAGTCGATGACAGATCTGGACCAAATTTGCCACAAAGACTCGACATGACCTACTTTGCATACTGGCAGGGTTTAGGGGTGATTGAATTTGCTTCCGGGAGTTATAGTTCACCCATATTCAGAAAACACTGAACCTAGCCAACATCATATCTGGACCAAACTTGGCACACAGACCCAACATGGACAACTGTGAATACTGCGGGAGATTTGGGAAGGTTGACCCAGGATTGTAGTTCACCCACATCCTTATGCATTTCCTAATGGGAACAATCATACAAAACAAAAGTAAAGACTGAGTTTTTTTTCCTAAAAAATAGTGTAACATATAAACATACTGATATTACCTAACATCCAAAAATAAACAAGGCCCTTTTCAAATAACCCAGGCATCGCTGGATACCCAAGCTAGTACTGAAATAATTTTTAAATGTTGATTTTCTTGTCTGTGAATGTCACAGACAGGAATATCAACATTTAAAAATTATTTCCTCTACTTGACACTTCTTAAATGCATATGATCAGTGTGTGTGTGTATGTGTGTATGAGAGTGAGGGAGAGAGAGAGAGAATGAGAATCAAAAACACCCTTCTTCATCTGCCAGGCTAAAACCATGCATCTTCAAAACAGACCCATTGAGTTTAATATCGCAGTAATGGAGCAGCAGGACACCCTCATAAAGCCCCAGGATTGCTTTTGTAAATGCACTGTGTACACTCTAAAGTGGAGGAAAGACCCATTATTATTGTTACAAATGCAGAGTAGATGGTATTTCAAATGGAAGAGAAGAGATTTTTATTAATACATAGCCTCTCTTTTCCTGTGATGGTTATTACTGGAGTCCTGTTACAATTGCCTGGAGTTTGCTTTTATTCATTTTCATGACAAAAAATGTTGTCACCCCTTTCATCCTCCTGTAATTTTGTTGCTTGCAAATGTCTTAATGCTCACTCTTGGAAGATAATAAGCAGCTACAGATTGTTTTCAAACCATTCTGGAGCAAAGTGAGAAAGAGAATTTAACACACAAACTAAGCCAAGGATTGTGAACTTTGAGAGTTTGCTGGTTTGTGTTAAGAATTTACAAGCTGCTCTACAACAAATCTCTATGAGGGGTACTGTTGTGGATGAGTCTCTGAGTAGTAGTAACAACAGGGAGTTGGAGAGTAGGCAGGCAGAAAGGTCTACTCGGGAATAAGATCCTATAGAAGAGCAACAGCAGAAGGAGATTCGGCAAATACTTACTGAACCCACTGATGAAGAGTCTTTTGAAGTGTTTGATGGGGGATGATGGGTTTGACAATGAAGCAGTTTCTATGAAGAGTGCTGGGAGGGTTAGAAGGCACGATCATCAAGTTGGCAGACGACACCAAACTGGGAGGGATAGCTAACACTCCAGAAGACAGGAACAGAATTCAAAATGATCTTGACAGACTAGAGAGATGGGCCGAAACTAACAAAATGAAATTCAACAGGGACAAATGCAAGATACTTCACTTCGGCAGAAAAAATGGAATGCAAAGATACGGAATGGGGGACGCCTGGCTAGACAGCAGTACATGTGAAAAAGATCTTGGAGTCCTTGTGGACAACAAGTTAAACATGAGCCAGCAATGTGATGTGGCTGCTAAGAAAGCCAATTTTTGGCCTGCATCAATAGGGGTATAGCGTCTAGATCCAGGGAAGTCATGCTCCCTCTCTATTCTGCCTTGGTCAGACCACACCTGGAATACTGTGTCTAATTCTGGGCACCACAGTTGAAGGGAGATGTTGACAAGCTGGAATGCGTCCAGAGGAGGGCAACTAAAATGATCAAAGGTCTGGAGAACAAGCCCTATGAGGAGAGGCTTAAAGAACTGGGCATGTTTAGCCTGCAGAAAAGAAGGCTAAGAGGAGACATGATAGCCATGTACAAATATGTGAGGGGAAGTCATAGGGAGGAGGGAGCAAGCTTGTTTTCTGCTGCCCTGCATACTAGGACACAGAACAATGGCTTCAAACTACAGGAAAGGAGATTCCACCTGAACATCAGGAAGAACTTCCTCACTGTGAGAGCTGTTCGGCAGTGGAACTCTCTGCCCCGGACTGTGGTGGAGGCTCCTTCTTTGGAGGCTTTTAAGCAGAGGTTGGATGGCCATCTGTCGGGGGTGCTTTGAATGCGATTTCCTGCTTCTTGGCAGGGGGTTGGACTGGATGGCCCATGAGGTCTCTTCCAACTCTACTATTCTATGATTCTATGACACTGATGTGGCTGTGGATGAGATGGATTGGACAAAAGTAGCAGAAGTGGGTGAGGAACCTACAAGTAGTAGCACATTCAGAAGATCTGATGGGAATGAAACTTGGAGGGAAGATGATTTGTCTGCTGTTTGGGAGGATGTAAGTAGAAGCAAGAGAAGAGCAGCTTGTCAGGCAAGGCAAGGAGCAGCTCGGGCAGCACAACTGGCAGCTGAGCGTGGGGTGTTGTCTGATTCTAGTTTGGAGGAGAATGCAGAAGCAGCTGAGGGTGGGGCATTGGCTGATTGCAACTCAGAGGAAGGTTTGTAATAAAAGGAGGGTTGGTTGCAATAGGGACCTTGCAACTGGCAAAGTGTATGTTGGGTTGCATGTTATGCTGGGTCATGATTCCTGAACTTTGTGGATTCTTTGGGATTTGCTACTGTTCTTGGTTTGGACCTTGGATTGCTTTTGGACATTGTGTTCGCTCTTGTGCCCTGACTTTGGATTGGATGTTTGATGCTGCTGCTGTATGCTGTTTGCTGTGTATGACCCCTGGACCGGCTTGACTATGACTTTACTTCATCTTGGAACCTGTTCTCTGAAACAATAGTGAGTGTTTCTCCTCTGCCGGGTATTTTGGTTAGTGGGCAGAGCCTGCCCTAGGTATTTTTCAAGTGTAGGCGAACATAATTTTGGCACCTTCCCCCCCCCCCCCCCCCCCAAACCAATCACTGAAAAATAAAAGCGTTGTATAAATGAAAATGTTTGATAATAAGGAGGGATTAAGGAAAAGCCTATTAAACATCAAATTACATTAATATTTTACAAATTAAGCACTAAAACATCATGTTTTACAACAAATCAATAGAAAAAGCAGTTCAATACCTTGCGGAGGCAGACCGCAGGAGAAAGGAGTTGCCTCAATGGCGCCTCCAACAAGATGGCGTCACAGGTAACTGCCTAGTTGGCCTGGTGGTTGAACCGCCTCTGTTAGTGGGTAGGGATTTTTTAGGACTTTGGGACTCTGTTTTACCTCCTTTTTGACCAGTTGGTCTGTGTTTGTTTTTGAATACTATTTTGCTGCTGTTAAGCATTTTTTTATTCTTTTAAGCTGTATCTTCATTAAACTATTGTTACTTTGTACTTGGGACTGACTTTGTGATATCTGTACCTTGACAGGTACACTATATATCAGAACATCACAATGCAATCTATTAAATATTTTTTCTTATTATTTGCTACCAATAGCCCATTACATGTCTCATAATGGGAACTGAAAGATCAGTGTATCTGAAGACCATATAAGCTTCACAGCAATCATTCTTAAATCTGTTCCTTCTCGCTTCCAAATCAGTCCGTGATACATTTTACAATATTTCCCTACAACATGCATATTATATTCCCTGTATACCTAAACACACATTTGTATACATATTTGTTTAAAATGTAGACATAACAAAATCCTCTCTTCCAACACTACTTTTATAAAGTAAGGATTTCCTATATTGTGGAAGGATCTGATACAGTTTAAGCATGGGGCAATTTAAACCTTTGCAAGTAAAGAAATATTTACAGTGTCATACGAACATCCCAAGATGCGTTTAGCAAACATCTCACTCTCCCTGTGGACAGGAAAACCTGGATTTACCCTGAGTTGGCTCCTGGCTATCTTAATGATATTTCTCCACTTCTAGTAAGCATAGCAGGTTATATCGGGTAAACCAGCTTTGCCCTGCTTCAGGTAGAATCATAGAATAATAGAGTTGGAAGAGACCACATGGGACGTCTAGTCCAGCCTCTGACATGCAGGAAAAACACAATCAAGATATCTCTGACAGATGGCCATCCAGCCTCTGTTTAAATGTTTCCAAGGAAGGAGCTTCCACCACACTCTAAGGCAGAGAGTTCTATTGTTGAACAGCTTGTAAAATCAAGAAGTTCTCGCTAATGGTCAGGTGGAATCTCCTTTTCTGTAATTTGAACCCATTGCTCCTAGTCCTAGTTTCAAGGGAAGCAGAAAACAAACCTTCTCCCTCTTCCTTATGACACCCTTTCACATACAGTATTTATACATAGCTATCATGTCTCCTCTCAGTTTTCTCTTCTGCAGCCTAAACATTCCCAGTTCTTTAAGATAATCCTCATAGGGCATGGTCTCCAGACCTTTGATCATTTTAGTCACCTTCCTCTGGACACCTTCCAGCTTGTTAATATCTCTTTTGAACTGTGGTGACAGAATTGGACACAGTAATCCATGTGAGGTCTAATCAAAGCAGGCACCATGACTTCCCTCGATCTAGACACTATACTCCTTTTTATGCAACTCAAAATCCCATTGGCATTTTTAGCTGCTGCATCACACTGTTGGCTCATGTTCAATTTACTGTTCACGAAGACTCCAAAATCTTTCTCACATGTACTTTTGTCAAGCCAGGCATCACACATTTTCTATCTTTGAATTTCATTGTTTCTGCCTAAGTGCAGTATCTTACATTTGTCCCTGTTGAAATTCATCTTGTTAGTTTTGGCCCAGCCCTCTAATCTGTTAAGGTCTCTAGAATTCTGATTCTGTCCTCTGGAGAATTAGCTATCCCTGCTAATTTAGTGTCATCTGCAAATTTGATAAGCATGCCCTCTAAAGCTATCAAAGGATGCTGCAAAGTTTGTTTGAAAATGTCCCACAGTTTCAAGGCAGTGTGGAATAAGTCTGATACGTACTGGTCCATTGTCCACATTGGGCATCAGCACCATCATCCGTTCCTTGTGCTCATCAGGGGACAGATCATGCCTTTATCAATTCTGTCATTGCTCCCAGCCATCCAAAGAGTTTTATGCAAGTTCCTGGTAATCATGGATGTTCTAACATCAATGGAAATGCAACTATGAAGAGGTTGAGGAGAGGGATCCCCTACTTCTTTTTTTATTTTTACCATAAACTTAGTTTATTTCAAATTTGTCGATTCAGTTACATTCTACTTTGTTTTCCATGCTCTCTTTTTTCAATGCCTCAATATGGAAGCTACCAATCTTGGTAGCCTTAATTACCAGCATAAAATATCCTACATTTCCCCTACTTCTTTTTGATTGTACAAATGTCTCTGCTGATGTCAGAATGGGTGGCAGCAATAGTCAGGGGTTCAGATGGGCAGCTTGGAGTGGTGAACGCAACATGGAGTACAAGATGATAGTACAAGTAAAGCTCACACAGCCTTGACCTAACAGCATCATGGGAACTTCAACTTACCACTGCAGCAAGTTATGGAGACTGTGCACGGTTGCCTCCAGGACCAGCCCAGAGTATTTCTGCTTCAGACTGGTACCAGATTTACCGGCCACTGTAGACTTGTTCTGTGACTCTCTAAATTTGTCATCCATAACATTGCTATCTCTTGGGTGCATAGTTTCAATATATTTTGTTCTCACAGAACACACACATATTGAAACTACTTCTTCTTCTTAGGCGATCCCTCGTAGTTCAAGGATGATGGTCCTCCATTCCTTGGAAGACACCTGTGCATGATTTTTTTTAATGTGTGGAGGTCGGTGCACAGCCGGTCAACACACAGTCTTCAGAGTGAGGTCCCAACAGTGGTGTGATTACACAAAGACAGTGGCTTCTCAGTCTATTGCAGCCTTCTTCCGCCTTCACAGCTGTTGTAACATGTATCATGTTATCCTCCACCTGCTCCGCCATTGAGGTCATTGGGTCTTCAGATTGTTCTTGGTCTGGATCTCCCCTGTGGCCACTCCTGGGAGTGCCCTCCAGTGGTTGTGCCCTCAGGTTCATTGGAACACGCAAGCCCCCTCACCACATCAAGGTGACAATCCATCAAGGGTGATATTGAAACTACTTCATACTAGTAGGGGGAACAAGGGAGAGGCTTTTCTGCCCATAGAGAAAAATCTTCTCATTAGCAATGCATTATGAGCTGCTTTGCATTAATATCTATAAGTCAGTAGACATATGGAATCAATCACAATTTGTTGGATCCATCCTGTTTGGAACAAACAGATTTAGGACCTCATCACATTGGGGTCCAGCTCCGTTTCCAGGTTGGAGTCCACCAGAACCCATCATATGATGCAGGGCTACTTCCGGCAGGGCTCCCTCCTGGAAACATCCTAGGATGTAGCCTTGAGAACATGGGAGGCTTCCTGTGTTCTCATTGCAGAGAATAGGGACAGTACAGGGGGAAGCTGGGCAGCAACACTTTCCCCTGTGGGATGGGGAAGAGGGGGGATGCGGTGAATGTAGGTTGTGAGATGATGGCTTCCCCCATTGCCCACCAGATTTGCCCCACTGTCTCATTGATGCCCTGGCTTGAGGACCTCGATGTGATGGAACCCTATGGCTCACTTCCCATATTCTTCCACCATTGGCTATACAAGTTGGTGCTGTGATGCAAATTAGAACCCAGCAACATCTAAAGAGCCATGATAGTCCATCCCCAGCATTGGAATGTGTGAATTTATTGAGTGAATAAGGCCAATTGTGTGTTTTATTATTTTGAAATATTTCTTTAAGTAGTATTTCCATCAAGTGCCATTAGGATATTGAGATATTGATTGGAAACCTAATTTCTAGTGAGATAATGTAAGGTTTTATATTATTTTATGCTAATAATCATGAACTCTTCAGTCAGTTGATTTGCAAACTTCTCAAGGTTCTTGAATATTCTCAGAGTATGCGCTCATCAAACCTACAATTGTCAGCATATTTTCTAAGCTGGTGATTATGAGACAAAAATATCTTTGTTATTTCTAATTTCAGATAGGGTAGAATGGGACTCACTTCCTTAAAGTTCTCCTAATATTCATGAATACTTGATGTGAAATTTCATGAATGGTAATTTATCAAATTCTTGGTGTTCCATTTCAAATGTCCTATGTAAATAGGAGACATTGCTATTCTCTTGGAACAGCCTCCTGCTGTCTCATCTCCCTCAGAACCAACTGTGATGCCAAATTCTCACAGCCCAAGGATATGTTTCATTAGCCATTGTGAACATTTTATGATGCCGGAGGTGGCTTTTGCCTTTGACTTTCTCTGACAAATTCATTACTGTAAACCTGCTTCAATGATCTTACTGTTGTGACACAGTGTGCTTCTTGTCACTTTTTGAACAAAACAGACTCAAGGACTCCATGGCACAAAAAGCTACATCTGAAAGGTGATCTTGAGATCTTACACTATGTGGCATAAAATATTATTGTCCATCTATTGGTAGTTTCTTAACAGGTTATAAAATATAGCACTTGACTGTACAAGAATACAGCACAAAACTAGAGATTTTCTCTCTCTTTTGGTTGTTTTGAGAAATAGAATTTGCATACTAGCTGAACTATTGAGACCTAAACTATTGAAGTATATAGAATCTGGAAAATTAAGGCACATCTGGATCTCATCAAACTTCTTGTGATATGAAACTATAGCTTAACTTCTCCTCTGGTTCAAATTTGAAAAGGTAAGTCCCCTCATGCAACCTTATAGTACATACACGATCAGTTGTTGACCACCTTATTTGAAGGTCAGACTTCTTTCTTGTGAATCTGACCATGGTTCAGTATCTTCTATGGTGGCCCTTCTCTCTGCTCCATCACCTTCAGTGGAAAAACAGGAGACAGTCTACTCAGTGGCTGCTCCCAGGCTCTGGAGCTTTCTTCCTAGAGATATTAGATGGGCCTTTTTACTATTCTCCTTCCATAAAGAGGGGATGACTTTTCTGTTTTGAAAGAATCTTGTATTGTTTAGGTGAATTTGCCTTTTACAGTATGCTATGTGAGGGTTTTTATGGTTTAAATTTTAAACTGGTTTTAAATTTTGGGTTATTTTAATCACTTTTGGAATTTTAAACTATGATCTCTTAAGGTGGCTTACACTGTTGTTGTTTTTTTTTAAAAGTCCTGAAGCTTGGAAAGAAGTGGGAGTCAGGTTTGTATAGATCCCCTATAGGTTTTGTGCAATTGTTTTGTAACTGGGTGTTTTAAGAAAAAATACACGCATGTCAATTCATCTACTTATAGGAAGTGATAGACAGGACATATCTCCTTGCAACTAGTGAGGGTTCTTCTCAGCTCCATAGTATGTGAGCTTTGACAACAGCAAGGAAAAGACAACACCTCATCTTCTGCCATTTGAGACAAGAGAAGAATAGCGGCAGATGTCATCCCATTTTTCTTGTTGCCACCTCTCTCCTCTCCTCTTGCTGTGGACAACACCTTGCTTCACCACCCGCAACAACTCCCCACAAGATCTCATTCATTTATTTGCCCTAAGTATCTTTCCTACAAAGAGACACCAGTAAATCTTAAGGCCAAGTGTTGGCTCTGTGCAAATATTGAAATATTGCCATTTACTTTGTGAGGCTCATGTTTCTTTAGAAATTGGATGCTCAAATTGTGTAAGTGTTGAGATTTATAGTGGTGATAATGATGGAATGGATAGGAGAAAAGGTGAGTTTTAGCATCAATAGAAAAATGAATTCTAGATGTGAATTAGCAATGGTGTAGCCCTTAGCGGTGGGCAATAGAGTTGGCCATTTCTGTTGCCCTGCCACTTGAGGCAGTCTATGGTGGGACTGGCCTGACTGTCATGTTCAATGGAGAGTGAAAATGTATGTGACTCATCAAGACATGCAAGTGAGTATAATCAGGATGGGGAAAATTATAGCACTTTGCCCAGTTTCTTCTTATAAATCTAGGGCCATCATTGCTTTCTTATACTGCATGTATGCATACACTTGAGACATATTCCCTTCTGACACCATGCACTGCTATTGACTTAGACAGCCTTAATATTTTTAGAGTGTTACCTACAAGACGTGTGAAAGCATTTCTGTATGATCTAACATTTCATTTTCTCTCCAATTATTTGTTACAGCTGCTGTTGCTTGCAACAAGATACAAATCACATTTATTACAATTGAATCTATGCATGGGTCATTTAAAAGATATATAAGACTTTGTGTGTGTGGTATTTTGAATTCAAATAATTAAAGTGAAAAAAGGCTGAAGAGATAAAAACATTTTTCCCTTGGACTTCGCTCAAGCACACCCAAGAGACCCATCTTTAACACACTCACACCACTTTACAGTCTTTATATACTTGAGATATTTCTACAGAGGATACATTAGCATTAAATATGTATGCACTACATTCAAGAAAATGCAGAGATAAACCTATGTAATAAACCAGTTTTTCAGACTCATGCCAGAATGACTATTATATGGAAACAGACAAAATATATCTATATATTTAAAGCTATCTGCAATAAAGTAAAATGCATTGCCATGATATGTATTTCATCAAGATGAAATTTTACTAAAATCATCTGAAACATCATTGCTTTTTCCATTTCTAGCATGGAAGGTAGTATGAAATCATTTAATGAATTGTTAGTTTTCTTATAGAAGTCCAATATAAAACAAAGACATTTGCATTAGGAGATGAAGCAGATGGTTCACACCATATTGCATAATGTACTACTGTTTATGCTGTATTTACTACTGGGGAAATGATAAAGGTACAAAAAACTAAAGAGTTATCAGTCTATTGCTGAGATTGTTTATTGGAGAGAATAGTGCAACATTTCAAACTGATATCTCTCCTCTCAATTCCATTCACTATTGGACTCACCATTTAGCTGCCTATGTCCCACATTGGCCATTCAGTAGTTGGTATTGGTTTGGGGGGGGGGGGGAGAGGGGGAGGCTAGAGAAACATCTGTCCATGTCATCATAGCCAAACAGACCAATGACATCAGTTGCTGAGATTCACCATGGTCCTCTGGAGGTTTCATCAAATGATGCGCACATTCTGTGTCTGATTATGAGGAAATTAGCCAGATGCTGCTCCAGTCTTTCCACCCGCTACAAGACACTTAATAACTGGGAGAAGGATTTAGTGGCCAAACACTGTCATAGAGAGTTTTGATCACTGCAGAGGAAGCAAGATAGTGGCAATCCCTGCAATGACGAGGAGGAGAAGGGGAAAAGGGACAAGGAGGGAAGATATATACCATGGTATATTGTATGTCACCAAATGGATGCTGGCCAATGTGTAGTAGAGCTGGAGGATAAAGGCATATCATTCTCTATCTGACCATTACTTCATCTTCCCTCCTATGTTATAAGTGCAGCTTTACGGCTTCATGAACCTCCTAAAACAGTTTTTGGAGCCCATAATTCTTCGACTACCCTCTGAAGAAATATTTCTTTTGGAATTCTGGAGGAATTTTGGAGGAGAGCTGCTTCACATTTTAAATATCTTCAAGGAACCATGATACTATTTAACATTTTTTAAAAAACTCATTTTTCCAAACTTGTTTTTGTTTCTGGAAACGCACGAAGTCCTCGAGGACAAATGGAAAATACAGAGAAATAAAGCTTGATAGCGGAGGCCCATCAACACAAGCCACAAAACCTGGAGCAGGTCTGAAGTATTGCTCCTTTGAACCAACCCCAGAATTTGCCATGATGTTTACACACAGTCAGCACTGTCCAGTCAGACCAAAGCTGATCCATCTTATGAGACAGCCATCTTTTTATTGCTGTAGTGGTGGCCACAGAGCTCTGGAGACCTCCTGGCCACCCAGGACATTTACTAACATCAGCAAAAGCTGATGGCCTGGAGCTCCCAAGAGCTCCATGGCCACCATCACAGTGACAAAAAAATAAAGCTAAGTGCCATCCCATTTTCCCCACCCTGTGGAACATGGCAAAAGCAGCATGACAATGCTGGCTCATGTGAATAGCAGGGCAGATTCTGAATTGGAACTGATCCAGCTGTACATACATACCCTGAAGCTTTGTAGCATTCCTGGCTTAACTTAATGTAGAGTAAATGAGCATTAAGCAGTTTTGCCCTGTGCTGAGGTAGATACTAATCAGGGCCGGTCCAACAATGAGGCGAATTAAGCAGTCGCTTCAGGCGCAAAACATACGGGGGCGCAGTCGAGACTGCTTTTTCTGTTGATTTATTGTAAAACATGATGTTTTGGTGCTTAATTTGTAAAATCCTAATGTAATTTGATGTTTAATAGGCTTTTCCTTAATCCCTCCTTATTATCCAATATTTTTGCTTATCCAACGCTTTTATTTTTCAGTGATTGGTGGGGGGGGGGGGGGAGGGGTGCCAAAATTCTGTTTGCCTACACTTGAAAAATACCTAGGGCCGGCTCTGGATCTCTGTCTCACCCATTTCAGGGTATGTGGTTGATGTGGTCCTCATTCATTTTAGCCAATATATAATTAATATATTGGTAGGCCAATTATAGCATAGGGACTTGGACATGTATAGAAAATATACATTTCATAGAACCATGGTAATTTTTCTCATTTGCTCAAATCTGATCTGAAACTTGAATTACTATTCTTCACTGAAGTATTCCTCTTTTCTTTTTATCTCCAAACATCTTGGATAATTGGCAGTATGCAGGCAGATCCTCTTATCCTTCAAGGACTCACTATCTTGAACTCTCCTCCAGGAGAGATAATCCATTCATTATTTTGCACTTAGGTAGGCCATGGACTAAAATAAAGGATTGTTGATTGGTGCCCCTCTTTTCCAAACAACATCTCTTGCGCTGTGTTTGCCTTTTAAACATTCATTGCACAATTTGAAATCATTGCATAACGCTTTTACAGTGCAATCTGTGCTAGAGTTTAAAGTGACTGTCGGCTGTGCTGTTCAAATCCATATGCTTGATCACTGGGTCACTCAACATGTTGTGTTTTTTTGATGGAAACAAAATTAGATGTGTCATCAGGTAATACAGTTGTGAACCATGCCCTTTAGTTTCGAATATCAGTTTTGGATTTCTGCATTTTTACTGCATTACTGTGAAAGCTGTTTACACACAATAAACAGTAAAAATAGTGAAGAGCAGAGACATCACACTGGCAATGAAGGTCTGCATAGTTAAAGCAATGATATTCCCCATAGTAACCTATGGATGAGAGAGTTGGACCATAAGGAAGGCTGAGCGAAGGAAGATAGATGCTTTTGAACTGTGGTGTTGGAGGAAGATCCTAGAGTGCCTCGGACCTCAAGAAGATCCAATCAGTCCAACCTCCAGGAAATAATGCCCAGCTGCTCACTGGAGGGAAGGATATTATATTATATCCCAAATGAAAGATATTATACTTTGGCCACATCATGAGAAGACAGGAAAGCTTGGAAAGGATCATGATGCTGGGGAAAATGAAAGGAAAAAGGAAGAGAGGCCAACCAAGGGCAAGATGGATGGATGGTATCCTAGAAGTGACTGGCTTGACCTTGAAGGAACTGGGGGCGGTGATGGCCTACAGGAAGCTCTGGCGTGGGCTGTTTCATGAGGTCACGAAGAGTCAGAAGTGACTGAACGAATAAACAACAACTGTGAAAGAAGGAGAAGTAGTCAGTCACTGGAATATTTTGGAAAAAGAGTACTAAACACCTCCTTACAGTAAGACAGGGTTCCAATATGCTGAAGGGGTGTGGTTGTAAGGTTACAGAGCAGAGATTGCTTTTGTAACCTTGGTAAATGACTAGCATCACCAGCTACTGGGCATAGCAAACGTGTTCATGTTCATTCTGTTGGATCTCTTGACAGATTTCAATATTATAAACTATGGTATTCATTTGGGCTGCTGTTCTAGGATGCAACTTAGATACACTGGTTTACATTTAAAACTAGTGTGAAAACATGTTCTTTGAGATGTGACACATGCCTTAGGACTACCCCATTTGGATTAATGTAACCTTGTGTGAGGTGTCATGCTCAAAAACTTCAGTTAATACAAAAAGTTGTAACTTGTTTATTAACTGGGAATGGCGACAGAGACGACACAGCTTTCTTGTTGCATAAGCAGCTCCACTGGCTTCCAGTCTACTTCTATGTGCAAGTCAAAGTGTTTAATATGACATTGAAAGCCCGATAGGGCTTAGCTTCATTTCTGACAGAACATATATCCCCATATGAGTCTGCATGCCCTAAGATCCTTAAGACAGGCCCTTCCCACAGTCCCACCACTGTCAAGAACACAATTGATAGGGGCATAAGCATTCTCCGTGGCTACCCATAGGCTCCCTTTCTAGTCAAAGACTTTTCGATTCTGAAATGTTTTTGAAAATTGAAGGTTTTGACAGAGTGCTTTGTCATTTTTGTCACACTTTTAAAAATGTATTTAATTTTGACTGTATATCAAAAAGGAACTGTTTTAGTTCCTTGATGACACTGTTAAGGAGGATCTGATCTGGGGCATTCATACAGCAGTGTTGGTGAAGAGGGCCCAGCAGAGATTGTACTACCTGAGGCTTCTAAGAAACCAAAAACGGAATGAAAAACAGCTGGTGACTTTCTACCGCTGTGCTATAGAGAGTGTCCTAACTTACTGCATCTGCACATGCTTTGGTAACTACATAGTGCAGGTAACTACATACTACATGGACAAACTAAGGCCCAGAGGCCGGATGTGGCCCCCCTGGACACTTACCTCAGGCCCTCCTCATTTTCCCTGTCATCTTGGCATAAGGACATGGTGGCTTTATGCAGAAAGGATGGGGGAGGAGGACATGCAGTGGTTGAGGACCCACTGGAGTGCTCTCAGACATCGCCTGTCTTGCCCTCCTTCTGGCATAATGCTGAGAGGACACCCCAAGGATTGAGGGAGAGGTATTGGGGAGGACTGGGGCAGTCATCACATGCCTCGTTTTCCTCCCGTCATAAGGATAGGGAAAGCAGCCCTGTTCTTATGCCAAGAGGACAACTTGAGGATGACCTGGCCTCTGCCCCACTCCCTACTAACCCTGCCCTCTCCCAGGCCCTCCCTCTCCTGGGCCCATCCCATCCAGCATGTGTTTGGCCACCCTCCTGCTCTCCCAGCCCAGCCCTCCTGGCCAGGCCCACAATGCAGCCCCAAGGCAAAAAAGTTTGCCTGTGCCTGGCATAGTGGCAGATAGGAAGGCACTCCAAAGGGTCACCACTACTGCACAGAGAGTTATTGGTTGACCTCTACCTTTTTTAGAAGAACGTAAGTCCTACAGCCTTAAGAAAGCTCAGAGCATTCTTGGGGATCCAACTCGCCTAGCTTTTTTTTTTTTTTGAATGATTGCCAACTCTGGCAGATGGTACAGGATGACAAAAGCAAGAATACACAGACTGAGAGATAGGTTTATATTAGAACTGTAACTATATTGAACTCCGTGGTTTCACATTGATATGGTAGTAGATAAGGTGTGGAACTGTGTGGTAGTAGATGAGGTGTGGAGGGATGGGTGTATTGTTTTGTGGAGTGTGTATAGGAAAGCATTTAATTTTGTGGTGCAATAGTGCAGTGACAATAAAGCTATTCAATTTCATTATAGTCAATTATTTAAATCAGTTTTAATGCTAATACTTGAACTCTATTGTATATTTTCTAATTTGTAAGATGCCCTGAGCCCCATTTTTGGGGAAGGGGAAGGTTAAGAAGGGAGGAGGAGAAGGAATATAAATGTTATCACTCAGATTTTTGTTTTAATCAAATCATTAAAAGATTGATATCAACATGGAAGAAATCAGTAAATATTCTAGTTCTATATATTTACATTCGGAAATAAGACTGAAGTCTTAATGCCCAATGTCCCTTCCTATTTTTCTTTGTTTTTGAAATCTATCCGACCAAAAGGTGAAGAAGTAAGTAGCTATGTTTACTTGAAAGAAATACAGGATGTGTTCCAATTTTCTGTAGAGAAAAGCAATGAGACAGAGATGTATGTAAGAATCCCCATTCATATCCCAAATGAAATGTTGTGTGGAAAGTCAAACATGTGTTGCATTCAGCTTTCCACAGGTAATTTCAATTTTTAAAATACCCTGTAATATATCATAGAGCAAACAACCCCTGAGCTGAATACCAGCAAAGAGATATTAATGGGGCTGCTATTTAGTAACAGCAAGAGAGTATCCGATCCCATAAATGTTTTCCCTCATCTCTATTCTTCTTATAAATTGAGTCCTCAATATGTCCTTGGTAAATGAAAAATATCTCTGGCACAAGGAAACCAACAGGCAGCTCCCTCAAATACTTTAAATGATAATCGCCTCAGCAGGTCTTTCTTTTGCCCCAGAGTGATGGCTGAAATCTGAACGCAGCCTTATAAACAAAATTTTTACAAGAGCACTTGACAACTTCTTTCCCCCTTTTTATACTCTGAGAGAGCCATTTACCTTTATTGGATAGCAGCCTCCATGGGGAACAAAGAGGGAATGTCTAGGTCTTGGGCTCCATTATTCATCTTTTAGAGCCATTTGAAATGAACAGGACTTCGGTGGATTGGAATAATTTACCATCCTGCTTCTGGTCGCTTCATCAGAATTTTATTTATTTATTTTCTCCCCAGGGACTGTAAGATTTTTGGCCCAGGGAGTGAGGCTATGTTGTTAAGTGAACGAAAGGGGTAGAATTGTACGATCGAAGGGATGGGAGAAGAGAAAACATTTCCCAGCATCATTTGGTTCTCCTTGCTGCTTTGCAACAAGGTTGCCTGTTGGGCTCAGTATGCAGACTTGTAGAGGCACAGCATACATATTTACAGTGTTGCTTGCTCAATCATGAAGTGAGACAATTGCCTACCATTTAAATCTTATGCAGGGAGAAACAGCCATCAAAGCACAGCTTTGCAGTATAAACATTCACAGAATTAGCAAGCAGGCACTATGGAACGTAACCACCTGCCTGCCATGGCAGAACAGATAGAGAAAAAAATTCCTATTTATAACAAAAGTGCATCTGTGGGTACATGAATATAAAGGGGAAATGGTGGAATTGAAAGTATTTAGTCTTCAGTGATGGACATTTGAAGGAGAATCTACTGCGATGCCCGGGATTAATTTCCAGCTCCCCTTTTATCCAAATACTTTTTTGCTTGAGATGTGCAAAAAAAAGGAGATCTTACATATGTAATCAGTTTTTTATGCACTGTGCTATCAAAAAGCAATCAAGTAGTAATTTTAGCTGTAGGGAAAGCCTTTGGGATTACAAACCCTGCTGTTAAGTAAAAGGATTTTTTGTCTCTATGACAGCGTTGAAAATAAACATGCACCTATTTGTTCCCCTTAGAAATGCACTTTCAAGCACATTGTCATGTATAATCAGAAGGAATTGTCCTACCTTGGTGTTTTCTTTAACATAATATTGCTAAGAGAAGTCTCCAGTGTTATTGGGAAAATTTTGCTTCATGTTTCACTTGTTCAGCTAATGGAACCATTTTCTAAGCAGATGATGTAGAAATTCCTTTTTTTGCATCACCATTCTAATGGGAGCAACAGCATCACACAGAAGATCC
Source organism: Anolis carolinensis (assembly GCF_035594765.1). Classification (NCBI taxonomy): domain Eukaryota; kingdom Metazoa; phylum Chordata; class Lepidosauria; order Squamata; family Anolidae; genus Anolis; species Anolis carolinensis. Next base: position 128,596,090 of record NC_085845.1, on the reverse strand, counting down.
ATGCATGCGTGAATGAAATGTTGTTGCCAGATTTTTTATGTTTTCCACTATGCGTGTACACAAATCAATTAAGAATGACAGAAACTTTGGCCAGAGATCTTTCCTTTTACTTTTTCAAAATAAAATAATAAAGAGATTCCCATTTAAACAATATTTTGGACCTGACACCCACAAGAATGAAGATGTAAAGCAGACTTTTTAAAGAAATGCAGCTTTATTGAATGCTAACAAACCTGTTCAAAAAGGTAAAATTAAATATTGCTTGTGGGCATACTGAAATAGGTGAGAATGATTTTTGAAATCAAGTGATGCAAACCTGGCTTCAAATGTTAGTGAAAGGACAAATGATTCTTTCAAACCTTCTACACAACCTGTAGGATGCACCTTCATCATAATCTAGTATACAAAAGCCTGTTGTCTTCAGCACACAAAGTTAGCTCACCCAATTCAATACCCTCCAATATTTCACATGGGAAAACCACAATAGCTGTAGCCAAGCAAAAGCAGAATGTGGTCAAAATGGAAACAACGTTGTCAACAAGGAAGAACATGCAAGTTAGGAAAAGCTGTCGCAGTTTGCTTTCTACTGGGAAGGCCAAACATCTGCATCCATCTCTCCCACCCATTAAGTTAATTAAGTGTAAACTACTTTTACATTTTGAACTCAGTTTACAGCAATTGAAGCAAGCTAACTACAAAGGAGAAAGTGGGAAGAAGAGAGAAACCAGGACATTTCAAGTGGAATGACAGATGATTAGACAAAACTGTTCCTGAGACACTTGGAATGTATGTTTCATTATTGTCCAGATGGTCCTGAGTGTATACCAAACCAGGTTGCATTTCGTTCATCTCCTGACCAGTATTATTTGCCAGTTTGATGAGAACACAGTGAAGCCTATTAGCCAGTTGCTCAATGTCTGATGTGCAGTAAAGCTTAAAAAGAGCCTCCTCAAAGACAAATCAGTAAAACGAATTCTCGTTTCCTACTCAGGTACTGGCTAATTCTACACATTTAATGAAAAGCTTACTGGTTGAATTTCCATGTTGCTAGAATCATAGAGTTGGAAGAGACCACATGGGCCATCTAGTCCAACCCCCTGCTATGCAGGAAAAGCACAAAGTACCCCTGACAGTTGGCCATCTGAACTATGTTTAAAATTTTCCAAGGAAGGAGCTTCGACCACAATCCAAGACAGAGAGTTCTAACAGCTCTGACGGTCATGAAGTTCAACTTGCTCAACTTTAGGAAGCATGGCTGGTCAGTAGGGGTGTCCTCCCACCACTGAAACAGCTCCGGGCACCCCTGTTGGGCTGCCATGAAGGCCAGAACAAGCATTTCTGATTCCAATTCCAGCATGAATTATTTGTCTACAGCCCATATTGAGCTAGATGGGAGTGCATTGATTTTTTTGGAACTAGACACAGTATGGGACAGATTTGACTCATATAGGACAGCTTCCTAAGTACCATGTGTATATTATGCCCTAGTGTGAAACTAGATAGTACCTGTTCATATGGCACATTATAACATCTCCTTTAGTGCCTATGGAATGTGAGAATCAGTGAAAATCCACAATGCAGTAAATAATAATTTGTCCTTCATAATAGGTGGAGGTAAGAAAATGGAAAGAAATAAAGACAATATCTTCAGGATACTTTAAGGATTCGTTTTCCTTGAAAAGCAGATTATTACAGTGTTCCCTCAAGCGATTTCAAACCTATAATGATACTAAGCTGGTTTCCTTGGCAAGATTTGTTCAGAGGGGTTTGCATTACCTTTCTGTGATGCTGAGAGAGTATAACTTGCCTAAGGAACCCAGTTGGTTTCCACAACTAGACTGGGATTTGAACCCTGGTTTTCAGTATAAAGCAATGATCAGACCACTACACCATACTTTCAGCTATATTTGTCAAGTTCCTACCACACAGCGTTCTTCAAAATTGCCACAGTTTTGACTATGGGTTGCAGTCTGACACCCCTTTAACTGCCATGGCTCAATGCTGTGGAATAATGGGAGTTGTAGTTTTACAAGGCCTTTATTCTTCTCTGTCAAAGAGTGCTAGTGCTTGACCAAATTACAACTCCCATGCTTCCATAGCATTGAGCCACCGCAGTTAGTAGTGTCAAACTGCATTAACTATACAATATAGAGTCACCCTAGATTAATTGAGCCTCTTTTAAACCTCCGGTGGCTCAGTGTGTTAAAGCGCTGAGCTACTGAACTTGCAGACCAAAAGATCCCAGGTTCAAATCCAGGGAGCGGATTGAGTGCCTGCTGTTAGCTCCAGCTTCTGCCAACCTAGCAGTTCGAAAACATGCAAATGTGAGTAGATCAATAGGTACCACTCTGGTGGGAAGGTAACGGTGTTCCATGCAGTCATGCCGGCCACATGACCTTGGAGGTGTCCACGGACAACGCCAGCTCTTCGGCTTAGAAATGGAGATGAGCACCAACCCCCAGAGTTGGATGCGACTGGACTTAACGTCAGAGGAAACCTTTACCTTTACCTTTACTAGATTAATTATAATTGCAGTCAAATACAACTGTGGGGTGCCTTGGAACAGCATCATATATAGACCTATAACACATGCTTTTTTTCTTCACATTTTACACATTTTCCCATTACACTGTCCCCTGTGTGTGTGTTATTTTACATGGCATTGCTGCTGTCAATTCTTTTTGCAGGTTGTTCTGAAAAGGGCAGAGCATTGACTTGAAACACTTACATGCCTTTGAAAGGGAGTATCTCAAAGAAATTGACAGCATATTCCTTATTAGACTTCGTCACCTCAACCCATTTTTCATTCCCTTTTACCTTTTTTTTGTTGTTGTCAGAAAAAGAGGTTAAATGTATGTCGCACACTGCACTTTGTAGAGTCAGCAGATTATGAGACAGAGCTGAGCCGCTGCTATGAAGTGCACCAAATTATACCCGACTAATGAAATTAAATGATGTCTCCTTCTGGGATTAGCAGGATGATAATTAAGCCCTCTTTGCTTCCGGATGACACCAGCTTGTCAGAAGCTCCAGTTTGCCAATCTTAAAGAGATGGCATTTTGTAGACTTCCATTCAATGAAGTTTAAGGCTGGAGTGATCAGCGTCAGTTCCTCATGCACCGCCATACCATGACCCTTCGCAACGTTGTGTTCTGATATGTGTCACATTTTGGCATTTTTAGTCATTTTAGTGAAAGGAATGACATTCAGAACAGCACAAACATGGAACATTTGAGGAATGGAACCTATTTAAAATTATGAACTTCTGACAACATATATATATATATATATATATATATATATATATATATATATATACACACACACACACACACACACACACAGAGAGAGAGAGAGAGAGAGAGAGAGAGAGAGAGAGAGAGAGAGAGAGATAAGTTATGGGTATGGGGTGTGTATGAAGTGTTTTAGGTGTTTTCAATTGTTTTAAGATAATGTTGTGACTGCGCCTTCGGGATTATGGTTGATGGGGATGGAATTTGAAGAGGAAGAAAAAACCCTCATGATGAGGGTTCACTGGAGGAGTTGCGCAGGAAGCGACTTAGAGAGCTATATGGGGGATCTTCTGAGGAAGATTCAGATGGGGAGATGGATGCTGAGGAACAGGTGGTGGCTGGGGAAGCGGGCACTGAATGGGCACAGCCACCGGAGATGTCTGGGGATTTGGGGTCTATGGATACTTCTGAACCTGGGGTTTCTGCAGGAGCTGATCCCAATTGGGATGCTTGGAGAAGGGAGGATGGTTCTTTAAGTGTTCATGGGGCTAAGTGTGGGCAGGATGATTGGGACTCTGACAAATTGCTAGGTACTCCAGATCCACGAGCTCTAGCTGTGTGGAGCTCAGACTCTGAGTAGATTTGGGACACCTGGTGTTTGGGTGTGAGTGTTTGGTCACCCAGGAGGAAGGGGAATAAAATGGGAATGTTTGGCCACTGCACTTTGCGTGTGGCAAGGTGTTGCTGAGGCGCCATTGGGATCTCTGTGTTTCCATGAAGACTGGACTTGGACTATGATTTGAATCTGCTGTTATCACCTAGCTTGGCTCTCGCTGTGTCTTATCGTGGACCTGTTTTGGATGACTGCACCCTCTTCAGACCTTGGATCGGAATTTGACCTTGCTACTGCCTTCGCCCTGTGATTGATGACTACTATCGGCTTTTGACTCCTGGCTTGCTCTTTGGACACCGCTGTTATCTCCTGACCTGACCTTGGAATCCCGGACGACATCTTTTCTCCATCCTTTTGGAGCCTTCGGCTTTATCCACATTGTGGAAGCAGTCTACTGCATTCTTAGTTTGTTTGTTTGTTTCCTGACCAATTTGGTGTTTTCTTTTGGGAACTGTTCCTTTGAAAACTACAGAGCTGGCTGGCAGGGCTTGGACTCAGAAAGTGCAGTTTGCACTAAGTTTATTTAGCTTTGTTTTTACCTGCTTGTGTTGCTGAATTATATTTTTGTTTGAACTGCTCTTGAAGCACTGATAGTGAAGTGTTTCAAGGTTTTTTCTGTGTTAACATTACTTTTTGGCTTATCTGCTGAATAAACTCTATTTTTGTTCGCTAATTGGCGTCTGACTCTTGACAGATAATGTATTAAGGTATTGTTTTAATAGGAATCATAGTCTAAATCTGATATAACTCTTGCATCCTACAGACTTATATACACACAGTAGCCCCTTGGTATTCACTAGGGTTTGGTCCCAGGACCCCTTGTGAATAACAAAATCCATGAAGGCTCAGTTCCCATTATATACAATGCTGCTGAGTCATTTAGTCATCTCCGACTCTTCATGACCTCATGGACCAGTCCACGCCAGAGCTCCCTGTCGGCCGTCACCGCCCCCAGTTCCTTCAAGGTCAAGCCAGTCACTTCAAGGATACCGTCCATCCATCTTGCCCTTGGTCGGCCTCTCTTCCTTTTTCCTTCCATTTTTCCCAGCATCATGATCTTTTCCAAGCTTTCCTGTCTCCTCATGATGTGGCCAAAATACTTCAACTTTGCCTCTAATATCCTTCCCTCCAGTGAGCAGCCTTGGTGATAAGGCTCCTCAGCTCTTATATTATTATATTATACAATATTATAATATAAAATGGCAAAATCAAAGTTATTTTAGGATTTAAAAAAATAGTTCCAAGCCGTAGATGGTTGACTCTGTGGATGCAGGATCTGTGGATACGGGGAGCTAAATATGTATTTGAATATTATGACTCAGCATAGTGTAATAGTTTGAGCATTAGATTGCAACTTTGAGGACCAAGTTTCAAATCCCAATTGAATAATTGGAAAACTATGAAAAATAAAAAGATGAAGTTGATTTCCTCCATTTCAATTTCTATTAGGGACCCAACTTTAGGCACAAATTTTGGAGAGAGGAAATCAAAAGAAATGTTGACTAAGGGGAACTAGACAAAAGTAACACCATGTACCAATTGTACCTAACAGAAGCAAAATTGCTAACAGTAAAATCCTATGTACTCAGAAATAACTAATTCATCCTTACTCATAAGAAAGCACATACAGTGATACTTTGAGTTAAGAGTTTAATTTGTTGTATGATTGAGTCCTTAACTCAAATTGCTCTTATCTCAATGTGAATTTACCAGAAATTTGCTCTTATCTCAAAGTGAACAATCCATTCTGGGCCCCTGGCACCCCTACCCTCCAAAAAAAATGTTACATATTTTTGATATTATAATGTAGTTTATAAATAAAAAAAATGTATAAATGCACATTCACATAGAACAATTAAAAAGGATCAACTTAAAAATGGAAGAAACATGAAGTCGTGGCAAGGAAGCACATTTGAGAGCACACACTCAACATCTTTATCACTCATAATAGAACCAATTGGCTGTGTTAGTAATACTATCTCAACATTTAGTTATTCCCTGTACAATTGGCAGAAACAAAAAAATCCGCAAGACAAGCAATATCTAACATATTTCTTACAAACATTAGTATCCTATTTTAGTAACGCTTTTATGAACCCTGAATCCCATATTTCGTCATAATTGTGGCAATAAAGATAGAACTCAGGCCTTGCCCCACTTGTGTAAAAATGGCACATTTTAGTCGTTTTAAAGCAAAGATATACTTCTTAACCTGAATTTCTTCCAGCACATTTTATCAGATATCTAGGCATGTCCAGCATGGATTCATATTTAGCATCCAAATTTAGAAGAGGAAATGGTTTCTATTAAGATTTACTCACCATGAATACTCTATAAATATACCAGAATATACTGATTTTAGCCAACCTGAGTCATGGGAATGAAACCAATGCATAATTCACACAAGCTCTGCAAGATGTCTTCTAAAATACATTAAGTACTGATTCTATATATTCAGAGCCTTGGCAAGGACAGAGAAGAGTGAGAACCCAGGGAAACGAGTGACTCCACAAAAGATTACCTAGCTTGCCCTTATCACCCTTAAAATTATCCCGCAGAAAGCATTTCTTTAATTTATTTTCTTTTGTACAACAGAAATGTGTGGCACCATATGATAGAAAGTACTTAAATTGCTTTTTTATTGAACTTGGTTTGATTCTGCTCACCTGCTTTTGCTGTAACTCAGAGCCATTAAGAAAAGCATTTTTCCTTAAAAGAAACACAAATAAGCAATAATAATAATAATAATTGAGACCCTAAATAAAAATATAGCACAGCTTGACTCAAAGAATTTAAAACAGCTGTCTCCTTCAAACATTCTGCACTAACTTCATTTGAGAAAAATTTGAACAAACAGTAGCCTATAGATTACACTATGTAACATGATTTTTTCCTAATTGGTTCTATCATAAAAACAGGGGGAAAGTTTATTAAACTACAAAAACTTTTTTTGTGGTATGCACATTGAAAGGTTAAAATGGCATATTTTTTATTAAGGAGAATTACAAACCAAGTATTCAAGACTGAGGGAATTAATAGTAATATCCTCAGTCACAAAAATGAAGTTTCTGGAGTATAACAACTATTTTCAAAGCACATACCACATAATTAAACAGGAAATAACACTTTCAAGTCAGAAATAGATTTTATTTTAGATTTAGTTGCATAGTGTTATGCTTTGCCCCAATATCTTCATATCTGCTTTTTCCACTGCAATCTTATGTTTATCATTCTGCAATCAGTGTTTATTCAGAACGCATTTACTCAAGGATATGTGTGCAGATTTGCAGTATTAGTGTAGAATCAAGCACTAAAGTCATTTGCCTGAGGGGAAAAGGTGGTTAAAACATCTTTTTGTAAGATATGCCTTATTAGTTTACTGCAAGGCACTGTTTGTCTTCAAAAAATAAATGTAGACATTTCCCTCTGCCCCCTCTATTTTTAATAGGTTGTTGTAAATGAAGTAGTGGCTGAATGAATGTAACCATTAATTGGACACTGAACACAGCTTTTCTACCTAATTACATTATATGGGTAAATGGGATAATATGGCATTTGATGACCAACTATGGAATAACAAGACTTGACGTAACCATTACATTGCTCCCCAGCTGGCTACTTACTGAAAGGTAAACCCAGAGCATTTCCACCCAGGATTTTATAAGTGAGAGCAAAACCTCAGCCTCAGGGGTAGACTTGGGGTCCTTCCAGACAGCCTCATAATGTGGGGCAAAAAATTGTGGTACCTGAAAGCAAGTCCAAATACAAAGGTGTCGGATCTGGCAAATAGTCACCTGGTGTCCTGAAAGGTTTGTTTGAAGTGGGTTTTAGAAATCTGCAAAATGGATGCAGGAAATCCACCAGAAATCTTCTTTTAATTTTTTTAATTGACTCTCCAAGATGAGCTGGACCTCACAAGTGCTGATGCTGATATATGAATGTACACACAAACAGATGTCTTGTCATTATCTCTCCTCACCCTCCTCCTGCCTTTACATTTGTCCTCTTAAACCTCACTTCCCTTTGGGGTCGCTTGCCTGCCATGTTGGTAAATTCAAGTTCTATTTAATTTCATGAGTATGATAACAAAGGAATGGTTGCAAAGTCCTCATGGGAAATGCTTTCCATTTGTGCTTCCATTTAGCCATCCATGTCTCCTTGGCTCCATCTTTTTACACCTGTTTTGGATCTTAAAATGTGCACATGCATTGGAGTAGTCCACCCCAGTGTATCTCAACCAAGTTCCATGCTTTTTGGTGAGTACAGGGATATACAGTGATACAAATATGCATATTTTGACTGATCTAGGATTTTCAGTGCGGCTTTTATTAACCCATGTTTTGCAGTTGGTGATGCAATTCAGCGTGCATTTTCAGCAAACTCATCTAGCAACCCCCCCCCCCTTTATCCTGGTTTATCTCTGATTTTAAGGCCTGTGTAGAAGGGCTCCACTCCCAGATCCCAGGATCTAAAGAGGCTTTTCTTTCACTAAAACAACCATAGATACATTCTAGCCAGTGATTTCCTATGTACAATCTTCAAAGTCCCCCAGATAAATGGGGAAGGGAAAAAAGCTCCTGAAAATTCAAACCTGGCCTCAAAGGAAACAGCCAAAATTCACACTTGTACAGAAGTTAGTAGGGTGGCCAGCAAAGATTCACAGAGGTCCCTGGAGGCCATCAAATGCAAACCTTCTACTGGAGCACCATTTGCCTGGCAAGTCCAAGTATATATTTTTTCACCAGATTCAATCAATGACACATTTTCCCAAAATTATATATCTTCTACATAGCACATAGTTGCCACCCTCTGACCCAGGGCTTCTTAAATTTTTCCACTTGCAACCCCTTTTGGCCTGAGAAATTTTTATGTGATCCTGAAAATATAGGTATACAGTATAAAAATAAAACATTTATTGATAACAAATCAGCATTTGTAAGAGTTGCTAAATAGTGTGATTTTCCTTTTTCGAGTACAGCTGAAGCATATTCTGCAGACTCCACTGTAAACACTGCACAACAGATTCATGTAAATGTCTAAAACAGCCACTAAATGATGTTCAGAAATGTTTTATTGTTGTCCAATTTTTCAGAACAATGTAATGAACTGTATAACACAATAGTGGTTCAACACATAAGTAGTACACAATATGTATATTGGAGCATCATATACATATAACATTCACAAAAACAATACTCAGTCCTGAGGTATATAACTCAAAAGTATCTAACTCAGTATTATAAATCAAACAAAATCAAACAAAATGATATAATTCTCTGCAGTCTTAAAAGGATTGGATTGGCTTAAAGGCAAACCGATTCAGAGTCTCTGCAGTTCTGGAAGGATTCCTCAGGACTCCACAGGTTTTGGAACAATAGTAAAGCCAAGTAGACAGAGTCAAAGTTGATGTAGCTCCTGAGTAGCTGGTAACATATCCATTCACGCTGTTTACACGCAGTTTACATGCCGTTTACAACTGGTTCCCGGGTTTTATCCCAGTTTCGGTAACCCTTCTTCTGGTAAGCGGCAAAAGCTTTATTATTTCTTTATTGATGGCTCTGCATCAGGTATTCTTAATTATGTTTGCAGTATCAATATGCTGCTGTGGATTTTGTGGTTCATTTTGTTTGATTTTGTTTGATTTATAATACTGAGTTAGATACTTTTGAGTTATATACCTCAGGACTGAGTATTGTTTCTGTGAATGTTATATGTATATGATGCTCCAATATACATATTGTGCACTACTTATGTGTTGAACCACTATTGTGTTATACAGTTCATTACATTGTTTAGAATAGACAGCTGTGTTTACTTAATACAATTTTTCAGAACCCCAACATTGAGCTAAGGGGACCCCATTTGGAGTTGGGACCCACAGTTTAAGAATCAGTGGTCTAACCTAACTGGGGTACAACTGAACTAACTTCTATAGATGATTTTGGATACTGCTAGTACCATTAAGGTTTTCAGGTTGATTTTGTTTTTTGTGATGTGTGTTTGTGTGTGTCCTTCTGAGTCATCTAAGGAAAACATGGGCTTTCTTTTTTCAGTACTTAGGAACATTAGAAGATACCATGAAAGTCTCTTTGAATATAATTGCAAGGAAATTGGAACTCCTCAAACAAGTCCCAGAATCTATTATTCTCTATGAAGTTTTCTTACATTGACTCTCATGTGTGTGCTCTCTCTCAAAATCTCTGTTCTTTCCCCTGACATTCTCTTTATGTTTAGTAGTTGCCTAGAACCTGGCACGTGCTATGTTTACTGAATTGGACTATTGCAGATGAAAGAATATTTAGCTTGGTTCACTACTGAACTTGATGGAAAGAAAGTGAGGAAGCTGAGTGAGAAAGGAAAAACAGTTTAATCCATCCTTATTACAGATTAATGATACTGTAATTCAAAAATATAGTTGTGTTAGTCTGTTTCAGTATACAAAGGAATTCAGTCTATGTGTCTGTACATTGGATAATACAGCCTGTATGCACATTACAGAATTATAACAGCTTGACACCACCTTAACTGTCATGGCCAGGCCTGTAGCCAAAATTTTTCAGGTTAAGAAAAAAACTGGTTTACTCATGAATTTTAACTGGTTAACCAAATCCCCATGCTACGTCTATGAGATGCAAAAAATTAAGAGTCCCTCCAGGCACTATCTCAAGCAGATATTGACAGGCCTGTAGCCGAGGGGGGGGGGGTAGGGGTTCAACCCCCCCCCCCACAATATTCAAAAATCCCCCCGAATTTTTTTCTGGCTACGGCCCTGGTCTTGGCTTAATGCTATGAAATTCTGAAATTTGTAGTTTTGTGAAAGATCTCCGGTGCCACAATAAATTACATATCTGTGGTAGAATCAATACACTTTTAGTCCAAACTATACAGGAGCTTTATCTGTGGTGTTACTTTCCTTGGGGAATATGAATCAATATTTTAGATAGCTTTTTATAATTTAGATTGAAATCTATCCTTAAATCGCTTCAGCATGCTGATATGGCAGGGTCCAACCTCTGTTATACATCTTTTCTTGAAAAGAAGTGGCTGCTGTCAGTAGAACCTCTTCCCTAGTTCAACATGACAAATATATTTGCATATGAGCTTTTAGTTCTACACTTTAGCTTTTAGTTATATCCCTTGTTACAAGACAAGGGATATAAAAGCAATTTCAGGACATGATAAGATCAGTTAAGAGTGTCTGAATTAATGCAGAGCACTGATGAATTAATGATCCAATCAGAATTGTATGTGTCTTGTTCCTCCTGTTCAGAGAGGACAGAGATCACCAGTTATTGCTCCGTCTGCACAAAGTGTCACTGTGTACCAGTGATCTTTATAGAACTGAGTTTTAAAACTCAGAACTGAGTTTTAAAATCGAATGAGTCATGAATTTGACTCATTTTACAATATGAAGGGTATGAATGAACAATGTCTTGAAAAGGTGAAATACACATAAGAAGGATGACGAGTCTGGACGTAGAGGAAAAGAATAGTGGTACTTCCAAAATATTTTTGTTTCTCTCTACATACCCTGTTTCCCTCAGAATAAGACAGGGTCTTATATTAATTTTTGCTCCAAAAGATGCTTTAGAGCTTGTTTTCAGGGGAAGTCTTATATTTCCAAGTTGACTTTTTAAATGAACTATATCTAGGGCTTATTTTTGAAATAGGGCTTATATTTTGAGCATCCTCAGAAATGCTGAAAAATCATGATAGGTCTTGCTTTTAGGTTAGGTCTTATTTTGGGTGACATAGGGTAGATATGATTCAAAATGTAGCATCACTTATAATGCACAGGTCTTATAAAATAACAACAAATTAGGAGGAAACAACTAAATCTAATAGCCATTCAGATGACTGCTGGACTCAAATATAGAACAGACAATATCCTTAAACATAATTTTCTGTATGGGAATAGAGAATATGGGAAAGAGAACTGAAACTATTTTCATTTTCCACCCTTCATTCTTTTAATTAATTCAGACAATTTCAACTCATTTCTTTTTTTACAGATTTTTTAAAACATTGTAATATAATATACAGTTTATAAACTACACTTTATATTTGTGCAATCCTTTAAAGCAATTATATGCTGTATGGTGTGTCTGGAAGGTTTGCATTTTTTTGGCAAAAAGAGTAAAAGTGTGCAATTGATCACATGCTTTATATGCAGGAACTTTCAGCCTAAGCTCCAGTCGCTATCATTTCCATTGAGAGTAGCAGAAACCCTGACTAAGAAGTCTGGCATTTTTGACAATATTGGAATAATGAACCAATAAAGCAATAAGGCAGTTTCCTTATTGTTTCTCTGTCTTAATGAGATCAAATATTTCCAAAGCCCTTTGCACCTTGTGTATGACTTCCACAACTTCCAGTCTTTGCCCTCATTTTCTCTGTTATTTTCCTGCATTTCTTTTTTTTCATTCTTCAGTCATTCTCTCAGGAAAATACGATGGGACCCCAATCAGCAGAATGAGCCAAACAACAGGAAAGCAGACTCTTCCAAACAAAACAAGGTCTTGGTCACATTTCGAAAAAAGACACTTTTACACATTTATAGCTAATGAACCACCTTAGCTCTAAATCAATTAGGAGTAGGCTTTATATCTGAATCTTTTCTGAATCAATATTGATGTGTTTGTTTTCTCTTCCAGACAGGGATCATGCAGGGATCCCACTGTGGATAGACTATTACAATACCAGGAAGGCAGGAAGAATTACTTTCACTCTTTTAAAAATGTCATTGTGTGTCAATTTCCTGTGGCCTGGGCAGGCTGATGTGATGCTGCAAAACCAGATCACAGACAAGCTAACTTCCATGATTTCATTGGAAAAATCACCACTGTATGTAACTTCTTCACAGGGAGAAGCCAGGAGAAGGGCTTTCATATCACAGATGAATAAAATGTGTAATAAAAAGTAATGCCCTTATTTTGACTGAAACTCATGCCATACATTTTTTCACTTTTACCGATAAGTACCAAGCATACTACAAAAAGAAGCTGGGAAGAAGCTGAATATTCTGGGAATTATATCCTCCAGCTGCTTTCTGCACAGAAAATCAACCACACACTAATTTTACATAGAACAAATCCAGAAATTGAGGGGAGGGGGTTCAGTGCAGATTTTTTTTATGTGCATGTATTAATATTTCTGCACTGAAATATTATTTCCATGAAGAAAATGCTATCCATTGCACAGAAAATGTTTTCTCCAACCATGTGGAATTTTGCGAAGAATGAATCTCAAAGTGCAAAAATTATCATCAGTCCTGGGTTGTTTTTATCATGGTTTTACAAAATTTGAAAATAAAGCATGTTTTTAAAACATTTTAAATAGTTTTAAATATTCTTTCTTTCCCTAAATTGTGATCATGAGCCAGTAAAAATGTGGATATCAGGTTTTTTAAATTAAATAAAGCAGTGCAGTGCAGTCAGGAGTAGGGGCCATAACTAACCATGCTACTCAGATCTCTAACCAGCCAGGCCAATGGAGCCAGGAGTATAAACATCAATCACTCAACCTATTATATTTTCAATAATAGTACACCCCTGTCTACCAGCCAAGAAAAAGGAACCACTGCCTCAGGAAAGCAACAGATTCTTATAGAAAAAAACAGTAGGAAATCTACCTGAATTAAATGCCCTAAGACAAAATGCTTTTCATAAAAATATTCATAAATTCAAGTAGTTACTTGTCAAAATTTCACCTTTATTATCTTGTGCTTCTCACTGTGAACCCCCAGACACCAATGGTCTGACTTACTGAATGGAACATTCAATTGATCAAAGAGCTAATGTTTTTGAGTTCATAGTCTGTGAAGGACATGAAAGTTATTGTTTAATTGTATTTATCTTTCACAACAGAAGTGAAGGTGGTGAAGACATCCTTAAATTCAAGAAAGCTAAGATACAGTAAGCTGAATGGAAATAAAGCTGAAGAACTGAAGACTAGACTGAGAAAGATAGAGTAGCTTGAGAAAAAAAGGTGATAGGAAACTGAAGCAGGAAGAATTTATTAACCTTGGGGGGTGGGGGGCAGGGGGCGGGAAAGACAGTACCAAGAAAAAAAAGGTGAAGCTTCCAGTTATGGGCTGAATTCAAGAAAGAAAAGAAATACATAACTACAAATGTTAGACCACAGCTTTCCAAACATTTTCATGTTGGTGACACAATTTTGAGATATATCATTTTGAGACACAGTAATTCAGTTTACTAGCAACCAGGAGTTAGCCTGGCCCCTTATAAGAGATATGGATACACAAATAACTTATAATAATAAAATATATGGGGACACAACATAACTCAAGAAAACCTTCCATTTGTATTTTTTAAAATATATAATTTGTTGTTTATTTCACATAGACTCAGAGGTTTCTCATTATGTTCATGTGACACACTTCCACACTGTAGCCAACAAACCATTTGAAAAACTCTGCTCTAGACTCTATAAAGATATTTTGTAGTTGGGCTTCTACTAGCATAACAGTATTGTGGTCTGTCAATGTTATAGGAACAATGGAGGGAGAAAAGAGGTGACAGTTTCTATTCATTTGAACTAACTTTCCAATTCTATGGTGACTTTTCAGCATATACAAATATTCATTTTGCTATTGGTCTGTTCAAATGTCCATATCTCACTTCATTGTGTGTTGGAGGTGGTTGACAGTATTAATTGAAACTATCAGAAATTGAAAATCTAATAAAAATACATTTCCATACATTGAAAAATGTAACTAAAATGTGCAAGCCATTCACTTGCACTTATGTCTGAGTGTGTTTCTCAAAGTGAGGGCAGCAGTGTCCCTTTACTAGAGAGCATTTGAAAACAGATGTCCTTGCCAATGGATTGCTCTGGTAATAAGCTCTCTCAGCCTGTAACATCTGAATTGAGGCCTTGTGCAGGCTGACAAGGTCAGATGCTGTTTCTGAAGCGGGGATTATTACAAAGGATTCAGCGCATGCCCCATTATTCTTCCTAACAGAAGCATCTATTTTAGTGTGTAGGGCTATTGGATCAGGGAAATAGGGAATATGAAGGGAAAGCAACTCAAAGGATCTCCTTTAAAAATAATAATTTTTATATAAGTATGTATAAAATGGTGGAAGATTTGGCTGTAAAAACTAAGTGATTTATTATAGTGGTATGGAGCAGAGGTGAGCATATTTCTTCTTTTTACAATGCCACCATTAAGACGTATTGCATCATTTATCTTATATACCCCTGTAACGGTCCTCTTTCATTGCTGCTGCTTAACCGTTCAAAATGAAAACTTTTCAAAAGAAAGTTTTGGTTTTTAAATAATGAGAGACTTTCATACTTACATGCTACAAAATAAGGAAAATTCTGCCCATCTTTTCTAAAGTTTACACGATAATATGAAGATGTGTACATTTTACAAAATAATAAGGGCCCTTCTACACCAGTGGTTCTCAACCTGGGGTCCCCAGAAGTTTTTGGCCTTCAACTCCCAGAAATCCTAACAGCTGGTAAACTGGCTGGGATTTCTGGGAGTTGTAGGCCAAAAACATCTGGGGACACCAGGTTGAGAACCACTGTTCTACAATAACCCATAAAACGGGCCCAATCGAAAATTCCTGAACCACCTTGATGGTAGCAGGCACACATAGTTTGGAACTGCTGGGCAGATTCCCTACTTGCCACCCTCATCCACATGTCACAGCTGTCCCCAGCCATGACACAATTACTCTCCTGACCCTTGGAGGTCCAGCAGTCTTTGCTGGACCTTGAAGTTTTTGCTTAGGAACTGGTTCAGCTGTCTTAACTTTCCCTAACTCAAGAGACAGCCTGAGTCTATATAATCTTATAATTCACTTTAATCTTTCAATGTTTAATATTTCAATGTTTTAATTTATACATTGTTTAATTGTTTCTTAAATCTTATATTTATACTTTTATTCATGGTTTTTATTATTATAAATATGTTATCCATCTTGAATTCCACCGTCATGAGAAAGGCAGGATATAAATGAACATAAATAGCAATGACAAAAAGAGTAACAACAATAACAATGCATGGAAATGTGGATTAGGGATGTGAAAATCTGTGCCTAGTTTGATTTTATCGCAATTCTTATACCCTCATCAAGCTTCTTCTAACCATAATCTGTACAGGATGGTAATGTTTTTACTCATATAGTACATATTCCTGACTTTGTCTCAGTCTCACCACCAGCACAGGCATGTCTGGTGAAAATACAAGATAGATTCTTCTTGGCTGATCTCAGGATGTGGCATTCTTTTCCACAGAAGGCTAGGCTGGAATGGAAAGTCTCTCTGCTCTCCTTTTGTCAGTATGTAAATGCATCTTTGTACAAAGAGGAATTTAATTCCTCAAGGAGAGCAGAGTCTTTCATGGGATGTGTATGTGCTGTATACTACAACCCCTGTATATACGGGGATACATCCCAGTATCTTTGGTGGAAAGCTGAACCCATGAATAATAGTCAAACTTATATTTTGACATTACCCATACAGAAAGCATACATGGAATCACATTGGAGGACCTAGAGAGGCCCCCAAATTCATGGGAGAGGGTACTTTTTGGAACATGGGTAAGTGAAACCAGGGGTATTGAATCCATAGATAAGAGAATAAGGCATTTTTTTTGAGAAATAGGATGCCCTCTCTACCCGAGGGGACTCAGGGCGGAATACAAGAATGAATGACAAACCCTCTTCTATCCCATATGTGGTTGTTTGCTATGTATAACTGTCATTAGTTAAAGTAAATGAAATAAATAACATATAAATATAAAACCCTTTGGGCATGGTCACTCTGTTTCATCTTCTGACTAATTTCTGCATACTTGAGTACATGGATAGCTGCCTATAAACCAATTTGCAGTGGGTTTTATTTTAAAAGGCTTACATAAGATTTTGTTCTGATTAGAAATTAGAATAATACCAACAACAAAAAACCTATTACCAGTGAATATTTGCTCTCAACCAAATAAGCAAAATCAATTTGCCTTCTTAAATAGGAATGCTTTGCTTTTAAAGATAGGAGCCCAATGAAGGGTAAACAATAAATGGCAATAATGAGCGGAGTAAATCTGGGATTGCATGCTGGGCAAGACAACTACGCCTCATTGAAGAAAGTGCTGGGAGGAATTGCCCTGACAATTGCTGCCCAGAATAATTTATAGAAAGGTCCTCCCAATTTTCAAATTTATATACACAAGCAAAATAAAGAGGCAAAACTACTTTGCTGGATATTACAAAAGTCATTCCTGCTGAAGCCATGGGTTTCACAACCCAGTCTATTCTATATACACTACAGAGCATTATATATACATATGAGAAGGTGAAATATAGTTTATGAATATTGGGCTATTGGATTATGACCTGTTTGGATCATAACCTATTGGGTAGCAGAGTTTCAGAGGTGTTCCTTTAGTTTATTTGGTAATATAAGATCACTGGGCACATAAATATCTTGTTTCTATTTGATGCTCTCAGCAGACAAAGATTCAAGTAGACTTTTTAAAAATGTGTTTGTTTTACTAATAACTTCATATATTTAAATATACAGGCAAATTTATTGTCAGGTTAAACTTTAAAATGTTTCAGTTTGTATCTTTAATTTATAGTCTTTAACAGTCTCTTCAAAACTATATTGCTCTGTACAGCTCTCTTTCATAACAGACTACTTCCAAGGAACTCAAGCCTCAACTGACTTCTAACACTGGCTTCTGTACCCAAACAGACTCAAGCATCAACTGTCAACCTTTAAAAAAAAACCATTATAAACAGTCACTGTACTAGTCACATGGTCTGCTTCCCACTGCTTCAAGTACATAGAGCTAAGAAAACTGTAAATCAAAGAAGACATACAATTCAGGAAATAAATTGACACATTATATAACAGGCAAAACATTAAATAGAGGAGGCTTGAGAAGGTTGCTATCTCCAACAATGAAAGTTTATGTCAAGGTAGCATTGGATTCTTTGTGGTTCTGCCCATCCCCTTGCTATATTTTTCTGCACCATATAACAGATTTGAGCATGACACAACCATCTTCACTCATATTTAGCATTCTTTCTTTTTATTATTAAAAGTCCAAAATGTCAAGAAAACAAATGACATCTCAAGATTAGGAAGCACATTTGGAGGATAGCTTTCGGGCAGACACATTGAGCAGAAAAGCATATCTATTCAAAATATTGAAAGTGGAGTACAAGTGCTGCAGATCTTCCAAATAGGGTTTAATTGCAAATCACATGACATATCATTCTCCTTCTCTGCTTTCAAACTGGAATAAAATAATCCATGGACTTTATGCTGTATGCTGTTTCCTTCGTTCTTTTATAGTGTCTGTGATATTTTCAAAAATGCCTTCAGAAGTATGGCAATTCTAAAAGCTCTGCCTTTCTTACACATAATGAGTACTTTTGTGTCTTGTCAAGCCACTGAAGCACCTCTCAATGGGGAGAAAATAATCAAGTTGGGTCATTGCTGCTTATATTCTCCTTTGCTGAAATGATCATTGTCAATGATTTGAAGTTATAGACCAAGTTTATCCACATTTAGCACTACATAGAAATGTCAGCGGAGATTAGCAGCAAAACAAATGGAGTCAATATTATCTGGAAAGAATATAAATGTGTGTTGGGAAGCCATATGAGGGTTCATTTCAAAGATGATTCTTGGAATGCATGAGCAGAGACTTGTTGTTGACGGATCTTTGACAGATGTTGCCAAAAAGCCTATCTGGGGCTTAACAGAGCAGACCACAGTGTCCAACGCTTGTCATTTGTGAATGAGCTGAGTTTGCTTACTGACATTTGAAAGCAGTTAGCTCAGTTATGCCGGGGCTGCTCAGAATGCTTCCAGTGTGCTGAATAAATCTCAAGCAGACACAGAGATTGTCAACAGTATAAAGTATGAATGGGGTTATCAGTGGCTTAGGTCAATTTATGGTCCTTACAAAGACCTTGACCCTTGCTGAAAGTACACTTCATTTCAGATAAGTGAGAGCAAGTTGTTTATTCAAGGTGAATAGTTAGCACTTCTTCCACAATCAAGCATTTCATTTGCTTTTGGCTCCGTGGCAGACCCAATGGCTGGCTGCCATCCTTCTCTCAAAAACAATAAATTATTGTATGATACAAATTCAAAATCTTGGGTTGTTTTTAGACTGAAATAATCTCTTTCTTTGCCATTGGAGCCAATTATCATTGGGGACTCCAAAATGTTGTTTGGAAGCCAAAGGGAAAATGTCTGCTTTCTTTGTACACTGGCCGGAACCGCTCACATCTTTCAGCAACTGGAATACCAAATTAGTGTCAACAGTCTTCTTCACACATGTTTGAAATCTGAAGCAACAACTTGTTGATATTCTCAAACAATAATACTTAACTGGGTTTCTATATGCGTTCACTGTGGAGCTATAATTTTCAAAACTAGCCTTGAGGTACCTAACTGCAAAGCTGTCTTTGTTTTAACTCCTCACCATTCCTGCTGACATTATAACTGAGTTAAGTTAAATGACCTTAAGTTAAGTATCCAGTTGACTTCAATTTTCATGCTATTTTAGTTCATATATTTGAGCCATTGGGTATGATGAATTCTATGAATCAACTGATAAAAATGGGCAGCATTTCTCCCATCAAAGGAGGCATTGCAGTAGCACAGTGTGCGTTTTCTGCCCCACAGGTGGCATCCAAAGAAATGGACTGGGGCAGGGAAACCTAAAATATAATACTAATGTCATATCATATGTTAGAAATAGTGCTGCTGTTTTCAGCAGAGTAGTCCCCGGTCTGCTGTAACATCTAGTTCCATGCTGTGGCTGACACTTCAATCTGATAGATTCTATTTGATTGCCATGTCAGACTCAGCATGGAAGGAGCAGTTATGCATAGCACAAGAGGGGCTCTCTTCTGTAAATTGCCCAGGGTTTGCATGCTAAGATTTATATCTGGCCCTGACGCATTTTGCTTTGGCCCCACACCATGGCCTCAGATATACACACATTCCTGAAATTGATTCCCTATGACTTTTACAAAGTTGAAATTCAATCCCTCAAATAAAAAATTGTTTCTCATTTCTATCATACATCAGTTCATGGTCTGAGCATCTCAGGCTAGATACATATGCCTGCTAGCCTCCTTTGCCTTCAAAGGATATTTGAAAAAGAAGATGTACGTTTGGAAGATTCCTTGCACTAGTGTTTCAAACTTCCTAGTATAATTTCTATCTGCCTGACCTTAGACTATCCTTAGACATTAAAAAAAGGAACCATCCACTTGCCCTTGTTTGCTCAGGTAAGGAGAAGGAGCCTGCCTTCCAGAAGGGTTTCTTTCTAAATCATCAGTGATTGTTGAATGGTTTCAGGGGTCACTTGAATAGTCAGTCAGAGGTTAGAAGATGAAACTATACTTGGGAAGCCCCCAATTTCCCTTTCTTGTCCAGTGTAAAGGTGTTAACATAAGAAGATACATGATACCTTCTTCCACTATGCCTTTAAAGATACTTTTGTTGGTATAATTCATGCTCTACCTCATCCTCAGAGTACTATAGGCATATGCGATCAGTTAAAAAAAATGTACTGGGGGGTGGAGCTTCATTTCTAAAATGTTTCTAAAGTTTACTTAGTAAAAACTCATTACTACAAGAGACTAACGGAGCTTTGTTACTATTTCGTTACAGTAATTCGGCATGCGCATTAATACAATAATTACTATTATTGGGGAATGGGGGACACCTGGCTTGACAGCAGTACGTATGAAAAAGATCTTGAAGTCCTTGTGGACAATGAGTTAAACATGAGCCAAAAATGTCATGCATCGGCTAAAAAGGCCAATGGAATTTTGGCCTGCATCAATAGGAGTATAGTGTCTAGATACAGGGAAGTCATGCTACCCATCTAGTCTGCCTTGGTCAGACCACACCTGGAATAATCTGTCCAATTCTGGGCACTGCAATTGAAGGGAGATGCTGACAAGCTGGAATGTGTTCAGAGAAGGGTGGCTAAAGTAATCAAAGGTCTGGAGAACAAGCCCTATGAGAAGTGACTTAAGGAGCTGGTCATGTTCAGCCTGCAGAAGAGAAAGCTGGGAGGAGACATGACAGCTATGCATAAATATGTGAGGGGAAGTCACAGGGATGAGGGAGTAAGCTTGTTTTCTGCTGCCCTGGAGACTAGGGTGTAGAACAATGGCTTTAAACTACAGGAAAGGAGTTTTCACTTGAACATTAGGAAGAACCTTCTAACTGTGAGAGCTGTTCAGCAGTGGAACTCTCTGCCCCGGAGTGTGGTAGAGGCTCCTTCTTTGGAGGCTTTTAAACAGAGGCTGGTTGGCCATCTGCTGAGGGTGCTTTGGATGTGATTTCTCTGCTTCTTGGCAGGGACTGAATGGCCCATAAGGTCTCTTCCAACTCTATGATTATATGATTCTATGATATGAAAAAAGCTAGGGCTTTCTGACACTTTTCATTAGAAACAAGGAATATGAGAAAGATATATATTCAAGCCATTTTTACGTAAGATAATCAATCTATTTGATTTTAGAGTAAAATTAAAATAATAATAGGGTATTTTATTTATTTATTTATTTATTACAACATTTATATCCCGCCCTTCTCACCCGAGAGGGGACTCAGGGCAGCTTACAATAAACACACATAAAAATTATACAATACACTATAAATCAAATTAAAAATTATTAACTTACATCAACATTCATAAAAACATTCTAAAATACAAATGGACATGTTCAAGTTCAAAAGACTGGGTCTGTCAATTGAGTTCTGGAGTACATAATAATAATTGGTGCTGCTGATTCTTATTCGGCCCCACAACCAAGTTTTAACCTTCCTACGGAAGGATAGGAGGGAGGGAGCCTACCTGACTTCACTGGAGAGGGCGTTCCATAGGTGGGGAGCCACTACTGAAAAAGCCCTGCCTCTCGTCCCCACCAGCCGCACCTGTGAGGCTGACGGGACCGTGAGCAGGGCCTCATCTGATGATCTTAAGCTTCGAGATGGGTCATAGCGGAAGACACGTTCGGACAGATAAGCTGTGCTGGAACCGTTTAGAGCCTTATAGGCTAAAGCCAGCACCTTGAATTGTGCTCGATAGCTAATCAGCAGCCAGTGGAGCTGGCATAACAGAAGAGTGGTACACTCCCTGTACGCAGCTCCAGTTATTAACCTGGCAGCCTCCCGTTGGACTAATTGAAGTTTCCGAAGAGTCTTCAAAGGCAGCCCCACGTAGAGTGCGTTGCAGTAGTCTAAACAGGATGTAACGAGAGTGTGGACCACCGTGGCCAAGTCCAGCTTCCCAAGGTACGGTCATAGCTGGCGCACGAGTTTTAACTGTGCCACCGCTGAGACCTGGGACTCCAGGCTCAACGATGAGTCTAGGATCACCCCCAGACTGCGCACCTGTGCCTTCAGGGGGAGTGTGACCTCATCCAGCACAGGCTGTAACCCAGTACCCTGATCGGCCTTCTGACTGACCAGGAGGACCTCTGTCTTGTCTGGATTCAATTTCAATTTATTGGCCCTCATCCAGTCCGACACAGCAGCCAAGCACCGGTTCAGGACCTGAACAGCCTCCTTAGTGACAGGTGGAAAGGAATGACAGAGCTGGACATCATCTGCGTACAGATGACACTGGACCTGGAAACTCCTGATGATCTCTCCCAGTGGCTTCATGTAGATGTTAAACAACATGGGAGACAATACAGAGCCCTGCAGGACCCCAAGAGTCAATGGTTGTGGGGCCGAGCAGGCATCCCCCAATGACACCATCTGGGAACGACCCTCCAGGAATGAGTGGAGCCACTGCAAAACAGTATCTCCAAGCGCCATCCCCGTGAGGCGTCCCAGAAGGATACCGTGATCGACGGTATCGAAGGCCGCTGAGAGATCCAACAGAACCAGCAGGGACACACTCTCCCTGTCCAGTTCCCGGCGAAGATCATAGACTAAGGCGACCAAGGCTGTCTCGGTACCATGCCCCAGGCTGAAGCCACACTGTGCCAGATCCAGAAAATCAGTGTCAACCAAGAATCCCTGGAGCTGCGAGGCAACCACATGTTCCAAGACCTTGTAATGTTTGAGCAGGTAATTCATATCACTTTATGCTGACAAAATGTGTATGTATGGAAATAATAGTAAATCTCAAAATATCCCACTTGGTGATATTTTCAAACTATATCTGCTGATTTGGGTTAGAAATCTACCAGATGTGCTTCAGCTTGGTGAGGAATTTTTCTCACATCCATGATTCTTATTATGCCGTAATTCATTTTGCATGTGAATCTTCCAGAACAAAAGAGTAAGCAGTAAATGATCACTTAAAATTATGAAAGTACTTTTTAAAAATTGATCTATAAAGGAAATAATGAGATATTAATTCTCTAAAAAGATACCATCTGAAACAAAATGTCTTCATAACACTGCCCAAGTACAGTTTTAATGAGCACTTTTAGAGAAATGTACCTTCAATGACACTATAAATTCCATACAAAGTTAGCAATTATTTACCAAGTGATTAAAATAATGTAATTTATTATAGATGTGCTTTTCCAAGCTTTTCTAAAAATGTGCAGCCTAGAATGTGCAATTTAGCTGTAATTTATCAGTATTGATCTTGTTTGATTATCCTATTTTGTGATTAATCCCTTTGGTTCTCATATAATTCCTTCTTAATATTGCTTATATAAAAAGATGCATTATCTCTGAAAAATAATTAACTTGTCTCATGAAAAGCTAATGTTGTTTATTATACAGAGAGTATTTGATTAGCAATGCATCCTGGTTGCTTCATGGCAGGTGTTCTTTGCCATCTAAAGCTCCACTAGGAGACTCTAAAAATAGGATGCATATAAGACAACAGAAAGAGCAGTGCCAAAGCAATGAGATTTACAATATAGAATTTTCCTTCAATAAATAGGGTAACATGTTGTCTTCATAGGTTATCAGTTGTGGCCAAATATAATTGCCTTCTAATTGTAGAGTCTTTGTGGTGGGTCTACAGTAGAGACCTATTCTTGATTCACATGTTATTTCACAATGAGACTGATTTCCAAATGGAAGGCGGTCCCCACACATTTCTCCCTTTCGCCCCCCATTTGTGCCTCTTTGAACTCCACGGCACTGTTGGTTACAGCTGAGTAATATGTTGTGTGCTGTCTCCCACAAAGCCCCACTCTTGCAACATATGGTAAACCAGGTCTCTCAAAGATAATGCTGGAAGAGCTCAACCTCTTAACAGATTCAACCAAGCTGGGAATACAGCCATGGAAACAGACTGTGTATCATTCAGGTAGTATCAAACTAAATATGAGCAATAAAGTGGACATGGCAGGCAATGATGGTATAAATTAGTTGAGTTGAGCCCCTCAGCAGTAGAGTGACTAACCTCAAAAATGAAATTATAAACCTTCAAGAGACAGTAAGGCTCAAAGCCTTACTCACCTACTTAAGACCTTCTGTACTCTATTATTCAAATATATATAAATATTTTACACAAAGTAAAAGACTAAGGGCATATCTACATGGGCTACAAATCCTGAATTAGGTCAGACATTGCTTTTGGACATCCACACAATGTTCAGAAAATTCCAGTCCCTAACACATTAGGAAATAATGCCTGACTGCTCACTAGAGGGAAGGATATTAGAGGCAAAGTTGAAGTATTTTGGTCACATCATGAGAAGACAGGAAAGCTTGGAGAAGATTATGATGCTGGGGAAAATGGAAGGAAAAAGGAAGAGAGGACGACCAAGGGCAAAATGGATGGACGGTATCTTTGAAGTGACTGGCTCGACCTTGAAGGAACTGGGGGCGGCAACGGCCGACAGGGAGCTCTGGCGTGGACTGGTCCATAAGGTCATGAAGAGTCGAAAATGACTGAACGAGGATGAAATTGGGATCCGGCGCCCTTGTCCAACACATTAGCAGAATTCAGGAAATACTTCAGGATTAATGTGATAGCTTGACCGGTTCTAATTTGATTTGGTCCAGCTGTTCACACATTCAATTTTCTCTGCACTCTGTGATGCAGGGGAAAGGGCTTGTATTGTCAAAGGCTTTCATGGCCAGGATCACAGGGTTGTTGCATGTTTTCCAGGTTGTATGGCCATGTTCCAGAAGTATTCTTTCCTGACATTTCGCCCACATCTATGGCAGGCATCCTCAGAGGTTGTGAGGTACCAGAGCTTGTATTGTTTGTTACTGTGGCAGTAGCCATAGAACTTCTGAGAGTTTTTGGCCACAATTGGACACCTTTGTTGATGTCAGCAAAGGCACCTGTATGGCCTTAAAAATGGTGCTGGGCCAGAAGCTCTTCATGGCCACTGTCATGGTGACAACAGCAGAAAAGGTAAGGGTGACTATCCAGCTGGGATGAACTGGGTTCAGTTTGACTGGACAGTGGTTTGGGAGTATCATCATCATCAGCGGTCACTCATGTCCGAGCAGGATGGCCTTCCAAGCATAGGATCTTGGTGGTGGGTCTGTAGGTGACTGTGGAGGCCTATTCTTGACCCGCATGTTTTAATGCAGTGAGGTTATAGGTTTCCAGGTGGAAGGCGGTCCCAGCCAGGGTTGGCTTGACACACCTTTCTCTTGACATATTTCTCCTTTTCAACCCTCTATTCGTATCTCTTTGAATTCTACAGCACTATTGGTCACAGCTGACCTCCAGTTAGAGTGCTCAAGGACCAGTGCTTCCCAGTTCTCAGTGTCTAAGGTTGGCTTTAAGCCCATCTTTAAATCTCTTTTTCTGTCCATCAACCTTTCCTTTTCCATTCCTCATTTGGGAGTAGAATAACTGCTTTGGGAGATGGTGATCCGGCATTCAGACAATGTGGCCGGTCAAGTAGAGTTGATGGCAGAGGATCATCACTTTAATGCTGGTGATCTTTGCTTCTTCCAGCACACAGATGTTTGTCTGTTTGTCTTCCCATGGCATGTTAAAAACCCCACAGAATCTGGGGTAGGCTTTTATTTGGAGTGCAGAAGAGCTTGGAAAAGTTGTTGGATATTATTATTATTATTTTATTATGACACGGCAAACAAGATAGATATGCTGAATTTCGTATCACAAAATCACTAGTCGAACACTTCCCAAGTGTCTAGGACTGTGTGATGTATTTTCGGATGATGCGTGCAGATCCCAGTAGGGTGGCCTTTTGCAGTTGGCAGATCATGATTTTGTCAATGTCTATTGTTTCCAAATGCCAGCTGAGATCTTTTGGCATGGAACCCAATGTGCCGATCACCACCGGGACCACCTGCACTGGTTTCTGCCATAGGCTTTGAAGTTCAATCTTGAGGTCCTGATAGCGGCTGAGTTTTTCCTGTTGTTTTTCGTCAATGCGACTGTCACCTGGAATGGCAACATCAATGATCCAAACCTTTTTCTTTTCCACAACTTTGATTTCTGGTGTGTTGTGTTCCAGAACTTTGTCAGTCTGGATTCGGAAGTCCCACAGTATCTTTTTTATTATTATTATTATTATTATTATTATTATTATTATTATTATTGTTACAATACAAAATTCATTTTGGTAACAATACAATATTTTTGTCAGGCTCAGAGTATCAGTGTGACAATGAATGTCATGTAGAAAATGAAACAGTATTAATATGCACCTTTAGAAATATGCACAACAGGTAGAATTTTTTGCTTTTGCTGGCTTTGGCAAAGCCCTACTTAACTTTGGGTATCAAGCAGAGGATCACTATAACTTATTTTTTAACCTTTTGACAGAACAATAAGATTTGTAGCCATGCAGCAGTAGTAGCTTCTTTCAGTGGATGAAGTCTGTTAAATCTCAGACAAATAGGCACAGGGGACTCCATGGCAGGCCTTTTTAAATGTTGAGGGTTTTTCTCTTTCAGGAGGAGTATAATTCTTTCAGTTCTTGGCAGGACTGGATGAAATAAAATTGTCAGGCTTAGTTGTCCTTTCAGGAGGGTGAAGCTCTGAGTTTAAGAAAGATAGGTGCAGGTGTTAGGGAGTTAAAGTGGACAAAAAACAGTTTGAGGCTCTTAAAAATAGCATTTGCCTAGTTGTCATCAAAAGCACAAAATGTTATTTCTCTTTGATGCAATTTAAAGATGAAATGTTGTTGAGAAAATATATGAAAGCACGGCATATATTTGTTTTAAAAATCATTCCCTTCCTATTTCTATGGGCAATTTTATGTTTTGTGGTGTGTGTTACGAGAATATATTACATACACATTTTGAATTGGAGTGTGCAAACCTATCAAGCTTCACTTAATTTTTTTTCTCTGAATCCCACCTGCATTTTTCCAGACCTTGTTTTGGTTAAGCCTTCAGGACTTTTATTTTTTCCCTCTCGCAATGTAATTTGTGTGCAATTTTTTAAAACAAGTATTTTCTAATAGATGCATTTAGTTAAATATTTTACCCAACAAAGGGCTTTTGTGCATTTTAATTGCATTTTAATCATTTGTATTTTTAAAATCACATGTTATTTATTGTGTACTTGATTTCTCTGAATCATCCATAAAGCCTAAGAAGTATGTAAATTATTGAAGCAAGTCAGCTTTGGTCTAGCAATAAGTTTGGGAAGTGTATAGTGGATTGTAGAATGCAAAAAAAAATTTCACAATCCAAAGAAAATTTAGTTTTTCTATTCCAAATATATAATCCATCACAACCAGTGGCTAATAGCAGTTGTCTTCATAGACTCTCTTCTGCAGGTTGTCATTGTACCATTCTCCATTTCTTGCACTTATGTTGCCAGAGCTCTTAACATGGTATCTTCTGTACCATCAAAGCAACCCAACTTTGACAATACTGCTACTTATAATGAAGATATCTATAGTGAGATAGCAGACATCAACATCATCGCTTCCTTCGGAAAAAAAAAATAGTCAGGAAAACATTACATTTGAGTGCTTGCAGCATTACTTGTTAGGTGACCCACATAGCCTGTACATCATATTGTTGTTTTACTTCTATATAGTCTGTACATTGCCCTAAGTTTTATTTATTTACCTCCACAAGATCCCATGTTTTAAAGCAGGTTACAAAAACAGATAGATAGCTATCATTCAACCTTAATATGGTGTAATCCCCACATAACAAGTGAAACAAGTGAGGTGAAAGAAAGATGTAGATGCAATAAGAGGCTAGCTAGTTGATGATTTTACAACTTTCATCCCTTCCCATTAGTTTCCCTTGTTATCTGTACGATTACCTCTGATTAGGGTTGGGTAATACATTTATTGAGTATCTCATCTTCATGTCTATTTACCAATTTCACGACTTCCAAAGGAGAACTCAAGCTAGGATTTATAACTTCAATCTATTTCAAAACTTGCAATATGCACACGGTCCCCAAGTTATGCACAAAATAAATTATGTAGGTTTGTTCTTAAAATCATAGAATCATAGAGTTGGAAGAGACCTCATGGGCCATCCAGTCCAACCTCCTGCCAAGAAGCAGGAAAATCACATTCAAAACATCCCGGACAGATGGCTATCCAGCCTCTGTTTCAAAGCCTCCAAAGCCTCCATTCCGAGACAGAGAGTTTCACTGCTGAACAGCTCTCACAGTTAGGAAGTTCTTTCTAATGTTCAGGTGAATTCTCCTTTCCTGTATCCATTCTTCTGCATCCTAGTCAGCTGAAAACAAGCTTGCTTCCTCTTCCCTGTGCCTTCCCCTCACATATTTATACAAATTTTTAAGTTGAATTTATATGTAAGTTGGAACAGGTACATTGTCTAAATGTAACTCCAACCCCTTAAAATATGTTTAGCTTTGGATAGCATAGGGAAGGTAAACATCCCTACAGAGTTTGTTTCACTGTCTGTGTCTCTGTTCAGAAGATTTCATTGCACTTTCTGTTTCTGTGATAATTGGATTTTGAAAAAAAATTGGCTTGCTGATAAAGCTTCTGTTGAGCCACCTTTTCTCCATGAAAACTCTTCCAGGAGTGAATTTTCCTTCCTAGGGGTAGCTTTCTCTCATGTCCTGCTCTCTCACCCTTGTTTGTAACTATGGGTGCATCCAGATAGCACGTAAAATGCACGAGTGCCCACCCCACATAAAAACAAAGCCTGGCTTTGTCCCCAAGTAATTTTCTAGTGGATTAGATCTGGGTCTTCCTATGGCTGTTGTCTGGACTCTCTGAAGTTCTGGACCTCTGAGGGGACAGTCTGCACAGCCCTCTCACATTTTCCAAACTGAATACCTGAGAGGGCTCTTACTCCCTCCTAAAACCCACCAAAAAAGGCTTCGAAAATAAAATAACTTACTCGGCCGGCATTTCCCTGCTGCCGGCTCTCTCCTGGCATGTAGAAATTATGTTCCAGGAGATGAGGGAAGGGAAATCACTCCTGCCCCCCCTTCTCTTGGCACTTAGGAGAGTTACAGCAACAATTTAATGGCAGCCGGGTAAGTAGTTTTATTTTTTAAGTCCTTGTGGGGGTGGTTTGGGTGTCTCAGTGCTTGCCTGGAAGGTACCAGAAGGACATCTCTACACCCACCGTGGAAAGTGCAGACTTTTAGGGATGATGTGCTCCAACTCAGGTTTTTAAAACCCAGGTTGAACCTGACTTTTTTTGCTGCGTGGGACCATCCTATGAGTCATTTGTAAACTGGATGTTTTTAAGGCAGGGATTGCCTGTAATTTACAAAACAAAACTAGTTTGTTCATCAGAAATGCATATGTTTTTAAAATAGCACAGAACAATGCACCCATTTGAGAAGTATTCACAACCACCCCCTTTTAAAGATTGTTCTTTTGAGGTTTACATTGCAATGAAGGTGAAGCACAGGTTTTGTTAAATAAGTATCTCTTGTGGAGACAGTTAGTATAATTTATGAAGCAATAGCATTGTGTAGATAGGATGTACATTAGATGCCCTTCAGAGCTACCACTTTGATCACGGGGAAGGAATACTGGAAGAAAAGAACTCCATTAAAGAGGAAATCATCTATTTAATGCTTAGTCAAGGAAGTACCTAAACAGGAGACACCATGAATCAATGACATGATGAACACTTCCTGGCTAGTGATTAGTCTTTTCCATATTTGTGCATGTCAGAGAGAAGCAGCAGCTCATGAAGCATGAGGAGAAAAAACCTTGGGATAGCAAAGGAGGACAACAGCCAGGCATGGAAGACAGGCGAGTGATGAATCTTTCCCCATGTGTGATGACTAGTTTAATGGGAAATAAAAGACATTTATAAAGTGAGGGAGGTGTAGAAGATCACCATCACAACAGTGTTCTGTCTCGATTTTACTTACAAAAAAGTCTCTTGAGGTTAGGTGTCAGATAAAGCATAACTAGGAAAATAGATTGCTTCTTGAAGCTAGAAGGGAGATAGAAAGCCCCAAGGCAGACTGTGACATTTCAATTTTTGTGTTCACGTGTTTAGCTATTAAGTATAGAATTAGGTTTTTTAAAAAAACTATGCCAAAGAAGCAACCTTTCATTGTTTGGAAAGATGTAGACACAAGATGGCAATAGAGATGGGGTGACAGATTTATGATGTTAGCTTTCTCTCACATTTGAGTCATGGTCCTTCCAAGAAAGTTTCCTTGTAAACACATTCCTATCAAAATACAGTTAGTATATAGATAGATAGATAGATAGATAGATAGAGATATAGGTATAGGTATAGGTATAGGTATAGGTGTGTGTGTGTGTGTGTGTGTGTGTGTGTGTGTGTATATATATATATATATATATATATAGAGAGAGAGAGAGAGAGAGAGAGAGAGAGAGAGAATTCTCAATTAGACCAACTTATTCCCATAACAAATAGCACCATGTCTTAGCTCAGTACTATGTAACTAGTAAAAATCTGAAACCTGTCAGGGGAAAAATGACAAGACGAATTCAGCTTTGGAAAGAACTTAGCACTCACAACCATCTGCCTCCCTGAACCTGACATTTTTTTCCTCCCAAGATTCCACATTTTTAACCTCAAGTTATTTCTACTGAATATATGGATGGCCTTGTGCAATTAGGAAATTTCTTCTCAATAAATTAAGTAAAAGGAATTCTCACCCACTCACTGTTCACTATTCTTGGTTTCTACAAGGGATAGTGATCAAGAATATCCCAAACTATAAGAGGGCTAGCTTACACTAGTGGGAAGTACAGTAGGTTTTGGTTAGTTTAGTTTTCTTCCAGAAATAAATAAATGTGTCTCTCATGCAGTGAATAACCCTTAGTAAGGAGGAAGCGGCAAAATAATAAAGAGGATGAGAGAAAGTGAGGTTGTTAATGTAGAATTCTGAGCATTAAGGAAAGGTGATTTCACTTGCCTTCTTTTAATCTGTCTTGATTGGGCACGGCAAAATATGTATTTATTTATTTATACAGGTTGAACATCCCTTATACAGAATTCCAATATTGTCCACATGGGTGGTTGAGATACTACCTTTCCGATGGTTCAGTGTACACAAACCTTGTCTCAGTCACAAAATTATTTAAAAATATTGAATAAATTTACCTTTAGGCTATGAGTATTAGGTATACAGGAAACATCAATGAATATCTTGTTTGGACTTGGATCTCACCTGAAAGGTATTTTATTATTTATGCAAATGCAAATACAGACAGTCCAAAATCAAATATATGCATCTCTGAAATCCAAACATTTCTGGTCCCAAGTTTTTTGGAAACAGAATACTCAACCTATATTTATTTATTTATTTATTTCATCAGGGTATTTAAACCCACCCTTTAGCTACAAAGGCTCCCAGAGTGGTTGACAAATTGCTAATTTGATAGTTCTCTCCCTTTGTGGTTATAATCAAAATAACGGCAAACTAAGATCTCTAACTTTTTAATTCCTTCAGATCCATCTGAATGCATCTCCCTGGTCTCCAATAATTCCTTGTGGAACTGGATCTTCTGTTTATCTTTAAGGACCCATCCAGACAGGGCGAAAAACCAGAATCTATCTTGGCTTTACCAGATGGCACCTCCAGTAAAACTGAATTAGTTCCGAACAAAGCAGGGTTTGTTAGGTAAGATCCAGGTCTAACCAGGTGTGGGCCCTGTGTGGATTGGGCCTGGGGACCGCATCACACAATCCCCAGGCCCAATCCACACAGTCATTTGTTAGACAAGCCATATGATCAAGAACAAGACAGTGCTGATTTTAGATTATCAGTAAGGGTTCGAATACCCTAGGTATAAGAATATTAGATGGGCAGAAAGAAAATCTTCACAGGGAGCCCATCTACATAAGCCATTTAATACAAGGCTGGTTTGGAATTGCAATATCCCAGACCAACTTCAGGGCTGACACCGCCCATCTCCAGATGCAGAGACAGAACAGAGGCATGACCAAACCTGGTTCAATCCCATGAGACAGCTCTTTTACGTGTGATTTATTTGTTGCCAAAGTGGTAGCCATAGTGCTCCATATTACTCCTAGCCATCACTTTTCCAACAGTCCCTCTCCAAGTGTATGGCTCTCTAGTGGGCATTCAGACTGTAGAATTAGTGAAGCTTGACCCTATTTTAATGGTCCTAGCTAAATGCTATGGAATCCTAGAATTCATAGTTTGGTGAGACACCAGCACTCTTTGTCAGAGAAGGTAAAAGCTTTTGTCGAATTGCAACTCCAGTATTTCTATAGCATTGAGCCATGACAGCTAAAGTAGGAACAAACTGAATTAATTCTACAGTGTAGACCAGGGGTCCCCAAACTAAGGCCCGGGGGCCGGATGCGGCCCATCGAAGCCATTAATCTGGCCCCCACGGCACAAGGGCAGAAGGGGGTTGGGATAAATGACCCAAGGGGTCTCTTCTTCTCTTACAACCATTATTATTATTATTATTATTATTATTATTATTATTATTATTATTATTAATTATTAGCATTGAGGCTGGGTGGCCATCTGTCAGGTGTCCTTTGCTTGTGCTTTTGGTGCACAAAGGCAGAAGGGGATTGGACTAAATGGCCCAAGGGGTCTCTTCCAACCCTCTCTATTATTATTATTAGTAGTAGTAGTAGTAGTAGTATTAGTATTATTAGTATTAACATTGAGGCTGGGTGGCCATCTGTCAGGGGTGCTTTGCTTGTGCTTTTAGTGCACAAAGGAAGAAGGAGGTTGGACTCAATGGCCCAAAGGGTCTCTTCCAACTCTCTTTTTATTATTATTATTGTTATTGTTGTTGTTGTTGTTGTTGTTGTTGTTATTATTATTATTATTATTAATTATTATTATTATTGCTCAGTGGCCAACTATAGTCCGGCCCTCCAACGGTCTGAAGGATCGTGAATTGGCCCCCTGTTTAAAAAGTTTGGGAACCCCTGGTGTAGACTCAGTCATTGGGGATGTCAGAATTTTTTTTTTACCAACTGAGCAATTACCAGCATCTCCACCCCACCTCCCAACCACCTTTTAAATTATTCATTCCCTTCCAACATGGACATGCCTTTTTGTTAGAGTGTGGAGTGATAAGCATAGACACATCCAGCTATTTTCCTGTAGCTGGACAATCTGTAAGGATACCATCTGCAAAAACCTCCAGAAGACTCCTTGAGGCCTCTGCAGATTGCAGCACTGTGTATCTGTGCTACTTCTGAGTAATAATATTAATTGGATTTCATGTTTTCTGAAGGCGGAAGAGATGACAGACATGTTTTGGATAATATCATTTCTTGCTAAACTCAAGAATTTTGTTTCTACCTAGTTGAAACCATCTAAAAATGGAGGATGACTCTCTCCTGCTAATATAATGATAAGCTTACTCCTGACTCCTAGTGACAGCAATTGAAAGTGCAAGAGCTTGCCTTGCTGAAGTATGTTTTGAAAACATGAAGTGTCTGGAATCCAGGTGGAGTGGGAGGGTATCTGTACAACACATATAAGAGCTTGACCACAGTTTAATTGCTATGACTTTTTCCTACAGAATCCTAGAATGTATAGCTATAGCACTCTAGTCCATACCTTTAAAGTATAGCACTGGAGTTCTCTAACAAAAAAAAAATCTAAATTCCTCTGAATACAGGCAGTCCCCATGTTATGAACAAGATAGGTTTTGTAGGTTTGTTCTTAGGCTGAGTTTGTTTGTAAATTGGAACAACCACATTTTTAAAGTGTAACTCCAGTCAAAAATATATAGTTTTTAGTTTTGGATACCATAGGGAAGGTTTAACACCCCTGTGGTGTTTGTTTTGCTGTCTCTGCTCCTGTTCAGAAGATTTCACCACACCTTCTGTCCCTATGAGAATTGGATTTTGAAATATCTGGCTTGTTGTGGGAACAAGGATTGACGATAAAGCTTCAGTTGACACATCTTTTCCCTATGATAACTCTTTTGAGAGTGAATTTCCTTGCCGAGGGTAGTTTTCTCTCACTTCCTGTTGTTTCACCCTCGTTCTTAACTATGAGTCATTTTAATGTCAGATGTTTGTAACTCAGGAACTGTCTGTATTGCACATTTCAGAAAACTACAAATCCCATAATTCTATAGGATCAAATTGCTATCAATGTGAAGACATTCTGTTCTGATACACACCTAGTTAAAGCAAACTCACTTTGTGACATACCTAAGTGGGCAATTTTGATCAATATATATATATAATTTTCCCTTTTTAAATGGGCCAAAAGAATGTATAACTGATTATTCATCCAAATGCATAAAACATATAAAAGCAGGGCTCAATGCAGAAAAAAGTAGGGTTCACGCAGGAGGCCCATTAAAAATAAGTAGGACATTAAGTAGAGCATGAGAAAGTCTCCCTCAAGCACAAAATTGGGGTACTGTTCAAGCGCAGCCTCCTGTAAAATAGTTTCTTATATAATTTATGACTATTTGTATTTTCTGCCACAGATATTAAAATGCACAGGGACATCACAGGCCTCTATCCATTTTCACCAACCCCCCACTGATCAGAAATACTTTCTACAATATGATAAATTTCTGGCTTTCACACTGAATCATATAGGGAGAACAACCACTGACTTTTGCACGTGTTTCAGGAATCGCAAGTCTGCAGTCTTGACTAGGAAAATGAAGCTGGGTTGGCTAGACATTTTATTTCTGAGCACTGCAACTTGGCTGA
The DNA here is from genome assembly GCF_035594765.1 of Anolis carolinensis. NCBI lineage: Eukaryota > Metazoa > Chordata > Lepidosauria > Squamata > Anolidae > Anolis > Anolis carolinensis. The sequence continues at coordinate 128,561,131 of NC_085845.1, read as the reverse complement.
TACGTCAACAGTTGGAAATGAAGTGCCATCTATTTTAAGTACCTTTGCCAGAGGGGGAAAATTCAGAGATTTGCAGGTGGAAAACCTTAACGTCACATGGCTTCAACCTTGAAGATAATATATAAAAACATTGTGCATATACTTCTCTCCATCCCTTGCATTTTTATCTACTATCTTGCATACAATGCACTTTTACTTTCAGCAGTTGAAGAAAATGGAAATAGAAACATATTGCTACAATAATTATGTTTGCTAATTGAATACATCAAAACATCAAAACATCTGGGCGTCCCCTGGGCAATGTCCTTGCAGACGGCCAATTCTCTCACTCTCCAGTTGCTCCTGACACAAAAAAAAATGAATAGTGTTGTGTCCTATTGTATAGTATTTGCTAAAATTAAAGGTGAATATTTTGTCTATGTCCACTGCATGAACTGCTTAAAATCATAATTGTGTTCCAATAGCCTACTGAGCTATACAATTGACATCAAGAGCCAAATACACCATTTGACTATCATTTTATTTATTTTATTTATTTATTTACAGCATTTATATTCCGCCCTTCTCACCCCGAAGGGGACTCAGGGCGGATCACATTACACATATAGGCAAACATTCAATGCCTTTTAATATAGAACAAAGACAAACAAACATAGGCTCTGAGGGGCCTTGAACTCATGACCTCCTGGTCAGAGTGATTCATTGCAGTTAATTGCAGCTGGCTTGCTCTCCCACCTGCGCCACATCCCTATGACCATTCTGGTGGGCAGGATTATATCATGTGTAGTCTGAGAACTGTGGTCCCTTCCAACATCAACTACTCCCTTCTTTCCATTTCATATTTCTACTTTTGCTGTGTTTACATCTCCACAGAAAAAGGATCTCAGCTAACTGGTCCCTGTTGGCTCTCCATGTGTTTCCAAAAGTAAGGTGGTGAGTAGCACAATGGTGCATTTGACCAGTGGTTGGAAGACTTGCCGCTCCAATTACTGACCAAATCTAATCTCACATTGTTCGATCTCCAGATTTGATCCTGACAATGTTACTGTGGGTAACAATTTCAATCTGATAGCACACAAAGGACTCCCATAGTTACTTCTAATCAGTGATAGGAAATGAAAGGAGAATGTTCCTTGGATACATCTTACAATTTTACTTGAAACAGCATGGGAACTTTGGTAGGAGTTTAAAGAGCTTTTCTAAGTGTCAGCTTTATTCCACAAGCACGAGAAAAGAGAAATGACCAGGAGCAATAATAATAATAATAATAATAATAATAATAATAATAATAATAATAATAATAATAATTGCATGGAAACATTGCATGGAAAGTTCCTTGACAAAATTGAAGGAAAAGCTGATAAGGAGAAGACCTGGCTATGGCTCACAAATGGGACACTGAAGAAGGAGACAGAAGGCCTGATCCTTGCAGCCCAGGAGCAAGCCATCAGAACAAATGCAATTAAGGCCAAGATCGAAAAATCAGCTGATGGCCCAAAATGCAGACTGTGCAAGGAAACCATTGATCATATCCTCAGCTGCTGTAGGAAAATCACACAGACAGACTACAAGCAGAGGCACAACTATGTGGCCCAAATGATTCATTGGAACTTAAGCCTCAAATACCACCTGCCAGCAGCAAAGAACTGGTGGGATCACAAACCTGCAAAAGTATTGGAAAATGAGCACGCAAAGATACTGTGGGACTTCTGAATACAGACTGACAAAGTTCTGGAACACAACACACCAGACATCATAGTTGTGGAAAAGAAAAAGGTTTGGATCATTGATGTCGCCATCCCAGGTGACAGTCGCATAGACGAAAAACAACAAGAAAAACTCAGCCGCTATCAGGACCTCAAGATTGAACTTCAAAGTCTCTGGCAGAAACCAGTGTAGGTGGTCCCGGTGGTGATCGGCATATTGGGTGCCATGCCAAAGGATCTCAGCCGGCATTTGGAAACAATAGACATTGACAAAATCATGATCTGCCAACTGCGAAAGGCCACCCTTCTGGGATCTGCACGCATTATCTGAAAATACATCACACATTCCGAGACACTTGGGAAGTGTTCAACTTGTGATTTTGTGATACGAAATCCAGCATATCTATCTTGTTTGCTTTGTCATAATAAAATAATAATAATAACAACTTTATTTATACCCTGCTCCATCTCCCGAAGGACTTGGAGCGGCTTACACTGGGACAAGCCCAAAACAGTGTTACATCAATAAAAACAGTAACACAATAAATTCACAATACAATAACACCTAACAAAAGTTAAAATAACTTAAAACATAGACAGTAATTCCAATTCGCAAGACAGTCTAATCATTGAGTTATCTCAGGGCCCTTCCACACAGCTATATAATCCAGGATATCAAGGCAGATACTACAATATATGTTCTGAACTGGATTAGTTCTCACTGCCATATAATTCAGTTCAATGTGGATTTTATACAGATTTGTGGAAGGAGTCTTAAGGTAAATCTATAATGCAAAATGAATGCAGTTTGACACCACTTCAACTGCCAGGGCTCAAATCATGGAAGCTTCAGTTTGGTGAGACACCAGCATTTTTTGGCAGAGAAGGCTTATAGGCCTTATAAAACTACAAAACCCATGATTCTATAATATTGAGTCAAGGCAATTAAAGTGATGTCAAACTCCATTAATTCTACAGTGTAGATGTATACTTTGTCCGATGAATACCAACTCTCAATCAAAAGGGTGCTCAGCACAGGGGTGAATCAATATTATGAATTATAGTTACAAATGAAAATAAATTAGAGAAACATACTCATTCTTTTATATCCCAAAGAACCTTGGGTGTGGTTTTTGGGGCCTAAATTGTTATTTCAGCTACAGCAAACCTATTAAACCAATACAATTTAAATACGACTTGATTAATCAAGTTCACATTGATTCAATATGCCTGTTCTTTTAGGAAGTGGTTATTGGATTTAATCCCTGGATGGACATTAATTCATTCTTTCTGGGGGAACTGAGCATATTGTTGTTGTTGCTGTTGTTCTTGTGTGCCTTCAGATTATTTTCTGACTTACAGCAACCCTAAGGTGAAACTATCATACAGTTTTCCCATCAATATTTGTACAGATGGAATTTACTTTTGCCTTTTTCTGGGGCAGAGAAACAGTGTGACTTGACCAAAGTCACTCAGTGCATTCTCATGGCTGAGTGAGGATTCATACCCTTTTTTCCAGAGTTATAGTCCAACACTCAGATTGCTGGCTCTCAATATTATGCATTTATGAATGGACATTATACATGTGAGCTCATACATTAAACAGTTGTAAAATAGAGTGAATATATTCATGAATTTCTATATAAGAGCAGTAGTGCTTGAGGCAGGCTGATTTCTCATTTGAAATAATGCAGATGTATTTAAAACTTTTCTTCCACATATTTCCATTAGAAACATAATGAAACTGTAAATTTAATATGTAAAATGTCATTCATTTACATTACATTATTAGCTGTGAACGGAGAAAATTGCTACCATATAGGCAATGTAATTCTTCTTACCATGTTTCACATTAATTATCTTCTTGATTAAATTTTGTGCAGGTGGTATAGTATGCTGGGCAATGAGAAGGTATCAGTTTGGCATAAGTAGTTCATGGAGATTTCTAAAACAGAGCACTGAGATAATTAAATCTGTATTAAGTGGATTAGTTGGTTGGATCCCAAATCTCCGATATGGTTTTTTACAAGGACAAAAAGCAAAATGACTGCAAATCCTATGACACAATCATGGTCACCTAGTGTTGTTCCTTTTATAACAATTTTGATGTTTCTATTTTGTGCGGAACGTTCCCCATTTTGGTGGAGGGAGATACAGAAAACAAAGGTCCAACAGGAAAGTAATTTACTAAACTTGGTATATGAAAAACTGATTTGAAGACCTAGATTTCAAAACAACTTTGACTATTTTTCACACTAATATCTGTATTGGTTGAAGAACAAAGAGAATGAGAGACTTCCATCTTCCGTATGTATGCAGAAATTTTATAATGAGGCATGTTTTCTCATGATATCACTAAAGTACAACAGTTTTGGTTTAGTCGTCTCCATTTCTAAGAAGAGTTCCGTCTTGATTTGCTTTAGGGCCAATGTATTTGTAGCAGCTACTAGAAAGATAACCTCCTGAAGTCTAATGCTGCCAAGACACAAAAGCATGCTTTCCACCTACATAATCATGAGTCCAACAGGAAATTGGAAGTTACCTGAGATGGCAAAGACCTTGAACACTGTTTCCATCTTAAATATCTTGATGTCACCTTAGATCAAACACTCACATCTAGGAAACACTGCATGAACACCAAGCACAAGTAGCTGCACGCAATAACATCCTGCAGAAACTTACTGACAGTACATGGGGTGCAGACTCAAAATTAATAAGAACATCAGCCCTGGCCTTGTCCTACTCAACTGCCGAGTATGCCTGCCCAGTGTGGCACAAGTCTGCCCGTGCAAAGCAGGTGAACATAGCATTGAACGAAACATGCAGAATAATCACAGGATGTCTCAAACCTGCACCTGTTGATAAACTCTACAAGCTAGCTGGCATCCCCCACCCCCGATATGCAATGGGGAGTTACTACTAACTGTGAGAGAAATAAGGTTGGACACTGTGAAAGCCATCCACTGCATGGCTATCAGACTTCTCCCAGTAGACTCAAATCAAGGAAAAGCTTCATGAGAACCACCACTTAACTTTCTCCCAGAGTAGTCCTCTGGGCAGTTAAACCAGGAAATTCCAATTGGATGGCCCCCACGAGGGTCTGCATCCAGGGACAAACCAAGAACGGGCAACTTGGAAGTCCCTGAACAGACTCAGAAGTAGATCAAAAGACAAGCTGGCAAAATGGCAAAGCTAAAATAATCCTCCACTTTGTGCAACTGTGAAGCAGAACAAACAACTCGGCATCTGTCCTGCTTCATGTACAGAGGAAGAATTGTTTAAAGCTACAGACAATACAGTTGCTGTTGTCCACTTTTGGCCACAAAAATATTTAGCTGCATGTGCTCCTTCTATTTTTATCAGTTTTATACTTATTTATGGAATGCTTTTGATAAGAAATAAATAAATAAATTCGTAGCAGTACACTATATCCACAGAACTCTTCTCTAAAACCACATCTCAAATGGGTTGATTCTCTTCCTATCCTCTTTCTTTCCTGTCCAAAGTTCACAAGCATATCTAGAAATGGGAAGTATAATAGCATGGGCCCCCGGTGGAGTAGTGGGTTAAAACCTGCAACTTGAAGGTTGGGTTGCTGACCTGAAGGCTGCCAGGTTTGAATCCCACCCGGGGAGAGCGCGGATGAGCTCCCTCTATCAGCTCCAGCTCCATGCAGGAAAATGAGAGAGCCTCCCACAAGGATGGTAAAAACATCAAAAACATCTGGTCGTCTCCTGGGCAACGTCCTTGCAGACGGCCAATTCTTTCACACCAGAAGCAACTTGCAGTTTCTCAAGTCACCCCTGACATGAAAAAAAAATAGCATGGGCAACCCTAACTTTAGTTTTAAATTTTACATATTTGTACTTTGGACCATAGGTAGTTTCAAAGTTTAAAAAAACATCCAACTTACAAATGAATCATAGTTAGGAATAAAAGTGAAACAACAGGAAGTGATAGAAATCTACACCTCTGAAGGGAAATTAATTTCTGAAAAGAGTTATCATGGGGAAAATGTGTCTCACTGAAGCTTTATCACCAATTCTTGTTTCCACAACAAGCCAAATTTTTCAAAAGCCAGTTATCACAGGGACAAGAAATGAGGTGAAATCTTCTGAATAGGGGTACAGACAGAAAAACAAACACCACAGAGGTGTTAACCCTTCTCTGTGCTCTTCAAAGCTAGCCAGCTAGAGATAGAGATAGAGATGGTGAAAAACACCTGATATGAGAAAATTCAAACCAGGGCCATAGCATAACTTTAGTCCAGTCAATGACCTTCTGCTCATTCCTCAGAATCTGTTAGCTTCTGTTGCATTTAATACTGCTGTCACTGCATAAATTTGCATTTATTTGCAGATCTCAGTGCCACTTGTGTGCTGAGAAAAAAAGTATAAAAATATCAAAAGAAAGATAGTCAAATAGATTCAGAAAACTTTTTAAAAACCTTATGAAAAAAATCTTTCCAGAAAGAAAAAAAGAAGAAATAACTTAAATATATTGGCCTTCTAACAGATTACAAACATTAAAAAGGAGATAGATTGATTTAAGGGCTGCCACATTCTGATGTATTGGTTTACACTCTGCTGTATTGTAATGTGTCATTTTGGGCAACTTTCATACTTTATTTCCTTGGCATTTCTGATATGATATGACACACAACATGACTGATCTAACCTCATAGGACCTAAGCAAACATGATGTTTTAGAAGAGCAATTTCCCCAAAGAGTTATTGTGACTTGCTTCAGAAATGTAGCTTGTCCTAACATGGCTCCATCTTAATTCAAATATGAAATGAGCAAATGAAAATTAGAAATAAAATATGGGGGAGGGGGAAAGAATTCTCTGGTAGGCTAGCAGACATGTTAACCTTTCAAACAAAATGAAGGGGATGTCAACTCTGACCAAGAAATCTTTTTTCCTCCCCATTAAAAACAAAGAATGGCTAGTTTACCTACAGCAAACTAACTTTGGAGACACCGACGTTCTCATTTACTTTAACAGAAGGAAACACACCATGCATAAAAAAACGAATTTGCACGCAGAAATGAGCCAGTGATCACACGAACATAACATTTTTCAGGGGCAAATGAGAATTCCAAATGGAAACACAGAAATTGCCAGGTTTGAACTTGGAGTGGAAAATGGCCAGTCGGAAAGGACTAAAGTATTTCCCTCTCTTCTGTTCTTTTCAGAGAGGTTGATAATCTATCACATACATTTGCATCTAAAGTGAAGTTAGTCCCTTAAGCAAACCTTACTGCAGTTGGGTAGCATTAATGTTGAGCAAAACTTCATGACATCTTTTTTCATCTAACAGAAACTGTCTGAAGATAAAGAGGAGGGCATGTCATCTTGTCATATTACATGATTGCCTTGGAGTCCTTCAGCAACAACAGTTGTAAATTGTAGATCTCAGAAGCTGCCTGCTGCTTTTGTACACCTGAAGAAGAAATGAAGTAAATGGAGGGATTTGAAATATAAATATCCTTTAAACCTTCCAGCTTCCCTTTTTTAAAGCCATAGAATTGTTTGGAGACCTCTTAAGGGTCAAAGGAACCAAAGTGATTTTTAAAAGGGAGTATTCTTTCCAATGTAACATCCTCTTTTAGGGTGTGTGTGTGTGTGTGCGTGTGAGCGTGCATATTTTTGTCATCTTTCGGCAATTGTTAAGTTTTCAAAGTAAAGGATTTTCTGTTTAAAAATGCTTGGACAAAATGTTATGCCTTATTGTAATGAAGTGCGAATTTTTGGTTTATAGATGTTATGTTTAATTGTGTGTTTGTGTTTTTAAAAGGGGTAAGTATTACAGTTGCTGCATCTCAGGAGTCAGAGGCTGGTTGCCATGGAGAAGTAGGCAGAGTCAACTGCCCTTTTGCTGAAGGAGTGCAGAGTTTAAAAAAAGACAGTCAGTCTGTGCCCTGAGGAGGTACATAGAAGTCTTGATCCTAGGTTGAGGGGATCAAGGGAGACTCAATTGGTCATTTTGAGTTGGATTAAAATAAGTTTGGTGACTTATTTAATGTAGTCTGTGTCCTAGTAAGGAACAGAGGATCTGTGATTGCATATCACAGGGGTGACTATGGTTTTAAAAGTAGCAGATAAAGAAGTTCTAACTACTTTAAGTAAAATAAGTGACACTCTAGAGTGTTTGAATCATCTTATTCTAGCATTGTAACTAAATGCTAGAATAAGATTTAGTTACAATAAGTATTGTTAATAAAAATACCTCCAAGCAGAAACTATATTGTAACCACTAAGCTTTGTGCCTGAATAAACTTGTTCTTGTTTTTCCAACATCGAAGCCTCTGTCATATATATTATAAACCAAGTTACATTACCATCTAAAGGGAATAGGAAGAAGGAAGAAAAAAAGTAAAAGGTCTCCTCCCTGAGTTTTTGGTGGCTGTATTTTTACAAAGTGGTGGCAGCATTATTAAATCCTTACAATTTGGTGGCAGAGATGGGACTAAAAGATTCCCACCTGCCTGAAAGAACTTTAGATGTTCATAGCATTCTTTACACTTATGAAGACATATCCATATATTATGCTAATATAAAGTATCCATAGTGGGTGGGAAAGGCAAAGAAAACTATATCTATCACAAAAGCAAACTGGCCTGTTGGATGTGAGATAGCAAAGCAGCTTTCTGTCATGACAGTGATTGTCTTCACTTCCTCTATTATCCCTATTCATTCACAGTCATATTTCTTATCCCTTCTACTCCACTGTTGCTTACACTGCTGATGCAATCTGTATCACTATAGGTATTTTAAAAAAAGATGGTTGTGTTTTACACACATCTACACCAAGCAGGTTAGCTTAGTTGGAAACTGCTCTCAGAGCATCTTTGATTTCAGCACATTCATGCTGAAACTGGAGTCTTGTTCAGATGACCCAAAACCAATGTCCCGACTGCCCAATACCACATTCTTCTTGTCTCCACCACCTTCACTCCTAGCTGGCCACTGAGCTCCATTCATGCTCATGACCATGAGTGCCTTTACTGATGTCAAATTTTGGTGCTGTGTGACCACCAGCAAGAAGGAGTAGTTGTCCTGTGCAAACTCCATTTGTTTATATTAATAGAGGTGCTGCTCACAACAAGCAGGAGCTTGGATCCTAGAACTCCATGGTTATTCATTGCCAGTAGAACTGGCAACAGCAATACAGTCATGATCCATCCTGTTCACCTACACTGAACAGCAGAGATAAACTGTCATGATGAATCAGACTCATTATGTTTTGGACCCATTTACAGCATTATAATAATGCAGCATTTCTCAGTGATGATTTACCGAAATATAAAACCATTTATATGCATATGTTTGCACATGCATGAAGTGAGCTATTATGAATTCAAGTCATGGGTTTAATAATTGTAATAGCACAGGAGACAACAAGAACAGTAACTACAAGATTCACAAGCAAACACAACCCATACTGTGGCAACAAGGCATTAATTAAAAGTGATCACTGTGGGATTAGTGTTACAGTTCTTAAAGAGTAAAAGTAACAAGGACAAGAGTATATTTGAGAAGAAAATCTTCTCAGCCAGAAGTAGATGTAGGCAAGAAGGGATGAGAAAATTTATTGTTTGTGTACTCAAGAAATGAAAAGGAAATAGGTTGGATTTACAATGTCCTATACAAAAATATGAAGCACATTTTGCCCTTGGAATTTAGAATGTTTTGTCATGCAGTTTTGAGGAAAAAACATACAGAAGTTCATGGATAAATTTGTAAACTTTAACACTAAAATGTGTATATTTGGAAAGTGCTTAGCAAAAAACAAACCAACAGTGTTCAGAAATTCTGATGAGGAGAATTCTGAACTGATGAGAATTTTTGGAGCTGGGACTTATTCTGCACAAACTTGGCTTGCAGTTTTTTTTCACAGAAAACACAATTTTCTGCACAGGAAACATTTTTGTTCAAAAACTACCATTTAAAAATTTGCTCAGAAATTGAGACTCAAATTGCAAATAGTCATTAAAAATGGCACATAACATACATGTATTCCAAATAATTCCTCTCAGGGTGAAGGCAATTGCTAAAGTTGCTTGCCAATTCCTTTGAAAGGTAAATTATTTATTTATTTATTTATTACAGTATTTGTATCCCGCCTTTCTCACCCAATAGGGGACTCAGGGTGGCTTACTATAAAAGCATATATATAAAAAAATAATACAGTACATTTCAAATCAATTAAAATTAAATACATTAAATATTCATAAAAATACACATAAATATATAATTGGTGCGTTTCGAGTCTAAAAAACTGGGTCTGTCATCGAGTTCTAGAAAACATAGTAGTATTTTGTGCTGCTGTTATTGTTTGAAGGCCTGGTCCCACAACCAGGTCTTAACTTTTCTACGGAAAGATAGGAGGGAGGGAGCCTGCCTGACTTCACTTGGGAGGGTGTTAGTGAAAAATTGTTGCCTACTCCAAATATACCATTGGTGTAGAAAAAAAATGGTTCCAAACCAATTGTGAGGTCATTTAGTTTCAACAGCAGCTTCAGAAACAATGCTTCTAGACAGTGGGATTTAAGATGCTGGACGGACTTCTGAACAAAAGGTTCTGCCAGACTTGTTACCCCCAGTGTGTACAATCCAGGATGACCTTTACCGCTAAGCAGAGTGAAGTAGCTTTCTCAGGTGGCATATTTAGGGTGGGGAATGTTACTACAGAAAGACATCTTTAATTCCAATCCAATATGATGCTTTTGGTAATGCCAAAAATTCTCTCACCACACACCTCTGGCTACATTTTTACTACCAGATAATGCAGTGTAGGAAACATATTAGCCTAGGATATCCAAACAACATACCCAGACTAGTGCATTTTTTTAAGGTAAGCTATTTAATCTATGGCCCCTGGTGGTGGCACAGTGTGTTAAAGCGCTGAGCTGCTGAACTTGCAGACCGAAAGGTCCCAGGTTCAAATCTCTGGAGCGGAATAAGCGCCCGTTGTTAGCCCCAGCTCCTGCCAACCTAGCAGTTCGAAAACATGCCAATGTGAGTAGATCATTAGGTACCGCTCCGGCGGGAAGGTAACAGCGCTCCATGCAGTCATGCCGGCCACATGACCTTGGAGGTATCTACGGACCACACCAGCTCTTCGGCTTAGAAATGGAGATGAGCACCAACACCCCAGAGTCGGACATGACTGGATTTAACGTCAGGGGAAACCTTTACCTTTACCTATTTAATCTATATTGACCCCAGGTTAAAAAATACTTTCCCAGTTTGGGGGCTTTGGGGAATGCCATTTTAGATCATCATGCAAGATATGAAATTTCATTCCCAAAGCCACTCCACACTCCCAGGTTGAGGTAGCCCAAGGAAGTGCCTCCTCCCTGTACTCCCTCCCCCCTAAAATGAAGAAAAAGCCTCCGTGCCATTGCAGAAGATTGTTCTTTTCCTGGATCATATCAGCCAAAGGAACAGGACAAAAACACTAGATAGAGAGGAATGTTTGCTATTTGCTATCAATCGAAGGCAAGTTGTGGTGAGAGAGAACTTGGACGTGGCTTCTTGCTTAAAAGTTCAAACTTTTTGCTGCTTCCTTTTCATTGCTACAAAGCACAAGGAATGTAATGAAGTGGGGCATCACTACAAGGTGACCTGATAAAGCTTTCCTGGGGGGGGGGGGATGACGACTTCCCGTTCCTAAACTCCATGGCAACCTCCTGTAATGGTAAGAAGGCTTTTTATTCATTTGAGGGGAAGTGCAAGGAGGACACGAAAACTGTGCCCATGCCCACGTGTCATTGATATGGGGTATAGCAGCCGTTTGTGAACAACATGTGGCATCAAACTGGCATTTTTAATGCCAGTTCATCCCTCATTTTGTGCCAGTGTGGAAGGGCCCTCTGCTTCTGGCATGAGTAATTCACTCTAGAAAGTTGTAAAGTTACTTTTATTTGCACCTCAAGGGGTCTTTGTGAGGACTTGGGTATTTATCATTTTTATAACCATGAAGTATTTTTTCCTTTGTTTTTCAAAAAGCCTGGCCATCTTGTGCACAACCATAAAGCAGTGCAAGAAAAATGGAGTGTTTTATTTCATAGAAATACTACATTGCTTAGTACTGAAGAGTGAAAAATGCTTCACAGTAGGCAGTAGTAATAGGGTCAAATAGTTTGAGTGACCTGGAGTGTCCTCCTGATGTATACCTATCCTGACCTGACTGTGATGTGAAGTGATATTCTCAGGGATGTTTCTTGATTTTCTTTTCTTCCCATAAGTTCTCTCTCATCCTTCTAAGATGTAGTTAGGTTATATCAGCATCATGAGGTAATATCTTAGATTGGAGTTCCTACAATAAAGCTGTTTCTTTCTTAAAGCCATTGGTGTGTTCACTCCTCAAACAAAAATCTCTGACCACTGCATGCATTCGAACATTAATAACTTGAGAGTACTTTTCTGCCATCTCTACAACTCCTCTATAAGCCATTCATACTGTTAGAGATCTGTATAGGGTAAGGGTCAATAGTATGTGTTGGTGTATATATGGTACTTTATATGTACTTTAATGCAGAAGATTTTAAAGGTTAATATCCAATTAAAACCTGATTTTTCCTGTTGAAACTGATGTATGAAGAAATAAAGTATGGAAGATACATTTCTGTGTACATTTCTGTTTTTGAAAACAGGCTCCTGATGGTTTGGAGGATTTGGCTGCCAAATCCATGAACATGGGCCAGGCAGGGGGCAGCCAAAGCCTTAGCCAGAACAGATCACAGAACTCAGATCTTTTCTGCTAATGAGGGTTAATAGAAAGCAATGGGGCTGAGTGAGCGCCAGCCTACTTGAGGCAGATGCAGTGGCATGTGAGCAGAGCAGCCTCGCTAATAATAATAATAATAATAATAATAATAATAATAATAATAATAATAATAATAATAACAACAACAACAACAACAACAACAACAACAACAACTTTGTGGTTTTCTGGCATTGTATATTTCTGCCGCTTCTGTGACTGTTCATTTGTATTTTGATTCCGGAGCCCACTGAGTACCCTGACTCACAGATAACAGAACCCCGACTGGCTGACCAATGAAGATTCATAATCAGAAACAAAGTGTTCAGTGAAGTTGAACTAGAAGAAATCCAGAAAATCTGCACCCCCCCCCCCAGGTGCCACCTCGCCATGGTGGGGGGGGGGATTAACTACTCCAATGATGACTGAGAGCTGTGCTGGCGGTAGTGTAACTACCAGCAGGTCCAACCAAGCCAGAGAGGTCTCAGCTGAGGAGTAGAACTAAGAGCACCTAACCCCATTAGCATTATGGAGAATCAAACCAAAACGAAGTCTATTCTGCCTCAGTCGTCGCCCAGGATAAAAAGGGCTGTGGTGGATGCTGCTGATTCTGGATGTCCAGAATGTCACACAGTCCTAGACACTTGGGAAGTGTTTGACTTGTGATTTTGTGAAACGAAATCCAGCATATCTATCTTGTTTGCTGTGTCATACAATAATAATAATAACTTTATTTTTGTATCCCGCCTCCATCTCCGCGAAGGGACTCAGGGTGACTCACATGTGCACAAGCCCAACCAACACAATTAAAATAAAGCATAAAATTCATAAAACAACATCATAATAACAGATAGACAATACACAATTAACATAGTAAAAGCATCAGAAGGGTCTGGAGAACAAGCCCTATGAGGAGCGGCTTAAAGAGCTGGGCATGTTTAGCCTGCAGAAGAGAAGGCTGAGAGGAGACATGATAGCCATGTACAAATACGTGAAGGGAAGTCATAGGGAGGAGGGAGCAAGCTTGTTTTCTGCTGTCCTGCAGACTAGGACACGGAACAATGGCTTCAAACTACAGGAAAGGAGATTCCACCTGAACATCAGGAAGAACTTCCTCACTGTGAGAGCTGTTCGACAGTGGAACTCTCTCCCCGGGGCCATGGTGGAGGCTCCTTCTTTGGAGGCTTTTAAGCAGAGGCTGGATGGCCATCTGTCGGGGGTGCTTTGAATGCGATTTCCTGCTTCTTAGCAGGGGGTTGGACTGGATGGCCCATGTGGTCTCTTCCAACTCTACTATTCTATGATTCTATGATTCTATCAAGCCAACACTGGTCTGGATAAAAAAATTCTGAGGGGCATTAATAGGACTAGTGCAATTCAATGTTGTGGATAGAGCTATTAGATAAAGTACAAGAGCCATATAAGAAAACTTGGGTGGGGGGCAGTATGAGATAGAACCCTATGTCTCTATCGAAGTGTGAGTGCTAGACTTAGGACTTGAACAGGCCAGACTAAACTGGGTGACTGCTAATTAAAAACACTTTGAAACATCTGGAGTTTTAGCTCTTTCCAAAAGATGGATAAGGTGGGCGCTAGTCTAATCTCCCTAGGGAGAGAGTTCCAGAGCTGGGGGGCCACCACCAAGAAGGACCTCTCCCTCGTCCCCACCAACTGTGCCTGTGACGGAGATCAGAGTGAGAGGAGGGCCTCCCCGGCCAATCTTAGGGATTGCATCAGTTCATAGGTGAAGCTGCAGTCATGAAGATAGGCAGGTCCTAATCAGGAAAGCTGCTGCTCTCCTTTATTTTCTTCCCCAGCAGTCTCCCCATCCCTTCCCAAAGCCCCCCCCCCATGCCCACTTAAGGCAAATGGGAACTTGCTTTCCCAGAAGCACTTTGTACTATGCAAGCATTGATGGAGCCTTGTGCTCCATACCCCCGCATGATGTGGGTTGAGGTTTTTTTTTCTGTGTGTGTTTCTCACATCCTTTCTCAGTCAATCAGGAGACAAGAAATTTTTGCTCCAAAAAGGGCTAAAATTAAGGGAGACACAAGCAGCCTCCTTATACATTGACTTAACTGTCTGTAAAAGGAATATAAAGGATAGAACAGGTAAGAGAAGCAGAACTGGTATGTATAGCCCTAAATTGTGCTAAGAAATGTATCATATTGAAGTACTCAGAAACCAATATCCTAATTCTAAATTGTGTTGTGGCTTTATTGCTTGGGTATGAACAATTGTGATGCTGTCAGCTCATTAAAAAACTGTGTTTGGTGTGAAATAACCAATTCAAAAATCAGCATGTGAACTGAGAGCTGAGCCAATTGAACAAAAGCATTCCAGAGACAACGTGATCAATAAATTGCTGGCTGTGTCATGAGTCTGATTATCATATCCCAGATCCAGTGAAAAGGACATATGTACCATCATCAGAAAGGTCAGCACACATGGAACTGCTGTAATCAAGGCAAACTGTGCATTCCTTAAAAGCATGAATATGGGAATTTTGCATTCACTTCGGCGAGCAGGCTGAGAATACCTAATCACAACTATTATTTGGATCAGAATGATGCAGGGTAGGCTACCTTCCAACTCACACAGATTGTGTCAAACTGTAGAAAAAGTATAGACTTGAAACCAATGGCTGATCTTCATTAGAGAATACCAATACCAACTGAATGAGAGTTGATATTCTCAACAATTAAATCAATGCATTACCACTTTTACATCAATGGAAGAACCTCTTCCTAAATAGGCTTTTCAGAATGGGTGCACATTGTTCTGATGCTGAATATGGCATCTTCACTGAATCCAGTGGGTGATACCATGTCAAAATATTCATTAATCCTTAAATCTAAATTTCTGAGCAAATATTTCAGTTTTACCAATTGTAATAAAATTAATAATAATAATAATAATAATAATAATAATAATAATAATAATAATACCTCACTTTTTCTCTCCACAAGGAGACTCACAAATATCACTTGCATTGCAGCAAAAAGTGTACAGAGTATTTCCAAATGATGGACCAATTTGAAATAGCTAAATCTCTGCAACCGCAAGTCACCCATGACTCAAACCCTTATCCTTTGAAACTCTTTGGGGCATTGAGTTTCAAAGGATTGCTGCTAGATAATCCCTAGTCTCAGTGATTTGGAAAATGGCAATCAGGTAACATAAAGTCTATTGAGATATTCTCCATTTGCAGAGTTAGTTTTTTGATTTCTTTCTGGCTCAAAATGGTTAGTGAAACTTTATAACTCATTAATCCATTTGCAACCTTTTGTGTACAACATTTGGGGATCCTTGTTCTTCTCCTTGCCCCCCTTTCTAGTGCTGAAAAATATGCTCCTGAGAGATTTCCAACAATTGCAACAGAGAGATTGCAACTACTCTTGTGCCGAGTAGTTGCAAACTACCCCAGTATTGAAGTTATACCTAAACTGGGAACTATATACATTTGATACAAGATTAGTAATGTTGTTTACATGTTCACAGGGTTTATTTGAACTTCACAGCCATGATTGCTCTATGGTGGCTGCAATTTCACATACATCCCTTGACCCTATGGTAAATTTGTTTTTGTTTTTATTTATTGTGTTGTACTGCGTTGTATTTATATCTCACCTTTCTCCCAGGGCAGAGTTCAAGTTACAACACGTCAGAACAATCTACAGATAAAAATGATGTATACAAAGATTTAAAATAATTAAATGGCAATTTTCTTTGAAAGCCCAGAGGTAAAACAGCTGAAAACACATCTAAAACGTAATAAGACAGATAAAAGCACAGCACACCCCATTAAAATCTCCTTCTGCCATGACAAGTTATGAGCCAAATGCCTGTTTAAATAAAAGATCTGCCTGCCATCAGTAAGAGGTACTTGTTTCCTATAGTTCAGTTGCCTTACTTATCTATTCAACTGGCTTCATTTTGCTTTTTGTTAAAAAGGTGGGTAGATGAAGTCTGGATTGGTTTTAGGGATGGAAAGAAATTCTGATGTATTTCTTGATGAAAGTTGTGTTTTCATGTCAGCTGAGGTACAAGGGGTGATGGATTCACCGAAGAAACAGATGGGCAGTGGGGTGAATCCATCAGACTGCATGCTGCTCCCTCATTATGTTGCTTTTCCTATCACAAATGGGAAGCACCTCCCAAGCAGCGAGGATTCATGCTGGTTGCATTGGAGCCAACACAACACGGGAAGGCTCCTGTGTTGGGAAAGAAGTATCATATGATGCTTCCACTCCAGTTGTGGGTGGGACCTCCGCCAGAAATCCATCAATATCACGGGATGGCCCACATCACCGGACTGATGGGGAAGCATTCTAGGATGCTTCCCAAGCTCTGTCTGATGAGGTTCAAAGTCTCACAACCCAATGCTATGCAAGGATAGAATGAAAATGCAGGTTAGATTCAGAGAATCTGAACAAAATCAAGACATGTCTGATTGCTCTACACTCTTATCCATGTTTATTTTCATGTCTGTGTTTAGATTCACTAGGTCCTATGATCTTACAATAGTGAAAAATGTGCTTCGTTGTTATGTGCCTTCAAGTTATTTCTGACTTACGGTGACCCTAAGGCAAATTCTTAGCAGAATTTGTTCAGTTCAGGAGGTTGCCTTTGACATCCCTCAAGGCTACATAAGAAAAAAACAAGGGAAATTGATGATATTACATTATTTGCAATCAGATTTAGCAACTGCAATTACTTGCCACTCTAGTCCAAATTTACAGTCCTTTAAATACAGCATCTTCAGGATTCTCTTTTGGATTGTGTAAGAAAAAGAATACAAAAAAATAATTAGAGACAACTGTATTTGCAAATTTTCATTGGTCACACTACTTTCAGTGGGAATACAGAACAACTCCATTGAAAGGAACAAGGAACCGAATCAGATTCTCTTTTGTCATAATTGCTTAACAATTATCGAAAATTGTCCCATGCATTATACAAAGCAACATTATATCAGAGTCCATTTAAACAATGAAACAGAAGCCTGTTGTGTTACAATACATGCAGGATTAATGAGCCTCCTGAAATGTGCTGCTCGTTATGCCATAATACACTTTATGCTAATTGTTTGAATTGGTATTGAAAAGCTTACATTCTTCTATGACATCGAAACTATCTGCAGTGATATTGCATTAATTTCTAAATGCTTAAGATTCATCAGTAGCTTCATGTTTAGTCAAGAGCTTGGAGTGACAATATTAAAGGCACAGGAGAAGGGAGGTGCACACCATTTTGTGAAATATGTGAGATACCACAAAATTGTGCAACACCCTATTAAGTTATTAAGAATGCAAAACACTTGTTTACATTCTTAATAGCTAGTAAATATAGGCAATGTTACAATTTGGATTTTAAAGGACATAATCTAGCTTCAAAAGCATGTGGATTTTGTTTAACAAAGTAATTGTGGCTATATTAAATATTGTTCCTGGTGGTGATGCAGTGTGTTAAAGCACTGAGCTGCTGAACTTGCAGACCAAAAGGTCCCAGTTTCAAATCCCAGGAGCAGAATGAGCACCCGCTGGTAGCCCCAGCTCCTGCCAACCTAGGAGTTCGAAAACATGCAAATGTGAGTAGATAAATAGGTACCGCTCCGGCAGGAAGTTAACGGAGCTCCATGCAGTCATGCCGGCCACATGACCTTCGAGGTGTCTACAGAAAACGCCGGCTCTTCAGCTTAGAAATGGAAATGAGCACCAACCCCCAGAGTCGGTCACGACTGGACTTAACGTCAGGGGAAAACCTTTACCTACTTTACCTTAAATATTGTTCAGAATCCTGTTGGTGACGTGTGTTTGCATAACCTTGTTACCCTGGTCTATCTCCTTTTCTGGATATTCATGAAGAAGGTATAGTTGAGTATCCCTTATATGAAGTATTTCATATTTCAGGTGTTTTTGGATTTTGGAATACTTGCCTATACATAATGAGATACCTTGGACTGAACATTAAAACTGAACATTAAATTTATTTCTGTTTCTTATACAGTGTTCCCTCATTACTTCGCGGTTCGCTTTTCGTGGATTCACTGTTTTGCGGTTTTTCAATAAACTCTAAAAGACTATTATAAATCATAAAAAATACAATTTACAGCCTAAGAAAGGGAGGAAGGAGATGCCAAAGGGAGAGAAAAGGAGCCCAAGTGACAACAGGAAGAAAAGGGGGCGATTTATCAACACATGATTGGTTGATAAAGACTTAAAATAGTGTATAACTACTAAAATAATGTATAAATATGAAAATAAATATAGTGTCCCTACTTCGTGGGTTTTCACCTATTGAGGGTGGTCCTGGAACGTAACTCCCATGATAAGTGAGGGAACACTGTACAACTTATATTCATAGACCAAGGGTAATGTTATACAAATTATGTGTATGAAACAATAGTTGTGTGCATTTGAAACATCAGAAAACAAAGATGTCACTATCTCAGCCATCCCTGTGGACAATCTTAAAGTATTTCAGATTTTGGAATTCCACATAATTTGTATCCATTATGTCCCTTTCCCCATAGAAGGCTGCTTGCAAGTGCCAGCTCATGCTGTCATGGCCATTTATGTGTCCTGATATTATCCAGTTACAATTCTGCAGCTGTAAAAAAAAGGCTGATATCATGTTTCCAGATCTTCAGTGACATTTTGGAGAGACTGAGAGGGTAGGACTTGCTCAAGATCACTCATTGGATTTCATGGTCGAGAGGGCAGTCAAACTCTGCTCTGCTCGCCAGAGTGATAGTCCAATGCTCTAATCAATACACAATGCTGTCTAACATTAAGAATTAACATTGACATCACATTAACAAACCACAAGAATTAACTATTCTAAGCACAGTCTAACCAATATTTTAAATTTGATGTCAGTAATCAATGCATATAACATTCAAAATGTTGTTCTTTTGCTCTGTTTTCAATTTTATGCCTCCTTTTCAATCTGTTTTTATTTTATTTTACTTGAAAAAGTAAGTTCTTTATACAATTTAAGTGGGCAAATTATATTCAACAATTTATTCTGCTCATTTACATGAACATATTTCAATAAAAATCTGTCTACTTTGGGACCATACTGGCACATTTTAATAGATGTGTGATAGAAGAATTTAGTAGGTAAATAAATACAATATATGAAATCCTGCACATTAGTATAAATGTCACTCAAACAGATATTTTCAAATAACTGACTATTAAACAAGATACTTTTTTCTTGTAAATAAATCCCCCCCCCCAAATAAAAGTCTCTGATTGTATCCCTTTAACATGTCAGCTCTGTGTTAGTGGTGAATGTAGTATTCCTACATAGAACAGTGTAAATGTATGACACAAGGTTTGAGGAAAATATACAATCCAGATGTATTATTTATAATACATATGCATGATGTCAAAAATTGGGGGAAAAACCCTCACAATACTATGATTGTTCAAAGCTACATGATGCTTTTAATGATTTATGAACACTGGTTATACCATCTTGATTCATGTATAAGTCAATGTGTGTTATGTTATGTTATGTTATGCTAAAAAATGAACATTACTTCAGCTGGCGGTGCATGCACACATTTGAAAAGGGTAACTGTGTTAACTGTGATAACTATAATAATTGTAACAACTATGTGCTAGACCACAAATGGTATAGATTTGCTGCTTTTGTGAAAAGGTTGGCCATATCGCATTAATTGTCACCCATTTCGCTCATTAATAGACATTAATAATTCATATTCTGGTTCCTTTTATTTTATTTAGTTATTGCTGTTTAATACACAATATGCATTTCCTTTTCTTTATACTATATACACAGTAATCTGTATTTATATGGATTTTGTATCTTGCATGGCCCACTTGCCAGGACTAACTTATAGTTTTCTAAGTAGTTTGTCTTTGTTCTCCTAAAACATTCACCCAGGTGCATAGAATTAATGCAGTCTGACAATGGAGCAAGGTAAATAATTTTTCTGATCCCACATTACAGAAAACATGGTGGGTAACTGAACTATGGCCTATTTTTCAGGAGGAGGAAGAAGAGATACTGGATACTCTTTAAAGTCAGGTCTACAAAGTGTACTCAATTCTCAGCTCCTCCAGGGAGTCCACGCGATCCATGGTTGGATTTGCAGAACTGCTGCATCCAACCTATAATGTGGATCACCAGAATGAGACATTTCATAGTAGGTCCACAGTTTCAGAATTGTGGGCAGCTGGATCAGGCTGCAGTGTGGATCCACTGTCCACACTGCAAATGGACCCAGCACTCCATCATCATCACCAGCAAGCAACTGTCTCCAAAGTTTTGCTGGTGATAATACATTTCTGGTGTTGTCACACCATCATGGCAAAGCCATTTTTATTTATTATTTATTTCCAACATTTCTATCCCGCCCTTCTCACCCTCAGGGACTCATCGAATTGGCAACAATTCGATGCCAACACATCATTAAAAACAAACAGCATATAAAATCTATTACAAACAGTTTAATACAGTATAAAATATAAAACATATGGTTAAGATCCATTCATCCAATATCCTTATGCTTTATCCATACATCAGTCTGGGTCCTCTTTGTCGTTTATTCGTTAAAAGCCTGAGCACATAGACATGTTTTTAAGGCTTTTCTAAAACTCAAAAGGGTTGGGGCTTGCCATATATCTTTGGGGAGGGTGTTTCACAGCTGGGGAGCCACCACCGAAAAGACCTTGTCCCTCGTTCCCACCAGCCACGCCTGTGAAGCAGGCGGGACAGAGAGCAGGGCCTCACCAGATGACCTTAGGGATCTTCCTGGCTCATAGGAGGAGATACGTTCGGACGAGTAGATTGTGAAAGCCATGTGATCAAAAATGTGTCATCACCAGCATAGAATCATAGAATCATAGAATCATAGAATAGTAGAGTTGGAAGAGACCACATGGGCCATCTAGTCCAACCCCCTGCTAAGAAGCAGGAAATCGCATTCAAAGCACCCCCGACAGATGGCCATCCAGCCTCTGCTTAAAAGCCTCCAAGGAAGGAGCCTCCACCACAGCCCCGGGGAGAGAGTTCCACTGTCGAACAGCTCTCACAGTGAGGAAGTTCTTCCTGATGTTCAGGTGGAATCTCCTTTCCTGTAGTTTGAAGCCATTGTTCCGTGTCCTAGTCTGCAGGGCAGCAGAAAACAAGCTTGCTCCCTCTTCCCTATGACTTCCCTTCACATATTTGTACATGGCTATCATGTCTCCTCTCAGCCTTCTCTTCTGCAGGCTAAACATGCCCAGCTCTTTAAGCCGCTCCTCATAGGGCTTGTTCTCCAGACCCTTAATCATTTTAGTCGCCCTCCTCTGGACGCTTTCCAGCTTGTCAACAGCTCCCTTCAACTGTGGTGCCCAAAATTGGACACAGTATTCCAGGTGTGGTCTGACCAAGGCAGAATAGAGGGGGAGCATAACTTCCCTGGATCTAGACGCTATTCCCCTATTGATGCAGGCCAGAATCCCATTGGCATTTTTAGCAGCCGCATCACATTGTTGGCTCATGTTTAACTTGTTGTCCACGAGGACTCCAAGGTCTTTTTCGCACACACTGCTGTCAAGCCAGGCGTCCCCCATTCTGTATCTTTGATTTCCATTTTTTCTGCCGAAGTGAAGTATCTTGCATTTGTCCCTGTTGAACTTCATTTTGTTAGTTTTGGCCCATCTCTCTAGTCTGTCAAGATCGTTTTGAATTCTGCTCCTGTCTTCTGGAGTGTTAGCTATCCCTCCCAGTTTTGTGTCGTCTGCAAACTTGATGATCGTGCCTTCTAACCCTTCGTCTAAGTCGTTAATAAAGATGTTGAACAGAACCGGGCCCAGGACGGAGCCCTGCGGCACTCCACTTGTCACTTCTTTCCATGATGAAGACGACGCATTGGTGAGCACCCTTTGGGTCCGTTCGCTTAGCCAATTACAGATCCACCTAACCGTAGTTTTGTCTAGCCCACATTTTACTAGTTTGTTTGCCAGAAGGTCGTGGGGGACTTTGTCGAAGGCCTTACTGAAATCTAGGTACGCTACATCCACAGCATTCCCTGTATCGACCCAACTCGTAACTCTATCGAAAAAAGAGATCAGATTAGTCTGGCATGACTTGTTTTTGGTAAATCCGTGTTGACTATTAGCAATGACCGCATTTGTTTCTAAGTGTTCGCAGACCACTTCCTTAATGATCTTTTCCAGAATTTTGCCTGGTATTGATGTGAGGCTGACCGGACGGTAATTGTTTGGGTCGTTCTTTTTTCCCTTCTTGAAGATAGGGACCACATTCGCCCTCCTCCAATCTGCTGGGACTTCTCCCGTTCTCCAAGAACTCTCGAAGATAATTGCCAGTGGTTCTGAAACAACTTCCGCTAGTTCCTTCAGTACTCTTGGGTGTAGCTGATCTGGCCCTGGGGACTTGAATTCGTTTAGAGAGGCCAAGTGTTCCTGGACAACTTGTTTCCCTATTTGGGGTTGGATTTCCCCCAATCCTTCGTCCATTCCGTGTTGCTGAGGTTGAAGATGGCTTTCTTTTTCTGAGAAGACCGAGGCAAAGAAGGCATTAAGTAGTTCTGCCTTTTCCCTGTCCCCTGTCGCCATCACCCCATCTTCTCCTTGCAATGGCCCTATCGCCTCCTTTTTCTTCCTTTTTCTACCAACGTAAGCAAAAAAGCCTTTTTTGTTGTTTTTTATGTCCCTGGCAAGCCTGAGCTCATTTTGCGCTTTAGCCTTGCGAACCTTTTCCCTACAGGTGTTGGCTATACGTTTGAATTCTTCTTTGGTGATTTCTCCCCTTTTCCACTTCTTGTGCATGTCACTTTTGAGCTTTAGCTCAGTTAGAAGTTCTTTGGACATCCATTCTGGCTTCTTTGCACTTGTCTTATTTTTCTTCTTTGTTGGCACTGTTTGCATTTGCGCCTTGAGTATTTCACTTTTGAAAAACTCCCATCCATCCTTAACTCCCTTGTTTTTTAATATCGGCGTCCATGGAATGCCGCTCAGTAATTCCTTCATTTTTTGGAAGTCAGCTCTCTTAAAGTCCAGAATGCGTGTTTGACTTGTCTTAGTTTCAGCATTCCTTTGTATTGCAAACTGCAGGAGCACATGGTCACTTGCCCCTAAGGATCCAACCACTTCAACTGTATTGATCAGGTCTTCCACATTTGTTAAGATTAAGCAAGCTTCTGGGAGGGAGTTGCTTAGTTGCAGCAATGGCAGAGGTAACCCCAATGTGACTCAAGTGGCCATGTGGATAACCAAGGGGGTCTAGGGTCACTTTACATTGCAGCACAGTAGCTCTGCATCCCTTTACAAATGATTTATCTAGTAGATGTTGATGATGTATTACACTATGAAATAGAGGAATACATTCATTTCTAGATGTGACCTATTTACTGTTTTCTATCAAATGTGTGTGTGTGTGTGTGCATGTGTGATAGTGTGTGTGTGTGTGTGTGTGTGTGAGAGAGAGAGAGAGAGAGAGAGAGAGAGAGAGAGAGAGAGAGAGAGAGAGATTTTAACGTTGTGGCACATCACAAGCCATTCACACAAAGCAATACAGCACTCTCCCATTAAGTTCCAGAAATTGCCTAACAAGTAGGAGTGCTACCACGAGAAAGCGGTGTCACTAACTATACGGCTCTTTAAACTTAAAACTGCTGAACATTTAATTTGCTGTACTTAGGAAACAGTAACAATCTGTTTCCTTTTCAATTTCTCATGAGATCTAATGATCCACAGCTTGCCTTTAAGGGGAAAATAATGCACACAGCACTCTTATCTCCACTTGTCGGTTCAAAGATACATATGTATATTCCTCAGGGGTTACCCTCAGTGCAACATAAATGTATTTCTAGAAATGTTTGTTTGTGTGTGTGTGTGTGTGTTCAGTTACATCAGGGGTAGGGCCTGTGATATCATTAAGCATGATACATTAAGCATCAACCATACTTACTCAGAACATATAGTTCAAAGTAAATAGAGAAAGTCTAATAAATGAGAAAATATTTCTCTAATTGCAAAACTCTGCTCTCTGAACTCTTCACTGAAAAGAAATGCAAACAAACTTTTCCTAGCCTAACAATTTTTAACAATTTCGTAAGCATGGTTTCTTAAAAACACACAATAGTTGTAATCCAATCAAATAAGGTTTTCTAAGCTCTTCTATAAAAAGAAAAATATTTTCAGCTGTTTCAACTGCAGCACTTTTAATAACTTGTATAAGTTATTTATTGTGGCAGTTTTATACAAATCAAAAATTGTTTCCAACTGAAATATTTTAAATTCTATTTTAATGACTTATTCCCATTAATTATTTTATTGGCCATATTTTCATTTCATTTTACAGCACGTTGTAGCAGGCATGTAGGCTTCAGCCCCCCCCCCCCCCTGAAATTCTCAGGGTGGTCCGTGAGAAGGCCTTACATTTATTATTTAAACTGTTATGTTTATTCATATTATGATGTGATCATCATGATCAATAGATCCCATATGCATGGGGGTATTGGGATAATGATACAAAAGTTTTGCTAGGGTAGACTCTCTCCCGCTCAGACTTAGCCCCCCCCCCCCCCCCCGAACCAAAGTCCCAGCCCCTCCCGAAACAAAATCCTGGCTTTGGGTCTGCGTTGTAGTAAACTTCCTTACCACCAATATCATAATCCTTACCATAATCATCATCATCACCATTACCAGTTCAACTTGATAAAAGATAGGAGAACATTTGAAGGATCTTCATTGTTCTATGGATACAGGAATAGACTTCCTTTTGCCTGCCTGTAGGACCAGACTGATTCACCTTAGCTCTTTCAGTAAGTGCCTATGTAAACATACCAGTGTAGTTCTGCAGACTCAACAGTATTCTTCAATTAAACCAACTGGATCATCTTCAGGATATTATCTGAAGGTTCTTCTCTGAAGGTTTTGTGGGCCTATTCCCCTCTTTCTCCCTGGTCATTTGGTGCTATGCTGATGGTACCCAGTAACAGTCAGGAGTTCTCCTGGAGCTCTGTATTCATCCAGCAGTGGTGAAATGAACATCTGAAATCTAGTAGGGCTGAATTGGCTTTGACCATGCTAGACAGTCTGAACTCTACTCCACTGCCTACAAAGTTTAACCACTTCTGAGGTCTGTCCAGAGTAGGGGTCCTCAAACGTTTTAAATGGAGGGCTGGTTCATGGTCTCTCATACTGTTGGGGGGTCAGACTATGATGAAATAGTCCAAAATTAGGATTATTGTTATTGTGTGCCTTCAAGTCATTTCAGACTTAGGTCAACCCTAAGTCTAAAGTTTAGGACAGGGGTCAGGTAAATGACCTTGGAGGGCCGCATCTGGCCCACAGGTTTTAGTTTGTGGACCCCTGGTACAGAATATTGCTACTCTGGATTGACCCAAGATTTTAGTATAGGTGTAGATGAGCCCTGGGGTGCATCTATATTTTAGAATCAATACAGTTTGATACAACTTTAACTCCCATGCCTCCATGCTATTGAATAATGGCAGATATAGTTTTATAAGTGCTTTAGTCTTCCTTGTCTCACCAAACTACAAATCCTTTTATTCCATAGCATTGAATGGTGGCAGCTAAAGTGATGGTAAACTGCATTCATTCTATCATGTAGATGCATCTTAAGTTAGTTGCAAATGTTTGCCTTTGAGTGCAGAGAGGGCCACTGATCCAGCAATAGAAACTGTATAGCATGTCGGGCCAGATTGTACCAGTGTTGAGAATGGACTGGGGTGGAGTTAGCATGTATGAGAAGCATGTGATAGGAATTTGAGAGCACACAGCTCTAGCATGCATTGGAAGAACCCAGGGCTGTTCTTGGAGCACCAGAAATGGTGGTACTGGAATGCTTGTTCCTGTTCACTCACAGACAATTTGCATTGCATGAATAAACTTAATGATCAAATGGGGCTTAGTAAAGACATTATTCAAGCTATATTGAACAATTATATGGAAGATATATTAAAGTAATTGTATCAAAGATGACAAGTGTTCAGGATCAGAACAACTCTGGGCACAGGTATTTTTTTAAAACAAACCAACAATTTATATCCATAAGGACATTTTAGAAGAATAGGATATGGTTTACAGTTACATAAATTATAAGGATGAGAAAGCTGATATGATTTAAAGTGAGGAGTAAAAATAGGCCTTTGAGATAAAAATGATTGAAAAGTTGATGTAAAACCAATGTGATTTATGCCCAGAAATTGAAGCAGAAAGAGAAAATAAAACCAATTGAAAAACCTGATGTAGTTCTAAGTGAGCAATGGAAATGGTGAGCTCAAATAAGATCGATGCAAAACTTGAAGTGATTTAAAATAAGGATTGGAGGCTGGAAGCTAAAATAAGTGCATCTGAAAATGTGATTTAAAGGAATGAGTGGAAACAGAGGCCTGGAATAGAATTAACTCCAAAGTTCATAAGGATTAAAGTGTCATGTGGACTTTCAAAAAAGAGACTGAAGACTTCAATTTATAGCACTGTACATTCAAACCACCAGTGTTGTCGAAGGCTTTCATGGCTGGAATCACAGGGTTTCTGTGAGTTTTCTGGGCTGTATGTCTATGCTCCAAAAGCATTCTCTCCTAATGTTTTGCCCACATCTATGGCAGGCATCTTCAGAGATTGTGAGGTCTGTTGGAAACTAGGGAAGTGGGGTTTATATATCTGTGGAATGTCCAGGGTGAGAGAAAGAACTTTTGTCTGTTCGAGGCAAGTGTGAATGTTGCAATTGGCCACCTTGATTAGCATTGAATAGCCTTGCAGCCTACCACTGCAGAGAAGAAGGGAGACTTCCATGATAAGGCTACTATGATGATGGAAGAAAATAAAATAAAACCTAGAATTTCCTCTTCTTTGCTAACTTGGAAGATTCCTGTGTCTTTTTGACACATAAATAATGAGTCAGAATTTAAATTCCACCAACTTTGGGGACT
The DNA here is from genome assembly GCF_035594765.1 of Anolis carolinensis. Lineage (NCBI taxonomy): Eukaryota > Metazoa > Chordata > Lepidosauria > Squamata > Anolidae > Anolis > Anolis carolinensis. The sequence continues at coordinate 128,533,712 of NC_085845.1, read as the reverse complement.
CAGCTTGAGCACTGCTTTGATAAAATGGTTAGGCTGGTTCGATGATAAGTAGCCTTTGATATCTGTCTGTACATATCTTAAGATTCATGACTTGTGCGGGTGAAGAATTCAATGAATTAGTGTCCAGTGAGTCTGCTTTCAGAATTTTTGTCATTGGTAAAGTAATTTAATGTCATTTGTTCTAAGGCTTTTATCTGAGAATTTCTTAGGCAACCAAATCCACACATTTAATTATTATGCTCCATTAGAGATGGGAATGCTGTCCAATGACTTCCTTGGGCAAACTGGATCATTTGTTATTAACTTATTAGCATTGTTGATATTTTTAGCAGGATCCTTTTAAAATGTTTTCTTAATTGCTTTAAACTATGTGTTTCATTTGATTCCATTTTCTTATATGAAGTTACATTGTGATTTTTTTTCAGTTGTACAGTATTAAGCACGTATTCATGAAGGACATTTCAACACACACAACCTGAAACTGTGGATAATAGAAGACCAAATCTTGTGACTATACACAGGTCAGGAGCTTGCTGTAGAATTCACTGCAGGACCTAGAGAGGTCCCCAAACACTTCCAGGGAAGGAATTTTTGATGGGTGGATAAGTCGAACTGTGGTTATAGAATCTGTGGGGTCAAACCCTAGTTTTATTCAGTACTCTTTTGAACTACTCTGGATTTTTTCTTGGGAGGAAAATGTGATAGAAATCCAATAAAAACAATCAGACAGATGTAAATAAAATAAAAAAGTGTTCCCCAGAAATAAAATTTAGGTAAGGATAAAGTCTAATTATTTCATTGAAATAATCTCTAAAATATACTTTAATATAATATACTTTATATTCCACTCTATCTCCCTGAGGGGACTCAGGGCAGATTACAGAACACATATGTGGCAAACATTCAATGCTGTTATACAATTAACAAGTACAGACAATACATAGACAGAGGTAAAGGCTTTACCCATCTTTTCCATTTCCAGCCATCTAGAGGTTGTGCACGACTCTGGCCATAGTGGTGGTGGTGGTGGGGGGGGTGGTTGTGCTGTCACTCCATCTTCCATACTGAGTAGCTTTTGTAGTCTTGTCCTCCTGATCAGTTCCTTAAGGGCACCTTTTATTACCTCCCTGTTAATGCAGTACCTATTTATCTACTCACATTTTTGTTTTCAATCTGCTAGGTGGGCAGGGAGCTGGGGCTCATGGCTGGTGCTCACCCCGACCTGTGCTTAAACTGCTAACATTTTGATCAGCAGAATTTCCTGTGGCTTTTAGCAGTTTAACCTGCTGTGCTAAGCCCGGCCTTTCTTACAGAAGCACCCAAATCTTGAAACATTCCTGACTACCCTTATCCTAAATGGTGATATATGCAGTAGCTCAAGCAGTAACATCAAAAACTGAAAATGGGGTTCCCTCTATTATTTTGAGGTTTTTTTTTTCATTTTCTTTGATATGCTGGTTACTCGAAGAGAGGAAACAAAAAAATCTTTCCTTTCCACACATGTGCTGCTCATGCTCCCATAATGGTCACTTTATCAAAACTGTCCCAATTGTTAGTCAGACTGAAAGTATCTAGATGAGAACATGCAGAAGGACAAGGATTGAATTAGGAGCACAATGTACCCTGTCTTGTAACCTCATGTTGTTCTCCTCTCCTCAAGTTCAGTGGGCTTAATACTGTTACAAGATTTGAAGTAAAATTCAAGAATTGTCCAATCAGGTTTGCCCATGGAATGACAGGGGCACCCACTATCTTCATCCATATATCAAGGAAGCAAATATCATGTGCCTGCCTTATCCCTATTGTTTTGGGACATATGCAAGCTGGTGAAGAGAAATTCAGGGAACAGGCAGTGGGGCAGCTGGGTCAAGAGGAAGCCACAATTTCTTCTCCAATTTGTACCTTGATCTCAGATGGAGAAGAATTCAGAAGCTTTCAAAACTCACAAGAGAGGTGCTATAAAATTGAATTTTATATTTTGATGCAAGTGAACTAGGAGGGAAATGGGATAGATTGTCCTTTTTTTCATGTCAGGAGCAACCTGAGTTGCTTCTGGAGTGAGAGAATTGGCTGTCTGCAAGGATGTTGCCCAGGGGATGCCCGGATGTTTTTGATGTTTTACCATCCTTGTGGGAGGCTTCTCTCATGTCCCCGCATGGAGCTGGAGCTGATAGAGGGAGCTCATCAGCGCTCTTCCTGGGTGGGATTCGAATCTGGCAGTCCTCAGGTCAGCAACCCAACCTTCAAGTCACCCCCTAGGCCACTGGAGGCTCCCAGATTGTCCATCATTGCCCTTCTCCATGATACCTCCCATAATTCACATAAATATTGAAATAGATCTTCTGTTCTGTCTTTACAGCCACTTTTGTTCTTCACTATTCTTTGATTTAAAAGTTCACTTCTCTTTTTAAGTGGGTTATTTCAGCTTTCAGATTGTGAACTTCCTTCCCTCCTCCTGCCCTTTAAATCTTTTCAGCCCATGTCCTTTTGCTTTGTTTTGAAACTTTGCCTGTAACAGACTCAAAAAATCTTTAGGTTGGCTGAACATGCCCACCCACTTTGGATGCACCTTCAAAATGAAACAAAGCAGATCAGTATTCATTAGAATCTACTGAAAGGTCATAGACAATCAATGGAGTATCTTTTTTGTCCATCTTGTTTTGATTCATTTATAAAACATACAAGAATATGATACAATTACTTGTCTCTCAATGATATAGTGAGATTAGGCTGCCCATCCAGAAGTGTGGTTATATACAGTACTGCATACCATTGCCACCAAACTGCTGCATTACTACATGTCTTATGAGAAGATGAATCACATGCTGAACAGGACTGCAGAGCCATGCTTCCAAGGTCAAATGACACTTCCATGGGTTATGCACTGGAATGGTCCTATTATTATACAGAGTGAGGCCTCTGTCTCATATAACAAATACAAAAGCATACTCCTTGTTGCACCTCTAGGCTGCGTATGCACCTTAAAACCACACTGGAGCCCCAGAATATAAGCAAACAAGCTTGAAGGTTATAAGTAAGCACAACCAAGTAAAGTTCAGAGTCAATAAAATGGGTTTCAATCCACAAGAACAATGCCCTTAAATGTCTTAAAGCAAGAGTCGAAGACAGTCACTCAAAAACATAGTCCAAACCAGATATCAAACTCAGTCCCACGAAAGGCATCAAGAATAGTCCAAACAAGATTCAATTCCAAGGTATGAGACAAACTGGAACCACAGGAAACAAGACTAGAATGCAGGATCAAACTCCAAAGTAATCCAAGGTAATAGAAATCCAAACGGCAAAGTTACTAGAACATTCAACTGAATTCAAACTCGAAACAAGGCTGGAACTTGAAGCAAAATCCACGGCTGCAAGAATATACAGGAGCACTGAGAAAAGTTTGTCTCTTCAATTGCACTGTTGCCACCTCTACTATAGCCGAGAAGAACCAGGCATTTAAGGAAAATTCAAGGTCTTGCCTTCATAAGAAAACTACTCATTAGAGTGCATCAAAAGGAGTCGTTCACTTCTTCGTAAACATTCTCGTTCCCTCCTTCGGTGATTTATCCCTCCTCTCCTGTCAAACTCATTATCCTTTTCTAAACTAAAATGTCCATCTGACACCTGGTGAACTGGCCTTGACGGCGGAGAGGAATGCAGTTCAAAATGCCTGCTTGCAACCATTCAGTCTCTGGTCCCATGATAAACCCACCCCCTACTATTGATGGGAAAATAGCCACAGACTGTACCACATTCCCATCACTTACTTGGTGTGATAAACCCATTCCACTTCTGTGCAAGCATGCAGCAGAGCCGGCCCTAGGTGTTTTTCAAGTGTAGGCAAACAGAATTTTGATGCCCCCCCCAAACCAATCACTGAAAAATAAAAGCGTTGGATAAGCGAAAATGTTGGATAATAACGAGGGATTAAGGAAAAGCCTATTAAATATCAAATTACATTAAGATTTTACAAATTAAGCACCAAAACGTCATGTTTAACAACAAATCAACAGACAAAGCAGTCTCGACTGTGCCCTCGTATGTTTTGCGCCCCAAGCGACCGCTTATTTTGCCTCATTGTTGGACCGGCTCTGGCATGCAGGCACTGAAGTGACAATAGGGGTCACTCTCCCTGCCTCCCTCACTCCCCCTCACTATTCCAAAATCAGTAATTCTTCCATTTGAAGTATTATCTTTATTTTACTAACCCTATCTGAAGTTGTTCTTAAAATCTATTACAGACAGCTGAACTGCCGTAGGTTGACATTATGGAGTTAAGCTGAAGTACAGTCATGGGACCATGAAATGGCAAATTGAAACAATAACAGAAATGCCAGGAGGTGTGCTAATCCTGACATGTTGCCTCATTCAGCTATCACATGACTGCCATTTGATAGTGGCTTCATGTGATAAAGTCCAAGACTCCTGCTGAACCACTTCATTTGCCAATAGAACTAAGATTCAGTTACAAATCTAGCTAGTTTCTGTATGATAGGACACCATTTCTTCCTTTGCCCCAAACAGAGGAAGTATCTTGGGCTGGTCCTTGTTTTATGTGACTATACCTTGTTGCTGAAATTTTTCACACATTCTAAATTCCTCTAAACTTGGGCTTTCTACACTTGAACACTTATGTGTAAGCTTTCTGTTGAAAATCTCTGCACATAATATCAGCAAGTTAGTGGTACCATGAAATCTCAGGGAGAGGGCACAGGTGTGATCTGACAGTACCTTTCAATAATAATAACAATAACAATTTTTTTCATGTCAGGAGCAACCGGAGTTGCTTCTGGAGTGAGAGAATTGGCTGTCTGCAAGGATATTGCCCAGGGAACGCTGGGATGTTTTGATGTTTTTACCATCCTTGTGGGGGGCTTCCCTCATGTCCCCGCATGGAGCTGGAGCTGATAGAGGGAGCTCATCCGCGCAGTCCCTGGGTGGGATTTGAGAAACAACAATAACAAATTATCATTTAGTGCAATTTGAAATACCATAAGTATTAATAAATAACAATTTAAAAATCTACTCTATACTATGCAACTGTGGAAAAGTCTGCATAGGGACCACCAAATGCAGCATCGCCTAAACATGAATCAAGGAACATGAAAGGCACTGCAGAGCAACTCAACCAGAGAAGTCAGCCATAGCAGAGCAGTTAACAAACCAACCTGGACACAGTATATTACTTGAGAACACAGAAATGCTGGACCACTCTCACAACCACCATAACAGACTACACAGAGAAACCATTGAAATCCACAAGCATGTGGACAATTCCAACAGAAAATAAACAAAATCTGGCTACTAGTATTAAAAAAAACTGTAAAATCAGAATAGTAAATAAGGAATAACAATTTGAAAACAGAGGAATTCCAGACATGAATCAATCAGGGGCAGCTAACACTCCCGAACAAAAGATTTCCTCAGGCAAGAAGAAGCCAGGACATGAAGCTGGCAGGGCCATTAATGCTAATCAAGATGATTAATTACAGTGGCCTCCAACAACCAAGAGTTCTTTCTCTCACCCTGGATCTCCCACAGATATATAAACCTTCCTTGCTTAATTTTTCCAATATACCTCACAATCTCTGAGGATGCCTGCCATAGATGTGGGCAAAATGTCAGGAGAGAATGGTTCTAGAACGTTGCCATACATCCCAGAAAACTCACAACAACCCAATTTAAAAGCAATTTGTCCTGTAAAAACAACCTAAAAGATAAAGTTTACAAAGACAGAACAATTTAAAAGCTATTTGTCCTGTAAAAACAATAAATATATATCACCATTTAACCACAGTTTAACCAGCCATTCCTGTTATCAAGCTATTCAGTTGTTATAATGAACGATGCTGTGATCATTCTAAATCTTGTCTGATGGTTTCCAATACAGTCTAGCCATTGTCAAAGGCTTGCTTAAAAATCCAAATTTTTAGTTCCTTTCTGAAAGTTAACAAGGTGGATACTTGTCTTATTTCCTTAGGGAGAGCATTCCAGAGATGGGGGGCCACTATCAAGAAGGCCCTCTCCCTTGTCCCCATCAACCTCGCTAGTGAAGGAAGTGGGATCGAGACGAGGGCCTGCTGATCTTAACATTTGGTCAGGTTCATAGGGAGAGATGTGGTTACGTAAATAGGCAGGACCTGAGCCGTATAGGGCTTTGGAAGCCAATGGTGCTGCTCAGAGCCAGCCCTAGGTATTTTTCAAGTGTACACAAGCAGAATTTTGGCACCCCCCCCCCCAAACCAATCACTGAAAAATAAAAGCATTGGATAAGCAAAAATGTTGGATAATAAGGAGGGATTAAGGAAAAGCATATTAAACATCAAATTACATTAAGATTTTACAAATTAAGCACCAAAACATCATGTTTTACAAGAAATCAACAGAAAAAGCAGTCTCGACAGCGGTCCCGTGTGTTTTGCGACTGCTTAATTCGCCTCATTGTTGGACCGGCCCTGGTGCTACTTTAAGAGGGGTAGTATGTTTCCTACAATGATCAATACTTCTTTATGCAAGATGTTTGTCCTGACAAGATCTTGTAATAATAATAAATAATAATTCAATTTTTTAGTTATTACCTACTTCTTATCTACTTTTCCCTAAGTAGAAGAAAATTCCATTATTTTTTTTAAAAAAATTGACAGTGACATAGCTAACAGGGTTCATCTTCAGAAGTAAAACAGCCAAGTGATCACAGACAAAGATGTTCCCCGATCTTTAATATACTATGACTATCATTATAGAACCTATACTGAGCCCAGGGACAAATGGCATTAACAATGATAATGACTATACTTTGAGCAAATATGGTTTGATATGAAAATGATACAAGAATTCAGCTGATGTAGTTGGTCTTTTTATTGAGCACCATTCAACCAATCCGTTTAGGCAAAGGGAAACATAATGCATTAGAAACGTGAGTAAAACAGTCTATTAAGAGACAAACAAGATACAGACTCACTGAAAGGACTGAGAATGCAGATAATTACACTTAAAAAGGATGATAGCTTAACGAACAAAGAAATTGAAATGAAAGGAGAAAGGAAGGCAAATGGGAGGCACATAACCAATATAAACAGCAACATAAAAATTAGCTGGAAGCAGTAAGGGGGAAATTGCCTTCTAAAGAGAAAAGTGAAAAGTGTAAAACCCGAACAGAGATGAGTGAAGGCTGTGAATTCTAAGTGCTTTTTAAAGGCTTGCCTTGCCTTCTCATTATTGTTTCATCATTGGCTTATCTATCTTTTCTTCCTAATATTTTGTTGCCGTTATCAGACAAATTGGTGCTTTTTTGCAGACAGCCTCAGCCCTCACTTACAACCATTTTAAATGAGCTCTCGAGCCTGCAGAAAACCCGACATTCTGCAAGTCCACTAATCACAGTGTGCAGATGTCAATGGTTGTTCATGGCTCCAAGGTGATGTGCTCAGAGAAGAACTGTGCTAGTGAAAGGAAAAAAGCCAGCCTCCAAAACACACTGTGAAGGGGAAGAAAAACAAGACACTGGAGACATAAAACAGTGATGTTATCAGCAAGTCTGCTTCATAAAATTACAAATCTTGGACAGAATATATGATGATTGTCCTTTCAAGACAGGCGATCATACTGTGCTTATTACCATCATGACTGACAAAGCTTTTTTGGGGCAGAATGTTTTGAACCTCATGGTCAAGAACACAAAGTGCTATAAAAAAAACCCTGTTCAACAAGATTTGGGAATAGATGGGGCTTTTCAACAAAAGCTTGCAACCAAATGGTTAGCTTTATCCTTAATCTCCAACAAAGATGGTCACACTCTAGGAATCAAAAGCCACATTCACTTTCATACCTTGGACATCTAATGTATTACATTAATAAAACATCACATTTATCTTGGGCTACAAGACAGCTTGCACTGGTTTTATATGGAAATGACAGTTGGGTGATCAAAATCCCTTCCAGGCCCTGAATAATGTTCCTGTTTTGGGATGGGCTCCCAAAAACTACATTTAAGAGACAAAATGAAACTTCAAGAGCCAGTTTTCATGAAAAGGAGGGAGAGATCTCAGCACAGAGCTCTCAAAATGAATGTTTGTCCTCTACTAAAAACATGATTCTAGAGAGCCTGGAACTATGTCTAAAGTGTAAAGGATATGAATTGGCAAACTAGTTGTTATTAATTTTGGCTACTTGTGGGCATGTTTTCAAAACAATAAAGTTACAATACATTGCATTAAAACCCTGATCATCATCTAAATGAAGGCACTAGAAATCTGAATATCAAGAAAACAACAGCAAAATTACAATCATTTAGTACATCAAAATTTTGTGTTTAGTAAACCTCAAATTAACCTCTGGTCTCTTATTCTGGGATTCATACATAATTGTCACCTTGATTTCTATCTCTGAGCATTTATTTTTTGTAATTACACTCACTAATGTATAATCTGATTGTCTTATTTATAAAACACTGCATTGGCCATAACCTCATTTTATCTGCCTAACAGTAGTTAGTTTTCTCCATTCCAGTCGTTCTTGGTATAACTATTTCAATGAAACCGAGACTTTACAAACTTCTAATTATCTAGCCAATGCTTTGGAAATTAGGCTATTTTGTAATATGTTCACAGTGTGCAATGTTTCCTTCACTGACATATCCAAAGAAAAAGAAGAAGTTGCAGGAAAGCAATGGCAAGTAAAGTTTTGTAATTGCTTTATCAGTCCTTTAAAGGAGCCAATACTTTAGCAGATTTTTCCAAGTTTAAAACCATTCTCTCATCAAATCCAAAGTTCTACCCTGAGAAGAGGAGTAATTAGTACTGTTGCAGCTGTTTATTATTATTTTTATTTTTGAAGCACCATCAATATATATATTGTAGAATATGAACTTTGGCCTAAGGATGGAAAGAATATTTTAAAACTTTCAGAAATCAATAAAAATCAGTGGTGTGCATTTGTATGGAATCGCTGTTCATTTTGTTTAGCTTCATTCGTTTTATATCAGTTTCGTATTTGTCCCCGTTTTCGAAAATGGGGCACCTATACAAATAGAATTTTCATCTTGCTTACGAAAAAATACAAATTTTCGAACCATTGCCAGCAATGGGAGGGCTTCTGAGGCTCCTCCCCCCCCAGCTCGGTTTTTGGGCTAGAGGGGTGAAAATCGCGACACACTGAGGGAATTTTGACCCCTTTTAGCTCACCAACTTTTAAAACGTTTGGGTCTTCCCCAGAGTACTATTGTTATTAATAAACTCCCCCCCCCCGCGCAGCTGGGGGAGGGAAGTGGCTTTGCTCCCTCCCACAGAAGGAGAGAGTTCTAGTAGGGGGCGGGGCTTCTAGGAAGCTGCCCGCCTCTTGGATCACTCACTTTCTGAGCTTTGATCCACCCGCCCGCCGCTAACAGTATAGCAGAAGTGTGGTCGCTCAGATGGGCCAGGTAGGAATTTTTTCCCTCCTATGTTCTGGGAGGGTTTTCCCCTACCCTATACTGTGTTGAGTGGTAAATTGGGAGGTGAGGTCATTTAAATAGGTGGTCAGCGGAATGCTTAGGGGAATCTCTTATTTTGGTGTGCACCACAAGGCACCTCTGTTTTGGTGTTGGCCAGAGGCGTGAATCCTCGCTTAGGGTTTGTACAGCCCCGGTGAGGGTGAACGATTATGAGACTTTGACCTCATTTGTTTCGGAGGCAAAACTCTCCACCACATTCCCCTTCAGGTCATCTAGGTTTTGATATGCTGGGGACCTGGTGTTTCGCCCTAAATTCAGTCTTAATGGATGGTCGGGTATGACCACTGATATTGGCTTATGCCTTACCAAATTCATAGATGGCTAAGGAATTTTTGGCCCTAGTTCCAAATTAAAGTTAAATAGGTAACTATCAATAAAGTTGCCCAGTTTTAAACCCAAGTTTACTTGTCTTGTCTCGTTATTTCGGGGGGTTGGAGGGCAATGTTAATATTATTATTAACACCCAATGGCTCGCATCAGCTGGCATGGGGAAGCAGACCTCTCTCAGACTCAGTTTAGTGTCCCAGAGTAACTATTGTTATTAACATTAATATTTTTATTAACACCCATTGGTACACATGAGCTGTAATGGGAAAGCAGCCCTCTGTCAGTACCTGCTTATTGTTATGCAGCCCAAAACTAAATGAAAACTAAAGCAAGCACTGTGACCTTGCAGCTGTGTCTTTTGTGTCGCTTTATGTTTTGTCCAAAAATGGCATCTTTTGTTTTGTGCATCTGAATGGACAATACTAAATGAATAGATGAATGAAACAGATGAAACAAATACTGCAAACATCTGTAGTAAAAAAATATGTTTCACAAATGATAAAAAAAAACTTCATGAGAAGAATCTTTGACTGAGCGGAATTTTCAGAATTCTGGACATATGCTACACAATATATGGAAAGCAGCATTTTCTGCATAGGAACTATCTTTTCTTGCATTTCCTCTGCAGAGAATGCTTTAATTGTCAGAGATGGCAATTTTAAAAATATTCACAAATGGTTAAAAAATCTTTCCTTTGAGTGCCAGGAATCCTGGAGTTACAAGAATCTTTGAATTTCAGGATTTACTGTACCAAATATTCAGAATTGGTATTTTTGTGCAGAAAATATTTTCTGCCCAGGAAACATCACGTTCTGTATGGCATATAGTTTGGCATGGAATAGATCTTCATCTGTGAAATGTATTTTCTCACTATGAAAACTCTGTTTGGTGAAGAAAGTTTGCACATGATTGTTTTGGGCAGAAAACAATATTTTCTGCATGGAAAATAATATTTCTGTACAGAATAACTTCTCACCTGCAAATGCTTTATGAAAAATGTGCAAAGGAACAATAAGTAATTTTCTTTTACAATGAGAATATATTTGAAAATTGCCATTTCCAAGATCATTCTGATAGGGCCCATCTGCACTGATCACTTAGGTCAATTTCAACCTGGCATAAAAGAACATGGTTTCAGTATGCAGATGAATAGATTGGTAATCCTGGAACCAGTCTGAAGCCAAGATGTTGATTAAACACACTGCAGAGGTTAGCCTCGATCTGGTTCCAGGATCTGCAGTATCTGCCACTTGACAGCCACAGAGAATGCATTTTTAAATTCTCCCAGCCAGAATTGCATGTGCACATTAGTGGAGCGCTTTGGATGTCAGCATATGATTCAAATTCTATGAATCCAATTATACCTTGAGACGAGTGTCCCCTGACTTTGTTTATCTTGGTTTAAAGAACTTAAAGCATGTTTCAGTGCTCTTTTTGCAACGTGTATTATATAGTTGCTAAACTTTGAAGCTACCATCAAGTTTCATTAAATAGTCAATATAGGGGGACTCACAATAAAAGAAAATGGCAAAAATTATTCATTGCTTCCTTCAATAAGAAAAGCAGCAAAGAATTAAATCTGTTTGGGGAATATCTCTTATTTGATCTTATTAGATGGATAAATATTTCCATTCTAGTAGGTAACTTAATCAAATAAAAATAATTTACAAATATTTTTCTGAAGGTATAACATACATTTTGACACTTTCTAAATGTGAAAGCATAAGGTAGATTGTGGATTTGACCTCTGAGAATTCTAGAACTTTTTCATATAAATTACTTGCATTTTACTGAATTATCTGAGTAACATAATATCAGTGACTTTTTAAATATACCTTTTTGTTGAATCCACATTTAACTTGCTTTCTTGTCGTTCACAAAGGATAATACTACCATCCGTACAGCATGGTGTTTGTGATATTCAGTTGGTCTTTGATCATCTTACACTTCATTATACTACAGATTTTCTTTATCCTATCATCTTTGCAGAGGGAGGGGGTGTAATTTCATTATAGCAAATGATTGGATAATAGCAGTGCTATAGCGGTATGCTATTATATCTGTCTGTCTTTCTTGATTTAGAAGCAAGAGGGTGACCTCCCAATGTAGCTAATTTAATCTGCAAAAATAACCTTGCAAATTGACTTGCCAGACACTAATATTAGATGAAATCTTTTTTCTATTGAATCTGACTGTCATTAGTGAATCCCTGTGAGGGCTTTAATCTACAATTGTGATGCAAAAAAATCTCTCCTAATGTTGTCAAGTTTCATAAAATATCTATTTTATTAAAGAATTTGGGATGTAGATTCTGATGGATTAGCAATATTTGCCAGACAGCTGGATCCTGATTCAAATTCCAGCTGCCTTTCACATTACATTTTGGTAATGTGAAAGAAATGCTGCTTTAGCAAATGTAGCAAGAAGGTGACAGTGGACGACGAAGCGAATCATATATATTAATTCAGGTCAAAAGTGAAGTGAATCATATATTAATATTTTGATGCCTATGGGTCAAATAATAAATCTGCAGGCATTGGATGGCTGCAAACCCTTGGCAGGTCCCTCAGAATTCTTCTCAAGGTGGAAGAGTTTTTGACTTCTAACTTTTGGAAAACTGCTCAAAAGGAGTTGTCATCGGTAAAATATTATCTCTATATTATTTTACTTTAAAATAATCCATCTCTAGAATAACATGCCAAACCAGAATTTTACTATCTGGCCCAGAAATGTAATTTTTACTGTTATGACATATCCAGATTCCCATGCAAAAACATTTTCCAAACTCCACTACCTATTATCCATGGAATGGGAAATAATACTAATCCAATAAAATTGACTTAGAGCTAGAATTAGTCATACATAGATTTGTAATGTGAAACTTGGATCTTCTACAAAAGAAGGATGTATGCAACCATGAAATGATATTCCTGTATCAAACACCATTATGAGCACAAATATATATTATTTCTTACATGGAAACCTTTGACAACCAAGGGTGCATCTACACTTTAGTATTAATGAAGTTTGACACCACTTCAACTCCCATGACTCAATGCAATGGAAGGATGGGGGTTAATTCTACAGAGAAGATGCACCCTAGACAGATATGTATCTTGGAGCTGAAATCAATAGTGTGTGCATGTCATTCATAGAGAAATTGGTTATATATTGGTTATTGTCTTATTCATCAGTACATTCCTTAGTACAAAAAATAAAGTATGAAGTAGCTCTACATTTCCTTAGTTACATCTCCCAGTATCACTTTTAATATGCTGTCACTTGATAATTAATCACAATTGTTCACGTGAACTGACCCTGAACTTGAATATAACCTGCTCTTATTTTCCAAGTGGCCATTTACCTAATACAATCCCCAAATGATCAGACAAACTAGATGAATGAACTAAATGACCGAGGGACTAAATGAACCATACTTAAACACACCTTCTAATGGCTGTATGATCAGATTACATTATGACCTATTACAATGCACCAGGAAGAGAATCAAAGCAAGTGAGGTGGAATGAACCCCAAATCTATTCTTCAACAACTGTAAAAAGTTGCAAACTAAACATTTTTTAGAGAAGGTGGAGAGATTTAAGTTGATACATACACAACTGTCAATAGTCTTGGTTTCACTCTTAACAAATCCATTTCGGACCTTGCCATTTTGTGCAAAAGTAAACTAAGGGAGGCTAAATACAACATCCAAGATTCAAATAAAAGTAATACAAACCACCAAAATGTGAATATCTACTACATACTACTTTAGAAAAGGAAGCGAGAAGAGTGGGGAAAGGAAATTGATCAATGAATAATATTGATAGTGTGAAGCAGTATAGAAAGATGGAGGTTGTGAAAGGAAAATGAAACCGACAGATCTTTATATATACACCGTCTCACATTAATGTGGGGTTTGAGGCAAAAGGGCCCATGTCTCAGAGGTAGTATTGCGAATTATTTTAGAGACTATAGGGTTGTACTTCTAATTTCTTGTAATCTGAATTTGCACAACAAGGAATACTTTGGAAGTCACACTCTCTGTGTGATTTGGACTGAAGACTGTTTATTTGGCGGCTGCTGATGCTGTTTAATTAAAATATTTATATCTTGGTAGTATATCCAAAGATTTCGGAATGGCATAAAATATCAGTGTAGATTTTTTAAAAAAAAAAATGAAAACAGTCAAAGACTTCTTTATTATCTAAAATACTATAATACACAATAGGTAGAAGAGTAATGAGGCTGGTTTTCTTTTAACCATGAATTTTGTTCTGTGTCCACATCATGATTGTCCTCTCCAAGTAATTCCCCTGGGCAGCTACACAGTGACAGAGGTGTTGTTTCCATTGTTCGTAGCAGTGCTAGAAGGCTTCTCCTGGAATGTGTTTCAGCTCATCAATTATGCTCTTCTGGATATTATCCAAAATACCAAAATGGTAGCCTCTCAGGTGGTTTTTGAGCTGGGGGAATAAAAAAGTCACAGGGACTGTGATCTGGTGAATAGGTGGTCTGGGAAACCACAGGAATGCTTTTTTTTTTCTGACAAAAATTCATTGATGAAGACTACTGTGTGACATGAGATGTTGTCGTGGTACAGCATCCAAGTGCATGCAATGCCTGGTCGAACATGTGCCACCCTCTTCCTGAGTCTTTCAAGGACTTCCCGATAAAAGGTTTGATTGACACTTTGTTTTGGAGGCACAAATTCCTTGTGGACAATCCCCTGACTGTCAAAACACACATAAGTATCAATCTGATTTTTGATTTGCTCAGTCTAATTGTTTTGGGGATGAAGAGAATTTGCAATATGCCACTCCTAACTTTGGCATTTGGTTCCCAAATCGTACTCGCAAATCCATGATTCATCACCTGTGATCACACAAGTGAAGAATTTTGGCTCCCTCTCAAGATGGTTCAAAAGATCAACACAAACATCCCTCTGATTAGTTTTCTGTTCAGTTGTGAGGGTTTTTTGGAACCACCTTGGCACACACTTTTCTCATGCCTAAACCATGTGTTAAAATCTGATGGATGGTAAACTGATTTAAATTTAACTCATTACTTATCATTCTCAACAACAATTGATGATCTGACATCAGAAGAGCACTCACTCATTCTACATTGTCATCTATTTTTGAGGAAGGTGTCCACTCAAGGTTTGTCTTCCATTTTTTCTTGGACTTCTAAAATGCCTTGTGCTATCTGAATATTTATGTTCTGGATAGAGAATGTTATCCATAAGTCCTGTTATAATGGTTTATACATCACAGTAGTGGAATCCCTAAACTTTACACAAAATTTGATGACACAACATTGCTCTAATTTCTGCCATTCCTTTTCATAATGCACCTCACAAACACAACTTCACATCAGATGTTTTCAACAATTGTGTGGCAACTTCAGCAAGTTCACATTTGTACTGAGTTCATGCCAAGGATTAACCTGACTGCCAAGTGAAGGCAGAGATAGCAGCTTTGTCAGTTCATGCACAGTTTTGCCAGACTTTTCTGTCGTACTTCATAGTAATAAATGTATCAAAACCTATGAAACCATGTGCATGTATAAACTGGATAAAATCATTGCTAATCAAAGATGTTAATAAAATGCCATGTTTTGATTTAGTGCTGAAATGAAACCAAAGTCAGTTCCAAAGGGACTTGTAAGAAAAGGGTTTTGCACAATTAGGATGCCACAACACAGAAAGCCCTTCCTGTGTCCTCATACAATAGTTTGAATCTCGTTGGTTTGTCCCAACTAGAATAGATTCATTGAATCAGTCAATCATTTTAATTCAATGACGCTCCTCCAGGTGTGAATAACAATTGGATTTAGGCTAATGTATTGCTCATATTGGTAGGAAATAAGGAAGGGCCCATCAGAGGATTTAAATCATTCCGAATAAATTTATAGAGGAAATTATTTCTTCAAATGTTTCTTTAAATGTTATTACCAGTGACCTGAATTCAGGGAGGTAGCATATTGGCTACCAGTGACATTATTTTCAAACCAGTTTTATGAGGTTCTGATAAAAAAAACCTGCCAATTTTTGTAGTATCTGCAGCATTGAAGTCATCTTCAAGAAAAGACTTATGTAGAGTATATTCTTGTAATATTATTGGGAATTACTAGTGTGTATACGATGGTGGCCAGGTTGTTAATCTTCAGGAAAGGCTGAACTGGCAAAGCCGTTAAAGCTGCTTCTGAGAATTTGAAGCCATGGAGTCCGTGTGGGTTTTCCAAGTTGTGAACCCCATAAATAGTAAGTCACTTAAGCAATTCTTGTACTCAAAACTAGCAATCCACAGAGCCCCTATCTTATTATTTATTTATTTAAAACATTTATATTTCCACCCTTCTCACCCCGAAGGGGACTCAGGGCAGAGCACAACATATATATGGCAAACATTCAATGCTGGAACATAAAATAAACTATAAATATACATAAACACTAAAAACAATGATCTCCACTTTGAAATCACTTGTTTAAAAACCATATCAGATCAGCCATACCGAATCCGGTCAGCAGGGTGAAGTTTCCTATTGTTGCCTTATAGCACTGTCCCAAAGACTTGGTCCCACAGCCAAGTTTTTACCATCTTTCTGAAGGACAGGAGGGAGGGGTGGGTCTAATCGCACCAGGGAGGGAGTTCCATAAGGCAGAGTTCTCTGCCTTTGTAGATGGCAGAGTATTTTCCCTTAACCCATATTCTACCACACACACACAAAAGCCAATCTGGGGAAACTCAATATACACCAAGTAACCATGTCTAGCCTTTTCCAATTCTTTCCTTTCTTATCAGAAGTCTTTTATCAGTATTTTTCAGTTAAAACCTCAACTCAGAATTCCTAATTATAGAGCTGCGAGCCATATCTCAGTTCTTAGAAAACCCACTGAGAATCTAATTAAAGACAGAATGGTACAATGCTAGGATGTCTATAATCCCAGTGAGTACAACAGAGGAGAGGCAATGATGTTTCTTGCCAACCATACTAATTCTGTTTATCATTCCGTACGAGACTTCGTTTTCTCGGTCCAAACAGATAATAGGCTGAGAATGTGTACTCAATGAACACTTATTTATTTTGAATTTCATCCCTCCCTTTTCCAAGATGTGAGACAGGTTTCAATGCTTTTAGTGAAATCTGTGAAAATAGACATCAGTGGCCATAAAATAAACAGGAACAACAGATACCATTCTGAGTCAAAGTAGTTCCCTTTGATATGTAGGACAGCACTATGCAGTGCTTTTTTACTTACTTCAAAGTAAGGGCGGGTTTACCTACCCTTACTTTAAAGTAAGAAAGAAACATCTGATTGTAATCTTAATGTGGATATGAGGATAGTTAACTTTTTTCTATTATGGTTCCAATTTAGATAGATATCTTTCGTTCTTCAATCATACAGTCATCTCCGACTCTTTGTGACCTCATGGACCAGTCCACGCCAGAGCTCCCTGTCGGCCGTCGCCACCCCCAGCTCCTTCAAGGTCAAGGCAGTCACTTCAAGGATACCATCCATCCCTCTTGCCCTTGGTCGGTCTCTCTTCCTTTTTCCTTGTATTTTCCCCAGCATAATGATCCTTTCCAAACTTTCCTGTCTTCTCATGATGTGGCCAAAATACTTCATCTTTGCCTCTAATATCCTTCCCTCCAGTGAGCAGCCATTGGGCATTATTTTCTGGAGGATGGACTGGTTGGATCTTCTTGCGGTCCAAGGCACTCTCAGGATTTTCCTCCAGCACTAAAGTTCAAAAGCATCTATCTTCCTTCGCTCAGCCTTCCTTATGGTCCAGCTCTTGCATCCATAGGTTATTATGGGGAATACCATTGCTTTAACTCAGGGGTGGTCCAACCGTGAGGCAATTTAGGCACTTGCCTCTGGCACCATCATCCCGGGGACACAGTTGAGGCCACTGGGAGGATGGCTCCACCCCCTGCCTCCTTCTCCTTCGGGCCTTCCTCAACCTGCGCCTGCCTGGGCCTTCTTGTCGGCCTGGGCCTTCCGGGCCACCTGGGCCTGCCTGGGCCTACCTGGGCCCACCTTCTAGCCCAGCTGGGCCCACCTTTGCACCGTGAAGAGGTTGTGAGGTCTGTTGGAACTTAGAAGCTAGGTAAGTGGGGTTTATATATCTGTGGAAAGTCTAGGGTGTGAGAAAGAGCTCTTGTCTGTTTGAGGCTAGTGTGAATG
The DNA here is from genome assembly GCF_035594765.1 of Anolis carolinensis. Classification (NCBI taxonomy): domain Eukaryota; kingdom Metazoa; phylum Chordata; class Lepidosauria; order Squamata; family Anolidae; genus Anolis; species Anolis carolinensis. The sequence continues at coordinate 128,515,698 of NC_085845.1, read as the reverse complement.
TTGCAATTGGCCAGCTTGATTAGGATTTAATGGCCTTGCAGATTCAAAGCTTGGTTGCTTCCTCCCTGGGGGCATCCTTGTCTCTTCTGGTTAACCTCTGGAATTGTGCGTTTAGTTGGGCATATCTCCCCCTATCACTGTTTGCTTTTGCCTTCTTTCTTGGGCTACTTCCAGTGTCTCAGCAGACAACCATCTTGCCTTCTTGGTTTTCTTTTTCTTTGGAACGTCCTGAACCATGTTGTGGACTTCTGTCCATAGTTCTTCTGGGACTCTATTTATTAAATCTAGGCCCTAAAATCTATTCTTCACCTCCACTGCATATTTACTAGGAATATTTGTGAGATCATATCTAATTGGTCTGTGTATTTTCCTCACCAATAACCACGTCCAGTTTGCCCTGGCTCATAGATCTTACATTCCAGGTTCCCATAGTGTGTTGATCTTTAGAAGATCAGATTTATCATTCACCTCCAGCACCGTCGGCTGTTAGCCTTCCTTTCAGCTTTAAGCTAACTGCGTCATTATATCTGGGGCTAGTTGGACTAGTCCTCTGTTCCTCCCCAGTAGCATTTTGACCATCTTCTGACCTGGGAGTCCTATCTTCCGATGGTATACTGACATTTCTCTGGTTGTACGGTTCCATTTAGTTTTCATGGCAAGAATACTGGAGTGGGTTGGCATTACCTTCCCCAGGGATCATATTTAGTCTGACCTCTCTGCCATGACCTTCCCGTCTTGGGTGGCCCTGCATGGTATAGCTCATGGCATCATCGAGGCACTCAAGCCCCAGCAACGCGTCAAGGTAATGATCCTTTGCATGGGGATAGCTACATTTATGCCTACAAATTGTACAAAATACCTCCACTGAAGCAAAGAAGGCTTTCCCCAAGTGTGGGTCCTGATCCTCTTTGAGACGATGCCAAAAAAGAACCAACTCCTCCCTTACTTAGGAGCCTATCTAAATTGCCTCCCTCAAACATACATATTTTTGAAAAAGAGAGCAGTAGGTGCAGTAGGTACACACTGTGTACTTACTGCACCTACTGCTTAGTTGGGCAAATTACTTTGCTAATGTTTATATCCTACTAACTCTTTGCAACTTGGCCTTTAAACCTGTCATCTCATGATCATCCCTGTCTTGGAACATCGGAGCAATATGAGAGAATGAGATTGGCCCTGACCGCTGGCAATTTTCTATCCAGAATGTATAGAGAATATCCAGAGCTTGCGACTATGCTTTGGACTACAACCTGTAGAATCCATTGCAATCGTCATGTGGTCTGGGGAATTCTGGAAACTGAACTCCTTGAAATTTTGAAGTCAGGAGGAAAATTACCAATGGTTTTGCTATGACTCATTGCATACTTCCTTAGCCTCATCAAAAATTGTATTTATGGCCACTGTCATTGCCATGATCATGGGCCACCTATCCCAGAATCTAGTTTGGGCCATAAAGCATAATGAAAGTACTCCCTGGCCAGCTTGATGCTGGATAAATAAAAAACAGAGTTTGTTGTATTATCCTTTGGTTTCCTGAGGCCCTACTATTTTAGAAACAAAGTTAATAATTCCATCATTTTACTCAATACACTTCACACTTCATGTTTCCAATTTACAAAATGGAGCTCTTCCCTCACCTCTTCCCCCCCCCCCCCCCGCTCTCTCTCACACACAATAAGTAAGCGTATGAAATGCAAGTATGTCAACATGGTCTTGAAGTATTGTTTGAACAGGGATTTTGTTGCATTTGTGCTGCAGAAGGCTAACATGGTTTTCTTGTGCAGAGCACAAATCGTCAATTTATCTTTCTATTCTTCTCCTGTTTTGCATAGATGGATAATGTATTTATAAATGTTTATTTGTCACAATGTGTTGCAACCTCCTGCCTATATTCCAGACAACATATTCATCAGCATGGTAGGAACAGCTGAAAAAAAATTCAGTGACAAAATCTGTTGAGTTTGAGCAATCACAAATCTGTCTTTATAGCATTTTCCCAATTGCTCAGTCTCTTTGTAATGCAAATATCATGGGAAAAATACAAACATAATGCTCAACTTAATTGCCTTGTAAAACCTTTATTCATTTTTCAACATATATTTCCTTCAGTCAACTATTCATTAACTGATCATTTGCTGTGTGCAGATAATATTTATAATATGCAATGCATATCATAGAGTACAAAAATGCTTACTGTACAGAGTTTTTATATAGGTCACTGACCTATCTGGGAATTTATGAAGAAGACCTTATCAAGCTTGTGGTCCAGAGAAGAGTGAAGCATGCCATCCATGCAAATTTATCATGCTTATCAATGCAAATGCCTTCTTCCTTTCAAAACCAAAGGGAAGATTGAGATGCTTCTGTTAGCCCCACCTCACAAGGATTATGATGACAATTCTTTCAAAATCCCAGCATTAAATGAATAAACCCAACTCTCATCTCATTTTTGGGATCACCACACAAACATGGTGAATAAAAACTATGTATGTAATGACCCACATTTCTCTGACTATTTTTAATTTTGATATTTAAAGTGCAATTCAATTTTATTCATGAAGCAAGATTCATTGCAAATTTCAAGGGAACAGGTTTTTTATATACACGCAAACATATCTATTTATGATAAATTCACTTATGTTTGGAAAGCAAAGTTTCCTGTCCCATCTTCCACCATGCAGCCATCTGTGACTTTCTCCCAACTTGGCACTTTGTCAAATTTCAGGCAAGTCTATCCGCTCCTAATATACCACATCACCTTCTTTAAGCATGGACAAATTAACCTTCCTCCTGAAAGAAAATAGAGGGAAACCTATTAGAAGGACAAATTGGAATAAAGTGGAGGAATACATCAAAAATAACAAGACGTAAGGAAAAATGGACCAGGACACATCCATAATTTTTATAAATCTGGTTTTGCCATAGGGGGAAAAAATGGAAGACTAAAAAAAAAAATTTTTCATTTCCCCCCCTTCCCAACCTTCAACCCTCACAGTTTTCCCTATCCCCCTTTTTTTTCCTTTCCTCATCCCACCCCCTAACACTCCCCTCTTCTCCCCTCTTCTTATGGATCCTTTCCTGATCCATATTCCTTACTTTTAACTTTGTAACACAATTGTAAACCCTTCAATAAAAAATATTTTAATTAAGCATGGCTCTCCAACTCTTTAAAATAGTTTATGAAGCAACAGATGGTGACAGTGGGAGCAGGAGATGGGAAATCCTCTGGCCTTTCTCCTATTATTCAGTTCTTTTGACACCCAAGCCAATGTACTTGACAGCAAAGGCATTTGTTGCTTTTTATTTCTTAAATATTAAGTCAAAAAAAAAGTATGGCTGAGATTCTGCACGAGAAGATATGATCTAAAGATATAGCTATGATACTCTCAACCCATGTTTTTCCAGTGGCAGCCTACCAAATCCAGCCATTTTCTGATCTATGGAGGAGATCACTGACTGGGTTGTATGTTTTTCGGGCTGTGTGGCCATGTTCCAGAAGTATTCTCTCCTGACGTTTCACCCACATCTATGGCAGAAATCTTCAGAGGTTGTGAGACATGGATAAACTAGGCAAGGAAGGTAAATATATATCTGTGGAGAGTCCAGGTGTGACAAGAGTCCTTTGTCAGTTGGAAGCCAGCGTTAATGTTGCAGTTAATCACCCTAATTAGCATTGGAAAGGTTTGTCTCTTGCCTGGGTGGCATCCTTTGTTCAGAGTCATTAGCCGTCCTTGGGGCTCCTCTGCCCTCAGAGTGTTGCTTCCCATCTACTGTTCTGATTTTTGAGTTTTTTTAATACTGGTAGCCAGATTTTGTTCATTTTCATGGTTTCCTCTTTTCTGTTGAAGTTGTCCACATGCTTGTGGATTTCAGTGGCTTCTCTGTGTAGTCTGACATAATAGTTGTTGGAGTGGTCAAGCATTTCTGTGTTCTCAAATAATATACTGTGTCCAGGGTGGTTCATCAAGTGCTCTGCTATGGCTGATTTCTCTGGTTGAGTGAGTTGTTGTTGTTGTTGTTGTTGTTGTTGTTGTTGTTGTTGTTGTTGACTTATGTCCTGCCTTCCTCCCAATAATGAGACTCAAGCTGGCTGATAACATATATAAACACAATACAATTTAACAATTAGCTTGAATAAAATATTAATATAAAAGCTATTTTAAAAACTATGAAACAATGTATATAGTTCAAAATGTTAAAATGCATTAAACAACTTATGCAAACCTGAGAAACACTACATTGACAGTCTGTTCTATTCAGTTTCTCAAAATCTGGCAGCATTTTTTTAAACTTGCTGGTGGGAGAAAAGCCAGGACATCCTGATTTTCCAATGGGGTGAGTTCTAAAGTCAGGGAGCAAACACCAATCCTGCTCCCCACCAAATGATCTAAGAAGGTGGTGATATAGAAAAAAGGGCCTCTATGGGAGATTTCAGCACTCTAAAGACTACATAATGGAAGCTATTGAACTTTAAATAGGGTTTCTCATGTCATCATTAACACTTTAAATTGTGCCCAGAAATGGACCGACAGCCAGTGGAATTGTTGCAGCAATAATTGTGTGCTGCCTGTAGCCAGAACCAATCTTGCTACAGCTCTGTAGACTAAATTAGGTTTCTGGCCCTCACCTATGACTTCATCATACTAGAGCTTGGGTCCACTTTAAATCTACTTTAGGGAGGGGGCTTTAAACAGCTCAGACAGACAGGTCCTAGGCCTCACCAAACTACAAACCCCAGAATTCTGAAGGGCAGAAATTGGATTTAAAGTGGATTCATGCTCTAGTGTGATGAGGCAGTTAGTGTGTATTACAGTAATCCAAACGAAGTGTAACCAAGGCATGCCTCACCATTGCCACATCTGATTTTTCTATAAATGGGCACAGTTGGTGCCTTAGCTTTACTAATACAAATGCACTCCTGGGTACCTGGGCCTCCAGGCCTAGGGCATATCTTCAAACCTGAATTTTCCAGTGTCCAGCTATTTTCTTACAATAGGAGCTAGAGCAACATATATACATAGGGATCTCTGGTAGTTTTCTAAGGGTCCTTGCAGATGATGCAATTGTTTATCCAGTGCCTTCTCTGTTTTCCACTGAACTGTATTTAGAAAATACTAGTGAACAATCTAGTCAGGGGTTTTTGTCACTGCAGTTCGTATTGAATTCCAACCTCCTCAACAGCCAAAAAATGAGTTGATGTTGCATAGTTATAAACTATTTTTGTTCATCAACAGGATGTTAACATAATAATAATAATAATAATAATAATAATAATAATAATAATAATAATCCCCCCCCCCGCAGGTGCCACCTTGACGTGGTGGGGGGGGGGGGGTTAACTGCTCCAATGATGACTGAGGGCTGTGCTGGCGGTAGTGTAACTACCGGCAGGTCCAACCAAGCCAGAGAGGTCTCAGCTGAGGAGCAGAACCAAGAGCACCTAACCCATTAGCATTATGGAGAATCAAACCCAAACAAAGTCTATACTGGCTCGGTCGTCGCCCAGGATCAAAAGGACCGCAGTGGATGCTGCTGATTCTGGACATCCATCGACAAGTGGGCTACGGAATCATCAAAACCCAAATGAACAGTCACAGAAGCGGCAGAAATATACAATGCCAGAAAACCGCACAATTATGAAATGCTACTACAAATCTGAACCTCAAAGGCGTGGCTACCAAAAAAGGATGCATCAACTGTGGAAACAAGAGTACCCTGACTCACAGATAACAGAACCCCGACTGGCTGACCAACGAAGATTCATAATCAGAAACAAAGTGTTCAGTGAAGTTGAACTCGAAGAAATCCAAAAAATTTGCAAAGTAAATTACCATCAGACCACAGCACAGACAGCAGCAGAGACTCCAGCAACACTTGGAATGGGGGAACAGATTGAACCAGAAGAAAGTGTGGAGCTTTTGCAAGAATTTGAAAAATCAGCACTTGAAACATCTGCTGAACCACCAGGAACCTTGACAGCAAGACAACAAGAGCTCAAGGATAAGATCATGGCTCATGCTGCAGCAAATGCCATAAGAAAGCGGCTCCCAACTCTAAAAACAGTGCCCAAGAGACACCTGGCGCCTCTCATGAAAGACGTGAATGCAGCACTCTCCACTGTCCAAATAACATCAATTGAACAAACAAACCAGTATGCCTACAGTACAGCAGTGATAGTAACAGAAGAGCTTGGGCTCCTACAACCAAGGCAGCCCCAAAGAAAATCGACTGGAAAACCAAAGTGGAAGGTCAGGCTAGAGATGAAAATCAAAAAGCTTAGATCAGATGCAAGTAACCTGAAAAATATGAAAGAGAAGAAACTGAAGTATGACAAAATCAAGCAATACCTGATCAGAAAGTACTGGCTGAACACCAGAAAAATTGAAGAAGCTTTGGAAATCGTGAAAGAACAAATTACAGCAACAGCCAGAAAAATTGAAAGATATGAAGCCAGAATCATCCAGTACAGACAAAATCAACTGTTTCAATCAGACCAAAGACGGTTCTACCAGAGTCTGAACCAAACAACAGACACAGTAACCATAAAGCCAGAGAAAACTGCAACAACGAAGTTCTGGAAAGAACTTTGGGAAAATAATAAAAACTACAACAAAAACGCTGGGTGGATAAAGGAGTTCGAAGGAAAATTCTCACAGAACAAAATGGAACAGATGGAAATAACAACTGAAATGATCAGCAAACGAGTGCAAAAAGTCAAGAACTGGACATCGCCTGGTAGTGATCAACTTCATGGATTTTGGCTCAAACATCTGATTAGTTTACATAGAAAAATGGCCCAACAATTCAATGAGATGCTGCAGAAAGGAAGTATCAGTGAATGGCTAACAACTGGAAGAACATACCTGATACAAAAGGATCCAGCAAAAGGAGCAGCACCAGGAAACTACAGGCCAATAACGTGTCTGCCCACTATGTTTAAACTACTGACTGGCATCATAGCTGACAGAATTCAAGACTATCTTGAAGAAAAAAACATCTTGCCAGATGAACAGAAAGGCAACAAACGGAAAAGCAGGGGCACAAAAGACCAGTTATTGATTGACAAAATGATTCTGGAGAACTGTAAGAGCCGAAAAGCTAATCTTCACATGACGTGGATTGACTACAAAAAGGCCTTTTACTCACTCCCACACAGCTGGATCATCAAGTGCCTGGATGCCATCGGGATTAGTAAAAACGTTGGCACCTTCATTGAAAACATGATGGAGCACTGGAAAACTGAACTGTTTGTTGGAAATGAAAGCTATGGACTTGTCAATTTTCCAGGGAGATTCATTGTCCCCTCTGCTTTTCATTATTGCCATGATCCCTCTGTCAACAATCTTACAAAAAACAAATCTCGGCTATCAAACATCTAAGAATTCTCACAAAATTTCGCATCTGATGTACATGGATGACCTGAAGCTATATGGGAAAACGGAAACTGAAATCCAGTCTCTGACCAACACTGTCCGAATTTTTAGCACTGATATCAACATGGAGTTTGGTTTGGACAAATGTTCGACAGTGGCATTGAAGAAGGGAAAAATCATTGAAAGTCAGGGCATCAATATGCCCAATGGCCAAACAATAAAGTGTCACCAGCCAGAGGCCTATAAATATCTGGGCATATTACAGCTGAACAACATCAAGCATGAACATGTGAAAACTGTGGTCAGCAAAGAATACACACAAAGGGTCAGAAAAATTCTCAAAAGCAAGCTCAATGGAGGCAACACCATCAAGGCCATAAACACCTGGGCCATACCTGTCATAAAATATACTGCTGACATCATAAACTGGACACAGATGGAACTGGACAATTTGGACAGAAAAACAAGAAAACTCATGACCATTCATCATTCCCTGCACCCTCGCAGTGATGTTGACCGGCTCTATCTGCCTAGAAGATCAGGGGGCAGAGGATTCTTGCAAGTAAAACAAGCAGTCAAAGAAGAAGAACATGCCCTGGCAGAATATGTAAAGCAAAGTGAAGAACCTGCTTTGATTGAAGTCAAAAATCAGAAACTCCTCAAAGCACAGCAGACAAAAAATCAGTACAAGAAAACCGCACTACAAACTAGAGCTGACAGCTGGCACAACAAAAGACTGCATGGAAAGTTCCTTGACAAAATTGAAGGAAAAGCTGACAAGGAGAAGACCTGGCTCTGGCTCACGAATGGGACCCTGAAGAAGGAGACAGAAGGCCTGATCCTTGCAGCCCAGGAGCAAGCCATCAAAACAAATGCAATCAAGGCCAAGATCGAAAAATCAGCTGATGACCCAAAATGCAGACTGTGCAAGGAAACCGACGAAACCATTGGTCATATCCTCAGCTGCTGTAAGAAAATTGCACAGACAGACTACAAACAGAGGCACAACTCTGTGGCCCAAATGATTCATTGGAACTTATGCCTCAAGTACCACCTCCCTGCAGTAAAGAACTGGTGGGATCACAAACCTGCAAAGGTTGTGGAAAATGAACACGCAAAGATACTGTGGGACTTCCGAATCCAGACTGACAAAGTTCTGGAACACAACACACCAGACATCACAGTTGTAGAAAAGAACAAGGTTTGGATCATTGATGTTGCCATCCCAGGTGACAGTCGCATTGATGAAAAACAACAGGAAAAACTCAGCCACTATCAGGACCTCAAGATTGAACTTCAAAGACTCTGGCAGAAACCAGTGCAGGTGGTCCCGGTGGTGATGGGCACTCTGGGTGCCGTGCCAAAAGATCTCAGCCGGCATTTGAAAACAATAGACATTGACAAAATTACGATCTGCCAACTGCAAAAGGCCACCCTACTGGGATCTGCACGCATCATCCGAAAATACATCACACAGTCCTAGACACTTGGGAAGTGTTCGACTTGTGATTTTGTGAAACGAAATCCAGCATATCTATCTTGTTTGCTGTGTCATACAACGTTGTTGTGTCAATAATAATAATAATAATAATAATAATAATAATCTATTTTTATACCCCGCCTCCATCTCCCCGAAGGGACTCGGGGTGGCTTACATGGGGCCAAGCCCAGATAAAACAGCAAACCAAAATAAAATAACATCATGAAATACAAACACAGGCATTAAAATTTAACACTTTGAACATAGTAAAAGCATAAAATGATAATCATAGTAAAAACATGGGTTTGGCACCCAAGTAGAGGGGGTAAAATGAATTGGGCAAAGTGCAACGAGTGATTATTGTAACACGAGGTAGTTGATTAAGTGCTACAGTCAATGGGAGAGCAACGTGGGGTGGGGTGAACACTGTGACTATTAACAACAACAACAACAACAACAACAACAACAACAACAACAACAACAACGTCACTCATAAGTTAAGATATACCAAAACCCAAGATCCACTAAACAAATTATACCTGTATTGGCCAACCAAAAAGCAGAAAAGACATCATGTAAGTTTTTAAAATGTCACTGGTTTATTCATCAGATAAAACTGTTGAATAAAACTTTAGAGGAGAAGAAAAGCGATGATGTTAAGAGTCTCAGGTCTACATTTCATCTCAGATGGTACTTTTGCTGTCTGTTGAGATTGTGTGGAAAGATCTCAATATAGGCAGGGGCCATTCCTCTTCTTGGCCACATGGGGACTAAGAACAAAGAGCAATAAGACACAGTTAATACAATTTCAATTCTACTAGCAATAGCAAAGGAATTTTCCTTAAGATCCAGGCTATCCTTGTCCTGTGCAAAGCTGACTGCTTCTTTCTCTCACAAAGAACACTAACTTTCTCAGGAAGTTCCAGTATTGCTACATTTGGAAAAACATTTTAAGTTGCTGTATAGGAGCTTATCTGCACTGATCACTTAGGTTGATTTTGAAACAGTTTGGGAGAAATAGTTTTTGTTATGCAGATGGTTAGATTGACATATCTGGCACAGTTTTGTGGCCAGGAAGGTGATTACATTAACCATAGAAGATGACCTCAAACTGTTTCCAGAATTGACATTATCCATAGCTTAAGAGTTGCCAGAGAATGCAGATTTCCCCCGATTTCTGGTTGAGAGGCCCAGCTATGCATTTGGGGTGTTTTTGGCAGCTCACCCCCACTCTGTGTTCTGAATTTTACAAAGCACTCCAGTATGGGCACTATTGCATTCACCATGCAATATGGTTTAGATTTGGGGCTTGCTGAAGTGCATGAAGGGGTATAACTCAGATTTCCTCCCAACTTTGCTTAAGGTGCTTTACTGGCCTTAATTTGCATTGCAGCATACTTTGGCAGCATGTGTTTTTTTAGCTACTGCTATTTATACTCTGTCATCATTGGCAGGCTATTTGCCCAATCCACAGGCCCAAAATTTCCACCAGACCATCTGGGGAAGGCCAGCTCCAGGGCCGGCCCTAGGTAATTTTTTTTTACTTTTTTTAAAAATTGTAAATAGTGCTATATATACAAATTATACAAGTGTTCAGAACATTTTTCATCAGTAACACATGTTTACATTTTTCCTCATTTTTCTCCCTCCCTCCCCTCCCTCCCCTCCCTCCCCTCCCTCCCCTCCCTCCCCTCCCTCCCCTCCACAGGAACAGTTTACAAATTTTCTATATTTATTACAATTGTTCGATCATGAGGATAATCTTGTTTAATTCCTTATATTTGTCTTTCCCCTTTGTTCTGTAAATTAAGTCTTTCCATTTTGCCTCCCATGTCTTTCTGATTTGGCCTTTTCTATAGTAACTTTTCCTTTCGCTAATGTAGTCTTGGAGGAGATAGTCTGCTAAATATTTATACCATGTTTTAATATCCCATTTCTTTTGGTCCTTCCAGCCTAAGGCGACTGTGGCTTTAATTGCATCTAACATATAATTTATTAATTGTTCCCATTTTTTAGTTCCCCCTTCACCTTCAATTTTCTGGAGGAAAAATTGTCTCTTGTTCCAATCTATTTTTATTCCTAATAGCTCCTCCATTTCTTTCTTAATTGTTTTGTGGAACTTTTGTATTTTTTCGCAATCCCACCACATGTGGGTGTATGTTCCGGTTTTCCCACAGTTGTGCTAACATTGTTTTGGGGAAGTTCTGGTTATATGGGCTAGTTGAACAGGTGTTCTATACCATTTTGTGTGAATTTTACGTTGCATTTCCTTTATCTTTAAATGTTTTATTTTATTAATTGAATTTATCCAATTTTCTATTTCTCTCTCATTACAACTTAGTTCCTCCTTCCAGATTTCTATCAAGGTATTTTTTATATTGTATAGTTTTCCTGTGATTATTTTATAAATGTATCCCATGGTTCCTTTATCTTTATCTGCTTTCCATTTTATTATTTTATCAAGATCTGTCTCTGGGATTTCCTTGCTCTTCCATTCTGTTAACTTTTTAGATAACCCTCTCCATAATAACCAATTTCCGTGACCTCATTTATCTTTTAGCTCCTCCCATTGCATTACTGTTCCATCAGGTTTTAATATGTCCTGGATCTTTGTTATGCCATGTTGTTTCAATTTCTTTAACATGTTCCGGTATAACTGGGGATTTCTATTCTCTATGGAACCTATTGGGAACATATCTATTTTATTTATTGTAAGTTTATCTTGCCATTTTTCCCAGCATGTCATTGTTGAGGTCAGAGGACCTCCTTTTAAGTTTTTTAATTCTCTTTTTCCTATTTTCTCCATTAAACATGATCCATATTCCCATCCATTTGTTAATTTCTCTAATCTAGCCCACCTTTTGGGCTCGCCAATGTCCAGTTCGAGTAGCCTGGCCAATTGGCAAGCTTCGAAATAGTTTTGGAGGCAAGGTGCTCCCCAGCCTCCATTTTCCTGTCGACTGAAGAATACTAAATTTGAAATTCTATTTTTGCTAGAGCCAATTATCCATGTTTTTATTGAATTATCCCATTTTTTAATTATTTTAGGGGGGGTTATAAATGGAAGAGTTTGGAATAGATGCAAGAATTTAGGTAGTATCATCATTTTGTATGCTTTTAATGTCCCAGTTCCATTTTTTCCATTTGTTAATTTGTTTACTTACTTTTTTCCATAATTGGTTATAATTTGTCTGAATTATATTATTTAGGTTTTTTGGGATGTAAATACCTAGATATTTTAACTTCTTTCCCTCCAATTTCACCCCTAGGATAGATTGAACTTCTTTCAGCTCCTTCCAATTTAGGTTTTTATGTAAAATTTCTGATTTTTCAATATTGATGGCGAGACCTGAAATCTTTTCAAATTTTTTAATTATTTTTGTTACTGCCTTTACAGATTCCTTTATTCCACCTATTAGGACTACTGCGTCATCCGCGTATAAATTAATTTTTATTTCTTCTGTATCCAATTTATATCCTATTATATTTTTGTCTGACCTAATTAGATTGGCTAAAAGTTCTATCGCTAAGGCAAAGAGTAGTGGAGAGAGAGGGCAACCTTGTTTGGTTCCACTTTTGATTTTAATGGTTCTTGAATTAGATCCATTTATTATAACCTCCGCTTGGTTTTCTTTATATAATTCTGTAATTATTCCACGCATCTTTTCCCCCATATTACACTCCTCACATAATTTGATTAAATAATTATGATTTATTGTATCAAATGCTTTGTAAACATCAAGTTTTATTAGGAGTAATTTTGCTTTCTCTCTTGTTGTGTGGTCAATTACATTAAGAATGTTTCTGATTGGGTCAGCAATCGTTCTTTTTAAAATAAATCCATACTGGTCTTCCTCAATTAATGTGGGCATTATCTCTTAGGCCCTAGGTAATTTTGAAGTGTAAGCAAGCAGTATTTTTGGTGTCCCCTCCCTAAACCAAGTGCTCCTCCTACGCTCTTTCCCCTGCCTCCTGGCCTGCTTGCCTCCACTTCTCTCTCTGCCGGGCTCAGTCGCCCTCCCACTGCCCCTCCAAAGCCAGGAGGGAAAAGAGTGAAGGAGCACCCATCCAGGAGATGGGCACAGGAGAGATCTTCACCAGGTAGTAGCAGAACCCTTGTCTCTTTCAAATGACCCCTTGAGGTTCTGTTTTGGAGGTGAGAAAGTCTCCACTCACCAGGATATGCTTGAAGAGCACGTTGTCCTTTGGTGGGAGGCTCACTGATGGCATGGCAGCCTGTGCTCCTCTCCTGGCTCCTACTCTCGGCCTCCCTTCACCGCCTCAAGGGAGTGCCTCCCTGCCAGGCCACCGCTGTCCCTACCACCATCAACTCACCTCTACGACCAACTGAGCCTCAGCTTGCTGCCACTGCTACAGCCGCTCAGCCTCCCCGCGACCGGTTACCCCTTGTTTCTCTCTCAGCCACTTCACGTGGTTACAGAACAGTGGAACTCGCAGTCTGGGAAAACAATTGAAGCAGCTGCCTCATGGCACGGGGATGGGTGTTCCTTCGCTCTTCCCCCCTCCTGGCCTTGGAGGGGCAGTGGGAGGTCGAGGGAGCTGCAGGCACTTCTGTTGGGTACTCCTTCACTCTTTCCCCTCCCGGCTTTGGAGGGGTGGTGGGAGCCTCCCACTGCCCCTCCAAAGCTGGGAAGGGGGGGAGAGCAAAGGAGCACCCAGCCCCAAGGCTGCGGCGTGGGAAAACAACAGAAGCAGCTGTGGGGCCTCGAAGTGCAGGGATGGGTGCTCCTTTGCTCTCCTCCCTTTCTCGGCTTTGGAGGGCTGGTGGAAGAGCAAGGGAGCCACAGGCACTTCTGTTGGGTGCTCCTTTACTATTTCCCCTCCCAGCTTTGGTGGGTGGTGGGAGGACGAGGAAGCCTGGCAGAAAGAGAAGCGGAGGCAAGAGGTCAGCTTGGAGGCAGGCTAATCGTGCTCTTGGAGGTGCCTCAACTGCGCCCCCTAGAGGATTGCGCCTTCCACAGTTGCGTAGTTCACGTATAGCTTGAACCACCCCTGGCCAGCTCACAACTGCAAACGACTGCTGGGAGTTGCCATGTGCTCCCTAACTGCTCCCCCCTTATCCTGGGAACAAAGGAGCCTGCTGATACTGGCACCATCTCTACTGCAGTTTGAGGAGCTAAACAGAAAAACCCAAGGAGACAAAGTGAACAACCAAACGTGAAAATGAAGACAAATACTTCAAACCCAGCAACATTTTGTAGTTCAAGTAAGATTCTTGTAGCCCATAGAGGAAGTTATCTGTGACATTTACTATCCAGGAAAACACGAATGACAGCGTGATAGGCTGTGCTGCATGTTAGATTTTTGTTTACCTCATTTAAGCTCTTGGAGTTGCAGAGATATATTGTGGAGCAGAATGTTAGCTCTGGGCAGGGAGCCAGCCTAAGTATGAACAAAGATAAGATTGAGGTAATACCTGGCTTATAATAATAACAAGTCCAATAATATAAGATTACTGGCTTTATGCCAGCAAAACACCATCACACCTGTACTCAAGAAAAGGAAACACCATTAGGTCAGTAGAGAAAATAAACCTGAAAAGATACACTGACTGAAACAGTAGAATAGTAATGATGCCCACTTTACCTTAGACTCCTCTTTTGATTGTTTGAGAGAACAAAGGTGAGTGTATATTTTTTCCAAATGACTGATTAAATGAAATCCAGTATAAAATGAAAGCCTTGAGAGCAGCAAAGCACCAGATTTTGCTCACAATAAACTGGCCCAGTCCTGCTGCTAGGCAATTGCTGATAATCCAAACTCCAGTGTATAGCACAATATTTTTTCTTGATGAAGTTTGTAATTCAATACCTAAAGGAATGCTGGTATATAGACATGCTAGGAGAGGGTGTGTAATATCTTGCTATAGAAGTATATTTGTTATAAGGAGATGCCTAGACTGATTCAAGGTCTCTGTAAGCTATGCTATTGAAGATACAGCTTTCATATTACACAGTGTACTTATTTTTGATATCTGCATTACTAGTCAAGCATTTGTATAGATTTGCTATCCGTTTTGGTTTGTTTTATTCGTAAGGCCCATTTTTATTTTCAAGTGCCTCTCCCGAAAACGGGTGCCTTTCTGAATGACCTTTTTCATTCTGGATCTGAAAAAACAAAAAAATAATTGGACCATTGGCCAACTTAGGCATCATTCCCAGGCTCCCCTTCCCCTCAGTTTTAGGTCTAGAGGGGTGAAAACTGTCACACATGTAGGAAACATCTACCACTCTTTGCCCGTCAAGTTTTATAATGTTTGGGCCGTCCTCCGATTTTTAGGGATTTTTTTTTTCTATAAATAAAATCTTAAAAACATGGCATGATTTGTACTTATATCCTACATTATGACCTGGATTAAAAGCTTCAGAGTTACTTAAAATTCCACTAATTCTGAGAAGTTTAACTCTCGATCTGCAGAAGAGGAGTGAGTTTAAAGGCAGGGCTTAAGATTCCACTACTTCCAAGAAGTTTAACTCCATCTCCAGAAGAGAAGTGAGTGTAAAGGCAGGGCTTAAGATATCACATGTGATGCTTTCCCCTCAGTCTGCAGAGTAGTGGTTGGCAAGGCAAGGCAGGCAGTAGGCAAGGCGGATGGTGTTCTTTTCCTTCACATTGATTGGCCTGACAGACAGGGCTCAGTGGTCTCAAAAATAAGTGACCAAACAGTTTCTGTTCTTACTTTTCTTTTCGTTTCATTGTTTGTTTCCGTATGGGAAAGGGGTGTACCGTTTTGTGCCATCTGAATGGATGGAACAAAACGGAAACACAAATTAATCAAGTGATACAGATACCGGGCCTGACTATTGGATAGGATAAGTTTTACAACCCTGAGAGGTGACTAACACTAATAGGAGGCAAGCTATTATCTGAAGTTAAGAATGTGCTTGTGCGTGTTATCCTAAATATGTTAACCATTTCTCCAGATATGAAGTGACAGCAAATTCACTTTTCCATAATACTTTACTAAGTATAAAGTTCATGACTATTTCAGACAAAGAAATTAATACCCAATATTTTCAGAGGCATAACTACATTACTTCTTTTAGCAGCATTGTAAGCAAAGAGGAACTAATTCTGATTGGCTGGCTAGCTGCTGAATTCATGTATATTTCCTTCAATATTTGCAGTTCCCATTCCTAATGGAAGCTGACAGAATGTAAATGAGTTTCTAAAGGAACCAGCAAAAGTGGCAATTTTTCTCATTTAATCTTCAGATGAGCTGTCTGTCTCCCAGATGCTGAGCTTCATTAGAATTCTGAAACTAATTTCACCTATCAACACATGATTATTGGTTTGAGTGAGGTTTTTGGAAACTCTGAGTAAAAATCACTATCAAATGCTGGTTGGCTAAAGAGGAGAAAAGAAAAGACCACGTTAAAGAAACGAGGGATGTGGGGAGGGGAGACAAAGTAATCTACTTGTGTAGTTACTTAAACTACTGAATACTTAAACCTCCCCTTGGCTCCCAAATCCCCACTTTAAAGTCAGTTAAAGGAATAATAAAAAGTAAATCTTGACTGATATAAGACCTAAGCCAAGGCTGGCACCTCATTCCTAAAGACATTTAGTGGGATATAAATGCTGTTGATTTCTGTGGAATTTACTTAAAAATAAATGCAGTTCAGTTTGCAAATAAAATTTTAGTGCCACGAGTCACACACACACACACATATAACATGATTGCTTCTGTACAATGAAAGTTCACCAAGTGGGAAGATTAGTTTGATTTTGAGAAAGAGTAAAACTGGCCTAGTTTATAAACTACGAGATAAGCCACTAGAGCTTCACATTCCCTATTATATTTTTACCATCTGGACGTTTCTGTTCCAAAAACCATTCACTTGCTGTGTCCCAGCAGTTTTAGGCAAGATCACGGGGGCTTTTTGTGTTTTTAATCTTCTGCTTCTGATTCTCTTTCATGATGTTACTAGCAGAAGGTTCCACTTTGAAAGGGTGCACCCTAGTGCTCCCTTTCCTTGATTTCTCTTCCCCTCCTCTCTAATCCCTTTCTCCTCTTTTCTCTCTTTTTCCATTCCAATGTTCATTCATCCTTTACTTCTCTTACGCCCTTTTTTCCACTTACTGGACAGCAGGATGTCTTCACCCCTTCTTAACTATCTGAATAGCTGGAGAGCCCTGGAGAAGAACACGTTATGCATAGCTGCCTAAAGGCCTTGTGGAAAAAAAATCAGGTTTTCCTACAACTTCTCCTATGATGGTTAGAGAAGATTTAATGTCCTATGCTCCAGTCACCAAGTGTCCAGGAATAAGATGGTGGAAATACAAGAACTGCCAAGAAGTTTTTTTTTTCTAAAGCAATTTTTTAAATTAATTTATCAAGGTTCAGACATTTATTCCGAGGTGTTGTATAGAAAACGTATCCTCACCTTCCCCATGTTCACTTACTTTGTTCCTCAACACTTTCAGAATATCGAGGGCAAAGAGCTATTTCCATGAGAGTGCAGCCAGTTTTCCTGTCTCATTCCCAGGATTATTTTAGTACAAGTAATAGATGATAAATTTTCATTTCTATTTTTAAAATTTAATGTTCTGCACTCTTCTCATGTGGTCTGCAAATAGATGCTTCTTTTGACATGCCTCCTTTTGATAACTTATTTCAAACTTGCAATTCTGTGGCAAATTGCAATCTAAATATCACTGTTTTGCTAAGATGCTAGGGTTTTGATCCACAAAGTACCTGCACATCATATCTTTGCAAAATAATCTTTCTTACTAACAGACATATTTTGCACCATTTCTTTGAGTGTGATCATGTAGCTATGATACATATCTAGAAAGCTCAACCTCAGCCGTTTATTACTGTTCACAAGAAGAAAGACGAAAAGACACTGTCAAGGTTAAAGGCTACAAACTGCTATTCAAAGAAAAGAAAAAAAGAGTAATACTATCTAAGGGGTATCCAGCCAGTGCATTATCCCAGTCAACCTGTATGTTTTTATTCTGTACACAAAAATGTATGTTTGCAATGGTCTAATTCAAGCCATGGCTCCTAGGGGTGTGCAATTTGGTTTAACCCCATTCTGTTTTCAGTATCTAGATGTCAGTGAACCCCCAGATCTGTTTTTTGGGAGTATCCCAAATTTGGTCAGAAAAAAAATATCTGTTTTTCGATCTGGCAACCAAAAGAGCCAGAAAGATCCATCCCATTGGCGGCAATGGGGAACTTATGAGGCTCCCCTTTCCATCATTTTTAGGGCTTTAATCTTAAGAAACCACCCTTTCTGGGATCCTTTTTCCTTATATCCTTCAATAAGATCTAGGTTAAAATCATGAGACTTAAAAAAACCCATCATTCCTGGGATCCTTTCTCCTTATATCCTTCCATGAGACCTGGGTTAAAGGTATCAGACTTAAGAAACCTCTGAGGATGCCTGCCATAGATGTGGGCGAAACGACAGGAGAGAATACTTCTGGAACATGGCCACACAACCCGAAAGACATACAACAACCCTGTGATCCCGGCCATGAAAGCCTTCGACAACACATTAAGAAACCATCCTTTCTGGAATCGTTTGCCCTCAACACCCTTTAAATAAAGCTGAGTTAAGGGAGGCACCCTTTGTAAACACTTATTTCCATGGGAGCCACACCACCTGAAGGAGCATTAGCCATTATTTTAAAAAATATATAAATTATCTCCTCATTTTATGGCGGCTTTAGCTCTACCCCACATTTGAAACTTGCCTCATCTGAAGGGCATCAGCAAGGGCAGTTTCTTAAGTGGGCAGAAAGTAAACTGCTTACTTATTACTATTTGATTCAAAAAGCAAGCCAAGCCATGCAGAGCTGCGAGTGGCACTGAGAATTTAGATCATTAATCTGTCTCTCTCAGAAGCCAGCCACAACAGAAAAACAGTTTGGCTGAAAAATACGTCACGGCTTTCTTCTGTTCTGATTGGCTCAACAGGCGCTACAAGCGATAGAGGAAAGGTACTATAGGAATAGGGAAAACTGTAAAAGAGTTTGAACTGACAGACAAAAAAAGAACAGAAAATTGAAGTTGCGTAAATACTTCAAAGGTTACTACTACTACCACCACCACCACTACTACTATATTGCACGATCAAATGTATGTGTCTCATTTCAGTAAAATAACTAAAAATAGTGGTTCCTGCTAAAGATGTGCAATCTAAAATATATGTGTGTGTTCATACACACAGATGAAGGGAGAAATAATATGTGTTAACCTACCAATTAATATCCTAACAAGGTTTTAATAAACTCTACGATTTGTGCATGATGCATGTATTTATATATTTTATTGGATTTATATTCTACTTTTGCTCAGGTCACTTGCTTACTCTTGTTTCTACTATTTTATTCTTCATATTTATTTGTTTTACAGATAGTTTTGACAAGAGAATCCAGTCACAGGTTTCAGAGTGAACCTACTGAATAACGCATCCACTGGTCCATATAGGGATCACCTTAAGTCCAAAGTACAGGTAGTCCCCAAGTTACAAACATCCAACTTACAAATGGCTCATAGGTAAGAGCGGGGGCGAGACAATTAGAATTGAGGGAAATCTACCCTTAGAAGTGGAAATTCACTCCTGAAAGAGTCATCATGAAGAAAAGGTGTCTCCACCAGATCTTTATCACCAAACCTTGTTCTCAAAACAAGCCATATTTTTCAAAATCCAATTATCACAGGGACAGAAAATGAGGTGAAATCTTCTGAACAGGGACACACACAGCAAAACAAAAACCACAAGGGTGTTAACCCTCCCCTATGCTATCTAAAGTATGTGTGTGTATGTGGAGTTACACTTCAAAAATATGCCTGTTTCCACTTATATACAAATTCAGTTTAAGAACAAACCTACAGAACCTATCTTGTTCATCAATTGTGGACTGCCTGTACCTGATCCAGGGAGAGATCATGAGGGTAAAAATGTCAAGTGGGTGGAAGGAATCCAAAAGTTTGAAATGGAAGAGCCAGCCTGGAGAGAAGATTCATCACAAGTTTCTGAAAGAAGGATGCAGCAAGCTTTGACAGAAATGCCTCACAAGGAATTACCTTGAATCTAGGATCTCTCTTTATGTGATTTGGGGCTTAGAATTTTTTTTTCAGTTTTGATCTTTTAACTTAAGCAAAGTGACTAACACAATAGTTGGGTGCCCGTATAGCTATTCTGAAAACCATTGCCAAGTTCAAAAGGGGGGATTATCTCTGACAAAATACAAGAGTAGCATTGTAACTTATTTGACCTGGATGACCTGGTTATGGAAGAACCCGTCGCTCTATTTAGACAAATAAAGAAGAGTGTTGAATGGATCACCCCAACCTATGTGTGTGATTTCCTCTCAGTAATACAGTGTATGCTGGAAAACAGAATTCATTACCTGGGGTTACTCACATTTAATATCTGATTGCTTTACACATGCTGATAATATTACCATTAATAATGATTATGATGATTATTATTTAGTTATATTTCTATAATCTTTTTAGTACCTCACTTGAAGACAAAGGACATTTCCTTTCATCTTATATTTTTACATGCCACAAGTCTGACAAGATTCCTAGTTCATTCTGGCACAAAAATTATCACATGCATTTGAAGATTCCCATGGGATGACAATGACAGCGGCAATACTACTACGATGGCATATTAACTTGCTTCACTTAACCTCTTTGGTTTAATGATTCTCTGAACTGGTTGGGTAATCTCAGATCATTTGCAGCTGATCTCTGCATTTATGGATTCTTTGGAAATGACTTGCATTTAAACTAAATAAATGTGTATGCTCCAGCTCAAGTGCATGCAAGGATTCAGACACAAAACTGAGACTCTCACTGCTTCCTCAGAGATGATAAATACCATTTACAATGCTGAATTATAGGTCATAATCTTTTTAATTGCTGCATTTATCACATGGATAGGCTTGGATCATGCCCTCCCACACACAATTGCATGGAATCCAAGTTTGTATGAGCAATTGCATTTCACAAAAGAGCAAAACTAAACCATGTGTGGACATAAGTATCAGGCATGATTTGGACCAGTCCATTGCCTATATGGGACACTGTCGCCATCAGATCAGGTCTGTGTTGCTATTGTTGTCACTAACAGAAAGCTGCTTCTGATATTACAGCCCTTTCTGATGTCAGAAGCACCTGAACAACCAAGAAGAGGAAGGGAATATTGACTGCTCCTTCTTCCTGCTCATGTGGTGCCTAGGATCACTAGGATCTCACACTATGGCCATCTAAAATAGGTGCCAGACTCTAAAATTTCAGGAAAGTGTATGTGGCTGTTTCTAAGGCCCATTCTTAGCATTTCTGCTCCAGATTGGCCATGGATTGGCTGGTAAATTTAGATGAGGCTCAAGACATAGTGAATCTGGTTTAAACAAGCAGAACTGAGCAAAGGAACAAGTAGTAAGGCTAAGTAAGATCTGAACACCCTTCAAGGATATAGTACAAGGGTGTGATGCAGTCTGCAACAGGAGCAAAATTAGGTACGCAAACAATTCAGTAACTGGGTTGTTGTATGTCTTTCGGGCTGTGTGGCCATGTTCCAGAAGTATTCTCTCCTGACATTTCGCCCACATCTATGGCAGGCATCCTCAGAGGTTGTGAGGTATGGATAAACTAAGTAAGGAAAGGAAAGTATATATATCTGTGTAGAGTCCAGGGTGTGGCAAGAGTCCTTTGTCACTGGGAAGCCAGCATTAATGTTTCAGTTAATCACCATAATTAGCATTGGAAAGGTTTTGTCTCTTGCCTGGGGGCATCCTTTGTTCAGTCATTAACTGTCCTCTGCCCTCAGAGTGTTGGTTCCCATCTACTGTTTTGATTTTAGAGTTTTTTAATACTGGTAGCCAGATTTTGTTCATTTTCATGGTTTCTTCCTTTTTGTTGAAGTTGTCCACATGCTTGTGGATTTCAATGGCTTCTCTGTGTAGTCTGACATGATAGATGTTGGAATGGTCCAGCATTTCTGTGTTCTCAAATAATATTCTGTGTCCAGGCTGGTTCATCAAGTGTTCTGCTATGGCTGATTTCTCTGGTTGAGTTAGTCTGCAGTGCCTTTCATGTTCTTTGACTCTTGTTTGGGCACTGCGTTTGGTGGTCCCTATGTATACTTGTCCACAGCTGCATGGTATCCGGTAGACTCTTGCAGAGGAGAGAGGATGCAGTAACTCCTTGGATGAGACAACGGGTGCATTAACAATACAGTTTGAGACCATGTTAACTGCCATGGCTTAGTACTATGGAATCCTTGAAGTTTTAGTTTTGTAAGACACTAACACAATTTGAAAGAGCAGGTAAAGACCTTTGTAAAACTAGAATTTCAATGACCCCATAGCATTGAGTCATGCCAGCTAAAGTGGTGTCAAACTGCATTTTATTCTAAAGTGTAGGTGCACCCTGAGATTTATGAAATCCCATAAGCAGAACTAACCACAGGTGATGAGAGACAACCTGAATGAAGTCCTACTCATGAAAAGGGTCTTTCTTTCAGGTCAGTCTTTATTCACTAGGATCTCTTTTTGTTGTTTAGAATGTCTCCTACAAGTCATTTTAGCATGTATTTTCATATCTGGCTGATGGGGGCTGTGATGAAAACCTGGCTCTTCACACAGGCCTTTGGATAAGGTCTGCCCACCTTCATAATAATTCTTGTTTCCTGTGACCATTTCCTCATTGAATGCACTTTAATTCGATATAGCCACAGGGTTTATTCCCTTCCCAAGTTGTCCTCCCACTAATCTGTAGCACTTTGTCACCTACCTCAGATTTGAAATTTAAACGGTGCACTTTATTTAGTCTATTTTTAACTTGTGTTTTAATTATGTTATTAAGTTTGCTATTTTACCTGTATATGTAAATGTCTGTTTTTATAATTGCACATGGCTTTGTACATTTGATGTGTTTTATATTGTTACTGTTTTTATCTGGGTTCAACCCTTGTAAGCTGCCCCGAGTCCCTCTGGGGAGATGGAGACAGGGTATAAATAAAGTGTTGTTGTTGTTGTTGTTGTTGTTGTTGTTGTTATTATTATTATTATTATTATTATTATTATTATTATTATTATTATTATTGGTTAAGCTCAGTCTTGGCCCAATGTTCCCTGTAGGAAGCCGTTTTCCCAGCTGTGGGTGATAACTAAGAATTTATTATCTTCTAATGAATCTATTATTGGATTTATTTGTCATTAGAATGGTACATGTGCGTGCCAGTCTGTCAATACATATAATTTTATCATTTATAACTCAGGAAGACAACTTTCCAAGCTTCTGGTGTTTCTCGTGTCCTGTTCCAGACCCCAGAGAGCCATGTTCTATTGTACCTCCATCCAAAAAAAGCCTTTAGCTACTATAGCACAGGAACAAACTCAACTGATCAGAATTCTAGGGAAAGGATAAATGCCCAACTTAATTAGCACTGTTGCTATTCACTGCATCTTCCATGCCTTCCTTTTAAAAATAAAATTTCCAGATCCATCGTGAATTTCCCATATCATATACATTTTGGCCCTAAATCTGTCAATAATCTGGGGTTCATTCACACCACACAGTTGAAGCAATATTATTTCTCAGGATACCATAAAATGGAATGAAGGCAGTAAAAGTGGAATAACAACAATATAATGTGCTCCAAGTCTTCTTTTCCTGAAATATGTGATAAACACAAATCATTCTGTATCTCAGTTTTTTAATCGCCCTTCATGAATGTTACAAATATTCGTGTTTCAGAAATGTGTTCATGTATTTATTGAATGTGTGGATTTTGCATGACAAGTTTCTTTAGTCAAATGCAAGAAAAGAAGCCTTTGTCTTATTTGGATGATGTTATTGTTGTCTTCAGTTCCCCGGTGACATACTGTAGTAAACCAACAAGCTATGTTGTGAGTGTGTCTCATTTTTATGATTATTTCATGTTTCAGACTGCATTCAAGACAGGTTCATGGCTCAGCTATGACAGGTCCTTTTTCAAAATAATCTTAGACTGATCCAGCTAGAGAAGAGTGCTGTGGACAACTACAGAGCGTCCGAGCAGGAAGATAAAGAAAGAAAGTAATGAGAGAGAGAGAGAGAGAGAGCAAGCCACAGTGGAAGGTGAAAAGGAGATGATTGTATAAATTAAGAAACCCATACAGAAAATAAAAAGGTCCTTATTACTTTTAAAGAATTTATCGTACAGTATAATAGCATGATAATATGAATGGGAAATTAATAACCACTGCATATATCATGTTTATCTGTCCAGTTTCTTTTGTACTGAGTATTTGCATACTATTACTACAAGATGCCATATACATAACTATCTACAAGGTAATGCAGATGTTTATGAGAGATTCCTCTGTATTCAAATGGATTCTTTTGACTGAAACAAAATGATGCACTGATAGCATCACCCTGCACAAAAGTATTATCTACAAAAAGCCTAGAAAGTGTAGTGATGAGCCCAATCATGACTCATTCCAGCATCACATATACTGAAATTTCACACAATCAGCACTGAATGACTAAGGCAAATCATAATGTGAGGTGCTATCCCGTTAACTTGCATTTTGTTATTCCAAGGTTGACATTGAAAAAGAAGACTACATCACATTCATTTCTATCTGAATAGCAACATTATTGACTAGATTTTCAAAGATCTTCACTTCTTAGAGCAAAATAATATTAATACAATTATAGTGTGAAGGAGGGATCACAGAATGTATAGACTTTTCCAGGAAAGGCACAAAGAAGCAGGAACTACAGCAAAATTCTTGTCAGTATTCTTTAGGTAGGCATGTCTTCAGACAAGAAATACATTACTGGTTTTAAAAGATGTTATTATAATTATGTATCTGAGGGCTATTAATATAACACTGTAAATGAGTCTACACTTACCAATAAATCCGAGAACAGTCTGGTGCCACATACAATATGCTAAACCCACTGCAGTGGCAGGTTCGAGTTCACATGGTCCAGTCTGGCTGAGACTGAATTAGCCCCACTGAACTGTCACCTCACCCTCTATGTCACCACCGCTATTCCCAGCTATCTATAGAACTTCATGCAAGGTCTTGTGTTGTAGTTGGGCCAGGGGGCAATACTACTACTAGTAGTAGAACTGCTAGCAGGAGGAAAAGGGCTAATGGTGAGCAGGTGTTTGATGAGGAACAGCAAGCAAAGCGGCTCCTTCTGAGGATGAAACATTTGAAGGGTTCTCTAGCGATGAGGAGTCAGTGCTGGAAGAAGTTGGGTTAACAGAGAGTAGAGGAACTAAAAGGTCAACTCGGGAGCAAGAGTCAGATGAGGAAAGAGAAAGGAAGAAGATCTACTCACTGCTCTCATGGAAGATGAAACATTTGCGTTTTTTTCTGGAAATGATGGGTCTGGGAGTGAAATGGAAAGTGCTGTAGATTGGACTCAAGTAAATGTGTGTGCAGAGCCAGTTCCTGGGAATGCATCAGGAGATTGGCAAGCTACTGATACACCAGGGACATGGGGAGATCTAAGTCTTGAACAAAGATGAAGGGACTGGAGGGATGATGGGCGAGGTTCACGTATGAGATCAAGATCAGCTGTGGATAATGATGACAGGGCGGAGGCCTCATCATCATCAGATAACGATTTGTAAGTTAAAAGTGGAGTTGGAAGTACAGACTCCTTGCAGAAGGCAAGGTGTCATTTTGGATATTGGGTTGTCGCTGCCTATTCTCCTGTTGAGCTTGGGTCCTGGCTGTACAGCTTTCTGTTCCTGGATTTGGTTTGGCTCTTGACGACGGCTTCGCTGGTTCCTGGCTTGGCATTTTCTGACTTCCCCTTCGGCTCCTGGCGACGGCATCGCTACTCCTGGTTGGCTCTCCTTTTGGTTCCTGAATTCGGCTTGGCTTTCAACGATGACTTCGCTACTCCCGGTTGGCTGTCCTTTGGTTTCTGGATTCAGCTTGGCTTTTGGACAACGGTGTTGCCTGCTCACGCTACGGGTGTGCATTTGGCCCTCTTCTGGCTTTCTGTGCTGTAGTTTGGTGTGACTATAGTTTCAGTGAACTTTTGGCTGGAGTTGAGCTGGATTATCAGACAGGATAATCCGGATTATTTTCTGTTCCCGCATTTTTTGCCTTTTCTTGAAGCAAAGACATTTACTTTTACCAGGAACAATGAAGTTAAATGTTCCTAGGTTCAGAATATCATTTAATAAACATTTGTTATCTTTACTCATTGTGTGTGGCCCTTTAAGAGACGTCTGTGTCCTGACATCCTGGCTACTGCGGGTACCCTCTTCTGATACCAGCAAGGGCACTCACACAACTATTTATTTATTTACAGTATTTATATTCTGCCCTTCTCACCCCGAAGGGGACTCAGGGCAGATCGCATTATATACATATAGGGCAAACATTCAATGCGAATATACACATAGAACCAAGACAGAGACAGACGCAGAGGCAATTTAACCTTCTCCTGAGGGGATGTTCGATTCTGGCTACAGGGGGAAGCAGCTGCTTCATCATCCACTGTGACAACACTTTCTCATTCCAACATCATAAATTAGTTAAATTTGCTTCCCCACTTTATAAGTGGTACCTTATTTCCTACTTGATAGATGCAACTATCTTTCTGGCCACAGGGGGAAGCAGCTGCTTCATCATCCACTGTGACAACACTTTCTCATTCCAACATCATAAATTAATTAAATTTGCCTCCCTACTTTATAAGTGGTACCTTATTTCCTACTTGATAGATGCAACTATCTTTCGGGTTGCTAGGTCAGCAACGAGCAGGGGCTATTTTTTTTAATTGACGGGTGCTCACCCCACCACGGGCTGGCCTCGAACCCATGACCTCATGGTCAGAGTGATTTATTGCAGCAGGCTGCTCACCAGCCTGCACCACAGCCCGGCCCACTAGGAAGAAGGGAGATTCCTTTCCTTTCTCTTTGGTGATACACCTTGACTTTCCCCTGATCACAGAAGAAAGGGGTTGGGCAAGCAATGATCCCTCAGTAGCTCTAGTGCTAATTCCCTTCAATACAGCTTGTTCATTTCCCAAGCCATCTTAGCATTACCTTCTCTATAGATGCAAAGGGATTTCTCTTCAAACACTTCCTAACAAAAAATGAAAGCAAGAAAAAGAAAGTGGAAAGAGACAGAAGGTTGGGGGGGGGGTGGAAGTAGTACTGATGGTGAGGACATTTGAGGAGTCACCCCCTTATAGGCCTACAGTGTGTTAGAGCAAGTACTCACTGTTTTGCACCTCGCCGACTCATCCCTTCCTACCACTATCATTTGCAAATTAAATGAAAAACAAGGCTGCTTGCTTTTTGAATGTCGTGGTTTAACAAGGTTACTTAGATAAGGAGCTGGAAGGACGGTGTCAAGAGCGAGGAGGTATGTGAGCACTCATTCTGCCCCAGTTTTCATCTGTGAAGTGTTGCCGAATATGAAAGTGCACCCCTCTTTTATTATCTGTGATTATATGGATTCAAGCAAGATATTCAAAATATGTGCTATTTTTTCCTTTCTCCCTTTTTATTGAAAATATGAAAGCAGACAGAAGAAAAGTTTCCCCCCCCTTCTCCTCTTTCTCATTCTAGCATCTTAGAACAAAAAGATCAGACCAGACAGGTTGCCTCCAGGACAGAGCTTGTGAACAAGACAAAGACATCACTAGAGAAAGAACCTTGCCTCCTACCAAGAACAGTGATTTGATTATGTGAGGCACCAGAGTCAGTGATAAATCTTTTGGCTCTCAGAAAAATTCTTTTAAAAATGAAATAATATTGGGTACAAATAGAATTTAGGAAAAGAAAGGACAATATTTGAGGACAGTATGCCTACGCATACACTATCATAATGAAAAACAAATGCAATAAATGCTGAGCCAAGAACTGTTTCCCACTTTTAATAAAGAGCGTGTTCATATTTATTAGATATAGTCTCCCACAACTCCAGCCTATCTGGGACTCCTATTAATATTCAGCAGAGATGGGCTCATGCATTGAGGTAATATATATTCTTATATTTACATGCAGACATTTGTAAATCTTCTCCTTTTCATATCCAGAAGGAATTTAAGTTTATAAATGTGTAAACAAATCAGCATAAGTAGTGTTTGGTGTGAGGTTTGGTTAGGTTGCAAAATGCATCATATAACTTAGACTGATTTACTGTAGTGGAAAAGGACAAAAGTGCACTCAAATTATGTAGCATAATGAACTATAAATATAACATTCAGTGCATATATTCTAATTATTTTAAAGGGCATTAATTATACAGCTCAAGTTTAATTAGCAAGCACTTCCAAAGATCTGCTAACAGAGCTAGTTTACATGGATCTGCTAACAAAGCTGGTTTACAGGGACTTATATACCATGTGCAGGAGGCTCAGATGTTTTGGGAATAGTTGTTTCCATAATTACTTACCTAGGTTCATATCTTTGCTAATCATAAATTCACAGTTTTCCACCTGAAGACATATTCATAGATGGATTGATACACTTTCAAAATGGGAAACAAACTTGTTTGCTTTCTCCTTCCCAGCATGCCCAGTGGCAAATCTAGTTGAAACCGATGCCGTCAAGACTCCTGACGGGCTCCATATGCAAATCTGCATAAGAGATGGGAATATTTGTAGCTTTTCTAATGCATGAGAAAAATAATGTTTCCCAACAGCCAACCCAACAAGGAAATTTAGACTAATTTGACAGAAAACAGATGGGCAGGTTTCAGAGGCAAAAATAATTTATCCCCAGCCCTATAGATTTAGAATCACTACCACTCTGTAAGGTCTACTCCCAGAAGACATACTTGAATGGCCACTGTGTTTTATTATTATTATTATTATTATTATTATTATTATTATTATTATTATTATTATTATTATTATCATTTTATTATGAAACAGCAAACAAGATAGATATGCTGGATTTCGTATCACAAAATCACAAGTCAAACACTTCCCAAGTGTCTAGGATTGTGTGATGTATTTTCGGATGATGCGTGCAGATCCCAGTAGGGTGGCCTTTTGCAGTTTGCAGATCATAATTTTGTCAATGTCTATTGTTTCCAAATGCCGGCTGAGATCTTTTTGACACGACACCCAATGTGCCGATCACCACCGGGACCACCTGTACTGGTTTCTGCCAGAGTCTTTGAAGTTCAGTCTTGAGATCCTGATAGTGGCTGAGTTTTTCCTGTAATTATTATTATTATTATCTTGCTTTTTCTCTCCATTTGGAGACTCAAACTAAAAACTAAAAGCATTCCAAAACAACTTAAAAATACAAATATTAAAACAGAATTAAACAACATTAATATTAAAACAATCCAAGTTAAAACCATAAAAGCATATAAATCACATCACAAAATCACAACAGCCTTTGATGGTCTTCTGGGAGTTATATGATAGGATGGACAGTGTGGGCAGTGATTCAGACTATGGGCTTTGCCAGTTACTACTCTTGGTATCTTTATTACTCTTGGTATCTTTCTTCTTCTGGGGGCTTTGGAGCTGGTAATTGAGTGGAAAGCATACATATATTATATCCCTTCACATACACTGACATTGTGTTAACAACAGCATTCAGATAAGAAGATGAACAAATTATGTGAGTTGCAAAGTGTTGTATAAATTGTTCACAGAGAGCTGTCAATTAGTTTCCATTCTTGTTTCAGTGGACCAGATCATAATAGATCACTTAAAACCAATTTTCTAGATGCCTGTAGATAAAGTACTGGCATAGAAATATGCTTTTCTTTTTTTGCCAGTACTGTCATGGTCTTCTTGTGAGTCATGCTTGATTGGGATTATTGTGAGGGTTTTTTAAATTTTTATTTCTACCATTGTTACTGTCTTCTTTCATTACCAGGAACTCACTGGTAAACGATAGAGCCAGCAGCAATTGTGTCCATTGTCTTGGGCATTTCCTGATTCCAGAGGTTACTAGGAATTTTGACAGAGTTGCCTGCCAGGCCAACCAAAAACTCCTCATGAGCTGTCAGGAAACTATGCAGCACCATCAGCCTTTTTGGGCAAACTGTTTTCATCAATCCAGCTGACATCTTACAAAAGATGTGTTCTAGACGTCATTTGCATTTTTTTTACTGGTTTCTTTTTCACATTAGGACTGAAATATTTAGTTTGCTAAGCAAATTGAACCATTTTGATCACCTGCAAAGATTCACCCAATCTACCAGATATGTTTTATTGAATAATAAATAAATAAATATAAAATCTGCAGAAGACAAATACTAGTTTATAGGATGTTCCCTGCTATATGAAAAAGAAGGCAGAAATGCTTCTTTGCAAAGACAATGCCAACTGGGATGCATGTATACACCATCTAAACATCCTTTTGAACTATATTGTCCTGGTCAGCTGTGACAGCAAGGACAAGTGTTTGGAGCAGCAGAACAACAGCTTTAGCAGCCTGAACAGTAGCAGTTTAGTAGCTGCAGAAGAAGTCTTAGCAGTAGCCACAGCATCACAGCATGAGGAGCAAGCAGAAGCCAGCACTTCAGGGCATGCCGCTGAAGAGTTAACTGCTCCTTCTCATGTGCAGTTTCACAGATTGCAAGCTCAATTATGCAGGTCTGCCAGGTTAGCTAAGAAACAGACTATCCATAAGCATGGCCTTAGCATAAAAGACTCTCGAGTTCGCAGTCTTGTTGCTGGAGGCAACATTTTGCTGGATGGTGTTGTCATGAACTCATTGTGTGACTAGCTTTGTGAACCCTGGACTGGACTTGGACTTAAATACTTAGGATTTTGCAATTAGTTATATTGTTTCTTACTGGCTTGTTTGACCTTCAAATTTAGACACTGACTACTGGCATTCAGATTGTGGATTTAAGCTTTGATTTAAGAACTCTTTGTGTATGACCTTTGACTTGGATATTGACTCTCTGTGTTTGAACATGGATGAGGCTGCATCATCATCAGTGGTATCTAGCCCCACTCACAGAGCGGGACACACACTGGACTTGGTTTTCTGTCAGGGATGGGAGGAAGATGGTGGTGTGGAGGAGCTCACCATCGCTCCGTTGCCATGGATCAACCACCACCTGATTAGCCTCCTAACCTCCGCAGGGGTGGAGGACCTATTAAAAAGGTCCACCCCAGAAGGCTTATGGATCCTGATGGATTCCTGACGGCTCTTGGGGAGTTTCCCGCCACTTCGGCTGGTGATTCTGTTGATGTGGAACTCCCTCCCCAGTGACATCCGGCAGGCTTCTTCCCTTCTAGGGTTCAGAAAAAAACTAAAGACATGGCTATGTGCTCAAGCGTTCAATGAATGAACTTTCGAGCTTGGCACGATCAATTTTTAAGATTCTGGATTAACAAGGTCTAGTGGATGAAAGGACTTTAGCTCTGTGCATGGTAATGTTTTATTATTGTATATTGGTTTTTATGATGTTTTAAATGTTTTTAGTTTTTAATACCTTTTGTATTGTATTGTTGATGTGATGGCACTGTGTTGCCAGTTTGTAAGCCGCCCTGAGTCCCCCAGGGGAGAAGGGCGGGGTAGAAATACCGTAAATAAAATAAATAAATAAATAAATAAATAAATCATACCAAATATGCAAATTTATACAGATTTAATCAATTAATAGGCTTGGATTCATTTAACTATTTCCTCTGTCTTTAACCAAATGATAGGCCATTCCCTCTCATTCTCCCTTTCTCCCACACACAAATGCACATACACAGAGAACATATGGACATATTGGACCGTTCACTATATATCCTATATATGTATAAATTGACTTTATTTATAAGTTGAGGGCAGTTTTGGGGGACAAAATTATGGACTTGACCTGTGGATAAGCTATTGATCATTCCATGGAGAAGGGAAAATACCAATGGCAACTTAGTCCAACTGCCCCGACCGCTGCCACCATTTCCTCACTTGGGCATTAAAAAGGCCAGAAGTGGCACCATGATAGAGAAACTAGAGGGGACTGGTATTTCTTTTAGGTTCTTATGGGATAGTCTAAGCTCTAGCTTTTCACCATTCTACTCAGAGAAGAGGATGGTTGCCTACTTACAATGAACCGTGGAAAAGTTGACCCAGTTTTTTTTTTGGGTTGATTTTTTTTGCCTAAAATGTTTAGCCATATATTTTAATATAGAGAGTAGTTATAGTGCCATGAATCTAAAGCATGACACTAACTGCTATAGCAATATCACATGAAATTCTGGGACTTATGGCTGGATGAGACACTATGGTTCAATAGGATATTATAGGAATCATAGTGTGATAATTGTATAGTGTATCCACACACACTACACCACTGAAAAGTTTCTTGACTTTCAAAAACCACTGATAAACAGAATTCAGTTGACAGCTTTTGTCAATCTGACTGTGCACTATAACACTGCCTTGTGTTTGTCTAAGAAGATGCATTCTTTTCTTTTGAAAAGATACAACTCAATAAAGAAGTTTCATGGGTCAGTTTCTCTGAAAAACTTCTTGAAAGGTGTGTTTTTTATTATTAGTTGAGAAACATATTAAACTCCTTCACTGCAGAGCTATATGAATAATCCTTTGTTGTGTGAATAATCCTTTTGCAATTATATGGCCACTTATTAATAGACCGTATCGAATTCTTAATCCGGGTATTGTTATGAATACTGTGGACACCTCATTGAAAGAGAAAGGCAATCAACAGGCTTGAATAGTTCCCCAAACCTTGAACTTTCATTGAATTGCAGCAGCTTAAAAGGAAATTTATACTGTTTAGAAAGTAAATCAGAAGCTCAGAGGTCTTTGTCATGACACCAATGGCCTCCTTAAAGCAGAGCAAATCCCCCAAAGCCAGTAAATGTGTAAGAGCTTTCTGAACAGCCATTTTATTGTTTTTAATTTAGTCTTCAAAGAGTAGTGTAGCAAATTTCCTTGACTCCTGTGCCTATTGATAAAAGTATTCAGCTTTTAGTGTCGTTTTTTTCTAGATTCATGCCTTCCTCGGACAGAGAAATTCTTGTTGATTGAATGACTGACTGACTGAATAATTGACTAATTGATTGATTGATTTCATGTATTTTCATAAGGGCAATAACATTCAATTAAGCTTAAAGAAGAATATTGAGGAGCTTGGAAGAAAGTGGAAAGACACAATGGCAAAAATGATTTTATTGTGTATGAAGAGAGGGAAGCATGTAAACAGTACTTGCCATTAATGTCAGGATGCTGCAATATGGGGGAATCTGGTAGTATTTGCTTGAGAGTAGTATAGGATAGCTGCTGTCCCAGAGAGTCAAGAAAAATGTGTTAGATCAGTGGTTCTCAACCTGTGGGTCCCTAAATGTTTTGGCCTACAACTCCCAGAAATCCCAGACAGTTTACCAGGTCTTAGGATTTCTGGGAGTTGAAGGCCATCTGGGGACCCACAGGTTCAGAACAACTGTGCTAGATTTTAGTCTGGATTTTATGGAGCTATCCAAAGTGCTTATTCACTTTGCATAGTTTTTCTAAAGTTCAGACTCAAACTGCATACGCTCCAACATTTCACAGATCAAAACTGGGACATGGATGGCCAAGCAATATCAGAATATAGTACAAATGGCAAGAGTTATTATTGAGGACCCAAGCTGAGGGAAAAAAGATTGAGTAACACTTGGTTTTAGATCTCCTAAAAACTGGGTGAGTGCATGAGTTAACTTCCATTTATCATTCTTCTTAAATCTTTTAATCAGTCTTTACTTATTTGTATTTTATTCCTTAGATAGTCCTCGAAATTGGTCCAGTCGGTAGCTTTCACTAATGTTCCATTCGTTCTTTTGATCAGAAACACTCACCCACCACCCCCCTTGTCCCTCCCCCTCCGCACCCTTCCCCATTGCTTCTCACACAGTTATTGTGGTACTGTCAACTGTCGTATGGTTAATGTATACTTGTTTATTTGTTTGTTTGTCTGTTGAGAAAAACTCACAATAAAAATCATTTGACAAAATAGATCTCCTAAAAACTGGCTGTAACATGGGGGTGTAGGCTAGCAGTTATGGTGGTTGGCGCTCCATAGATTAAATAAAGACACAAAAAGATCAAATTAAGGACAGGCATTATCTAAATTCATTTTCTCACAAAACACTTCATTCAAGCATTCATGCCTCTTTTTTTTCAACATATAGTTTTTCTATTATGTTAATAATATGCCAAATTGTCGACCTTCTAAGGATGAAAAAGAAAATGAAAGTTGGAAACACAGAGGAGATTGTTGTGTTTCTGTGCTATACAGAAACACACCAAACAAAGCATTTCTAATCTACTATATGTGATCTAGGTTCACATCACACAAACAGTAGGTAGAAAAGTAAAGTGCACAACTGCTCATTTAATTTAGACGGTTCAAGGAAAGCAGGCCAAGGAAGTTTGTATGCTGGAATGAGAGAGCAATGGATTGAAAAGAAAGACGAGGACAAGGAATAGAAAAAGAGCTAGCAGACCTAAGAAGCCATCCAAAATGCTTTATAAAAAGCAAAGATCAGTAGCAGGAAAAGTAGGTGTACATGGGATTAAGGACAGTGAGCAATCAGTTTTGTAGGAATGGTTCACAACAAGATAAAGGGCTTCTTGACATTCTGATACTCCACAATTTGCTGGATGAGACAGTAGCTTCAATAAGGTCTAATCCAGTGGTTCTCAATCTGGGGTCCCCAAATGTTTTTGGCCTTCAACTCACAGAAATCCTAACAGTTGGTAAACTGTGTGTTGTTGAAGTTGGTAAACTGGCTGGGATTTCTGGGAGTTGTAAGCCAAAAACATCTGGGAACCCCAGGCTGAGAACCACTGGTCTTATCCTTGGACTTTCCTAACAATGTTGCATGTGTATGTGTATGAAACCTTAAATCTGATATGGAATAATTTGTTCATTAACATTTGACCTTAATGAGATTGAATGTTGCTGTTCCATCAGATCAGATTCTATGTTTTTTTTTAAAATACTGTAATTATAAGTAATATATGTAACAATTTATCCTAATCCTTCTCATTAGAAGTTCTCTTTGCTTTAATTAATGACCAGTCCGTCATTTTACTTTTTTTACATTCATTATTTTTCATCATCTGTGTTAGAGTATCCATATTCATTATGTCCATTATTTTCAAAATCAATTGTTTTTTTATTGGTATTTTCTTTGTTCTCCAATGACGTGCGTAGTTCATTCTCGTTGCTGTTGTTAGATAATGGACAAGTTTTTCTTTGTTCTCTTCTATGCCTGTATGGATCTGATGACTATATGATCCAAGAAAATATCAAATTGATAGTTGACATATAAGAAGACTTATAATAAAACAATGCCCCCTTAGGAGAGACAAGAAAAGGAAAAAACACACCGAGACTAGAATTTAAGAAAACCAAGAAAGAAGTAACCACAACAGAGAAGATAGGAAGTCAAACTCTTAAAAAAACCCCATGCTTATCTACCCTATTTCTCTCCTTAAACACTTCCTGTAGTTTCCACTTTAGCTGGTAGATACCTAGGAAACACCCAATACCCAACGTTCCTTATCCCTCCCCTCCCCTAATAACCTTATACTTTTTACTTTTTGTAAATATAAACCTTTAATAAAAATCTATTAAGAAAGAAGTTCTTTTTGCATTTGAATGAGCATATTTCCATACACAGGTATATCAAACCACCTCATGCCACATTGTAAGAACCAGAAATCTGTGGGGCCCATGTGAAGATTTTGGAAGAGTTGGCTGTTTCGAGAGATCTGGAAGTTAATTTTTTTATCACAGTTGCCTGAATTTCACACTCAGTCTGACTACTTAACTATGGATAGAATAACTGGACTGGGAACTTCCATATTCACTTCTCAAAATCCACGTCAGGTATCTCCAGTAAAAAGACCCTTCCGAGTTTAGGAAAGACTGGGAGCCCTTCAAAAGGTTTTTAGAAGGAAATACTATTTCAACGTGGGGGTTTCAAATTTGACTATTATAAATTTTAATTTAATCTTAACTTCCTTCTGTAAAAAAAAGTCATGATGAAGAAAAAAAAAGAACTACAGTTCACAATTGCTGGTGGCTTGTGAACAGGTTGTGAAACAGTGGAAATAAGCAGATAATTCAGGTGTATTTCAAGGGATTCTGGACCTTGTGCAAAACAGAAAACTAACTGAGTATATTTATGGAGAAATTGTTATATTCCTGGGAATATCTGAACAAGCATGGAGATCTCTGGGATATCTTACTGGAGTGCTATACTGGAAAAGCAGGGAGCTAGACTGTTTAATTGATGACCTCTGGAACAATAGATAGTATAATTAGAACAGGATGAACTCAACACTGGTATTTTCATTAAGACATCCTAGTCTATATATTTGTAGAAATGCTCTGACTCACTGCCTGCATATTATAATTTATTATGCTTTATTTTATTTAATAAAAGAACATTCCTAAAATAAAATAAAAAAGAAAGAAAAAAATCTTCGTCAGGTTGTATTGTTCACTGGTATACCTTAATTTTGTGAGTTGTTTTGCCAGTTTGATTAAAAAGGGATACTTTTCAAAAAACATCTTTCAAGAATACATGAAGTCCCAACATTTAAGCAGAAAGCATTTTATTTATACACCCAAAAAGTTATTAAACTTCCCCAAGTCCTCTGCTGAATAGAAAAACAACTCTTTGGTGCAGGGAAGATGCAGAACTATGAAAACTAGTTAATTTATGCAGGCTATTTAAGATGTTAAATGAACCGTAAAGGCCAGATGACAGAGACAAATAAGCCTCTTCCCCCAAAGTGCCGCAGTTGGGGCTCGGGTCTCCCATTCCTGTTGATGCATTGCCTGGTACTCTGTAGGGGCCTGGCTATTGCTTTCTATAAATGGTTTAACCTTCAGCTCCATGTGGTCTGTCTAGTACTGTATGCTGTCAATTAAGGAAAATCAATCTCTGGCACTTTTATGCAGAAAACGTGGAGTCCCCCTTGGGGAGTAAATAATTAGTTCAGAACTGCTTTAGGCAATAATTAACCAAACCAGACTTATTAACAAAACTGCCTGCAGCATTTTTCCTTCTCAGAGGTGTTTAATATCTATCAAGTTGCTTCTAAATGATTTTGATTTAAGCATTCCAGGGCATTCTTCTTTTTTTAGATATAAAGCTGTTGTATAATTAATGTGGTTTGACCAAACCCCTTCCTAGGTGATAAATTGCACTGAACTGCAAGACCTTGCTGCTCATTTACACTTCTCCTTTGGTCATCTGAAAGTATAACACAACAGCTCCAGAATCTTTCAATGTTTATCACTATTCAATAATAAAGTTGTTGAGGAGAGGAGGGATGGCTGCACTAGGCTACTTGCATGCATGAAAGGCACAGAGTTTGTCTGAAATTCATGATCACTATACCGAATGCATAACCAAGTTTATTTGTAAGTCATTCATTTTCAGAAGTTCTACAAATCCAATAGTGCAGAATGTAAAACTCCACATTTTCACTTACCAGGCATCAATAACTGCAAGCAGCAAGAGTCTGTTATCTTGTTGACAAGCACAGCAGATCACACAATCCCCATGAATTATCTCCATTGAGAGGAGGAGAATTTCAATAAGGATCCTGATTCTGATTGAATTCTCATTGGAAAGGATGGAAATATCAGTCTTCTAAGTTCCAGTCAGCAGGAGAGCAGATCTCCATTGCTTACATTGGCTGATGCCTGGTAAATCTGGATTGGGAGATCCTGCTTCTGATTGTTCCACCAAGAATTTTTCATTGTACGAAATGAAAGCACAATCAACAAGCTAATAGATCCCAATTTCTTGCAGTGGCTGCTCTCTACTAAGTAAGGATGGAGTGGAGAGGTTAGATGCTATTTAGCTATATAACTAAGGTAGCTAAGCAACTAAGTGGCACATGTAGAACTTCAGTCTTAATGAATTATTAATACATTTATCTTGGCACAGTGCACCTAAAATTATTAATACAAAAGTTAAAACAATCAAAACACAAGTTAGCGACAGTTTTAAAAACACATTCAACACATATGAAAAGGGGATACAGCACACCCAGTTATCCTATTGTTTGTGTGCTTGTTTAATTTTTGAGATCCATAGAACAAGTTTGGTGAATAACAGGACAATTAATTTAGATCTTGTTGGCCTTTGGAAGAAAACTAAAATATTTCTTCCTCTCAGCTATTAATAATTTACTTCTCTATGTACTGGCATACAACAGATAATTTCATGATTATTTTGGAAAGGGCATTAGGTTGCCTCTATACTAGGAAAGATATACAGTGTAAGCTATTTTACCCACTAAATTCAAAGAGGGATCACTCCGAGAAATAGGCATATTATAGAATTTGGGGCAGTCCTAAAATATAAAATAGAATCATAAAATCATAGAGCTGGAAGAGACCATAAGGGCCATCCAGTCCAACCTCCTTCTTGGACCTTTGATCTTTCTTGTTCGAATCTGGCCAATTGACTGCATCAACAGAAATTAGCTCAATTGCAAGGATTTCGATGAACAAGTTGCTACACCTCTGCAGAGACTATCTTCTTCCATGTAGAGCTTTTGAATAGGAACTAAATGCAGCCACTTAGTGCGAGTCTAATTCTCTCTTCAATTCTAAAAAAAGGTTATTTTTAGAACTGAGCCACTTTCCCCCCTTTCCTCTCTCGACCTCTTCTTCCTTTAGGGGTGCAAACTAGCCTTTGTGTATGGAAATGTATGGAACTACCCAATTCATACTTCCAGACTTGAAGTGATACAGCATGGGGATTTGTTTTGAAGACTAGTCATGCAAGCAGAACCTATCAAAATTCTCTCTTCTGCTCAACCATTAGAGAGATGGGAGATGTGCCCTTTTTTCACCTGCCAACTCCATTTGTAATAAAGTTTGCTTAGGAAATATTCACATTAGCCAACAGCTTCATTTGAAAAATACAAGTGACTGAAGATGCATACTTTTGAAAAACAAAAAGTCCACAAACAGATCCTAATCAAAGGGAAAATGCTTTAAAATGCATATGTTTGGGCCACAAAAATGAACAAAAATATGCAAGTATTCCCATACAGGAGAGAGAAAAGCCATGAGGAGCAATACAGAAACATGGAATTCAGGGCTTACCTTGTTTTTTTCTTGCCTCCTTTTTTTTTTTTTTTTTTTTTGCTCCTATCTCCTAAACATTTTCCATGTTATTATCACATTAAAAATAAATTAAAATAAAAATTAACTAAAAACTGAATCATTTTTAAAGTCACATTTAGGTAACAGGGGGAAAGACATAAAATCTGAGTTTAAATCAAGAGGTGTCAAAGATTGCATATGGCCCCCAATAATGCTATAAGACATTTCTATCAAATAAAACAATTGTGATGTATAAGTAGAACCAGGGCAGCATGTGGAATGAATGCATATCTGTACATATATGTTGCTGCTGCTCAGTTGCATAGTCGTTTCCAACTCTTCGTGACCTCATGGACCAGTCCACACCAGAGCTTCCTGTTGGCCGTCACCACCCCCAGTTCCTTCAAGGTCAAGTCAGTCACTTCAAGGATACCGTCCATCCATCTCGCCCTCTCTTCCCTTTTCCTTGCATTTTCCCCAGCATCGTGATCTTTTCCAAGCTTTCCTGTCTTCTCATGATGTGGCCAAAATACTTCAACTTTGCCTCTAATATCCTTCCCTCCAGTGAGCAGCCAGGCATTATTTCCTGGATGATGGACTGGTTGGATCTTCTTGCGGTCCAAGGCACTCTCAGGATTTTCCTCCAACACCAAAGTTCAAAAGTGTCTATCTTCCTCCGTTCAGCCTTCCTTATGGTCCAGCTCTCGCAGCCATAAGTTACTATGGGGAATACCATTGCTTTGACTATGTGGACCTTCGTTACCAGTGTGATGTCTCTGCTCTTCACTATTTTATCAAGATTGGCCATTGCTCTCCTCCCAAGAAGTAAACATCTTCTGATTTCCTGGCTGCAGTCTGCATCTGCAGTGATCTTTGCTCCTAGAAATATAAAGTCTGTCACTGCCTCCATGTTTTCTACTTCTATTTGCCAGTTATCAATAGGTGTAGTTGCCATGATCTTGGTTTTATTGACGTTTAACTGCAACCCAGGTTTTGCACTTTCTTCTTTCACCCTGGCGATAAGGCTCCTCAGCTCTTCCTCACTTTCAGCCATCAGAGTGGTATCATCTGCATACCTAAGGTTGTTAATGTTTCTTCCAGAAATTTTAACTCCGGCCTTGGAATCGTCAAGCCCCACACGTCGCATGATGTGTTCTGCTTACAAGTTGAATAGGGTTCTCTCTGCCATGACCTCCCAGTCTTGGGTGGCCCTGCATGGTATAGCTCATGGCATCATCGAGGCACTCAAGTTCCAGCACCACGTCAAGGTAACGATCCTTTGCATGGGGGTACATATATGTACATACAATTTATTGTACATAAATAATTTATATTAATTAATTTTCATGCCAGGAGCTATATTTCTAAAATTCTTTACATAGAAATATTTGACACATGAGAGAAGCCAATGCATGTATAGGAACAGAAGATGTTATTATTAATTAACGGTTGCTGAAACAACAGGCCCGCCATGCCCATAGCCCATTAGATTTGGCCATGATGACTTATGCCTTGGTTATATCTCTTATGGATTGCTTCATTATCAGTGTGGGGCTGTCTTTTAAACATATTCAGAAACATCAATTGGGCCAATGAGCTGCAGCCAGATTACTAATGGGTGCTGGTTACAGAGAGTACAATATTCCCTTGTTGCAACAGTGATCTTAAGAACACAGTCAGATTGTTAACCAGGGATGGCTGCAAGAATCACTCAACTTCCTTGTTGCAATAGCTCCTCAAATGTTCAGCCTTGATTTGTGAAGTCAGAATTTGAATCCTATAGACTGTGGTTACCAGTTCTATAGACAGTGGAAACTGATTCTGAGTGTCTGTGCTTGGCAAAACCAACTAACCCAATGTTCCTGGAAGATCAGACTCACCAGTAGAAGGCAAATGACAGAAGCTTTATTCAGCCATCATAAGGGATATATGTACAGCAATAGGTGCCGAAAATGTACAAGCATAGGGATTATGGGACATGCAACAATTCTTATACAGTAGAAATATCATTCATTAACATTTTCTGAGCTCAAATTTTCTTACCCAAGTCTCTGATTGGCTGAGAGCAGGGACTGGTCAGCTCAGACTGCAACTGAAACAAGGCTTGATGACGTGGCTGGAGTTCCCCTCCTAGCTGGGCTGGGTAGTCCTGGGGCTGCCAATCAACTGGCCCTGGGCGGAGAGGGGTCCACAGGAAGCCCAATCCATATTTGGCAGGATTATGCTCACAGAAGGGACTCAGAGAGAACAGATTATAGGATTACGTCCAGTTTTCCTGTGAACAATGAGTGTTGATCTTAGCCATCTGCTTTCAGACTGGACAGACATTGGGAAGGTCCTGAGATGTCTATTTGGGACCATCAGGCAAATAGAGTTCTCTTTTTGCACCTTTGTCCTGAGAGTTTGATGGCCTGAATCTCTAGAGGGGAGATCCAGATGAAATCATAAGTCCTTCAGGAAAGTGTATTGTCAAGTGATAATTGCTTTTGGAGTCACCCTGCCCTGGCTGGGCAGAGGTGGAGAAACAGTTCGTGTCATCTGCCCCTATTACATTCAAGGATAGAGCCCAATATAATATAGTATATCTGTATAAAAGTTCCGGAATTGTGGCACATTGGTTGTGCAGTTCATATGGGGTTTGGCTTTGTTCTTTTAAAATCAGCAAGGTATAGCCAAGGATAAAGAAAGACACAGAATTTATTTAAAAGGATATTTTTGGAGCAAAAAGATACAACAGTGCAGATTAAAGAACTGTGTCAAATAATATAAAAGTACGGAAAATGAACTTCTTGGAAAATATTAGCTGCTGCTGGTTCACTGTGGGGCTCAGAAAACTTCATGCAACAAAGAAGAGGCTGCTTTATCTCATTCTGGCTTGATGTCCTTTGATAAACTATAAATCTTGGGAGGAGGGGGGTCTTGTGTTCGACAACATTTACTCTTAGATCTATTTGTTCC
This sequence comes from Anolis carolinensis, assembly GCF_035594765.1. Lineage (NCBI taxonomy): Eukaryota > Metazoa > Chordata > Lepidosauria > Squamata > Anolidae > Anolis > Anolis carolinensis. The sequence continues at coordinate 128,473,809 of NC_085845.1, read as the reverse complement.
AGAGGGGTTTGGTAGTTCATGATCCATAGAAGTCTCTTCAAGAGTCACATTTCAAATGAGCAGATTCTCTTCCTATTATTCTTTTAATTCTATGGTTAGTTTTTTAAACTATTGCAAGATATGTATTTTTATATCTGTATCTAGAGAACAAGCATGGTGCAGTTGTTTGGATGCTGGACTAGGACTCTGAAGACGGGATTCAAAACCACACAGGTTGCCATAAGTCAGAAATTATTTGAAGGTGCAGCTGCTTTAACATTGATATCCACCTTGAGTCACAGTCTGGGAAAAGGTGAGATATAAATAAAATAAAAACAATGCTATTGCTGTTATTATTATTTCTCATTGAACAAGTTGTTTGCTGTGCTGAAGCCAGCCATAATCCTTTCTCTGTTCTACAGCTACCCAAAATATAACACAGAAACACAACTAACCAATTCTTTTTATTCATGATCAGTGTTTTTCATGCCTCATATACTTTACAAGTAATTAACTGATTGGGAGGTGGGGTTATTCACTCATTCATAAATAGTTCTGACTTTGGGAGGAAATGTGAAGTGGCCAGTTTACTAAGCACACAAATCCCACTTTGGCTATAACAAGAAATGGAACTGAAAATACCTCTTGTCACAGAAGCACAATATCATGCTATCTGGAACTCAGAGTACTGTTCTGGCCATCATATCTAAACATTAATGTTGAGTTTAAAAGGATTTAGAGCCATTGTTCATGGGACAATTTAGGAACAGAAGGGTGGAAAAAGTGCTTTATGCAGAAAGATTGTAAATTTAGGCTGGCTGGCTTAGAAAAAGGGTAGAAAAAAGAAGACATGATAGAAATGTAAAAAAACAACAACTGTGCATGATATGGAGAAAGGGCTTGTCTATACTAGTTTTTTTAAAACCCATACTCACCTTGAATCCAACACTGGCAGTCCTTATGATGCAAGGGGATTTCTGGTAAGTATGCCAAGTTTTCTGCCTTTAATCTGCCTGAGTTACACTTTAAGCAAAGTTGAGGGATACTCTGGAATTGGCAGGAAGTTCTAGAATATTGTAGGTCATCTGCATTGGATTCATTTCAACATAATCCACTGTCCACATGGACACAGCTGCCACCACTGTCATCACTGATCAGTGCAGACAAAGCAGATGAGTCATCCAAGTGCTGCTGCTGCTACTGGTCCTCTGGCGGTTACAGAGTACACTGTAAGTGCCGGGCCACTATGATCACTTATGCTGAGATCAGAATGGTAGGGCATGTAATGGATCTTGCCTACCTTACAAGGTTGGTAAGTGACCCACCTTGCAGGACTGTTGTGTAGCCATTATGTAAGCAGGGCTGATGGTGTGGCCATTTTGCAGGCCTTACTTGCAGAAGCTCAGCAGAGCAAGGGGGAGGAGCAGTCAAGCAGCCATTACATTAGGTGCAGGCTGATTGGCTGAATGCAAATGAGAAGTTGCTTAGCAACCAGACATGGGCAGAGCCAAAGTGACAGTTGGGGCCAGGGAGCCAGGGAATTCTTTTTCAGTAGAAGTTTGGAATTCAGGCAGTTAGGAGTTAGGGTTTGAAATTCAGTCAGTTGGGAACTGTCTTTTAAAAGGGAAACCTCTTTGAGGAAATATAGTTAAGGTCTTCAGGAAAGGAAGGGCTGAGAACTATATTTGTGAACTCTATAGCCTAGAGAGTTGCTATTTAAATCCCAGGAAAAGTGGATTTAAAAGTAAATTGTCCTCTTTGTGTTTCCTTGGTGAATGAACATATTTACACAGAAACCAAGTTATATGAACATCCTTTGAAGAGAAAATTATAAGCCTTTAATGAAACCGTTAAGCATCTTTACTGTTCAATGTTAATGAAACCATCATGCATAATTACTGTTCAAACTACAAATAAACAACCATTTCTTGTTTCTGCTCACATAAAGTGTCACCTGTGTCTCTCTCAATATTCTAACCTAGAAGAGGCTCCTGAATACAGTATTGGTGGCAGCACTGATAGAGGAAAATAGTTTGAATCCTCTACATATTGGTGGCAGTAGAAATAAAAGCCTTGGCAATTCTGACAAATTTGAAAAATCCTCTCCGTTACATATTGTTGACACCCCCCTGCCCAAACTGCCATATCCACATTATCAGCAAGTGGTTACTCTACTAATGCAGTCTCAGCCTGGCTGGATACTAATGTGGTTCCACAGAGGATACAGACCAGTGTGTCTGGCTACCATTTCAGTCTGAACAGGTTCTGGATTAGGTAGGTGGTACATCTAAAGTAAAACAGATTCTTCTTCTCAATATTCTGAGCTACAGTCATTCAGTAAAATTGAACAATGGGACATGTAGGATAGATAAAGGGATGGACTTCTTCATATAGCACACACATTTGTAATTCATTGCCTCAAAATGTAGTGATGGCTACTAGCATGGGCAGATTTAAAAGCAAATTTGATAAATTAATGAGATTAGGACCACCCATGGCTATTACTGAGCATAGTTATATATCACACTTAAGCAACTGGTTGCCTGATGTGCTTACAGAATGCTGGATTAGATAAGCCTTTGTTGTGTTCCAGCATGTCTTTGTGCCCTGATTGGTAGCAGAAGGGCCAAAAAGTAATTGGGAGAGAAGGCATTAGTTTATATTTCCATATCTGAAATAATTCCAGTGTCCCCCAATCTCATTTTCTAGCTGCCTTTTCAAACCTAGCTACTTAATGTAATTAAATAGAACCTCTCCCTTTGTGCAGGGATATGGTCTGTCAACAAGTTAATTACACACAGAAATGGATCTGAGAAAAGACTGTAGCAATTTATTTTACCCTGGCATAAAATAAGACTGTTCACATTTAGCAATGTCTAGTAAAACCTAAATTTGTTCTTGCAACCTGGAAGCTAACTGGCACCTGCAATTTATCAGGATTTTATATTTGGTAGATCTGGCTCTTGCTTGCTTCCTATCAAATACTTGATGCCTTCTTTCTTTCTAAATTGAATTCCCAAACACTGATTTATACAATAAGATGTCTTCGTTTATCTATTCACAATAGTAATCTGACTATTATTTAAAACACACCATAACACCAACATTTGGTTCTGAGAATAAGTTCTATGATTCTTTTCAAAGAGAAAGGTGAATTAATATGAACCTGGAGTTCAGGATATTTAGGATGGATCTACATTGCCATATAATGGAGACTGAACTACACTACATAGTGGTGTAAATCCAGATGTAGGTTTTTCAATTTCCTTCTCCTCCTCCCCTGCCCCCATGTATATCATTCACATATTTGGTTATTGGCATTCTCTATAACATGGAATGCCTTGAACATCCCTTGTGTAAATATTAAATATAAGAGCAACCACTCCAAATTTTAGTTCATACTTGTTCAGATAGCTATAGATGATTTTAAGAAATTGTTCTAACCACCTGAAGTTGTTGATTTCAGGCAGCCTCGGGCAGATTCAGGCTGTATTAAAATAATTGACCAGCTCACCTTATTCACCACATTGTTTCACAAGCTCACACACTTGTATCAATACTTTATCCAATAAATTGCTTATATGTTTATATAATGTATAATGTGAGGATAAAGGCAGTACATCATAACCATAAAAATACAAATGAAAGACTGAAGGCAGTTCCCAAGTTACAAATACCCGACTTACAAATGACTCATTGTTAAGAACAGAAGTGAGACAACAGGAAGTGGGAGAAAATTGACCCTTGGAAGAGAAATTCACTCCTGAAAGAGTTATCATGGGGAAAAGGTGTCTCCACTGAAACTTTCTCACCAATTCTTGTTTCCACAAGTCAAATTTTTAAAAATCCAATTCTCACAGGGACAGAAAGTGAGGTAAAATCTTCTGAGCAGGGGCACAGAGAGCAAAACAACCTCTACAAGGGTGTTAACCTTTCCCTATGCTATCCAAAGCTTGATATGTATGGCTAGAGTTACACTTTAAAATGTACCTGCTCAGACTTATATACAAACTCAGCTTAAAAGTTGAAAGGCTAAACGGAGGGCTGCACAAACACAGCAAGGACCAAGTACAGAGAGCACAATAATCCCAAATAAACAGTTCGAGGGGAGGTCACAGGGGCTTACATGTCTTTACACTAATGCTCAGAGCATGGGAAATAAGCAAGACGAACTCCAACTCCTAGCACAGCACCACACATACGATGTCATAGGCATCACTGAAACCTGGTGGGATGACTCCCATCACTGGAATTTAACCATTGAGGGCTATAACCTCTTTCACAGAAATAGAGCAAAGGGGAGAGGAGGGGGAGTAGCTTTATATGTCAAAAACAGTTACGTTGCAGAAGAAATGCATGACTGTAATCCGGGAAACCAGCTTGAAAGCATCTGGATAAGAATCAAGGGAACCGGGACTCAAAAAGATCTTGTCGTGGGTGTCTACTACAGATCTCCGAGTCAGGATGAAGGACTTGATGAAGCCTTCTGTCAACAGCTGACCAAACAGGCACAAAGAAGAGATATAGTAGTCATGGGCGATTTCAATTATCCCGATATCTGCTGGAAAACAAACTCAGCCAAGAGTACAAAGTCCAACAAATTCCTCACTTGCCTTGCAGATAATTTTATAGTCCAGAAGGTAGAAGAGGCAACAAGGGGATCAGCAACTCTTGATCTAATCTTAACAAATGTGGAAGACCTGATCAATACAGTTGAAGTGGTTGGATCCTTAGGGGCAAGTGACCATGTGCTCCTGCAGTTTGCAATACAAAGGAATGCTGAAACTAAGACAAGTCAAACACGCATTCTGGACTTTAAGAGAGCTGACTTCCAAAAAATGAAGGAATTACTGAGTGGCATTCCATGGACGCCGATATTAAAAAACAAGGGAGTTAAGGATGGATGGGAGTTTTTCAAAAGTGAAATACTCAAGGCGCAAATGCAAACAGTGCCAACAAAGAAGAAAAATAAGACAAGTGCAAAGAAGCCAGAATGGATGTCCAAAGAACTTCTAACTGAGCTAAAGCTCAAAAGTGACATGCACAAGAAGTGGAAAAGGGGAGAAATCACCAAAGAAGAATTCAAACGTATAGCCAACACCTGTAGGGAAAAGGTTCGCAAGGCTAAAGCGCAAAATGAGCTCAGGCTTGCCAGGGACATAAAAAACAACAAAAAAGGCTTTTTTGCTTACGTTGGTAGAAAAAGGAAGAAAAAGGAGGCGATAGGGCCATTGCAAGGAGAAGATGGGGTGATGGCGACAGGGGACAGGGAAAAGGCAGAACTACTTAATGCCTTCTTTGCCTCGGTCTTCTCAGAAAAAGAAAGCCATCTTCAACCTCAGCAACACGGAATGGACGAAGGATTGGGGGAAATCCAACCCCAAATAGGGAAACAAGTTGTCCAGGAACACTTGGCCTCTCTAAACAAATTCAAGTCCCCAGGGCCAGATCAGCTACACCCAAGAGTACTGAAGGAACTAGCGGAAGTTATTTCAGAACCACTGGCAATTATCTTCGAGAGTTCTTGGAGAACGGGAGAAGTCCCAGCAGATTGGAGGAGGGCGAATGTGGTCCCTATCTTCAAGAAGGGAAAAAAGAACGACCCAAACAATTACCGTCCGGTCAGCCTCACATCAATACCAGGCAAAATTCTGGAAAAGATCATTAAGGAAGTGGTCTGCGAACACTTAGAAACAAATGCGGTCATTGCTAATAGTCAACACGGATTTACCAAAAACAAGTCATGCCAGACTAATCTGATCTCTTTTTTCGATAGAGTTACGAGTTGGGTCGATACAGGGAATGCTGTGGATGTAGCGTACCTGGATTTCAGTAAGGCCTTCGACAAAGTCCCCCACGACCTTCTGGCAAACAAACTAGTAAAATGTGGGCTAGACAAAACTACGGTTAGGTGGATCTGTAATTGGCTAAGCGAACGAACCCAAAGGGTGCTCACCAATGCGTCGTCTTCATCATGGAAAGAAGTGACAAGTGGAGTGCCGCAGGGCTCCGTCCTGGGCCCGGTTCTGTTCAACATCTTTATTAACGACTTAGACGAAGGGTTAGAAGGCACGATCATCAAGTTTGCAGACGACACAAAACTGGGAGGGATAGCTAACACTCCAGAAGACAGGAGCAGAATTCAAAACGATCTTGACAGACTAGAGAGATGGGCCAAAACTAACAAAATGAAGTTCAACAGGGACAAATGCAAGATACTTCACTTCGGCAGAAAAAATGGAAATCAAAGATACAGAATGGGGGATGCCTGGCTTGACAGCAGTGTGTGCGAAAAAGATCTTGGAGTCCTCGTGGACAACAAGTTAAACATGAGCCAACAATGTGATGCGGCTGCTAAAAAAGCCAATGGGATTCTGGCCTGCATCAATAGGGGAATAGCGTCTAGATCCAGGGAAGTTATGCTCCCCCTCTATTCTGCCTTGGTCAGACCACACCTGGAATACTGTGTCCAATTTTGGGCACCACAGTTGAAGGGAGATGTTGACAAGCTGGAAAGCGTCCAGAGGAGGGCGACTAAAATGATTAAGGGTCTGGAGAACAAGCCCTATGAGGAGCGGCTTAAAGAGCTGGGCATGTTTAGCCTGCAGAAGAGAAGGCTGAGAGGAGACATGATAGCCATGTACAAATACGTGAAGGGAAGTCATAGGGAAGAGGGAGCAAGCTTGTTTTCTGCTGCCCTGCAGACTAGGACACGGAACAATGGCTTCAAACTACAGGAAAGGAGATTCCACTTGAACATCAGGAAGAACTTCCTCACTGTGAGAGCTGTTCGACAGTGGAACTCTCTCCCCGGGGCCGTGGTAGAGGCTCCTTCCTTGGAGGCTTTTAAGCAGAGGCTGGATGGCCATCTGTCGGGGGTGCTTTGAATGCGATTTCCTGCTTCTTAGCAGGGGGTTGGACTAGATGGCCCATGTGGTCTCTTCCAACTCTACTATTCTATGATTCTATGATTCTATGATTCTATGATTCTAAAAACAAACCTACAAAACCTATCTTGTTTGTAACTTGGGAACTGCTTGTTGAACCATTTGACATGAGCAGAATTAAAGGAGAAAATCTAAGATGTATAAGTAATATAATGAGTGCATCTACACTGTAGAAATAATGCAGTATGAAACTGTGGCTCAATGCTATAGAATCATAGGACTTTACATGGTCTGTAGCCTGCTCTGCCAAAGAGTGCTGGTGCCTTCCCAATTAAAGAGTAGTCAAACCTTTTTAATTCCACAGTGTAGATGTGTATAATAGATTCACCCGATGAAATACGAGTATATTAAACATTTGAAACAGAAGAACTAGAATATTATAAATTAGAAATACATCAAAACACAACTGTCTTCAATCTCTAATGAAAACGGAACAGACAGAAAACCTGAGAGATTTCAGGGGGAATAGTATTCCAGAGACAATACACTGGCAACTAAGGTCCACATAGTTAAAGCAATGTTATTCCCCATAGTAACCTATGGATGTGAGAGCTGTACCATAAGGAAGGCTGAGCAAAGAAAGATAGGTGGTTTTGAACTTTGGTGCTGGAGGAAAATCCTGAGAGTGCCTTGGACCGCAAGAAGATCCAACCAGCCCATCCTCCAGGAAATAATGCCCGGCTGCTCATTGGGGGAAGGATATTAGAGGAAAAGATGAAGTATTTTGGCCCCATCATGAGAAGACAGGAAAGCTTGGAAAAGATCACAATGCTGGGGAAAAAGGAAGGAAAAAGGAAGGAAAAAGGAAGAGAGGCCGACCAAGGATGAGATGGATGGATGGTATCCTTGAAGTGACTGGCTTGACCTTGAAGGAGCTGGGGGCGGCGACGGCCAACAGGGAACTCTAGTGTGGAGTGGTCCATGAGGTCACGAAGAGTCGGAAGCAACTGAGTGAATGAAGAAGAAGAAAAAAGTATTCCAGTGCTTTAGCAAACTATAGACAGGACTGGGTTGTTGTATGTTTTCTGGGCTGTATGGCCATGTTCTAGAGGTACAGCCATACAGCCCGGAAAACATACAACAATCCTGTGATCCCAGCCATGAAAGCCTTCAACAACATATAGACAGGACTCTGTCTCTCATGCTTTCCTGCCAAATCTCTGATATCATGGGAGAAAATTAACTCTAAGGACCTTAACACATTAGAAAATACTTTGTTTTAATCAGTATGCATCCTGTTTTTTTAGGACAGGGTGCATATTTTCTGATCACAAGTAAAAACTGCAACATTTTGCAGACAGATTCTGATGAATTACTTATGGACTGGGGCAAACTTCACATCTAGGATTCTTTTGGAATCATTCTCAAAGAGTCTCAAAAACAGAGTATTTCCCAATGTGATAAGATCCTAAAGCCATGAACTAAATGCTCAGAAACAAATCTGAAAGCCTAATGGAAACTGGCTTGGAACAGGAGTGATACAATTTGACTAGTAGCACCAAGGAGAAATCTAATCATCACATTTTGAACTAGACCAGATCTTTTTAAACATTTCATGTTGATAACACACCTTTTAGCATGCATCATTTCATGTCACAGTAATTCTGTTTTACTAGCAAATCAAAGGTTAAACCAACCCCTTATAAGAGATACAGATACATGCATAAATTGTAATAACAAAAGGTATGGGCACAACATATCTCATTAAAATATTTAATTTATATATTTAAAATATATGATTTATTACTTATGTCATGTGGACTCAGATGTTTCTCATTACATTCTTGTGACAAACTAACGTGTCATAACACATTAGCGTGTCATGACACACAGTTTGGAAAGTTCTGATCTATATGACCAAAATGGAGTTTCCACACAATGATTTTAAAATTAGAGATATTTTATATTATCTTGTCTTCTGACAAGTGCAAGATTGTGCATAAATTTAAGCAAAATGTATATACAAGCTGATTATAACATTGGCAAGCATTTTTAAACAATAAACTATCTAAAGGACCACAGAAATTAAAAGGGAGGGAAAAGCTAAAGCTAAATAACTGGCTTAGGTATCATCAATTATATGATATATTTAGGAGAGATTTTATAATTGGGTTCTTCAAAAAAAGAGTTGGAGAATATTTTGGAGAAAGAAAATGAAGGATTGATCTCCAGATTATAGAAATATATTTTAGAGTATAACCTGGAAGATAATCGAATAAAAACAGTAATGATTTCCTGGGCTAGAGACCTGGGGAAAAATATATATTTGGAAAATTGGGAATATCTATGGATAAAAGGATTTAAATTTTCAATAGCAGGGTCCATTAAAGAAAACATGTATAAAATGTTCTACAGAAGTTACATAATTCCTGAATTACTTGCTTAAATTGACAAAACCCAACAGGGGGAATGTTGGAGATATTAAGTGTAGAAAGAAACCTTCTTCCATGTTTGGTGGATGTGTAAGGAGGTAAAAAATGTTAAAAGGTGACAAAGTCACTACTAATGATTTCTAAAAATGATCAGGAAAAACCCAGAAAGAGGTCTATTGTGCTAGTTTAAATGTAATATTTTCATGTTTTCATGGCTCGGGCCCTGTCTATCTCCGTGATCGCATCTCCTCCTATGAGACAGTGCGGACCTTGATATCATCCGGGGAGGCTCTCCTCTCATTCCCACCACCGTCTCAAGTGTGGCTGGTGGGGATGAGGGAACAAGCCTTCTCGGCAGTGGCCCCCCGGCTCTGGAATGCACTGCCAAAAGAGATCAGGCAATCCCCTACATTATCCAATTTCCGTAAGGAACTGAAGACCTGGTGGTGTCGACAGGTTTTTGAGTAATTACATTGGAATACCGCTGATCTCTGGGCCTGAATATATTGCACAAGATTTATCTAGCCTACAATGATACATTTTAATATATCGGGTTTATGGTTCTCGTCCCCTTGATCAGGTTGTGTAAGTGTTATTTATCGCTATATAATTGTATTGTTTTACCTTGCTTAATAATATGTGATTATGTTGTTATGTAATGTATGTGTGGTTTTTATTATTGGAAACCGCCCTGAGTCCCATCCGGGAGATAGGGCGGTATATAAATAAATTATTATTATTATTATTATTATTATTATTATTATTATTATTATTATTATATGTTGTCTTTCATTCTGGTTTGTGGGAGCAAGTCACTTTGGTTTAGAATTGCCAGTCTGGAGTGGCACATTGAAATGAATGGAAATTGGTTGCAACGTATGTCCCAAACATATACGGAAGTAAGCTACATCTCAGAGAAAACACCTGGGAAAACTGCTTTTGCATATTCCTTTCCTTTAAAACCTTGTGAAAATCCTGGGGTCACCATAAGTGAACTGGACTTCCAGTGTTCAATGAGATAATGGAATGTACTGCACACTTTTAGAAAACTAGGGCGTAAATCTCATGCATGGTCTATGTCAATACAGGATTATCACTGGTTCCAGTTGTGTGATGGGACAGTACTACCACATCATCAGATGGGCAAAATTGGCCATTCTACAAGGCTTGCATCTTTCCTCAGGCATGGAACCCACCAGATCCCATCACATGATCTACTTCCGGTGGGGCTCCATCCCGCAAGAGGGGTGCAATTATCTCAGGAAGTAGCATCAACAGCATGGGAGGCTTCCTGTGTTGCATTGAAAACAATGGGAGGGGGGAGCTAGGCAGTGATGCTTCCACACATGGAATAAGGTGAAGGGAGACCCGAATGATGTGGAGTGTGGAGCAATGGGTTCCCCATGCCCCCCTTTGTATTCGTCATGATCTGTGGCCAATTCTCTCGCTATTGCATGTGATGAGGTGCCTAGTGGTGTCATAAGGGATGGACATGATGATTTCACAAAAGGTTTCTCCTTTCTCCATGACATCACAAGGCATGGTCCACAAGTAATGCCATTAGCACAGTTGCCTAAAGCTGGGCTTTTCCAATCTAAAGAAGCATGAGTTTTTGCCATTAAGCTGCACCATCTAATTCTGGTCCTTCTTCTTGTAGCAGTTTCTTGGAATGGCCACAGTGTATGATTTTTGGATCATGTGATTTTAATATTTATATTAGGGTGATTTTAATGCTTAGTCTTAGTGTTTAAATGTTGTATATGACTATATTTAATGGTTTTAATTATTTTAATTTATAGTTATATGTCCATGTTCAGTTATTAGATATATATATATATATATATATATATATATATATATATATATATATTGGCAGTGAATTCTTATCATCTTAAGCCCCCCGCGCCCTCCACAGGGGTGAGAAAGACAGTATATAAATATACTAAAAAATTAAATAAATTAGAACTGCACAAGTCTCTTCCAGAGGTTTTTAAAAACTGGGTCATGGGTTGCTGAGGTGATCTTATAGTTTGAAGGACAAATTTTCACTAATCTCTTTTTTAAACTCTGAAGAGTCTTATAGTACAAAAATGTCATTTAACATTTAAAATGAGAAAGGAGAAGGGAACACATTCTTCCAATATATCTTGGAAATAGAAATCTATTCAAGGATAGAAATAAGCCAGACTGAGGATGTGGATGATGCCTTTCTAGATGACCACACATTTAGAAAGGTGAGATGAAGTAGTAATGGGAGATTTAAATTATCCTGTTATTTGTTGGAAGACAAACTCTTCCAAGAATATCAAGTCCAACAAGTTCTTTACTTGCCTTGAAGACAATTTCATGGTTCAAAGCATACATGGTTTTGCTGACCAGTTTGCTTCTGTGGGATGCCATGTCCTGCCTTTTTATTATAGCTAAACACCTTTTAAAAAGAAATAGCTATCAGAAATTAACAAATACAGTGGAACCTCTACTTAAGAGCATCTCAACTTAAGAGTGTTTTGAGTTAAGTGTTGACACTCATCCCAGGTTTCACTTTAGAGCAGTGTTTTGAGTTAAGAGCTAGTGGCAGAGAGAGCGCTAGCACAAGAGTACAGGGCTTCAAGGGAGCAGCCTCTGTGCCTCATGCTTCTGTGCTTTTGTCTGGGTTGGGAGATTGCTATCTGCTTTCCTCTTGCCCACTTTGAGGAACTTTGGGTTAGTTGATCATGTGTGGTTTTTATTCCTGGTATGTTTGGCTTCAAGAATTGAGAGAAGGAGAGAAAGCAAGAGAGGGAGGGATGTTGGAATGAGTACAGTATGGTGAAAATGATGCTTTTGCCTCTTCACTTTGTGCTTCTATCATTGTGCCACAACTTCATGCTCCTACCATTTTAAAGTGGATTTTTCTTTTTTATTGTTCCATGTGAATGTGCAGGTTTTGCCTTGCTGCTACACTGGCCAACACACATTTTGTTACTTCATATGTGTTTCTTTGCCACAATTTTGTGTTTCTGCCATGTAATGGTTGATTTTTTTCTTTTTTAAAATATTGTTCCATGTGAATGTGCATTTAAGAACTCAGTCACAGAACAAATTAAACTCTTAAGTCAAGGAAGGTATCATTGTAGTGTCAACTCTGCTGACAAGCACAAACGTTTCCAAAGACTTGCACACAAAAGCACAAGGTCAAAAGAAAATAAAGTCAAATGGCCCATTTTACTATTTCACATCAGTAACAATAGCATGGGTTAATGGCAACCTTAACATGGAAATATACCAATTAATTTCCCATACAGTCATATCTTTTTATATCCTTTCCATTCATTTTCACCTGTGTGTGTTTCTTTTACCTTTCATGGACTATTTACCAAGGGGGCTTAAAGTATAAGCTTTGAGATGTCATTCTGAAAGTTTTAAGTGGTAATGAGGAAATCATGGAGCCCAGAATGGGAGACTGAGGTCTAAATTTCCTCTCTAAGACTAGACAAAGAGGAGTTGAGCTTCCCCTTGAAATTATCTGACAAGATATCACCACTCACACACTATACTGAACAAATGGAGGGCACTTCTATTTGCACATTATGCTGATAACACTCTTCATATTGAATGGTGCTGCAAGTAGTAAAACTGAGAATAACTAGTGCAGTAGTCCCTTACCTTAAAAACAGTTCTGGGAACACTGAAGGACAAATAGTGTGGAGCAGTGGTTTGAGCAGTCATTTTTTGTCTTTTGTGGTGGTGGGAATGAAAGTGTGCGAATATCCTATAACAATGTGCATGTTTTACCGCAATGGCAAAAGTAGCAACTGAGAAGTGTATAGATTCCAAGTGTGATGAGAAAAAGTTATATCACTGTGCTGTGTCTCTAATTTCATTCATTCTCTTTCCTTCCATTTTGTAAAGTTATATTGGTGATAACTTATTAGCCCATCTCATCTAACATGTTTTGAAAGATATCTATGCATTGTAATCACACATATCCAAGTACAGAACTATCCAATGGAGCTTAGAAACTTGTATTAGATGATTCAAAGTGTTACTAGTCCTACTGTATAACTGAGAAAAAGCAGAATGTGATGATGATAATCTTCACCATCTTCTTCATCATTACCATCTTTGTCATCTTCATCATACAACATTTGACTGTTCTGGTGTAGTAGTATTACTTTGGAACCCTGCTTTTGTAATATTGATGGATAACACTTTAAGTGGGCTGAATGTGAAAAATGAGATCTCTCTCAAATTGTAAAATAAGTGTATCATAAAACAAGGCTCATTGTGCATACATTTCAAAAGATACCGCAATCAGCTTTGATTGAACACCTGATGACAGTTTTACAAGTAACACATTTTTATAATTATAAATCAGGAAGAACAATATTGCTGTTAATGTTGCCTGCCAAGTATTCATTGGAACCAGCAGTTCTTGATCATCACCTTCATTTTTTAAAAATGTAAAAATTAGAATTTTCTTCCAAATGCTCATCTTTTATGAGGGGAATAAGACATGGGTAACAGCAAGAGCAATGCATTGACGTTAAATCCGCTTCTCCCAATAGTAGCTAAATGAAAATGAAGACAGATGGACTCATTATGCATGATAGAAGGAGATTCAGTACACATCCTGTTCCTGGGGGGAAAGTTTCCACATGCAGTGCTAAAATGTATTATTATTATTATTATTATTATTATTATTATTATTATTATGATTATTATTATTATTATTTCTTACCCACCTTTATTTGTGGCTTGAAGCGGGTATATTATATATTATTATATATATTATATATATAATAATATATTATATATTATATATTATTATATATATTATATAATAATATAATAAAATGCTGAGGACTGGCTCTGGGAACAAGATTTACATATTACCACTAGTCCAATGGTTCTCAACTTGTGGGTCCCCAGATATTTTGGATTTCAAATCCTAGAAATCCTAACAGCTGGTAAACTGACTGGGATTTCTAGGAGTTGTAGGCTAAAATACCTGGGGACCCGCAGGTTGAGAATCACTGCACTAGTCAGGTTCAGATTGCTATTATAGCTTCAGATTGTAATTCTATGCAGTCATATATATATATATATATATATATATATATATATATATATATTCTTAAAATCTCATTTCCATAAGTATTCAGCTTGGGGTGAGGAAGGTATGGCCTAAGGACTGCACGTAGCACCCAAAGCATTTCTAAGATTCCTCCGAGGGTCTCCATGCACCACCTTATGTCCGAGAACAGAGGAATTTAATTTTTGGTGCTGCGTCCAAAAACGGAATAATATCCTCAAAGCAGTGAATGATGCTACTGGTCAATTTGTTATCCTAGATTCTCCAACTATTTTCAGTTCATAAAAGATTTTTCCCCAAACAAGAAGTGGTCATCTTCTCCTCATTTCTGTTTGGAAGAAAGAAACAACTATTCTGGAACAGTTATCTGAAGAACCCTAAATACCATAACATAGTAAATGGGGCCCCAGACAGGCTGCACAGGCACTATTGATCATTCCAGTGAGAAAAACAAAAATGAAAATTGAGACCAAATATGAGTGGTTTTGATCAAATAAGTATGTAGGTCCTCCAGAGTCCAAGAAGAGGGTGATACAAACAACCAACTATTGTGAGCTTGATGCATACCTGTTCACGAGTTTCTGACATGGGTGATGCTCAAGTGCAGAAGTATTGCACTTGATCATTTATTGATCATGTTTAATGAGGAAATTCCAGAGATGAGCAGCTGTTCAAGCATGGATGTTCCTTTTCAAATGTTCACACTCCTTAATCACTAAATGAGTGTTCTAAACAAGGAATAGATCTTATTTTTTTTCTGGTCAGCTCAAAATAAATCTCATTAAGCAGGAAAGTAACAACTCATCTTCAATGGGCCACACTTCAAAGAATAGTAGATTGTGCAAGCTTTGATAGATAGAGAAAGAGGGGGGGTCTGATTCCTATGGTTATATGAGCAAAGCAAAGACTCCCTGAAGAGGAAAGGAACTTCAAACCCAAGACAAACATATGCGATGCAGCATTTCAAATATAGTAATGGCTCTTGCTGGGCAAAGCAAAAAAGTTGTGTGAGCCACGTATCTTGTTTGGCATAATCTTGTAATGTTTGAATTCCACATTTGTGAGTTCAACAACCCACTTTTACAATCAGGCCGTGTCCCAACTGAAAGGTTTCTGAGATCTTGCAGATTCAGGCACTGGGAAATGGTATCTCAGCATTCCCCTGGGTGTGGGGTACATTGACTAAAGCAGTTGCCCCCATATGATCCCTCCTGATACTGTGCCTATCAACCAGGAAAGTACTGGAAATGTCATTTCCAAGACTTCAATCTATAATATCTTTTTGAGTCATTATTTTTTATTTTGTGAAGAAACATAATACATCGAAAGTGATGGAACAATATATTGATAGGAAAGTGAGGGAGGTGAAAGGGTTCTGAAAATAGGTGAAGAGAGAAAAACGGAGGGGGGGGGAAGAAAGAAAAGAAAAGAAAAGAAAAGAAAGAAAGAAAGAATAAAAAAAATGGTTGACTTCCCATCTTGACCTCGGAGTTTTCTCTTTCGTTGATTACATATTGGTATTTTCCCGTAGTCTCTTTTCGCTTAAACCGTTTTATATTGTAGATAAGTCTATCATGAAGTCCATTCTTCTTTTTATCAAGAATTTTATGAAGTTTGTCTAGTCTGTTTTATTTTTACCCTCTCTTATTTTTTGTGTTAGCTTATCCATTTGTATCATGTCCAAGATTCTGATTAACCATTCCTTGGGAGTAGGAAATTTTTTCCCTTTCCAGACTTTCGCTATTGTTAGTCTGGCTGCTGTGCTTATGTAGAAAAATATTCTGTCCTCATTTTTTTTTAATTTTGAATTTGTAAAGCTTAGTACAGTAAAGTCTCAACAAATTTGACAGAAAAGTAGTTCAATACACAGTCATACTCTGTTGTAATTACTGTATTTACAAATTTAGCACCAAAATATCATGATATATTGAAAACATTGACTACAAAAATGGCTTGGATAATCCAGAAGCTTGGATAAGCAAGGCTTGGATTAGTGAGACTCTACTGTAAATACATTTCAGGTTCTAATTTAAATTTGATTCCGATTTCCTGTGTTATTCCGGGTTTGGTGGCAAAGTGGCAAGCAGCAGCGACCTGGAGCTCCAGGAGTTGCGACCTGAAGAACCGATCCTGGAGGGCTTTTTTAACCTCCCCCCCAAGCGGACTGAGGTTAAAGGGGTGCAAAAACCCATGCACTATCGGCCAATGGTGCCCAGTGGAGTATCCCCCTCAAGGAGACTCCCCCAGAGGCACCCGGCAGTGAAGCACAGGGAAGCAGATCGGGACCAGGCAAGAGGGAACAGGATTCCCCCAAGGCAAGCCAGCCAGCAAAACCCAAAAATCAAGACAAGATTGAAATATAAATACAGATATTAAGACAGCATCAAAGGACTCCAGAGACACTGAACCCCTGAAATGAGAGGAACAGAAAGAGATGAGAGGAAGAGAAACTGAAGAGAAACTGACAAAAAAAAAAAAAGACAGGCAGAAGGTACGAGACAGCAGTCAGGAAAGGAAAATCCAAACCGTGAATCACATAACTTCAATCTATAATATCTTGAACAGTCTTCAGTTGGAGCACTACCTGGCTGAAAGGTAGGCTGGTCGCACCATCAGTATTAGCTATGATGGTCGAACCACTGTAGTTACATTGGGCAATGCAGGATCTTATCTTGCCTTTATTACGAAGAGTTATACAACAAATGATGTCACTTCTTATTCCTACTCTATGAAATACAAGAGAACTTCTCTTGATTCATTACAAGTTCATATTAATAGAGAATTATTTAGAAAAGTGTCAGCTTGTAGATAGCCAATTTGTCGGGTAGGATCAGACAAAACAAAACAAAAAGCCCTTTCAACAAATATTTAGTCTATGAACTGTCAAGCCCTTAGAGATAATCAGGTGGCAGTTCTCTGGATAAAATCAATGGTCTCATTTATGCTCAAAGAGACCCTGCAGTTATCATTTGCTAGTCATTGACATTTGCTTGCAGGCTTTGATCCTGCTGTCTGATAACCGCCTATTAATTGTAGAACATCTTGGGGATTTGCCACATATTCTGTCACAACTGACCTTGTCTCTGCCTTTGGAAATGCAACAAAGCAAAGGTATGAGTTCAAAATATTGGCATTTTTTCTGCCACGCTGGCAGCGATGAGAAAAAAACAATGGGAAAATAAATATTAGATATCGATTTCCGAATACAACATAATTAGATTTAGACTGTAAACAATGCTAGCGCAGCTTACAGTAACTGTGGGTCAAACAGAGGATTTTAGTAAGGTGTGTGTGAGTCGTAACATGGATGGATGATCTACATCAGCAATTATACTGTATCCCAGCCTATGCTTAAACTCCAAAGAATATGCCATTAATGACAGCAGCAATATACAAGTTAAGCACACTTAAGACATAACAGTATCCAGCTACTCTTTGTTCAGCCTCAGGGACACAGGAAAAGATTTGTATCTCACAGAAATGGGAGGAAACATCTCACTTAGGCAACTTCTTTCTATCCTGAAAACATCCAAGGTTGCACCCAACTCCCTCTTTTGATATCATAGAATAAAAGCATGTCACACCTTAGTCCTTTTAAATGCAGTTGTTTAGTAATCTAGTGTCCCTTATATAAAATGCAAAATTACTATTTGCTTTTAGTAAAATGTTTAGTAATATTGGAGCCACTGCTTTTTCCCGAGAACAACTAAAATAGATGGCAATGGAAAAACCAACTCTCAGAGGAATTAGAAAAGTGGGTTTGGTTTAGCACATTTATTGCCTCCAATTAATATTGGAGAACCACAAACTTTGTGTCAAGACAAGGGGCTCTCACAGAAAGAGATAGATGGAGATATGAGGTTGGCAGGAGGCTATCGGGATAAGTCTATTTCAGGTTCTGCAAAGATTTCCAGTAATTTTGATTAAAGTTGCTGTTATATTTATATCTCACCTAATGTATTAGTTGCAGTAAGAAGTAATTTAACTGGCAAAAAAATCCCACACTTAAAATCTTAAACCATAAAAATGCAATCGTACAACAAAATAGTAATTGGGTAGACCATCTCCCATGTGCCCACCAAATGTACATGTGAGGGGAGTTGGGATGTAGACAGAGGAAGGACCTTCCTAGTAAATCTCAAAGCATGGAATGGAGAATGCACTCCTTTAAATAACTTGGAGCTTGAGTCATGTAGAGTATTTTTTGTCAAAACCAGCATTTTCAGTTGTGCCTGGAAATGGACCTGCAACTAGTAGAACTGTTGCAATTAGGGAACAATTCATCTGGAAACCAATGTCCTCACTGTGAAAGATCATGCAGATCAAAAATAGGTTTCTACAGTCATCTATGGACCTACTGCCAAGACCTTACACTTGGAAGGCAACCATACACTTGGAGCCGGGCTGTGGCGCAGGCTGGTAAACAGCTGCTGCAATAAATCACTCTGACCATGAGGTCATGAGTTCGAGGCCAGCCCGTGGCGGGGTGAGCACCCGTCAATTAAAAATAAAATATAGCCCCTGCTCGCTGCTGACTTAGCAACCCGAAAGATAGTTGCATCTATCAAGTAGGAAATAAGGTACCACTTATAAAAAGTGGGGAGGCAAGTTTAACTAATTTACAACGTTGGAATGAGGAAGTAAGGAAGTGCCATCAGAGTGGATGATGAAGCAGCTGCTCCCCCCTGTGGCCAGAATCGAACATCCCCTCAGGAGAAGGTTAAATTGCCTCTGCGTCTGTCTGTCTGTTGTCTCTGTCTCGATGTGTTTATGGGCATTGAATGTTTGCCCTATATGTACATAATGTGATCCGCCCTGAGTCCCCTTCAGGGTGAGAAGGGCGGAATATAAATACTGTAAATAAATAAATAAATAAATAAATAAATAAATAAATAAATATTTGGCCATGTATGATAGCCTATGATGGTGATAAATACAACTAATACCTTCCACAAATAATTTTCTAAACTGTCTTTTGGGTCTCCAACATCTCTCAAGTCATTCAAAAGCAATAAATTCAGCATTAACACTCAAATCATATTCTGAAATAAACAGTCATTGGAGGCGTTTGGATTGTAGGTAGCAACAAATGTCCTCAATGCTCAGCCTATTAACATGGAAACAATCAACACATGAAGTGGGACCTGCAACAAAATGTGTCAGTGCCAAGTGTTTTATTACAGTGCCAGTCAACCACTCTCTCTTCCTTTAATTTCCTTTCCATTTTTTCTCTCCACAAAAATCACAATTCCATGCCGATAGAACACAATTTTCTTTATTCTGGTCTTTCCCAATTAAGACTGTTGCGGTCTACCTTATTTTTTCCCTAATTTTTAAATTTGGAGGATACCTCTGGAAACGTAAGCCTTGCTACTTTTGCTATGAATCTGGTAAAACCTCTCTCTTTTGCACGGCTGTTTTGATGAAGCACTGACACACACATTCAGAAATAGTGGAAAACATCAAGGCAAGACAGATGCAAAATGTTTCTTTTCTTCTGAGGTTAGAATTTCAAAGGGAAATGACTTTTTGTAAAAGCTGTTATTAGAAAAAAGTGACATTAAAATTCATGAATGCTAGTGTAATGTAATTTTGATCTGCACAGTTTTCCAAAGAATGTTAACACTTTCTATTCCACTGTTAGCTATCATTAACAGCATCCATGACAGATACACTAATGAAATCCATTTGGTCGTGTTATACATTAATCCAAAATATACACCTATTTCATTACTATATAGGTTATATAGTCTTATGGGATAAAAACCATTTGTCAGTAGGAGTACAGATTTAGTTAAAATCTGTGCCAATTAAAGCTAGTATCTTCAGGTCATCCCTTCACTCCTGCTTCCCTTGTAGTGTTCCAATTATTATTTTCCTATATAAAACCACTATTCTGTTCTTATTTTATCAATATGTCTGGAAATACAAATAGAAATAGGCACAATAGTACTTTAAAGTACAACAGTATATGTTATATGACCTGATTATTTCCAGAGCTAAGCCTCTACTTAAAATCCTGTAACAGCAAATCTCTGAAACCACAACCTTATTCAGAATGAGAGTTTTTGAATTTTTCCTAAACTTGGGCATTTAAAATGTATCTTGGAAAAAAACATTATTTAGTGTTTTAACTGCAGCCTTATCCAAATGAACTTCTATATGCAGCAGTTTTTGTATTTTGATTGGTTTCCAAAGGAATAAAAGACAGTTTGTTGTTTAATCGTTCAGTCGCTTCTGACTCTTTGTGACCTCATGGACCAGCCCACAAAACTGGGCAACTTAGATTAATATCTATAAATTTTGTAGGGAGTATAGAGAGCATTCCCAAATTTGATGAAGATTGCAAGGGTGGGATCAAGAGACTTTATTCCTTCTTCATGTAGACAGGATGTTTAGTTGATGTGATTGGCTTCTACTCAGTAAAAAGTCCTCCTATCTTATGCTTCTATTTGTGGTTTGATGGTTAATTATTGAATAACAAAAATAGACACAGAAATATAGGTTAAATAAAGGCAATTTTATTTGACTTACAACCTAATTGTGTTGAATCTAGAAAGGAGCCGGGTGAGGGGGGGCATGATGTGCATCCAGCTAATGCCAAATGTTAACACTTGACAACCTTCTCAATCATTTCTCGGGTGTTGCCCTCCAGCTGACCTTCTACATAAACCCAGAGCATACCTACTTAAGTCCCAGAACTCTATACATGAAAGCAAACCCACAGTCATTCTCAAGGGTTAACTTCTTCCCTACATGCCAGGTGTCAGAAGCAAAAGAAGTCATTCCAGAGATTTACACCTCACCAAAACAGGGCCAAGAATCATACTGAAGTTTGGGTTTGGAAAGAACTTTGTGCTATATAATTTTGTCCAATATAAACACAGAGGAAATAAAATTATTGTGCTTGACAATATCTGGGATCTCTTTCATATATTGGATGCATGAGGTTGAAATTACTAAATCTTTCCTACTAGTAAGGAAGGAATGAGAGGATACTATGCACTAGATGCACAAAAGCTGGATGTTTGATTCTTGGATTGGAAATGAATTAGGAGCTTTCACAGCTATACAGTGTGATGGTGATAACTTCATCAGAATCATGCCTTGGCAACTCGAGAGGCAGTGAGATGGGTTGCATTATACATCAGCAAAATGGACTTGTATAACATTTTGATTGCTGTATAGTTACATGTGAGGGAACCTGTGCTGATCTGGGTGGGTTGGCATGTACAAGGAAAAATATTGGTGGGTACTTTGGTTGATGTTTGTCCTCTTTTTTTTGAATAGCAGGAACCCACCTTTCTATGATGTTTCTTTCTTTGATGCTCCTAATTCTAGGTGCAATAAGAATTAGGAAAATGATCCTATTCTATCAAATAATGTCTTTACTTGGCTATGACTGGGAAAATATTTATTCTGAATTTCTTGGTACTAGATTCAAGTATACTCATCAGAGCCGGTCCAACAATGAGGCGAATTAAACAGTCGCTTGGGGTGCAAAACATACGAGGGCGCAGTTGAGACTGCTTTTCCTGTTGATTTCTTGTAAAACATGATGTTTTGGTGCTTAATTTGTAAAATCGTAATGTAATTTGATGTTTAATAGGCTTTTCCTTAATCTCTCCTTATTATCCAACATTTCTGCTTATCCAACGCTTTTATTTTTCAGTGATTGGTTTGGGAGGGGCGCCAAAA
The DNA here is from genome assembly GCF_035594765.1 of Anolis carolinensis. Taxonomy (NCBI): domain Eukaryota; kingdom Metazoa; phylum Chordata; class Lepidosauria; order Squamata; family Anolidae; genus Anolis; species Anolis carolinensis. The sequence continues at coordinate 128,451,739 of NC_085845.1, read as the reverse complement.
TTCTGTTCGCCTACACTTGAAAAATACCTAGGGCCGGCTCTGATACTCATGATGCATCTAGAATACACCTAGACTTAGCTGTGTCTACAACAGAACTAATCATGTATTGTTAAACTTAAATCTGCTTCATTTCAGTCACTCTAACCTAGATATATCTAGGATAAAATCTAGGCCCTTGTATTTTTATCACAAAATCTCATGTAATTAGACTGTATATAATTTCTAACAACCATTTGACATTTTTACTTTTGATGCATATGTTGGATCTATCACATTTATATGTATTTGCTGGAGCTATCACGTTTTGCTATTTCTTGGCTGTATTGTTGCTTTTTATATATTCTTCCAGGCAAGACTGAAGCACTTTGCAACCAGAGTGCCATTATAGACCACTGGCTGTTTGTGGAGCAAGGTATCCATGAAAAGGATGGAAAGTGTAGCAATACAGAAGATGGGAAATTGGGTTGCAAAACAGTATATGCATATGCAGAAATAACATTTGCTGTGCTCCACACAATCCTACATAAGCTCAATTAAAATGTAGAAAAAGATGCCACAGAAGGGACAAATTGATTCTGCTACTAGAATTCTCCATGCTATTGAACATTTCAGCTGGACAGATCTTCCATGCCACTGTTGACTGAAGTAAAAATAAAACAGTAACTTCAATTTTTTTTAAGTTAGTGATATTTTTATTGATTTATCTTTGATATGGTTATTTGGATTTTTTTGGTCATCAAACAATTGTCAGAACATGCATCCTTTGTTTTGCTGCAGAAATAGACTTTTTGGAAAGATCTAGGGAGAATGAGAAAGAGCTGACATTTCAAATCCAAATGAATATTCAAGCTATCTCACAGAATATATATTGGGAGATGAGTGTGGTATTAGTGAAATCAGGCTTGTCTCTAATGAACCTAGTCACATAATCTTCCTACTGCCAAAAATAAAGTTCTGTGTGGGGAGACCCCATATTTTTACTTTAACATCTATCCATCTGTTCAGAAATCAACATGGAAGACTTTAGGCTGTATGGAAATTATAACCAGACTCACCCTGGCTATTTCACAATTTTCTTCACTATTGTAGGTTGTTGTCATTTATTCATTCGGTTGCTTCCAACTCTTCGTGACATCATGGATCAGCCCATGCCAGAGCTTCCTGTCAGCCATTGCCACCTCCAGCTCCTTCAAGGTCAAGCCAGTCACTTCAAGGATACCATCCATCCATCCTGCCCTTGGTCGGTCTCTCTTCCTTTTTTCCTTCAATTTTCCCCAGCATCACGATCTTTTCCAAGCTTTCCTGTCTTCTCATGATGTGGCCAAAATACTTCATCTTTGCCTCTAATATCCTTCCCTCCAGTGAGCAGCTGGGCATTGTTTCCTGGAGTATCGAGTAGATTAAACTGTGTTTATCTGGTTTAATCTTGCAGTAGAAAAAAAAACGCATGAAAGTAACCATACCACTTCGCAGTAGTGTGGGCAGCTGGATCAGTGCTGAGAAAAAGAAATAAATTGTGTCCATGCTGTTATCATTGTTACTCCCAGATGTCCACAGAGCTCCATGTGAACTCCTGGTCAAATGGGTGCCTCTGCTGATGTTAGCATAGAGTGCCTGTGATAGGGACTCACATTGAGGTCTATAACCATCTGGGAATGGTGACGGTGACACAGACAGTCCCAGATTTACAGTGTTCACGGCCCTGGTCTTTCAATCTATTTCTGCTCCAGAAGGCCTTGTATTTAGAGAGGGTCTCAGTCTTGACAGCTAAGCAATTTTTTTCATGTCAGGATCAACTTGAGAAACTGCAAGTCACTTCTGGTGTGAGAGAATTGGCCATCTGCAAGGACTATGCCCAGGGGACACCTGGATGTTTTGATGTTTTTACCATCCTTGTGGGAGGCTTCTCTCATGTCCCCACAGATAAGCAATGACAAAGCAGCATCTTCTCACAAACAAGACTTTCCTACTTATGGTAAGGATAAATTGGTACAACAAGAATGGACTGTAGGAACAGATCCATATTTAGTATGTGCTGTAAGAATTGCCAGAAATATAGACTCGGTCAAAGCTGCAATGGCCTGAAATTTTACCTGATATGAAAACCTCATAGACTCCACATTCACTTTCAAAGCAATCTCTTAGCTGTAATCACAGTATATTTTCCGAACAAAAGAAGTCTGAGTGTGAATGGGCAGGAAGGAAAAACATTACATATTCTCTTGTATTCTTATGCATTAAATATTCATGTATTACACTCCAGAGGGAATCTGGGAAGAAGCAGCACTTCCCTGGCTGCAATATATAACATGCGAATTAGCCTAGATGTGCTTCCTTTTGGTGAACATATGCGGACTAAATCTATTTCCACTTTCCAGTGAAAACATAATTATAGTCTATCACACAAATTAAAAATTCACTATGATAGTCACTAGCAATAGGAAGTGGCTTGAAAGATTCTGGTCAATGTAAATCCCATCATATAGTTCTGTTTCTCCATTCTATATGAGATATAACTGCTGAACTACAGTAGTGTTCTACATATATAAGAATTTAGCATACCCAACCATTCCTCTTTTTCAGGGGAAAAGCATTTCTGTTGTGACTAACTGAAATTAAAAACATTAATTCTTGCTGGTCTGGTCGCTTAAAAATGATAGACATACTACTGCACCAGAAACGATGGATTGTGTTCTGTATGAATCTCAAAACCCAGGAACCGATCTAGCTCTAGATCGATATTGCATTTGAACTCAGGAATTTTGGGCAAACTATGTAATTGTAATTAAGGGTATGAATAAAGGTTGTTTCTATATACTGAGTCAACCTGTTGAGTATATACCTTGCCATAGGATTTCTCACTTCAATTGTAATTCTGCACTGGTGGTTGTACTTTTTCCATGGTCACATGGTGGCAGAAGACAGACAAAAACTGTATGACAGGCTATTAATATATCTATCAGTTTGAGCCTTCCTAGCCCTTGGGGTCCATTCATTGGAAAGGAATCTCTTTCAGTCCTAACACCTTTATAGGTATGGTTGGTGGTGCCAGAAGAAATTGCCTTCTCAGTGTCCACCCCTACATTTTGGAACTGCTTTCCTAGGGAGATTAGTTTGGCTGACCTTCTATTGGCAGGCAAAACCCTTTACAAAGTGTAAGTGCTGTATTTTTAAAAAAATGTGTTATGTAACTTTAGAATGTTTAGTATATTTGGTAAAGTTCCAAAAGAGGGCGTTAGACAGAGAAGGATAGTCCATTTTATTGGGGGGGAGTTGAAGGAGGAAAACCATTTTCCCCATTTTTGCTGGTTATTCTCCCCCCCCCCTCCCGTGTCATACATGATGGCGACAGGTATGGGGGAAATAAAAGTAAAACAGGGGAAAATGGATTTACTCCTTTCCCCTCTCCCCCTAAAATGAACTATCCTTCTCTGTCTTGCATCCCCTTTTGGTCTATGCCTGGATAATGGATCTGTACAGTATGTTTTTATTACAACCTTTTTTACTGTGTAAGCTGCATTGAGACGCAGTCTTAGAAGACAGGATATAAATAAAGATAGGACTAGTAGCAGTAGCGATAATTATTATAATTATGATGACTTCTCGAAAACTCAGTACCATAAGCAGTCATAAGTCCACCTAATGCCTGTGTACATCTTTCTTTGGGCCACGTTTATACCTAATTGTTGCAAAACTAAACAAGATTTTAATTCTACAGAACTGAAGTGTGCTTTGTTTCTAGGGCAAACGTATGGATATGCATGCCAGGTTGTAAGAGTTTATTAAATGTGAAAGAACACTGAACAAAGAAGGAGTACGTCAGTAAGCATTTCAAAATCTAGACTGAGCAATCAATCATTCCAATCAATCTTGTTCAAAGCTGGCAAAGTTCCTTATTTAGAGGATGGATTTTTGTTGTTCGCTTTTACTTAATTCAACCAAATAACCTTTCTTCAGAGAGAGAAAAAAAGGTTAATTCAGTACTAGAATGTTAAACTCAGCCACTTCGTTGAACATTAGCTTGTTGACGACAGAGATCTAGAGAGAAGGTGAGAATGCTAAAAATGGTAAAATTCATAGTACATTGATGTTAGCTTCTAAATTGCAGATGAATGCTTTGCCTGGGCAAATTTGTATTAAAATATGCGTAAATTTACAACCTCAGCTTGCTCGCTTGAGTTTGTAATGTCATCAGGGTAATTTTTGTGCACTTGTTTTCTTTAACAACTCAAGGCTAAAGGCACTCAGAATTGTTGAAAGAGATACAAGTTGTGAAAATGACATTGCAAGCATGGAGAGACATAAACAAGATAAAGCACAATTATCCCCCCTCACACACACATACCCTCCTTACCTGCTCCTTCAAAGGTCCAACAACAAGGAGGAAAACAGACAACAGACAAAATAAGCCATGTCCTCTGATCTTCAGCTTAACTGTTTGCATTGTCAGAACCTGAGACAAACATCATATTTGCCGAATAGTGAGCTTAATAACCAATTTATTTTGTTTTCAGCACTTTATATAGTATACACTGGAGAACCAACTGATTCTGAGGTTGATATGTATAAGACATTCATAATGAAAGCTGAACATTGTGTAGTTGCTAGATTTAGATAACTGAACTCTAGTTCACTTCTAAATGCAGGCTGGCATGTTACTTGCATTGCCGGGTGATTTTGTACATTGAACAAGCACATTGACAGATTTGTGTGTCCTCAGTGAAGCTTCAACCATGTTTTTCCTGAGAGAAAAAAATTCAGCCATGAACTTCAGATGATTATAAATGTTCTTTGTAGTCCAGGGAAGCTGCCTCTTTTGAATTTTCATTTCATTTCATTTGTCCGGTTATTTGCTGGAGTTTTTCACAGTCTCCACAAGGCTGTAGTAGTCTACAAGAAATATACATAGTATTTGCAAACTAATCCAATTAACAAAACTACAAAGTGAGAAAAGAAACTCCAAAACAATCCTATGTGTCTTGAAAATCCATTTTTCTTTTAAACTTCCACTCAACCCTTTTAGTCATCGAGAGTGTCTCTTTGGAGAGTGTTACAATGCTTAGATGTATGTCTAATCTTAGATACAGAAGTACACTTTTGAGATTTCTATGACTAAATGAGTCTCCCTGTTGAATATACAGTAAACTTTTTTAAAATTTATTGTGGACTATGCAAAATGGCACTTATGTCCCATGAGACTTTTATTCAACTACTTAATATTTGAAAATCTGTTGACTGCTTATCTTTGCATAAACAAAACAAAACAATGTTCTGCTTTGCAAAAGTTGTAATGACTGAATGGGCCTGGAACAACAATACAATTTATGGCAAGAATATTTTCTTATTTGTCAGTAAAGATGGAACACCAGCATGACTAGTATTGGAATTCCTTAAGAATATTCCAAACAACCATGCAATCAACTTTCATTACTGAACACAAAATTGAATATCCAAACAGAATGTTTACAGAAAGTGTCACAAATGGAAAGAGAAGAGAATAAATAGATGGAATGTTGCTAAATACTAATTGCACTTATAATAAAAGGTATGATAGGGAGACAGTTTGAGGAAGGATGGCTAGTTGTCTAATAACTGAAGTAACTAACCCTCTTGTAAAAATCAACTGTTTCCTATCTTAAGAGCAAAGCTTGAGAAAGTTACTTTTTGGACTACAAATCTCAGCATCCTGGACAACTTGCCGGATCAATATAGAGGTCCTACTTGTAGAGATTAGAGTTTTTATAATTCTAAATGGCATGATCTCAGGAAGTATGTGTAGGTGGCAGGATTATTTCAGGGCAGTGGGCTCAGAAGGCAGTCATTAGGCTTGTGCACAGATTCATTATGGATGTTTTCTTTTGGCTTGTTCAGTTGGTTCAGAAGCCTGTAATGGCATGGCCTTCACCGCCATTTTTTTACAAGCTGCAACAGAATACGGGCTGTCAAAAACCAACTGCTTTCGGTTACACATGGAATGCGGGGAAGGAGACAGCAGCTAGAAGGAAAAGCACAAGAAAAAAAGCACACCACTACAGGACTCCAAACCAAGAGAGGAAAGAGGGCTATTCAAAGGAAGCCCAGAGTAGGATACCTCCATGTCAATCTCGTTTCTTTCCCCATGAAATGGGAAACCTCCTTAAAATGTCTTGGAAAACTGCATGCTGCTGAGAGAGAGCAAGTATGTCTGCAGCTCCTGTCTCCTCTACAACAGAAACAGATTTAACAAAGCATTAAACCTGGTCTCTTCTACAGACAAAAGGCAAAGAATTTCAGAAAGAGTGGTAATTTTGATGCTTTTAATCCAGGTCTTAATGGATATAAGGACAAACAACATTGCAACCATAAAATGACAGGAAGGGGGGCCTTTGGGAAGCCCCCCCCCCATTGCCACCAATGGGCCAGATAGGAAACAATTTTTCGGCTTCCTGAATCGAAAATGGATTTCTGTCCTCCTGAATTTGGAAGGTTCCTGAAAAATAGATTGGGAACCACACTGAAATCTAGGTCACCAAAACGTATCACAGTTTACCTGGATTGCACAAGCCTAATGGTCATGGCAGACATAGAAAGTCTGTTGTCCTGGATTGCAGTTGATTAAAATTGCTTATTTTATTTTCCAGCACATGTTCTCTGTGCTTTCTCCAAAGTCTTTGGAAAACCAAATGTAAGTAGTAAAATTAGAAACAATTATACATTTCTGCTTGAAACAAAACCCTTCATTCATATATTTTAAAGTTTATGGCAAATTGGAATTTGAGTTTGTGCAATTGAAACTACATGAGTAGCTTTCTGTTCAAAATACCATCATGAAGAATGTAGAAGTGGTACACTCTAATCATATCTTTGTGCTTATTGTCAAACTACTGACAATTCTTCACCCTGGCCTAGTCAAGCTACAGAGTCAAGCTCTTACAATTATGCAATGCCGGTTTCTTTCCCTCTTTTAATTCTGGTTCAGTGAAAGATTGTTTAGATGAGGATGATTTACAAAGTTTATAAATTGACCTACATTTTTTGTTTGGCTAGATGTCAGAGTTAAATAACTGAAAAAAAAATCACCTGTGAGTATTCTTTGTCTAAAAAAACATATGAAATTCATGGAATTACAGTAAGTCAAAAGAAGACTTGGAGGCTAACACATACACACACAAATGAACATAGGTTTTTATATTAGGGCTATTGCATTAAAAGGCTGGCCTAGCATTTTATGCCAGCATTAAAAACCTAGCATAACATTTTGAAATTTAACTGGCTTAGAAATTGTCCTGTATCAAGGGTATCTGGTTGGGCGTTAACACTGGTTAACACAGTGCTAGACCCAGAAAAATCAGAGTATTCAGAAAAACCTTGTGTTTCCTACATTTCTAGGCTAACTTGCATGTATTTTCATTATAACTATAATATCATGTCTGCTGTTTTAACATAACATTTTGAAGTGCACCACTGTAGGCTAAGACACTTATCTTGGTAGCCAAAAAGAGAGAGAAGTTCATATAGCTGTGTTGCTTGGTTTTTCTTCTTCTTTAAATCTCTTTGTCTTTGATGGGGCATTAGTAAAGGTGAGGTATAAAAGGGATATATTCTTGAATGGAAAATATGTCCTTTAATGTATACAGGAAACAAAAACTCTTTTCTGTTAAACACTACAGGGAGGCACATTTCAATTTATACAGCCAAGCAAGTTCTGGCTGTTCATTCAAAATTGTACATTTTCGAAGGGTGATTTGGAAGGAGAGCTGTGCTTTTGGAACTCGCCTGAGGCTGCTGTCATATAAAACTAGGCTGAAATTCATCTCTAATTAGAGCACATTGGGTAGCTTCTAAGCTTGGTTATTGTGGGTTTTATTTTCTTTGGAATCCAGAATATACCAGACATTCAGGGGGAACGATAAATGTTATTTAATGCAAATCTCAGAATAAAGACAGTATTCTCTCGCTCAGACATACCTTTGGGAAATATTCTTACCTTACAGATGATAAAGTACCACAAGCACAATGAAGATCTGGCTATATCAAGGTAAAGCTCACTCTAGCTCAAGGGGAAAATAATCAGCAAAACCCAATGATGTATTATGTAAAAAGTAAGCTTGAGCTCAGTGGGAAGATAAACGAAGTACAAAACAACCCAATCATAAACATGTTTGAAGAAAACTGCATTTTCAAGATATATGCATACATGACCCAACATTTCATATGAGGAAGCAAATGATTCCAAGAGTTTGATCTTTCTAATGCAGTGCTAACTTCCAGGGCAGGGTTTGCTAAACTATGATTTGATAAACTATATTCTCAGAGAACAAAAATTACCTTATATACTCAAATATAAATCTAGAAATCAGCCCCCAAACCTGGGCTGACTTATCTCGGAGTCAATGTAGTTACTCTATCTTAATTCCTATAAAAAGGAACTACCCCTTTTGCTGAGGAAAGTGTCAAAAGTGAAGAGTTTAGTCCTGAGATAATCTGAAAGAAGTGCAGGCAGTCCCCAAGTTACAAACAAGATAGGTTCTGTAAGGTTGTTCTTAAGTTGAATGTGCTTGTAAGTCAGAACTGGCACATTTTTGAAGAGTAACTCCAGCCATATATATATATAGTTGCTTCGAAAAGCATAGAGGTTTTGCTGTCTGTATCCCTCTTCAGAAGATTCCACCTCACTTTCTATCCCTGTGAGAATTGGATTTTGAAAAAAAAATCATCTTGTTGTGGAAACAAGGATTAGGGATAACACGTCAGCTGAGACACCGTTTTTCCATAGTAACTCTTCCAGGAGCTAATTTCCCCTCCTAGCGTTAGATTTCTCTCACTTCCTGTTGTTTTATCCCTGTTCTTAACTATTTGTAAGTCGAAAGCCATTTGTAAGTCGAAAGTTTCTAACTCAGGGACTTCCTGTACTGACCCCCTCTACTACCTCCGGTGTGGTGCCACTTCTGTCCTTTTGAATGCCTGAGCAGGGAAATGACACTAGTGGCCAGGGATGGCTGGCTCCCTGAGAAGGCATCAGTGCTTTCTTCTCTCTACAGAATGACCCACAACTTATCCATGGGTCATACAAAAATCCATAATTTTGGCCCCCAAACCTGTCTGCAACTAACACATGAGGGCAACTTATATATGAAGATATGCTACAAGTCAATACTTCCTTCGGCCTTAAAAATGCAATCTTTCAATTTGTTCAAACATATTTCACAAACCTAAGGGCAGAAAGCACATTGCTTACTGTATTTAACTTTTGGTGTCACATTCTGGTCTTTCACAGGACATGAGGAAAACACTTTTTTTGTCATAAGCAAGTGTGGGATTTTTTTCTCCTGAAATACTGTTGATTAGATATTCCTAAATTGTTCAGGAAAACCACATGCCTCTTGCAGTACTTGGTGGGTATTTACATGTAGCATCAGGATAGCAGAGTGGTGGGGCACAGTTCCCCTATCAACTATGGTAGCAGGATACATCTGATGATCCCTGCCATTTTACTTACAGCTGAGATAAAAAATTTACTATTACTGAGGGAAGACTCACCAAAAACCATGGAACAGGTAAGTTGTGAATACCTTAAACATATTTATAAGTCCAATCAGAATTTTACCCAAATATTCAAGATGTGAAATATGTGACCCGCTAGAAGTTTTTGGACAGTCAATGGTGATACATGACGGGAAATAAAGCCAAACAACATTTAGAGAGCCACAGAATGCCCTTCTCTGAACTAGTTTACCACTTTGTCCTGTACAAAATCAGCCATCAGTACACATTTGCTCAAATATGCTTGGATTTTGGGAGTCATTAAAAGGAGATGGCCATAGCATCAGTCTAAGCACATCACATTTCCTATCCACATTGCAGAATGATAGCAGACTGACAGCACCTTAACTGCCATAGTTCCCTCCTATGAATTCTTAGGGTTTGTCGTTTGTTGTGACACCAGAGCTCTCAGTCAGAGAGAGATAAATACCACACAAAACTATAAATATCAGATTTCCATAGCATTGAGCCATAGTAGTTAACGTGGTGTTAAACTGCTATGATTCTGTCATGTGGGTACAGAAGCACAACTGGGCATGCAGTAATTTTTGTATATATAAAAGTTTGATTCATACACATTCACATAACCTTTGCTTTCCCATTCCCTCCCTCCTTGTCTTACGTCAAGAGCAGTGAACAAGTCTCGCTTATAAAATGATTTTCTTTATTTTTTTCATAATTTAGCTGAACCAACACAAAACTGAATACTGTAAAGCAACAAAAATGTTGAAACATTTTAATTTTGTTCAGTATTTACTAAATAAGGCTACTACACTCCCTTCAAAAAAAAAATTAAAATAAAACTGTAACAAAAGAGAAAGTGAGTGGAGTGAGGGATCTGGCTTTCCAATTCTTATAATACAGTTGAAGTATCTACCATCATTTATTGCATGACACCTTAAGTCGGACATTGGTCATTTATACTGTTGGCAGTTCATAATACTTTTCAAGCGGCTGGGCATTAATTGCTACTTGGACACTGATCAAAACCCTTATGATGAAATAAGACCTCCTGCGCAAATGTTTTATTCATAGACACTGTCACCCATAATTCATGGTTTCCTCAACCTGTGCATTAAAATAATCTAGAAAATTGGGATAGGTCTTAAATAAATGAACTTCCTTTTCATACCTCTCATCTATGGTTGCTTCAACAATCTCTATATATTTTTTCTTTAGTAGCACAGAACTAGCATAATACTAAAAGTTAATTGGAGTATTTAGGTAGTATACTACAGTGGATATTGGGGAAAAGTTTAATATTAGCAAATACCTTTTGGGAGGGAGGAGAAAAGCCCACTTGTTGGTCTCATAGCACTATTAGCCAGACTTGTAGATGGGAGCAGATACCACTTTGGAGGTTACTGATCTAACATCTTTTTTTGTTTCTTATATAGAACTCATCTTTAACATTCACTACCCTATCATATTGAAAAAAGGGCTTTCTAATGTATGAGATCTTTAAAAAATCATAAAGCCACCTACATCTTTATCAAGGAGTAAGCTTACCTTTATACCAAATTCAAAAGGAGGGAAAAAGAGAGGAAGAACAGAACTCAATGTGGAAAGTAAACCATTAAGATATTGTACATTGTTTTACTGGTATATAAAAATCTACCACCCCTCAAAGAAAAAGAAAAAGACAAAAGTTGGAGAAAGAGAGGGAGAGAGAGAAAGCCTTCCAACAGTGCAATGGTTGAATGCATTTATGTAATATAAACAACATTATTCTTTGCTTTTTCTACAGAGTCCTCTCTGGTCATGCTTTACATCCAGAATGTCCCAATGGAAGAAAGCAAACTACACCAGTCACTTCAGAGACAACTGAAGTAATAAAAACAACAACTCAACTCTGAGCCCATTTGTGTCATGACTGTCAGAGTTACCACGTTAATTGTTAAATAGGATTTTCTACAAATATACAACATATAAAAACTGTTAAATATATAACTTTAGGCTTTTCAAAATACATTTAATGATCTCTTTCAAACAAGTGTTACTTTCCCCCCCTTGGATTTGCTTTCTGGTGCTAAATGGTGGATCAGATGAGACATAGGCCACAGATGACCAAACATGCTCTTTGCAAATACTGTATTATCCAACTTTTAACAATAAAAATAAAATAATGGAACCATAGAAGAGGCATGTTGAACTGGTTAAACTCAAAATGATTTTAGTACGAGAAGTCAATCTAAGCACAGAGGAGTAAAGGTGGTATGTAGACAGTCTGTGTTGTTTTCAATCAAAGTTCTGTTTTCTTGCTGAAGGATGGTCATTTTCTCTCCTTGTTCCCTTGTGTTCTCTAGTGTACTTTCCTCCAAGAGCAGTTCCAGCTTTTTCTGCAGTGTTCCATAAAGACATTGGCTGGAAAGTGACGTTGCAGCACTGGGTGAGCGGAATTCGTGCATGGTGGTTCCCATACTGCTGAATTCAAATAACTTTGTTAACAGTAACATTGTGTCCACTTTAAAATAAATTTTGCTCTTTGGTCTATTGTATATACCGAAACATAAGAAAATAAAAGCAATTCAGGCAGTCTAGGGCGTGAGAAGAAATTGTCCTCTGCACCTCAGTGTCCCCCCACAGACAAAACAGTCTTCTCTAAGGCTGATTGGGATGAGTTCTCTCGAGTGGAGTAAACTCTTCAGATTAAAACATCACCACAGATCAAGTTCAGCAGTGGCATACAACGCAGATGAGACGTTAACTGTGAATGTGTTTTATTGTTTTTGTATTGCTAATGCCCGAGCATTTCTCTAACATCTTGATTCCTTAGTCCAGTGCTCTTTAGTATGGTAGAACAGACTTTAGCTCATAACGTAGAAGTATGCTGTCTTTGATGAAACATAGAGAAAGAGACAGTTGAACGGATGACATATAATGGACGATGATCCACAGCAGTGAAACTTGACGAGGAAATGTAGCCCATACAGAGCCTAAAAACTCCTACAAGGCGTCTCTGTTGTTGCATTTGTCAGGAGACCTGTAAGCCAATAAGAACAAATGAATCAACATTTAATTTCTACTTTTTCAAAGAATAGCTTTAACTGTTTAGTCTTCCCACAGCCATAATGCCCTCCAAATATTAGACAGTGTGTTTAATGGAACTAAACATACATGTTTCTACTTTTTGTGCTTCTTTGTAAAATAAAAATTATATACATTGGTCAGATAACATAAGACAGCCCTCTGTAATGCAGAAATATTTAGAGACAGTATAGTATATTTCAGGATGTACATCTGTTTTTCTGCTTTTAAGTTGTTGGGTCAAGTTCTGATTATTCAGTAGACTAAATTAATAAATGCCCTCTGGTGATACTATCACTAAACATATTTGTGATCAATATAACTGAACATTGATTTCATGAAATTTTTTCAGCAAAAGAGATTACAGTAAACAAAGATCAAATAAGAAAAAAATGATGCTTTACTAAATAAGGGTCAAAATTGCAGCCTGGAAAAAAGATCCCTAGCCATCATGATGATAATAATACTAATGAAAATACCCATGACCAGGATAATAATAGTAATACACAAAGCAGCAACAAAGAGCCATGATATGGAAAATATATCATGCTTTGGGGGCAAAGTGGGGGCAAAGTGTCAATGGAATATATCAAATTCATGGGATATATTTTGGCAGAAGATGTGTCATGCAAACATGAATTCAAAATACTAAAGTTATAATTCCTTTAGCATTTTCGTTTTCCTCAATCTATAAAATATTTATTATTGATACACTAAAATTATGGAACACCAAATACCAGGAAGCTAACTACAGGACAGGATTCATTTCACTCAGTTTAAACTAAGCATGAAATTTACATATTGGTTTTTTTCAAAGCAAATCCATCCATTTGAGTGATAAATATAAACAGTTGCAATAGTTTAACAACATCTCTGAATATGGATGATCTCATAAAGGGACAAAGTTTCTTTGACAGAGTTCTGCTTTCAGCGTCTCACCTTTTCCAGGAAAACATACCCCAGAACTCTTGCAAACAGCCTTTTCTTTTCCGACTAGTGGTCAGACTCCAACCCACATGGCCTCAGATAGGCTGAAGGCAAAAAACCGGGTTGATTATTGTGATATTTCCCTCCTTTATGTATGTACATTTAGCAAACATTAATCGCATCAACCACTCTGTAGGTCTACCTTCTTCTGGCTATTTTTGCCTATCTCTCACCATCATAATTAACTGCAGCTGACAATCAAATGATTGTTAGGTTTTACGGTAATACTGTGGGGTACAAAGTTAGGTTATGTGGCTCTCACCTGCAAGCTCAGTGTTCCCATGGAGAACGAACATTGACACTAACAGGTACATACAATTTGACATTAATACTGAAATGCTATTTTTATATTTCCGCTTATGATTTATTATGATAGCAAAGGCAAGTATTCATCATTTCATGCCTCTTTGTATATTTTGAAGAAAGGCTCTAAAAAGATGGGTAAGAAACTTTTTTGTTTGATCTATTCTTCTATAGAGAAAAATAATACTAATAAAATAATAACATTGAGGAAGAATGGTCTATATCCTCAATTTGTTTTGATTCTTTTAGAATAGAATACAACACACAGACAGACACAAAAATATATTTGTCAGGCGTCTTATTGTACAATTGGTCAGTTGTCTTATTGTACAATAAGGTCAGTGGATCATTTCTCTCTATTTGGCATCTGATTTCTCTAGTTGTCATTTTACGGTTAGTACTAGGTCTGTGTCATGGAAGTGAACCACATTCATGTAATTCTTTCTCTCCAAATAGGCTTAACATGTAAAAACTCATAATTTTGCATAATTCAAGCAAGATATTTTTATCTGATCATTACAAAAAATCATGTATTCCTATCATCATTACCTTTAAAAATATGACCAAGACCAGAACTCTTATTCAGAAATTACTTAGCAAATTTTGTGTCAGATTGAAGGTTTTCCTAAATGTTGTGTACTGTGTCAAAATTATTATTATTTTCTTTACAAGAGAATTTTAGGCTATCTTTCTATCCTAAATAGGATTCCATCTATAACTGAAAACTTATTAGAAATGAACTATAAACAAGTTGAAACAGTTTGCCGAGAATTAGAGGTGAAGGTTTAAAATAGAAACTATACAAAAGATGTAAAATACTAATATCAAAGCAAATACAATAGAAAGAGAAATGGAAGAAAAACATGTGATTGATTGGGCTACTTTAAGTTCTTTCAATGAGAATCTGAGAGAATGTGGTGCCATAGGAAAAAATCTGTCTTGTATTCTTAGTATTTCTCAGAAGATAATTGTAACATACTGTCAGAGTTCATACAGGAAAGAGAACTCTTCTAGAAACCAGAAACCAATGAAGATAAAAATGGTCTAAAAATCACACACAGAGGAGTATATTAACCACAATATGTGGCTTCCAAACATTCTTTAGAGACAATTACATGTAGAAAAACTTACAAAGATGGGCTTAAAGCTAACCTTAAAAAAAGTGGAACTGGGAAACCCTGTTATGAACGGTGCTATGGATTTTGAAGAGGCACAAAGAGAGGGCAAAAGGGAGAAATGTGCCAAGAGTAAGGAGCGTCAAGGAATACCTTGTTGCAACCACCTTCAATCTGGCAATCTATATCCTCATTGTGAAAGACCACGTGTATCCAGAATAGGTTTCAACAGTGACTTACATACATATTGCCAAGACTCTACCCTTGGAAGACAATCATACTTGGCCATGAGTGACTGCTTATAGTATAGAACAATAGTCTTGATGAAGCCAAAGATGTGACACCATTCTCTCTCTCAAAAAAAGCCCAACTGCTGTCCCAATAAAAGTTCAAGAAAGGCATTCTTAGCCACATCAACCACCTGGTCATCCAGGAGCAATGCTGAATTCAGAACCAATCAGGTATGAACATAACACTTCTGAGGGAGAGTAATGTATATAATGTAATTCATATATAAATCTAAAATTTTTAGTCAAAAGGAAAACCTCCAAATCATTCTGAGAGAGCCTAGAAGAATTACTGGTCCACTGTACTGTCTCAGCCATGGCATCACATCTTGCCTTTCTGAATACCTGGATGAGAAAATGGTGGCAGCTCTTTGGTGTTCCCCTTTAAAGGAATGATTGAAATAGTGGGATGATGATGGTTAGAGCTTCTTTTGGATTCTCCTGGGCATAGATTACGCTCTCACCTTTTGCCACTCTACTCAAAGGGAATGGTTCCTTTCTTACTAGGTGTGAATACTGAACCTTCTCTGCATAAACTGGCAAAATGCCTGGGCAGGAAAATGGAAGGCCAGGGTCATTTGGCCTCATGAGAAAGTACTAGTTTTGTCTCCTCACTACAGAATGGCCCTCGACTTATACACGGGCCATATCAAAATCCATAATTGTGTCCCAAAAAGCTGCCCTCAACTAATACATGTGGTCAAATTATATATGAGTATACATGGTAACTATGTCTACAGCAGGGTTTATCTCCAACTGCAGATAAGTTGTGTGTGGATTCTTTATATCAAAATAATTACTAATGTCAATATATCCACTACATTCCTCTTTTTTTAAAGCAATTACTCTACAAGGAGAAAGCAGTATGCAATTTTAAGGCATTTCCATTTTCAACAATTACCTTACTATAATATTTCAATTATTTGAGTTGATCCATTGTCATTGTGGTCTCAAACTCACAATTATTCTTATATCAAATAACAAGGATAATCCACTGAGATAATATATTGCTAAATGTCTCTGCAGCATTAAAGACCACAAATTCATGTTGCAGTATGATTGTGACAAAATCATTCAAAGACAAAGTCAAGTTGATTCCTGGATTGAAACAAAACATTCACATGCTGAAACATGGAAGCCGAATATGGAAGCCAATGTGGCACAGATGAGTAAGGTGCAGTCACCAGAACCAATTCATTCCTTCCCCCCATGCTTTCCTGTCCCCCGCCCATTAAGCCAGGGGAGGCTTTTTTAAAAATACTAAAAAGAGACAACAAGAAGTGAATTCCAGATAATTTCCACTAAAAATGTGAAAATGTGCCTCACAGGTCCTAGAAGGTTTTGGGACATTGTGGACACAAAGGAGTTTATTTGTTTTTTAGTCGAGTCCTCCAGGTTATCTTGGGAGGGATAATGTAGCCCCTTAACTTCTTACAGTTGCTCTACCCTGACATACAGGAACAACTGAATACTATTTTTTTCAAAGACTTAAATACAAACTGTGTATTAGAAGTTGTTTTATGAATGCATTTGGAAAATGTTAGGATAGTAAGGCACAATTCCAAAGTAGAAGTTTTTTTTTGTGTCAGCCATGCATGATACACACATTCCATTAATTCCACCCATTTTAAAGCAATTAACTAAAGACTAGTTCATTGAATTCTATTTCTGCCTGTCCTATTTCATTTATTTTAATTCAGTTTTATAGTTGTGTGTATACGGTGACATGCCTAGCCCCTTGAACAAAATGCAGGCCACACAGGAGTTGGGAAAAGGCTACAATTTGATTTAGTGGTTACAGCTGTAAACAGGATTGGGAGCCATACATGGGTCATGGATCCCTACATCATATAGTCTGCATGCTGGTCTGGCAGTATGTAGAAAAGAGCTGAAACCAATTAAATGCCACTCTGGGCTCATTAGATAGCTAACCCCATGCTGTATTATCTGGTATTTATTAGGTCCCTATTTTATTATCTATGCATTTTATCTCATCATTGTATTCTTGCATAGATGTTTCAGTTCGTCCACCTATGTATATGACAGAATTGTATTTGATGGTTGACTGATATTATCAGCTATTATAATACATTTGTTTTATATTGCATTTTGTTTTTATCTTGTTATAGTGTGAATTGTATGTATGTTGTTTTTATCTGTAAGCCGCCCCAAGTCCCTTTGGGGAGATGGTGGCAGGGCATAAATAAAGTTTTATTATTATTATATTATTGCACTGCCATGCTCCCAGTACACTGAATATGACTTAGTAGAGCTCAAAGGCAAGTGAAGGCAAAGGAGCTGCTGTGTCAGGATTTAAATCCAGTCTGTGAACCCGAGGGAAGAGGTCTTCCTTCAGGTTTGTCCTTGCTGGCCATTCAGAATGAGCCAGGAGGCTCATCCTGATTGGTCAACACTCCCGCACGTGCCGAGGAGTGAGTGAAGCCTGAGGCCTCTTGGGAACAAGGAGACCAGGCAAAAATGGCAGGAAGAGGGAAAGCCCACCTCCACAACTACCCTGCCCAGTAATTTGGGTAGGGGATTACCACAAAAAGATTTTAGTCAATGATTAGTTGGCTTATCTTCATACATTACCAAATAACCTTTGGAGGAATTGTTGATGGATCAAAACTGTTCTACATATAAATCAGAAATATTGATCTAGTTAACACTGATTTACTGAAAGTTTTGTAAGGAATATGTCTCCAAGAACTATTCAGCACTTGCAATAAAGATCTAAAAACCAGTGGATGGGTGAAGGAATCTAGTAGCACCTTTAAGACAGATTTATTTTTAAAGGTTTTCATGGATACAACCAAAATTTCAATGACATTGATGGAGTATAACAGTAATACAATACACGTTAAAGCATTTGAATATGCTGGGGTGGGACACAGAATGATGCAAATTGTGACAATGACAACATGACAGGGTGCCAGAACACATAACTGTGCCAAGATTGTTATATGAAAAGAAATGGAAGAATATGGAAATTCCAAAACAGAAATATTGGATAATGAAAGCATTTGAATTTGGAGAAATTCAAACAAGAATGCTTTTATGAAATACTGGGAACCATTGTCTTTCTGCAAGAAAGAAGTGAGAATATACCCTGTTTCCCCTAAAATAAGACATCCCCAGAAAATAAGACCTAGTAGGGGTTTTGCTGAATTGCTAAATATAAGGCCTCCCTCGAAAGTAAGACCTAGCAAAGTTTTTGTTTCAAAGCATGCCCAACAAACAGAACACCAGAGCATGCAGGATCAGTAAATGTACCTACCATAGAGTATTGTACATGGAAATAATGGTAGTAACAAGAAATTCTTGATAGGATTCACAGTTTGTCTGGTTATGCTGGTTTTTGATGACAACTATTGTACAGTATATAATAAATGTTCATTTTTTTGTTCAACAATAAATGTGAATTCTTCTTCATGCAAAAATAAGACATCACCTGAAAATAAGACTTAGAGAATCTTTGGAAGCAAAAATTAATATAAGACACTGTCTTATTTTTAGGGAAACATGGTATTAACTGTGGTGTTAGAGAATTAGTAGTTTGGATCACAAAATAGAAATATGAAGTTGTATGAGTTAAGAAAGTAGGATCTAGTATTATATATGCTGGGAGGAAAATAGGAAGTCAAGTTTTAATCTTTTTTTTGCAGTGTATTTTGGGTGCCCTTTTAGCTTTAATTTTAATAGTTAGTTTAGTAGTAGGGGGTAGTGTGAGATGTCACTGTATTAAATGTATTATTTTCATTATTGTATGAAGCTTTTAGCTAATAAAATCACTATATTAATTAAAATGCTTTCATGATTGGCAGTAGAGGTTTTAATGATGATACTAATTACATGATAATAGAAAGTGAAATGGAAAGTCAAACATTTGCTTCAGGAAAAGAAACAGTTTCTTCAGAGAATGCACAGACATTTCAATAGGGATCAGGAATATGTTATTCAAATGCAGCTCCCATTACCGCTGACTATTCTGTTTTATGGGACTGCAATCCAACAGCATTCAGAAGGCCAGATGTTCTCAATCCCTGCACTTGAGAGTAAAATGTCAAAAGAACCTATGAACAGTGATGTATGATTGACATGAAACTGATCTGCAGTTAAGGTTGGATATTCGCAAGAACATTCAAAGTGGTTTATCCCAACTTAAGAATACCTGACCTTATAGTATTTCATAATAAAGATGGTACTGCAGCATTTGTATTTGTGCAAAGTATAAATTCTTTACTCATATGTTCTATTCACATTATAGATGCATTCTGTGAGCAGTAAAATGTATTTGTGTATGTGTAAAAGCCTTATTAAAATCAAAGAATTAATTTGTTTATGCTTTTTGTATAAATGAACTCCCCCTTTTCTTTTTCCCCCTTTTCTTAATATTAAAGTCTTGAAAAGTCATTTCTATGATGTATTGAATATTAGTTCTGAGATAATATTAACCTACAGAAGTGGCTTTTCATTAGGGAAAATTCTACTCATGAAGATTGAAAAAAATCAACACCGAGTTTCAAAAAGAATGAATTTGTTTTCAAAACCAGACACATATCCATTGGAGATCATAGCACCACAAGGGATATTACAGTTATTCCACAAACCTGCTAGAAACATTTTTTTATTAAAATCAGAGATTTAATTGAAGCAATTTCCACAGGGTTGCTAGAACATGCGTAAGTGGCTTTAAAGTGCCTCTTTTACTAGGTATCTTATATTATAAAATGACTCATTTCACAAGATATTTGTATATAGGGAACTCAGATCAAAGGTGGGTAATATTCTCCTTAACTATATTCATATTTCAAAGCTGTTCAGTATTTTCAGTATCGTTGAAGTTTGAGCGCAAAATTCATAAAAGATACAATTTCAGAGGATGGTCAAGAAGAACCCAAGGACTCCATCTTCCACACACATTAGCATCTAGTTCTTGCTCTCTCCCATCTCCCCAATTGCTTAAGAACTGCTTAACTTTAGGAGAGATGGCTATATGCCTCTCTGTTCCTGTCCTCCTTCGGGTTTATAGTTTGACAGATGTGTGGAAGTCAGGAAAAAATATAAGTGAAGCTGATGGGCATGGAATTTGGAGACAGACAGATGAAATACAGCAATGGAAAATAGGATGGACCTTATCAAGTACCCAAAGTCACTGAGACATAATAAATTTGAATGTGATGTGAAACAGGACATGTTTTGGAATTGGGGGGGGGGTGTTGTTTGGGCTGCTAAGCCCAATTGTGAAGTAAATTGGGAGGAAGGAGTTTCACAGCATCTTTATTATTTAGTTCCCTTTAGGTTCTATCAACATTTATTTTATAATTTATAGTGCAGAGTATGTAATAACCTTGTTGAATTAATTCTGAATATATTACAGTTTTGCTGTTGAGTATCATAGGCATTTGTAAAAAGGCCTGGTATTTAATCCAATATCTACTTCCTAGTAATAGTGTCAAATAGGACTCAAGGGGGAATTGTTTAAAGACAGTTGTAAGAAAAAAATGTAAAAGTTCATCATACCACATTTCTCTTATCCTACAGCTTCATCACTTCTCACTGTGGGAGAACATGCAGATCAAGAATAGGTCTCTTCAGCCATCTACGGACACACCCCCAAGACACTATAACTGGAGGACCATCATCCTCAGCCTACGAGGGATCGCCTAAGCCAAAAAGTTTCATCAGAAGGTAAGATGCTCCATAACCATGGGATGCTTGTAAGTAGTATATACTTTACCAAAAAAAGTTATTTGACTTCCTGGAAAGAAGTCAAATTGGTCTTGGTCTTAATTGCAAAATCAAGTCACAGTTGCAGTACTGCTGCATATAAAATACAGTGGGGAATGAAAACATGCTACTATTTCCAAAGCTTTTTTTTAAAGAGTTCATCCTGACATATTTTAAAACTCTGAAGAGTAAAGGGAAGGAGGAGGCACTGAAATTGTCAAAAATGACTTCCAAATTAAATTAAGGCTCTAGTTTGTATTTTGTTCCTTGCGTGTTCTAATGGCAGATATCTCAATGACATTGGATCATGAAACAGTTACACAAATGAAACCTAACAAACTGGAACAGCAAATTAGCCTGAGGTGCAGAGAAAAACCAGAATGCTGCAGTGGCAATGCCATTAGTCAAATGTAGTGAGAAGCACTATCTATTATTTAATGTTGTGCTATTTCTGAATTGATAATCCAATGCAACTGATCAACAGGAACATATTAACCTTACACTTGTCCTCAAATTTAGAGCCTTCACTAAATAGGAGTTTTGTTTATTAGTACAGAGTTCATACCTATATTTGGATTTGGTGAGTACCTCTAGTAAAGCCCTGGCTCTACTTTGGAGCCAGAAATAGGGTTGCTGCCTCTCCTTCTTCTATCATGCTTGGCCTCAAAGGTCTGCCAAAGAGACATCACACTTCTTGGTGGCCATCTCAAGATGCAGAGCTTAGAACTATTTAATCAAGAAGGATGGTAATTATTATCTTTTATTAGCATTATTTTTAATGAATTTATCTAATTTCTTAAAATATTGAATTAATATTGAAGTTAAAAATATGCATTTCTTTGAATTAGGTCATTATAATTCACTAAAATTAAATAAAACAGGAAGGCGTGATGCCTTGGGAGAAAAAGAATTAGCACTGCAGAAATGCATCATATGAATCAATTTTAAGGCATATTTGAAAGAGAAATAGCACCTTCTAGTGTAGAAAAGCAAAGCAAAAAGATAGTTTTGGAATGAATGGAATGTGGGTGGGGTGGGAAGTGGCAGGAGGTCCTCCCATGGTTCTGTATCCAAGGTAATTGTTTGGAATATTTCTGGGTAATCAGAGATATACTGCAATTTTTCCCAGTAACTTATCTCCAATCTATCTATATAATAAAAGTGAAATGTGGGTGGGTATGTTTTTGGGCGATTTCCAAAATGACTCCCACTTCCAGAGAGCCGGGTAGCTCCCACCGATGATGGGTCTGGACCAAACTTGGCACACATATCCCCCATGACCACCATAAAATACTGCTGGGGTTTCAGGGGGATGGACCTGAAATGATAGGAGTTGCAGTCCACCCACATCCAAAGATCATTGTGAACTTAATAGATGGCTTATCTTTTAGATAGATGAAGCCACAGATTACGTTTGCAACTTCAAGCTCCTGCATGCAACATATGTACTTTATAGTTGGTCCCTCTATATCCAGAGATTTGGCATCCAATAATTCCATCATCTGTTGCTTGAAAATATTTTTCTAAATTCAAAAAGCAAAACTTGATTTTGCCATTTTATATGAAAGACACCATTTAACTATATCATTGTATAGTTGTATAATGGAATTGAGCATCCATGGATTTTGGTATCCACAAGTTATCATGGAACCAAATCTCAGTGGATACCAAGGACCTACTGTATTATTGATGTTTGTAGATAATAGTTCTTGATTTGGAATGGGAAAGCAGAAGGATGAAGTAATTTGTGCAGAAAAAATGTTCAGTCTATGCTCAAGTTCTTATTTCTGATTAACAATTCTTCATCTTTGCTTCATTGAGTGATTCTTGTCATTATTTGCTTGTTTCTGCACTTGCTGTAGGTCACTATGTTCCAACTGAAGTGCACTATTTTATTATCCTCAAACAAATAAAGGATTTGTAATATAGTGTTCATATTGGGAGGATGGAGGGAAGAACAAGTTAAGGTGAGTGACAAAGTGAAGAGGTTGTAAGATGAGATCTTTTGTTCAGAGACAGCTTTTTCCCAACTTGACA
The DNA here is from genome assembly GCF_035594765.1 of Anolis carolinensis. Lineage (NCBI taxonomy): Eukaryota > Metazoa > Chordata > Lepidosauria > Squamata > Anolidae > Anolis > Anolis carolinensis. Next base: position 128,428,731 of record NC_085845.1, on the reverse strand, counting down.
GTTGTTGGATCCCCATCATTCCCGGGGAACAATAACAATCATATTATTATTTTGTAATCCATAAAAAGAAAATAGATTGGAGGAAGGCATCCTTAAAAGGAGCATTTTCAAAAAAGCAAATAGAAAAATGTGTCCCTTTGAATCAACAACCTCTGTACCATCTAACATTCTCAATCACAATTTAAATAATGCCAGATCAACTAATTAAACATTTTCAATTATGATGAATAATTTCTAATATTTAACATTATCACATTAATTTTCAAACCGTGTGTTCAAAATTCTGTCAGAAACTATCACAACAGAGATAAATGCATTATTTGCCTCTCTTGCTTGGAGCTGAATGGGGATCTTTTTCCATGAATCCTAGACCTGTACTGGAAGCAGTTCAAATACTTTAAAAGCTAGTAAGGCAGAAAAAGCTCCCTATAGGGTCGAAAGGATTGGAGCTTCATGCAGCTACTTGTACAAGGTTTTAGAGATGCATGTGGCATCAGAGAAACAACTACTGTTCTTAGGGCATTAATTTTCAGAAATTTTGGCCAAGTACGAAAAGCGGCAAAAGTTTTTGGTTCCTTGTTCACAGTACCACTCACAAAACAGGTATGATTTAAAGGGAAGAAAGGTGGAAAACTATTCAAATTACAGTGAGATCCCTTTAACTGCAGAACCCCTATCCAGTTTCACTTAGTCGTGCCCAAGGAAAAATGGTTCCCACAGGAATTTGCTACATCCTCTAGGGCAATACTATGGCAGAAGTTACCCCCATAGGTTACTGTAGAGTTGAACTGGAGTTTGTAATTCCTAGGGAGGATACCTCTCCAGAAATCTCTATACTCTCCCATGCTGGGACTGGAAGTCAGCTAATGAATGGGATTGAGTTGTAGCTGTGGTTTCAGATAAATGCAGTCCCTGACAGAAACGTATCCCCCATGGAAACAATCTTATTGTATTTACGTTCTTAACAAACTGAAAGTCAAATCTTTTTCGAGACTATGAACAAAGGGCAAGTCTATAATAAATTATACAAGCAGCAACTCCATAGGGAATCGTACAAGCAGTGAATTAAATTAAAGGTCTACAGTCTGAAGAAATAATTGTAGCCCATATGGCATGAGTAAGGGGAAGCCCATCTCTCTGTCCACATGACAATACGTGCCTGTTTTCCAAATAAATTCAGAAACACCCTGATTGCCCTGTGCAGCGGTAAAAGCATACCTGCTATTCCCACATTGTGAGAGAACAACACCTTGTGTCTTACCATGTCAATGAGATAGTGATTTATTTCTGAAAAATTGTTATGTTTCAGCTCTCTGTGCATGCAATACAGTGAAAAATCAATTGAAGTAACAACAAAATACTAAATAAAAGACTAAAACAGAAACATTTAGAAGTTATTCAGGTTTGACGGTAATCAACCATAAGAACAAAACCAAGGACTCTTCAGGTTGTGGTATATAACTCAATGAATATTTGAATCCACTCTCTGGCTAAAGTAAAATGAAAAACTCCATGCTAAGGATGATTATTAAAGGCAATTATTCTATGCAGGTCTACAGAATCATAGACTCGTAGAACTGGAAGAGACCGAGTTGGCCATCCAATCCAACCCCCAGCCAAGAAACAGGAAAATCGCATTCAAAGCACCCCCAACAGATGGTCATCCTGGGAGTTATCTGTATACCTATTATATTAAATAAAAAATACTGAAAATTAGATGAGTGTAACCAGATGAACAAAGGCTGAAGCAACTTCGCTATGAACAGGGTTAAAGCATTTGGAGCTCTTTAGCTTAGAGAGGGGAAAGATAAACAAGTAGGGAAATGGGAAAATATTTAAACCCAGCGTCTTCCAGCAGAAGCTGAATGTAGGGAAATTCAGGATTGATAAACAGAAATACAAACATGCTTACTTAAAAAAACCTCTGACAAAGAAGTTCCTTTTTACAAAATGTGTTTAACCCCCAGGCCCCAGTTTTCTTCCTTGTTCTCTGCCTAATTTGAAGGGCTTTTAGCAGCATTTGTACTAAGAGAAGTAAAAAGAAAGTCTGGAGAAACACAGACTTTCTGGGTCAGTTTGCAAGTGTGTGTCTTCAATAAAGAATGCAATGAGTGAAGTGTGAAGAAGGGGATTACCAATTCTACTATTGCTGTGTGGGCTTGCGTACAAGAAGCAAAATAAACTGTAAATGCCTCCAGAATCCCTTACTGAGTATGTATGAAAAGCAAAACAGAGAGGAAAAATGAAAGTGTATAAGTTGCCTCATCAGCTACCGCCGGAACATTAAAAAAGCATATATCTGATAATGTGGCCACTAAAATGGAAATCATAAGAAACATGGAAGCTGGTTACATTTCTACAAACATCCTTGGATGTATTTGTAAGAAGCTTTTAAGTAATGCCTGGAAGGTTCAATATGTTTTTGTTGACTCCTGCAAATATTATCTGACCTGCTTATTGCATTTCAACTGTCCATACTGTTAGTTTGAATGAAACTGCTGAAACATGTTAAACTGCTTTTTCTTTTTTCTTTCTGTAAAAAAGTAACGCTCAGAATATATATTATATTTACCTTTTTATACAGTATGTTTGTAAATATTCATAACCATTTAGATATGAAGAATACTGACAGTTTAATGCGTATTTCAGTATGGGAATAGGATTTCAAGTGATCAGGATGAAATCCATACTCAGTGATTAACACTGCAATATCCACCAAGTTACATTTTCTCAGTTGAAGGGAGCAATATACCCTGAATAAATCTTGCTAATACATTTTAGTACAGGATTATCATAAGTTTGAGTTAACTTGAAGCACGTGGCAACAGGAATAACTCAAAAATACATAAACAAAATACACTACATGAAAAAAATGTTGAGGCTCAATTAATTTAGAACGGTTTACCAAAATAAATAAGCTTCCACATGTGCCTGAATATAAGATTTTACAGAGCATGTCAAATATCAAGACTATCTCATAAACTGAATACCACCATGTTAAACTGTAGCTCAAACCTCAAATATATGTCATAGGACTAAGAGTGCTAAGATTCATAGCACGACAAATCAATGTGATTGACAAATAGAATGGCCCTGGATTATGCTTTGGATGGCGTGATTTTAATTGATGTTTTAATAATTCATGTTTTAATTATTGGTTTTAATTGTAATTGTTTATTTGATATATGTGTGTATGGCATCAATTTGTTGCCTGTTGTTAGGCTGTCTTGAGTCCCCCTTGAGGTAAATGTAGGAAATAATAAGTAAAAAAATACTTTTAACTCCCAACATTGGGATTTATTTTTCAATAACATAGAAAATGTTAGATGGCTGTATGATTCTGATCCCTATGGAATGGTCTACCATAAGGTCAAATGGTGGCTGTCAAATTAGACAACCTTGAGAGGAGAATGGAAAAATTTAACTGTCTACCAGTCAGGATAGTGATATATTGTCTGTAGTGTTGGAGGCAGTATGCCTCTGAATACAAACTGCTGGGGACATTGCTGTATTCAGATCCTGCTTCGGAGACCATGGGCATGTAGTTGGCTGTTGTGAGAACAGAATGCCAGGCTCTTTTGGTATTTTAACTACAGTTGGAATAAATAAAGATGGCTTTATCACTCTCAACATTCTTGCGTTTAAACACTCATTCCAAAAAGAGTTAACAGATAAATAGCTAGATAAATCTTCTCTTTTAAAACATGTACTTTATTAAGGTTTTGTTAATGGCAATTTTTCTTTTTATATTAAAAAATACTGCTGAATCCTTGAAAAGCGGAATCCTACTAACTCTGCTCCTGGGATTTTGTTATGATCTGGCATTGCAATAAAATCTAACATATAGAACATTTTTGGCTGATTTTAACAGGGGGTGGGGGGAATCAACAAATCCAGCATTCTTGCTTGAGGCCATTTTTTCCTGTGTTGGGAATAGCACTGCTATAGCTAAACACTCAGTTCTTCAAAAAATAAGAAACTGTGCTCTATATGTGCCATGTATTTTTATAAATGCAACTACTGTGTGTGTATACATGTGTGTGTGTATGCCTGCCTTTAAGTTACCTGTCAACATATGAAGCCCTAATGAATTTGGTGGGGTTTTCTTAAACAAAGACTCCTCAGAGGTGATTTTGCCAGTTTCTGTAAAACATTGCTTACAGCACCCTGTATTCCTTCTCAGCCTTATCACTGAAGTACTAACTTGGGCTGATTTTGCTTAGCTTCCAAGAAAAGATTTAATTTGGTGCCTTTGGGTGATCTAGGTCTTTTAAAAATACTTGATTAAGGGGAAAAAAGTAAATAAATACAATTACCACCACAACTCCCTGCTTACCAGTATGCAAATAAGTAAAAGTTCCCTTCATCTTCATGACCAGGCCTCCTCACAAAATAAATCTATACCATTTACAATATCTTACACCAAATCCTTCATAGGAACAGGCCAGTCCAACCCCCCCCCCCCCCCAAATATGCTGTTCAAGCTGTATCCAAGACACACATATAAAAAGGAGAAGAAAATTTATCAGGGAAAAGGCACTTGGAATTTGGAAGAAGGCAAATGCTTGGGAAAATAACATTTTGGATGACAACTCCCAGTCAGCCTGACTTAAGAGGTGATGAAAGCAATATATTCTGCACCTCCCAAAAGCTATCTCCTTCCCCCTTAGCATTACATTATCTTCTATTAGAATGCAGCTTAGAACTAAGGGGTGGGAAAGTCAATGCCTTCTATGGTGTCTGTGGTTGGGAAATCAAGATTCTGATGATTCAAACATTCATGGAAAACTCAAAATGGTATCATTAGTGTCCTCTAGAATCACCAGCATCCATTTATACAACATTTGTTCCACCTATGAATCCCTACAATCAGAAATTGAACACGCCAGTCCAATGGAAAAGTAAAAATTCTTTTTCTGCAGCAGGTTGAAGAAACAGTACTCTTCATTACTTTATAAAGAAAAATATCCAAGTATTCCTGTCATGCTGTATTTGTTAAGTATCTTGCCTCTTAACAGGATATTTGTGTCATCATCAGCTGTTCTTTAATGGAGAGTGTTGAAAATATGATAGTTGCTACTAGCCAACATGCCCTTGCACTATATGTATTCCAGAATTCTTATAGGCCATATATTTGAGAAAGCAAATGATTCAGTGGCTTGACTATTGAACTAGGACTCTGATAAACAGAGTTCAGATCTCTACTTGGCCATGGAAACCCATTGAATGACCTTGGCCAACTCAATCTCTCTCAACCTTAGAGGAAGGCAAAGGCAAACCCCTTCTCAATAAGTCATTCCAAGAAAACTCCATGATAAGGTTTGTCTTGGAGTCACCATAAGTCAGCAACTGTTTGAAGGCACACAAGAGCAACAAAAACAATTGAGAAAGTGGGCTAAAATAATCCATAAAACTTTCATGAAGTTTACACAGTTAAAAATCATTTTAATCATAAAGGTGCCACATAACCTTTAGTTGTTTAAACAGCAGGAATGTCTTAATTTGAATAATAAAACATTACTGTAGGACAGATTTCTCATTTACTACCAGAACTAAATCCAGGTTTATAGTAGTACAAAACAAAAATCTCAAGCACTGATCTTGAAAAATAGATTGATCTATTCTTGAACCTGTCTTGGCATTAATAACTTGGTTTTCTTTTTTAAAAACTCACAAAATTGATGTTTTCATGCATGATTTACCTTTCAAATGTTGATTTTTTAAATATGCAAGCATCTTGGATTAGGTGTAAAACAGGTCAGCTTCATTAAGAGAATTCAATAAATATAGAAATACATTAGGAATATAATACTAAATGCATTATGACTCTGCTTCATCACAGAATAAAGAAGAAATGTAATCCTTTATTCATTTTCCTCTCAAAGGAAGCCGTTAGTAATTTTAGCAAGATTTTTCTCATAAGAATGATTACAAAAAATGCACGGTTTTCAAAGACTATTAGCAGATCAGACTTATTCTGCATTAAAATTTGCATTTGGCATATTCTGCGCAGAACCAGCTCATGCAAATTTTGTGCAGAAAAAGTCTGCTACTATATTTTCTGTGCAAACATCATTTTTGTACTGGTTTCCTGTACAGAAAATACAATGTTCATATTTTTGTAGAATATTTTTGTCAATCCAGAATTCTTGGCAGTGTAAGATTCTTTAAAAGAATCATAGAGTTGGAAGAGACCAGAAGAGCCATCAGATACAACTTACTATCAGAGCTTTTTAACATTCAGGAAATGTTTTTTTTGACAATTTTCTGAATATTTTACTAGAAAGGAGCAGGCTGCGAGCCATTACTTTCTTCTAGGACAATCTGTGACATACAATGGGCAAGAAAGTCCTGATGAGATCAGGGTGCTACCTAGTTTTATAATATGTGTAGTGTTCCAGGAAACAATTGCCTCTGTTCAACCCATTATTAATGGACTGGAATTTGTGGATCTATTTTAATCCCACTGTTTCTTTATCCAATCTCTCTTTGATTTTTTTTCAAGGACTGCTGTTTGCCAATGGCTACCATTAAGTGCAACTTACTTTTAAGTAACGGATTATTGATATCTAGTCTAGAAAATTATTTAACAATAAAATAAGAATAATTGTCCAGACCATTTCTTTTCATGTGCAGCTTTCTTCTGAACATTTGAGCTGGTTAATCAAATCTATGCTACCAGGCTTCTTTTTGTATTATTCAAAAATGATCAAATTTATCAACTTGCATCCATTTCTTGAAAGGAAAGTGCAATTTAAAACAGTTTGGATGCAGCTCTGTAGACCTGCCACTAGTTTGAAAAATTATTTATAGCTTTCAAGAAATTCACTTCACCTATAGCACTGTGAATTTTTTTATTTTTGTTTTACTTTTAATACTTTATTAAAAAAGCAACTCATCCCTGAAGTGGTGTCATTTTCTGTATATATTTTTGCTACTGAAGGCTGAAACTATTTTACCTGACAGTAACTTCTGAAGTCAGAAATGTTGACATGGAGTGTATGGAAGCAGAGATAAATATTTATATGAATAGTGTTTTAAACTGCATACTGACTGATTTGTGAGCAAGGTGCTAAATCCTCAAGGATTCTGCTCATTCACTAGAAGTCTTAAGAACTGCCTTACAATGACTCAGATACTTAATAGTGCAGCAAAACAACAGCTGTTAACTCTCAAGTGGCCATTTCCTAAAGTCTACTACAGTTCTGTTTGAGGATATACACCCTCTCATTTTATCCCTCACAAGGATTTGAGCTTGTGCTAGTGTTTAAATTAGATGTTAGAAAAAAGCTCCAGAACTTGGAAATGACTGCCTCCAGACACAATAACTGATTTTCGGTACCCTCATAGCTACAGAATATATTTTTCTGAACTGAACTCTGGTTATCAGCCTTAGTATTCCCAGAAGCAAAATGAGAATGGCCCTGTTTTGCTGTTTCAAATGCAGTCTGGCTGCTATTTATTATTGTTCTTCTCAAGGGTACAGTGATAATCTGAACAGTTTCTGTTACATATAGAGACTAACCTCACAATACAGAATGCTGAAAAAGCATTTTTTTTCTGGAGTCTGTGGAGACCTGTACATTCATATAAACAGGCTGAATTAATGTTTAAAGAGGAGAATACATGAGATCTACTCCCATTAACTAACTTGTCCCATCAATCTCCTCATGTGGAGAGCAAAGGTTTGAACCTGAGGGCTTCTCCTATATGTAGCACTATCCACATGATTGGGGGCTGGTACAAATGAATTACAGTATATACTTGTGTAAACGTCTAGACCAATGGTTCTCAACCTATGGGTCCCCAGATGTTTTGGCCTTCAACTCCCAGAAATCCTAACTACTGGTAAACTGGCTGGAATTTCTGGGAGTTGTAGGCTAAAACACCTGGGGACCCACAGGTTGAGAACTACTGGTCTAGACTTTTTTTTGTCAAAAGAATCAATCTAGAAAAAAAGTTAAATTGACTTACTAATGCATCAATGTAAGTGTTGTGCTACAATTCTTAAATAAAAAAAGAACCACCCCCTTTTCTGAGTAATGTGATGAGAGCTTAGTCCATCCTGGGAGACAGACTAAACTTCACTTCTGGTGTTTGAATGCCTAGATAAGAAAATGGCAGCGGCAGTAGTATTTTTGGTGCTCCTCTTCAAAGAAGCACCAAAAGGGTAGAGGAGATCAGTCTTTCTTTTAGGTTCTCTTAGGCCGGACTAAGCTCTAGTCATTCACCACTCTATTCAAAGAAGAGGATGGTCCTTTGTTTAAATAAGAGTTGACACTGTATCTTTACTATCATTAAAAATGAAAAAGCCCCTTATCTGAATAAAGTTGTGAAAAGTCTTGTGTGGGTGAGAAAATGGTTTCAGCCTGAAGTAGCATGAATGCTCCCCCAAACACTCAGTCACTCACTTGAGTGGGAAGCTGAGAAGGGAATCAGATAAGGATGAAGTAAGAGCTCACATGTTGCCCCATCCGCACTGACCCCTTAAGTCAGTTTGTAACTGATTTGGAAGGAACTGATTTTGCTGTGTGAAAGATTAGATTGACAGGTCTGGAACTGGTTCAAGCCTAGGAAGGTGATTCCCACACACGAAAGATGTGCATCAACATTCCAGAGACATAGGAAGTGGGGGGGGGAGCGACATTAGAAGTGGGGGTGATCAATGACCTCTTCCCAGGAGTCAATTAACCCCGTTAGCCAGGCATACCCATGGGGCATTTTGGCTGCCCCCTTCTCCTGAATTCTGCAACATTCTACTCTTCTACTTGGCATTCTGTGGAGCATTCATCTTGAAGCTGCATTAAATGGTCAATGTAGATGGAGCATCAATCAGTTACTTATTCAAATGAGAGGCTGAAAAGGGGATTGGGCAGGAGGTATGGAGGAGGGAGGTTGGGCATACTGCTCCTTTCAGTTATGCAGTCCATCACTTGGGTAGTGGGATGAGAAGGGGATTAGAAGGGTGTGCATGGGTCTCTAGGCCAGATGAAGAAAACAGGATAGGGAGAAGTGATTAGGAGAGAGTTACTTGAAGCTGGTTCCCACTGCCCTTACACCATTGACTTGAACACCACCCACCATTCATCCCACATGTATCTGTGTATCTGTGTCTGTCAGGAAATTAAGCATCTCAACAGGAAGTTCCTGAACTCACTCAATCATCTAGTGGAAGGGGATGGGATGGGGAAAATATCCAATGGGAGTACAGGTCGGTGTTTAGATTGACAGAAAAAGAAAAAAAGTTATTAGTTGATAGATTTCTGTGGAAATATATATACTGGCATGTATTACAGGGGGGGAAAACCAAATGCTGCAGTCATGTGAGCTAAAATCTAAGGCAGTGAACACATGAACATGCCAGATCGCCTTTGCTGCAATATATCTTTTGAAAATAAGAACTGTGTGGTTTTAAAGTCAGATCTGACTTTGGAATAAAATATGTGCCTGTGATCTTAACAGGGTCAAACCAGGGCAGGATACTGTGGACTAAAGCTGGGATATAGTCCTTGTGTGGATTCAGCCTAGGGACCTCATCATAAAGGCTGCTGGAATCACTACAAATCATGGGAATTCTAGTGGTACACATCAGGGGAGGGGGCACATGAGGAACTCATTGTCCCACACCCCGTATTACCTAATTCACTCATTTGAGCATTCCATGGGGGGAAGTGTTGACTGTCTGGCTTCCCCCCATTGTTCCTGGCAGAACATAGGAAGCTTCCCATGTTGCCTTGGTGGTGGCATGCTCCAATTTGCTGCCTTTTTAAGCATGGAGTCCCGCCAGAAGTAGTTGTGCATAGTGTAATGGGAGTTGTCAGGCTCTGTGCCTTAAAGGTCAGTGAAGTGGAACATGGCGCCTATTCTTTCCCCCATCTGATGAGGTCATAGGACAATGCTTCCCACTGAAAATTTCTGCTGTTCTGAACAAAGCACAATCCTTGGTTCATATGCACTAGTTTTTGAACTTCGAAAATAATTACTATTCACAATCCTCCAATTAATATGCCATCACTGTGCCAGTTATGGAATGTTTCTGCATATACTCCTAAACTTTACATTTATCTTGAAACCTATACTTCAATTTGCTGATAAGCAAAAAACCCAAACCAAACTAAAACGACATCATAGAAATTATTTTATATCAGTATTATTCCACTTAAGACCACCCTATTTCTGAGACTTCATGATCAGATGGTAGAATGACCTCTGAATCCTAAAGCTCAGCAAGTGTTTAGAAAATAAGCCACCAGCCTCCTTACAGATGTTCGACAATGCCATTCTAGGTTTTATCCTCTGCCTAAATTTCTTGAACTGCTGGTTTAGTCTCACATGCTAAATACTTAATTCTAGGCTCTTGTGTTAAATGTAGCCTGACTTAGTTGAAAACCCCAGCTTTGAGGCATCTTTCTGCATGCATACTTCTGGTAGACTACCTAGCAAAGCCTCGCTTCAGCTGAGAAAAGCCTCTTTTTACCTTTTTTTTCAGATTTATCCTGATGCTATGAATCCTCATTCCTATCGGAATCTTTTCAATTCCCATGGCAATTCTACCAGAAGCCAAAGCAATCCACTGTACAGCCTTCATGGCTGGCAGCTGTCTGGCTTCTCATCTCTTTCTCTCTCATTTCTAGGACTGCTTTTGCTGTTAACCACTGAATTGCCATTTAGTTTTTCTTCTTTAATACAACTCACTTGCTAGAAGGGTTCTGGATTTTGTCTCCACTGCTCCCAAATGATCTCAAGAACCCCTTAACCAAGTAATGCAGTTACTCACACTGTAGTTCTTTGTCTTTTGAAAATCTTATAGAGTGGGGTGAGTTCTACAGGACAGATAACTAGCCTGTCCTATATCAGAATAAAGCCAGGGCCAAAGAAAAACATTCCTAGTATTTCTGAGCAATCCTCTAGCACAGCGTTTCTCAACCTGGGAGTCCGGACCCTGGGGGGTCAAGACGGGAGTTCAGAGGGCTCATCAAAGACCAGTATTTTCTGTTGGTCATGCGGGTTCTGTGTGAGAAGTTTGGCCCAATTTGATCGTTGGTGGGGTTCAAGGGGCTCTTTGGTTGTAGGTGAACTATAAATCCCAGCAACTACAACTCCCAAATGTCAAGGTTTATTTTTCCCAAATTCCACTAGTGTTCAAATTTGGGCACATTGAGTATTTGTGCCAAGTTTGGTCCAGATTCATCAATGTTTGAGTCCACAGTGCTCTCTGGATGTAGGTCAACTACAATTCCCAAACTCAAGATCAATGCCTCCCAAACCTTTCCAGTATTTCCTGTTGGTCATGGGAGCTCTGTGTGCCAAGTTTGGTCCAGTTCCATTGTTTCTGGAGTTCTGAATGCTCTTTGATTGTAGGTGAACTCTAAATCCCAGCAACTACAACTCCCAAATGACAAAATCCCCCCCCCCCAACCACACAGGTATTCAAATATGTGTGTATTGAATATTTGTGCCAAATTTGGTCCAGTGAATGAAAATACATCCTGCATATCAGACATGTACATTACAATTCATAACAGTAGCAAAATTACAGTTATGAAGTAGCAATGAAAATAATTTTATGGTTGGGGGTTACCACAACATGAGGAACTGTATTAAGGGGTCATGGTATTAGGAAGATTGAAAACCATTGCAGTCTAGCACAAAACAAAAACAATGTTGGGTATGATTTGAATCTGACATAAATTCAAATGTGCAGCGTCCTATCATAGTCATGACCAGCTGCTTCTGCTATAATATTCAATCTCACTTATATATGAAGTAAGATTCAAATAGTTGATGAATGTAATAACAAATCTATGCTTCAAAGCTTTGAGGGACAGTCATAAAGATGATGAGGATGAGGATGACAATGATGATGACAATGATGATATTTATTGGTACAAAGCAGCTAAAGATACAGAAGCCTAAAACACATAATCATCTTAGTGATGAACAAATGATCAGATATCTTTTTCTCTCTCACACACATACATGCACACACAGAGAAATATTTTTTATTTATTCTCATCTATTACACTTGTTTTCATCCATTAGTAAAGCCAGTGCCTTATTTCGATCATCCACTCAACATTTCAATTACATGAAAAAATAAATAGAGTTGGGTGTTATTAGCATATAAGTGGCATATCATTCAATTTCCTTCAACATCTCAGCTAACAGTTCCAAACTGATGGTAAATTAAGAGTCTAAGAGAACAATGTTGCACAACATAAGTGCTGCTGTACAGAGCAAACAGGTCCCAGCACTACCCTCAAAAGTCAACCCAACAAGATTAGAAACACAAACATGCTTTCACATATATTATCCATCCTATATTATTAATCCAGTAGGACACTATCAGAAACTAATAAGAAGTACATCTCTTTAGCTGTGTCTTGGCAAAGGTCACAGATAGGGATGAACTATTGTAGTTTAACAATGTGCTAGAAACCAGACTGAAATGGATTCCAATAATCTTTATTGTCCAGGGATATGTCTTAGCAACTGTTTGTAAATGTGGAAGTTTGATCAAGTTGTCATATTTAAGAGCCATCCCCCAAGTCTCATTTTTAAAGTAATGTAGTTTTGCTAACACATTTTTTTTAGATTAGGTAGACAGCTTTTCCTTAAGATTTACTATTTTATAAACTGAGCTGGGCTAATCTTTTTTAAGTGTTATGAGCTATTTATTAGTGGAAATTGTGTGAGGTGATAGAAACAGTTGTTCAATTGATCAAACTGGAATAACAAGAACCTATATATGCAGTTTGGTCCAAAAGGAACTTCCAGTTAATACGATACTTAACTGGGGAGATGCAAGCAGAAATTGTGCTCTCTTTGGGTGCATCTAAACTGTAGAATTAATGCAGTTTAACACCATTTTAACTGCCATGGCTCTCTGAATCATGATAGTTATAGTTTGATAAGACACTGGCTCTATTTGGCAGGGAAGGCTAAAGATCTTCTGCAACTACAAGTGCGTGATTCTGTAGCATTAAGCTGTGGCAATTAAGGCCAAACTGCATTAATTATACAGTGTCGATGCACGCTTAGTCTGTTTTATAAGATGCCTTGGTCCTTTCAAATGAATGGAAATAAAATAAGATTGAGATTTAGGGCATAACCTAGGTCATTAGTCAGTCTGAAAACAGTTTTGATGTCAAGCTATGTGAAACCATATAAAAACAGGGTTTTTTTGTTTTGGTTTTAAGTGTATGGTTTTGTTAAAACTGTATATTGTAATCCATATTTCCAATTGATTGAATGCCTTGGCTCCATGTCCTTCAATCTTAAGAATATATCACTACATAGAATTAATGAATATACCTATTATTCACTAATTATCTGCAAGATTTGAGTCTCTTACATCTGCCTTTTGGGGGGCTGGGCAGAGCGGGTTACAAATCCCACTTTTTCCATAATGGGACATTTCATTTTTCAGAAGTAATTACATTTTAAATTACTATTTATTTTTGTTGCTTACCTCCAAATGAAATTATATTCAGAGTAGTTTTTGTCACCATAGCCATGCTGGAAAAAAGAAAAACATCGAAAGTATACACAAGAATAAACTAATTTTTATTTAGTATCTCTCTTAAAATAATCATTGTGACAGCCTAAATCACTATTACATCAAGAGGCATGTTCTCTCCACGGCTGATAGGAATGCTGTACAATTCCAAGGCAGAAATCTGCCTTGTCCTTTATTTCAGTATTCTTTGGTAGGAGGGCACCTTTCCCCTAGCGTCAAGCCTGGTTGAAATCTTGCTTCAAAACGAACCCATTCTTGTCAAAGAAAGCAATTTCCATTTCCTTTTTGATCTTATTCTGCTGGAGGAGCTGTGCCTCTTGGGCAGAGCTGGGCAAAATGCCCACAGCAGTTATCTGTAAAGCCTCTCCCAGGGCACCTTGTAGCTCTTTTAAACATTATTAAAGAACGGCTCTATCAGGAACTCGGTGCTCCATTATTAATTGAAGTGCCCTGCCTTCTCCCCTGCTGTTATTGTGCAAAACCTCATGTCATACTTATTTATTTAGCTCTCCCAGCTCTGTCGTCCTGTGTATTGACATATGCTCAGGGAGAAAAAAGAATGATTCAGTTGGAATTTTGGGGCTGTAATTTTATTTTCTGTTCATACAGTACAATAATAGGTACAGTTCCCTCTTCCCCTCCGCTCTCTTTCCTTACACTTCAAATGGGATGCTTAGGTCAATTTTATTAGAGGTGGCAGGAATAGCACATATATTGACATAGAATAGCCTCAACTGCTGGGGGAGAGAAGAGTGGAAAGATCAGATTTAAAATGCCAAAGTGCAACTCTGGAAGTTGAAACATTCATCCTACAGTTCTCTGGAAGGCAAAAGATTGGGAATGAAGTAGGGAATAGAGAAATTAACTCTAATAAAATTAACAGGACAGGGAGGAAGTGATGCAAACTTTTCACTTGTGCTCAACCCCCTTTTCTTAAATATGAGACAGTTCTTATCATGTCCTATGTTGTCCCTATTTTTATTCTGCATGAGTGATTTGTTGGACACCGCATTGCTTCTTGTTTATTTGGGTCAATACACTACTACACATCAACCATGCACAGCCCCGTGCAAGTCAACCATCGGACATCTTCACTCAATATTCAATAATACACAGCCATTCCACCAGTTCCAGATCAGAAACCTTATGTATGCTGCCTCTCATCCCATCTACCAATGCACTATCTTGAAAAATCAAGGGGCAAGTTGCTGTGACTGAAGACACACATCACCAAAACACTTTTAGCCAATTATTGTGTGACTGAAGATATCAATGTTAATTGCCTAGTCCTCTCTTGTTTCTCGCATGTTCACTGACATATGAAAAAGCAGTTTAGACACATCGTGTCAATTAGTATGCAATTATTAGTAATTTCTATTTCTTAAAATATTGGTACTTGAATACTGGTGATGTGCCTTTAAAATAAATGTTAACTGAACATCTTCTGCATAGTAATTACGACTGACATTAGGTAATTTGAACTTTACATTTCACAATTATCTATATACTGAGACAACATGGAGTAATTTGTTTCTTCGTGAGAGTATAGAGAGAGTCAAGTGACTTCTATGTTTCACAGTCCCATAGCTGAGCCCGACTGTATGTTTTAATTACTGGATAAGCTCTCAGTAACTCAGGATTGTGATAACCCCAAGCAGAGATTAACCAAACATTCTTCCATATAATAACTAGGAAGATTTCCCACTCCCGCTGGAGTGAGAAAGTCCATTGTGGATGAACCTGTGGGTGAATATAGTCTTCAGTTTTAACTTATATATTAAGAGAATAAGGTTAAAGAGAAAACTGGATTACAAAAAGGAATACAAATTACTGGTGGAAAACATTTTGGCTGAGATGCAAAGAACCATGTAAAGATCTCTGCATGCCCAAAGAAGCTTTGGTCTTGTATTTGTCCAGCACCACCTCTGCATGTATACTACATTTAATGGCGCATGCAAAGAAGGAATGCATTGAATCCTTTCCAATGAGTTTAGTATTGCAATAATACACACACGTACCTGAGGGCACATACAAGTGAACTCAACAGGGTTTGCTACCAAAAATGCCTGCTTAGAAGAGTGACAAGAGGATAGCAGATTCTGAAGCACATTAGATTACTAGATCTCATTTGATTCCCTCTCCATATGCAAGCCATGGTCTTTACAGTCAACCTTTATTTAAAAAAGAAACTAAAGATTGACTATTAATATTTATTAAATGTGAGAATGTGTTCATAGAATCATAGAATCATAGAGTTGGAAGAGACCACATGGGCCATCCAGTCCAACCCCTTGCCAAGAAGCAGGAAATTGCATTCAAAGTGCCCCCGACAGATGGCCATCCAGCTTCTGCTTAAAAGCCTCCAAAGAAGGAGCCTCCACCACACTCCGGGGCAGAGAGTTCCAGTGCCAAACAGCTCTCACAGTGAGGAAGTTCTTCCTAATGTTCAGGTGGAATCTCCTTTTCTGTAGTTTGAAGCCATTGTTCTGCGTCCTAGTCTCCAAGGCAGTAGAAGACAAGCTTTCTCCCTCCTCCCTATGGCTTCCCCTCACATATTTACACATAGCTATCATTTCAGTCTTCTCTTCTGCAGGCTAAACATACCCAGCTCTTTCAGCCGGTCCTCGTAGGGCTTGTTCTCCAGATGTTTGATCATTTTAGTCACCCTCCTCTGGACACCTTCCAGCTTGTCAACATGTCCTTTCAATTGTGGCACCCATAATTGGACACAGTATTCCAGATGTAGTTTGACCAAGGCGGAATAGAGGAGTAGCATGACTTCCCTGGATCTAAACACTATACTCCCATTGGCTTTTTAAGTCACATCACATTGTTGGCTCATGTTTAACTTGTTGTCCACGAGCACTCCAAGACCCTTTTCACACATACTGCTGTCAAGCCAGACATCCCCCATTCTGTTTCTTTGCATTTCATTTTTTTTTTTGTCTAAGTGAAGTATCTTGCATTTGTCTCTGTTGAACTTCATTTTGTTAGTTTCGGCCCATTATTATGTTGGATAATTTTACTTATCTTGAGCTAAAAACAAAAAGGTAACTGTAAAGGACTAAGAATGACTAAGGTTCTTCAGGCAGGGGGAATCTTTTTATCCCACCGCTGCCACCAATTTGCGAAGATGCAACCACCAAACACTCAGAGAGGAGACCATTTAATTTTTCTTTCTTTCTTCTTCTTATTCACTTTAGATGGTAACGCAACTTGGTTTATAATATATGCGACAGAGGCTTAGATGTTGGAGGAACAATAACAAGTTTATTCAGGCACAGAGCTTAGTGGTTACAATGTTGTTTCTCACTTAGAGGCACTTTTATTAACAGTTACAATACTAGAATGAGGTGAGTCAAACTCTCTAAAGTGTCACTTCTTTTACTTAAAGTAGTTAGAACTTCTTCCTCTGCTACTTTTAAATCGCAGTCACCCTGTGATATACGATCACAGATTCTCTGTTCTTTACCAGGACATAGACTACATTAAATAAGTCACCAAACTTATTTTAAACCGACTCAAAAATGAACAATTGAGTCTCCTTGATCCCCTCAACCTAGGATCAATCTTCCCTGTGCCTCATCAGAGCACAGACTGAACCTCCCCTAAACTCCGCACCTCTTCAACAAAACGGCAGCTGGCTCTGCCCACCCCTCCACGACAACCAGCCTCCGAGTGCTGAGATGCAACAACTGCAATACCCATCCTTCCAAAACACAAACACACAATCAAACACAACATCTGTAAACCAAAAATTCATACTTCATTACACTGACATTATTTGAAAACAATTTAAAAACAATGTCAACCCAGACACCTGCAAAATAATAGTTTTAAACACATGTTGGAAACAGTTAGTAGCAGACATATATCATTCCCTCCTTGAGGTTATAAGAAATGGATGACAAATCCAGGTTGATAATATACTGCATTATTTGGCATTATTAGTTCAAACTGCAGTATTTAGTAGTGTAGAACTTGAAAAGCCAGATAGATGTCTTTCTACCAGGAAAAGCATATTTTTGTGTGCCTAGAAGCCTTTACCCCTCAAAATTCTGATTCCTTTTTCCTTTCTAATTAAGAAAATGCCAATCTTTAGATTTATCTTTTGCTTTAATAAAAAACCTCTGTGCAACTGAATGGAAGTGGAGCACACCATGAAAATATTCCCTGATAATCAAATCTTTGTCAAAGTATATCAAGTATGTGATGATTTCACAATACTCACTTGGTTTAAATGTAATAAGGGGCCGGGCTGTGGTGCAGCTGACTAGTAACCAGCTGCTATAAATCACTACTGACCGAGAGGTCATGAGTTCGAAGCCCGGGTCGGGTTAAACCTCCGACCATTAATAGCCCCGGCTTGCTGTTGACCTGTGCAGCCCCAAAAGACAGTTGCACCTGTCAATTAGGGAAATTTAGGGACGCTTTATGCGGGAGGCTAATTTACAACACCATAAAAACTGCCAGCAAAACACGAGGAAAGGAATGCGGAAGTACAGCCACTACTGGACAGTGAAGCAACAGCTCCCCCTGTGGCCGGAATTGTGAAGCTGGAAAAATGTTAAAAATGCCTCTGAGTTTGTCTAATGTATGTTGTTTGTCTGTTGGCATTGAATGTTTGCCATATATGTGTTCATTGTAATCTGCCCTGAGTGCCCTTGGGGGTGAGAAGGGCGGAATATAAATACTGTAAATAAATAAATAAATAAATAAATAATAAAATAAGAGTTATCAAATCTGGTTATTTCTCAGTAATTGATAAGAATGCTGCTTCTGACTTGAAAATAAACACATCATGACAACTATCTAGCGATAGCTTTGAACATCTACATACTGTCAAGGCATCTGTGGACGTACGGCGACTCCAAGAATTTCATAGGTTTTTGTTAGGCAGTGGAAACTCAAAGGTGGTTTTCTCAGTCCCATTTTCTGAAATGTAGTCTGGATAACCTGATATTCCATATTAGTAATAGCCAAGGTTGATTCTGCTCAGCTCTCTAAGATCAGTTGGGATCTAGTGTGTTTTGGGATAGTCAGGCCTCAGTGATAGCTTTATCTTTCATGAATTTATGAATTTATCTCTAAATCTCTCTAAATCCATTTAAATATATGGTTATTACCATGCCTCATGACAGTCAATTCCACTATTTAATTATATGGTGATAAATCCATTCAAGACCTGATCAAAATACTCTATGACTATATTCACGTTAGGCTAAAATACAAACAAGTTGTTGGTTACGCTAGACTCATTGTTTGGTTAAGTTAGCACTGGATATATAATCACAGCTTAAAAGCACTGACTACTGATGACTAACAGAAATTGGGTGGCTGCCAGCAGTTATAACAGTAAGTAATAAATAAGAGCACTACTGCCATGTGTCCTCTTGACCATGGAAAAGCATACCTCACAACCTCTGAGGATGCCTGCCATAGATGTGGGCGAAACGTCAGGAGAGAATGCTTCTGGAACATGGCCACACAGCCCGAAAGACATACAACAACCCCATGGAAAAGCAATCATTAAGAATTTTAATGTGGTGATTCAGCCATAGTCTTTCTCCTGATGGGACATTTTACACACCAGCCACCTTTGCAGTACTCCAGGAAAAATGCCAAAATACTTTCTCAGTCTTTGAAAGAACATGACTTCGAAGATAGTTCTCACTGTATTTTGAAGTCATCATGAATATTCTTGTAAATGTAATTATAAGTATAAGGTACTACAGGTAAAAAATATCAATGTATATTATTTCAAATGCAAATTCTTTCATCTTAGACATAGTTCTCAATAGCTTAATTTGAGTGATCCTATCTCAGCTTAACAAGTGAAGATATGAATGAGCAAGAACTTCAATCACTTTACATAAGCCATGATTGTTTAATTAACAATGGTATCCTATTTCATCCAAACCTGGAAATATGGTGATTATTACCTTTGGAAAGTAGTTTTCAAATCAGGATGTAAGAATGTGAGTTGTTCTGTTCCCCAGTTTAAGCAAAACAATAAATTAGGGTTAGTTAGTGTGACATCCTGCTTCAACCACGAAGGGAGACAGACATCAAAGGGTTGGATTGGGGGGGGGGGGGGGGCTTTGCCGAACTGAGATAAGATTGGCCAAAAAAACCATCATCATTTTTGTCCAAACTATTAAATGAATGATACTGAATGTAAGATCTTTGTTTTCCAGAGAAAAATTATAAATGTATGAATTAATTAAAACATATAATCGTTGTTTTTTGCAAGTGCCAAGCTATCTGATTCAATATCCCAGATTACTCTATTATAACTGAGTGAAAGCCTTGATTGTTTTTAATACTTTAGAACAAAGGAAGAAAGCCACACTAAACAATCATCTTCACTTCCTTCCTTAGTTAAAGTACTCAGTTTGGTACTGGTTGCCTGCAACTATGTACATTTTAATTAGATTCCGAATTACATTTTAATAGTTTGATTTTCTTCCCTGCCTGCAATAATTTGTCAGATGCTTTAAAATGCATTTGCTTTTTTCCATTTGGCAAGCTTTTCATTTTCATTTGTGTTTGTTTCTAATGATGATGGGCATTATTATTGCATATTTGTGTGTATATGTGTATGTGCATTCATCTTCTTTTGTTTCTGCACCTGCATGGTTCCCTATGTCAGCACAGCTCTGGAGCTGTGCTTGGTTTGCTAAATAAATTCCCTATGAAACTGCAGAGGATCTAAGAGAGTTTTTGTCTATATTCTGCAAAGGCAGCACCTAAATATTGTTTTACTTGTATGCAAGAGGGATTGTATCATATAAAATCTAATGTAATCCTGTTGAATTAAACTATAGATTGAATTCCTACTATATGCACAAATATTAATATTAAAAGTATGAAACTACAACTCAAGGGTAGCTTGAAGTCGGGTCAACTCAAATTTGGTGTCAAGGCTCAAGGTAAAAGATTTGGTTCTCAGAAAACTTTGGTCTATTACTTAGTGATTGCATTTGCTTGTAACAATAAACCTTCTTTCCTAGCAAGGTCATAAAGAAACTAAAAGCTTCTATTTGTATTTTAGATTAAATTAAGATGAATAGTATATCCAAATGCTAAACTCTGGTTATCCTTAGCTAAATTTAGGGAAACCAAGAGCTTGTCTACACATGTCCACAAACCCAAAGTGGACCAGAAGGTGCTCCTCAATGCCCACATGATGTAAACTGATTTAAACTGGTTTAACCTCAAATAAATGTGGTGTTGGGAACACTTTGGAGTGAAACTCTGGAGCAACTCCATACTTCAGGCAGAGTATGAACAGCAGATTGGCTGTAATGTGAACTGGTCAACTGTCCATGTAGGTCAGTGACACCAACCCTTTTTTCTTGAGCTTGTCATCACAGAGAAAAGGGGGTCAATCAGGCCCCATCATTGCTGCATGTCACTCTCATTTCTGCTGACATCAGCAAAGGCAACTGTGACATGAAAGGTAAGGTTGGTCTGAATCAGTTTCAGTTTGGTTGGATGGTGTGGACTCCATCCCACCGCTACTGTGGATGGAGCATGTGAACACCTCCACAGCATCTGAGGCCAATCTGAAGCAGCTCCGGAAAAATTGACAGGTATAAACAGGCTCCAGGATACCTTCACAATCTGTGATTAAAAGTAGTTTTGTTTTGTTTTCATATTAATAAAAGGTAAAGGTTTTCCCCGACATTAAGTCTACTCGTGTCCAACTCTGGGGGCTGGTGCTCATCTCTATTTCTAAGCTGAAGAGCCAGCATTATTTGTAGACACCTCCAAAGTAATGTAGTCGGTATCACTAAATTGAGAGCCATTACCTTCCCGCTGGAGCGGTACCTATTGATCAACTCACATTTGCATGTTTTCGAACTGCTAGGTTGGCAGGAGCTGGGGCTAACAGTGGGAGCTCACCCTGCTCCCTGGATTCAAACCGCCGACCTTTTGGTTAGCGAGTTGAGCAGCTCAGCGGTTTAACCCACTGTGCCACCAGGGGCTCCTTTTCCATATTAATAGTTATGGCTAAACTTGGTTAGTTAAACTATGGATAGTAGCTTCAGTTATTTTAAAATGGAATCAAAAGGATCTGAAATCACCACACAACCATGCTGGGGAAGACTGACGCTTGATCTAGTTTTCTTTTAAAATGTACTTTGTGCTTCTTCATTGTTCTTTATACTAACCTTTCCAAGAATTGCAAATCAGTAAATTAATTTTATATCAACTTTAAAGGAACAGTTAAGGAAAACTGATATGGGGCACTGATCAAAATCAAAATATGCTAACCTACACCTATTGTAGTGCCTCTCAATTCACATTACTTTTCTTACATTTACAAAAAAAAGCTCTGTCTTTATACCACACAGCATTTTTGTCAAAAGTAACATCTTGAATTCCTCACAGGGTCAGACACTCAATGTTGTTCCTCTGAGAATAAGACACAATCTTGTACGCTTTATTTATATCTGCTTCACAGTGACAGCGTGTGCATTTTAATGTCATCTTAGTACATCCTATTCACTTTCTGTATCTTCACAAGTAATACAAATTAAATTTCCAAAGCAAGAAAAGCCCTTGACATTTACTACTAAAACAATCCTTCAGTAAGAAAGCAAGCTGTAGCACACTACCACTCCTTAGATCAAAATGGACTGTTATGACCTCTTTACAGAAAAAAACCCCAAGATTTACTTTAACACTTTTTACTGTATATCAATATCTTAGGGGGTACAACTGCCATACTACGTGTTAAGCAGTTCAGTCAACACTCTGTAACTAGTAGACATCAGCAAAATGACACAAGCGAGTAGCAAGATGGGGAACCATCTGACAATTATATTGATAATTAAGGCATTCTACAACCAGACCTGTTACATAACACACCTACATACTACTACTTTGTTTTACACATGACGGCAGAAATGCCAATGGTATTATCTCTGTGAGTGGAACAGATGGCCAGTATAAAGCACTGCAGAAAGCATAGTGCATGAAGATCCCTTTCTTGTTATAAAGTACACAAGATGGTTTTACACAATTCACTGACGCTCCTCTTAACCTATCTCATGGGGATATTGTAAAAAGAAAAAAAATCCCTCGGATTTGCTAATCTAACCTACAATGGAGTAGTGATGGATACAGACATGACATGAATTTGACACATGTGAAGCAAGCTTGATTCAGTAATGTCTCAAAAGCACCATCTAAGCAATATATGGTAATGCAAAATTTTCCTCATGCCGAACACTGTAATCATGATCGGCATGTATTCACAACTGCAATATTACTCAAGCTAGGTTAGTCACTCAACTTTCCCATCCCAAGGGAGTGTCATGCTGAGCATTTCTCAACTCATATCCTTTGAGTCTAAACCAAATCTTTCTTTGAATGTTTAAGTTATGAAAATGCAAATAATTAATCCATGTTAAACATATGTCAGTACAAGCCATTCCATGCATTCCTAGCCAGAGAACAACTGCATCTGGTCTCAATACCTCAGTTTTTCTGTTGTTTCATCAAATCACAGTAACAACTTCTATGTCAATGAATCTCAATTATCTTTAAATATTACCTGAGTAGGAATCCCAAATGAGAGCCAGAGTGGTATAGTAGTTTGAGCATTAAGACAATGACTCTAGAGACCAGGGTTCAAATCTCTGCCTGGCCATGACAGTCTCCTGGATGACCTTAGGGAACTCCCACTCTCTCAGCCTCAGAGGAAGGCAAAGGCAAACCTTCTCTGCATGAATCTTGTCAAGAAATCCCCATGGCAGGTTCATCTTAGGGTCATGATAAATTCGAAATGACTTTAAAACACGCAACAAGAATTCCACTGAGTTCTCATGTTGGCCATTTAACATCCAGCGATTATCATCTTCCCACTTAATTCATCAAAAACGTGCCAACGTGTTCACCGTAACACCTACTTTTCTCCCTCACTATCTACCATAGACAAATGGTACAAGTGGCCCCAGTTCAAATTGAATGGGTTCATATTCAGCTTTCTGAAGGCCCAAAACAATGAAGGGCCCTGGAAGTAGCAATCAAGCATTAGGTAAAGGGACCAAAATCAATGTGACAAAATCAAGGACCTGCCATACATATTCTAACCTACATGCAATTCTGCAGATCATAAGCAGGGTATAAGTGCTGACTTGGACAAATATCCAACATAGCATTTGACCTTACCTTCCTTTGATCAGTCTCACAGGTACAAATAGTTTCCCCTCCCAACAAAC
This sequence comes from Anolis carolinensis, assembly GCF_035594765.1. Taxonomy (NCBI): domain Eukaryota; kingdom Metazoa; phylum Chordata; class Lepidosauria; order Squamata; family Anolidae; genus Anolis; species Anolis carolinensis. Next base: position 128,404,980 of record NC_085845.1, on the reverse strand, counting down.
AAACAAACAAACAAACAAACAAATAAAACCAGACGACAATAACAGTATTAAAATCAGTGTGGAACCACTGATTTTACATATATTCGAACAAATATTTCAGGAGAACTAGCTAATTATTACTTTAGTAGGTTAGTTGTGTGTGTATGTAGAAAATAACATCAACACAATCATTATGTTAACAGGAATGTGTTGTCAACATTTCTGACTTAGTAGGCAAGGGATAAAAGTATTTTGCATTAATGACTAGAAAACAAAACATTAGATAAAATATAACATAACAAGAATTTCCTATGAACATCTAAATGTCAACAGTAAGATGAGAGGAAACACATCATACCAGCAATCTGTAGAAAATAAGATAAATCCAATGGTTTGGTACAATATAGGTTAATAAAAATTCACTGTAGTTACTAGCGAATCAGCAGGGACATATATAAAAACTTTGCCTTAACAGCAGCTACAAGTGGACCTACCAATAAAGGGAACTCACGTAAGATCTGAAAACTAAGAGAGTTCAGATGGTTGAGAAAGCTAACAATTTCTTCTTCCCACTGTGGGTTTAGAACTCATGAACAAGAAAAGTTGTAGTAACTTCTCACTGCATGTCTCTTGCCAAAAGAGCTATAGGGATGCTGTTCCACATAAAGAAATTGTCCCTCCCCTACAGATCCAGGGCTTCATTCTATCTATAAGTACATACAGTTTTCCTTTTTCCATTATGTGCTTCTGAGCAAGATTGCGTGAAAAAGGCAGCAAATGAACACATAGCTTTAGTAAATCTTGATACCAATGCATTGAAAAGATTGCACACTGACTCACAAAGAAGACTTTTCGAATGTCACGTAAACAGCCTATGTGTGCTTGGAAGTGTCAGGGACAAAATGCACACACCAATCTTTTTTTCCCTGTGAGAAATACTTGTCAGCACAAAGTCAGAGAGAAGAACTGCACAGAAAACCCAATGAGGCATTACATGACACTGACGTTATGTTTTCAAAAGACAACGCTCTCACATCAAGCTGACTAGGAAGGGGTATTTTATGAGATGGAGGTATATGCTGCCAGTCAATGTGGATGCTTAGTAGTCTGATCATTTTGTGCATATCCATGATATGCAAATACAAGCTGCATGACATTAACCTTTAGAAACTATAATCAAAAGTCTCTTAGGTGTAATCTAACTATGTAAGGAAACAGAATGGATTTCTTTTCTTCAGGATCTGTGAGACTGACTACCTTAAATTCTAAAGCTTGCAGTGCAGGGATGCATAGTAAAATACAGATGTCAGCTCTTCTGGCATAATCTGTAAATTGTAGCAATAATAAAATGATTTCTTAAGCATATTTTCCAGCTTAGTACTCATCACTGTTTTACTTGATGTGGTACTTCAAAAATGCTCTTTCATTTTTGGATTAAAGAAATAGGATAATAGCAGCTTTTGGCTACCTGACAAAATTATAAATGTGCAACAGTCCCAACCAGTGACACACTTATTCGCATTGCTGATAGCAAGGAAATGCAAATCTTCCTTTACTATAATATAAGGATTTCCCCAAACTTGTGAAGGGGCACCTAGTCTGACATCTCACTCTATAGGTATTAGTCCTCTTATGTCAGCCTGCTTTGCAGTGTTTGAAGTAAAGTAAGTGAATGTAGAGACTACCTGGGAAAATTTAATACTGGAGTAGGTGAGGACCTGTGGAATCACAGGGATCACAACATAATCCATGTAAGCCATTCTGAGCCTTGTAAAGCAGACATAATTAAAAGCAGGCATAATTAAACATCTGTACCATAGTCATACGTTAAAGCAAAGGTTCTTAACCTTTTTTGTGCCATGGACACTTCTGCCAGTCAGGAGAAAACCATCAACTACTGGGTTGTTGTGTGTTTTCCGGGCTGTATGGCCATGTTCCAGAAGTTTTCTCTCCTGACATTTCGCCCACATATATGGTAGGCATTCTCAGAGGTTGTGAGTTATATGGGAGAACTCTGTGAAAAGTCCACGGTGGGAGAAGAACTCTTGTCAGTTGGAGGTCAGTGTGAATGTTATAATTAATCACCTTAATTAGCATTGAATAGCTTCATCTCCTGGCTTCTTCCTGCCTGGGGGAATCCTTTGTTCAGAGTTGTTAACTCCAGCTGTCTGGAACTCCTCTGGTTTTAGAGTGTTGTTCCTTATTTACTGTTCTGATTTTTGAGTTTTTTAATACTGGTAGCCAGATTTTGTTCAATTTCATGGTTTCCTCCTTTCTGTTGAAATTGTCCACATGCTTTTGGATTTCAATGGCTTCTCTGTATAGTCTGACATGATAGTTGCTGGAGTGGTCGAGTATTGTGTTCTCAAATAATAAACTGTGTCCAGGTTGGTTCATCAAGTGCTCTGCTATGGCTGACTTCTCTGGCTGAATTAGTCTGCAGTGCCTTTCATGTTCTTTGACTCGTGGGCGAAACATCAGGACAGAATACTTGTGGAACATGACCATACAGCCTGGAAAACACACAACAACCTTGTGATCCTGGCCATGAAAGCCTTTGATAACCCATCAACTACTTCTTAGAAAGTAGTGATAAATTCTTTAATGACACTCAACACTGGCATAGTTTGTACACAGGAGGACTGTGATCATGTGTGATCTAGTGTCAAGTCTGACAACTACCATAATTTCAAAGTATTGATTAGTATAAGCAATTTTTTGAGATATGCAGCAACTGTAATATGATATAAAGACCACTAAAATGTATTATATACATCCAGAAGTGAAGGAAATTCTAGATTTCAGTTAGCATCAGAGAAAATAAAGATAGTGAGTTGATTTTCAATTCAAGCTCACAGACCTCCTGAAATGTTACCACAGACCTCTAGTTAAGAACCCCTGATTTAAAGGGTCTCATTCAATAATAACTTTTCCCCTTTATTTGAAATAAATGCTTTTGAAACATTTACATTTGTCAAACAGATCTGAGAAAAGATTAACTCCTTAAAGCCAACACTGGATTTGCAACTAGTAATGCATCTTCAATGAAATGGCCATGAGGGAAAACACAGAAGCATGCCATATTGACATATGTAAACTGGATTTGTACTGATAGTACAAAGACTATTGCATCAAACAAGAATTTCACTTTGCTGAAGATTATATTTATTTATAGAGCTAAGTATTTAATGTGTATTACTTTGTCCAAAAGTCTTATAAAAGTCCAGTGGATAATAAGCAGTTATATTGAGGCTTTATTTCTTTCAGTCATTTCCTATTTATGCATTTAAAACAGACCTAGGAAAGACAGCTTAAGGAGATTGAGAATGTTATGCAATTTCCATATATACTTGCATATGAATCAACTTTCTGACAAAAAAAAAAAAACCTGCAATGAAGGTCTCTATGCTTTGGTGGCACTTTCTGGGCAAGAAAATGGCAGAGGCAAGCTCCACTTTGGCATGCAATCCACTCTTCTCAAGCATAAGTCTTTCATGCTCTACTACTACTACTACTACTACTACTACTATTACAATATTTATTTATATCCCACTTTATCTCTCCAAAGGGGACTCAAAGCAGCTTGATATTAAAGCATTAGCACAGAATTTAAAATATACACATATACAAAAATTAAAACAGAATTAAACACAAAACAACACTTAAAATTCATGTAAAATAATTCAAAACATATTCAAAGATAAAACCGCAGAACCCCCCTGATTATATCTTAAACACCTTCTTCTTTGAAAGCCTGCCTGAATAAAAGTTTTCATTGTGCAAAGGACCGCCTGGCCACTGCAGATACCTGAACCTCCAGGTTCAGTGCAGAGTCCACAAGGACCCTCAAACTGTGGACCTGTGTCTTCAGGGGAAGGTAACCCATCCAACATAGGCTGGATCCCTATTCCTTCATCTGCCTTCTGACTGACCAGGAGTACTTCTGTCTTGCCTGGATTAAGTTTCAATTTGTTTGCTCTCATCCAGTCTATTGCTGATTACAGTAAAAGGTTTAGGTTCAGGACAGCTTCCTTGGAATTATTTTATTTATTTTATTTACTGTATTTTTACCCTGCTCTCTCTCTCTCTCTCTCTCTCTCTCTCTCTCTCTCTCTCTCTCTCTCTCTCTCTCTCTCTCTCTTTCTCTCTCTCTCTCTCAGGAGTAGTAGAGTTGAGTGTCATCCACATATAGGTGCACCATACGTCAAAACTCCAGATGACCTCTCCCAGCAGTTTCATGTATATGTTGAACAGCATGGGGGACAACATGGATCCCTGAAGAACAATGGCTAGGGGTTCAATCACGAGTCCTACAGCACTACCTTCTGGTTATGGCCCTCCAGAAAGAATTAGAGCCACTGTAAAAAGTGCCTCCCAGTCTCATCCCAGTGACACAAATCAGAAGGATACCATGATTAATGGTACTGAAAGCTGCAGAGACATCCAGGAAAACCAACAGGGACACACTCCCTCTGTCTAGCTCTTTGCATAGGTCATCCAACAAGGTAACCAAAGCTGTCTCTGTTCCATTGCCAGGCCTGAAACCAGACTGAAATGGATCTAGATAATCTGTTTCATCCAGAAATCCCTGGAATTGGGAGGCCACCATATGCTCCAAGACATTGCTCAAAAAGCGAAGGTTGGATACTGTCCGGTAGTTGTCCATTATAGAGGACTTCAGGGGTGGTTTTTTAAATATGTCTCAAAACTGCCTCCTTTAGGCAAGTTGGAACATGTATGCCTAGGAGGCATTGACCACCACCTTCACCCAATCTGCCAGTCTCCCTCTGGGTTTTTGATCAGCCAGGTAGGGCAAGGATCTAGAAAACATGTGGTAACTCTCACCTCTCCAAGGATCCTGTCCATGTCCGTAGGTTGCACATATTGAAAGGTATCCATCAAGTGGACAATCAGGAGCAAGAGTTATATCCATTGGAACTGTATCAATAATAGCCACCAAGTTGGAATGGATCTGAGCAACTTTATCTGCAAAGTGCAGTGCAAATTCTTCACAGTGAATTGCAAATTGTCTCCTTGAAGGGCCTGTATGTAGTAGACCTCTGACCACTCAAAACAGCTCTGCTGGACAGTTCCTTGCAGATGCAATGGTGGCAGCAAGGAATGATTTCTCCGCTGCATCCATTGCCATGGAGTAGGTTTTCAAATATGTTCAAGTCTGTGCTCTGTTCTCCACAAATGTTGCTCTAGTCTCTGTCTCACTTGCTTCATTGCCACTAACTCCTTGGAAAACCAATGGGCTCATTTGGCTCTGCTCCGTGAGACAGAATGTTCAGGAGCAATTGTGTCCACTGCCCAGGCAATTTCCCCATTCCATAGGTCAGCCAGAGCTTTGAGAGACTCGCCTGCCAAGGTGACAGGAAAATCCCCAAGAGCTGCCAGAAATCCAACAGGATCCACAAACCTTCTGGGGCAGACTGACCGACCATAATTGGTCCCCCACTCAGTCTTTTTGACTATATATTTGCCTGCCAACTTCCAAAATAATGAGACAAGACAAATAAAATGGGTTTAAATATGAGGAACTTTATTAATTGTTACCCATTTAACTCTGAAACTGCATATAACTCTATTCTGGTGTAGTAAAGGTAAAGGTTTCCCTGACATTGAGTCCAGTCATGTCTGACTCTGGGGGTTGGTGCTCATCTCCATTTCTAAGCCGAAGAGCCAGCGTTGCCCGTAGACACCTCCAAGGTCATGTGTCTGGCATGACTGCATGGACCGCTGTTACCTTCCTGCCGGAGCGGTACCTATTGATCTACTCACATTGGCATGCTTTCAAACTGCTAGGTTGACAGGAGCTGGAGCTAATAGCGGCCGCTCCCGCCGCTCCCGGGGTTTGAACCTGGGACCTTTCGGTCTCCATCTTAGTGCTTTAATGCACTTCGCCACCGGGGCTCCTATTCTGGTGTAGAATCTGGTGGAAAAACTCAGACGAGTTAGTATCCCTTACCCGGCCTACCCCTCGGCTGCTAAGAGCGAAAACACCTGGTCCCCGGTTAGCCTGAACCCGAGCAACCTTTAAGGGGATGTGTCGGAGAAGTCTCCCTCAAAGTTGTTGAGGCCAAACTCAACATTCCAAGGGCATTTAGTTTCACCTCACCTGTTCAAGATGGATACCAGATGAGTGTTTTAGCTTATGTCCTTCACCCCAAAGGGGGTGGTGCCCTAGGTGTACACCAGATTGTATATTCCCCTATCAATTTTCTGGTGAAGCCTATTTAATTGCCACACCATCCCAATTTGCCCCCGAAGACAGTCTAGGATAGGGGGGAAAAAAACCCTCGAACATAGGAGGGGGAAAATTCCTACCCAGCCCCTTACAGCAACCACTTAAGCTATACTGTTATATGGGTGGGTGTGGTGGGCTGAAGGTCCGACAAGGAATGAAGCTGAGGGGGGCTGGCTGATCCTTAGCTTAGCCACACCCCCTCAAACCAGTTCCAGCAGGGGAGGAGGCAAATCACTCTCCTCCCCCAGCCTTGCTGGTGGAGAAAAGTCCCATATTCGTATATTTGAATAAACAAAACAATTGCCTAACAGAGCTGACATATGGATTCCAACTGACTCTTATCAGAACAACAATGGCAGGGTAATATAATGATAGGCAGTCAATGCTGTTTAACTCATTTACCTTTCCTTTATACACTGACACATTTTAGTTTGACCTTCAGTATTGCAACCTGGTAGAATACAACAAAACTTTCTGAGTTGTTTATTCTTGCAGGGAAATGCACCTATATATGTAACAGTTAAACTTAAGTACAGTTCAAATTCAAATCTTTTCAAGGGCACAGTGATAAAGTTTTGCAAGATGTGTCCCTTCCAAAATGTTGTGTACGAGCCTCCACTTCCCAATTTTATAATATAAAATATATCTAACTTTACTTTCCATTTGCAGCCGGGATCCCATTTAAGTTTTTTGTGAACTGTATATTTTTGCCCTGTGTATATAAAAATGCTGAATTGCACAATTAGTATGCTTAATGCATATCTTCTTTTTCAATGGTGATGAAAGGCTCCTGAATAATTGTGTGTGTGTGTGTGTGTGTATGTGTGTGTGTGTATTTCCAGCAGATAAATTAAAAAATATATAAGTGAAAAGTAAACATTTTAATGTTTGAACAAGAATATCAATAACTTAAGAAATAGTTTTAAAACAAAAATAAATATGCTTTGGGTTCAGTAATTTTATTCTGTCTATAGTAAAAAAAAAATTCTGAGCTCAGGAATCACTATACAACTGGAGAAAATGGGGAAAAACATGTGGGATGGGATCTGTCAGATTTGCCCATGCTGAATCACTTCAGTGATGTGGAGAAAGGGGCGTTTATATGGGCGGACTCTTATAAAGCATTGACATTTCTCTCCCAGAGTTTGCTTCATGAGCCTGGCGTGGTAATTTTTAAAAATTAATTTAATCATTTAAAATACTGACATTTCAAAATACCACCACTTTATTTTTACTGTCATTTCTCCTTCACAGTAATCTTGGCTTTCAAAATTGCACTAAGACTAGTGTGTGAGATTGGGAGGTGAGAGCGGAGCCCAGGAAAAGGGTGTGTGTGTGTGTGTGTGTGTGCAGATCAATGCCTCCTGTCTCCTCTGGAGTCAGAGGATTGGAAAGGAAAATCTAAGGGATCTTTTTCACTGTCCCATTGCTGCCACACTACAGATTCCTAAATTTTATCAACTCTTGTGCCTGACATTGCCTTTTGAGTGAGAGGGCAGGGATAATTCCTATACCACATATGTACATAATACTCAAATCTACGCTATAGTTCCACAAGTGGTGTTTACTGCCATCTTCATAAAATGTTTACAGTAGCGGGCTTTCACTACATCACTTAAAAAAAAAACTTAAAAATACATCACTTAAAAAAAAAACATACACAAAACATACACAAATGTTCACCTGGAGAGAAAAAGTTTTAGAACTCAATGAAGCTTGGACAAGAATCTTGCATGATTCTGAAAATCATAAGGAAAAGAAACTAATAGATTTTTACATCTTTGCTGAGATTGCATAATGAGGCCATGGCAGAGTTGGGATTTTGAATCAGTCTTTATATACAGTGGGTTTTTTTTTTAGCTCAATGATATTCTAATTAAAGTTTGCTCTTGGGAATTCTTGAGTGGTATAATGTGAATGATTTGGATTAATAAACTGATACTAAAATAAATTTCTTAATTTGCATTCATGCAACTATATAAATAGCTTATAAATATACAGATGCTTTGATCACGCTGTCCTTTATACTAACATGCATTTTGCGTGTCTAATAAAATTGTTCCAAGTCTTACCTCTCCAGCTGTTTCAAGTAAGTGGATGATTTTGGAATACATGCCAGCACTCCAGATCAGTAATACATAGCTGCCCACGATCATTTCATAGAACCAGGCTTCACTAGGTAAATGTTTTTCCCTGACATTAGGTCTAGTTGTGTCCGACTCGGGGTTGGTGCTCATCTCCATTTCTAAGCTAAAGAGCCAGTGATATTCGTAGACATCTCCAAGGTCATGTGGCCAGCCCCCCTCGATGGATTGTCACCTTGACATGGTGAGGGGGCTTGCATGTTCCAATGAACCTGCAGGCACAACCACGGGAGTCACACACTCCCAGGAGTGGCCACAGGGGAGGATCCAGACCAAGAACAATCCGAAGACCCAAAGACCTCAACAGCGGAGCAGGCGGAGGATAACATGGTACATGTTACAATGGCTGTGAAGGCGGAAGAAGGCTGAAACAGACTGAGAAGCCACTCTCGTTGTGTTAATCACACCACTGCTGGGACCTCAATCTGTGAAGACTGTGTTGACCAGCCATGCACCAACCTCCACACATTAAAAAAAAATCATGCACAGGCGTCTTCCAAGAAATGGAGGATTATCATCCTCGAACTACGAGGGATCGCCTAAGTAAGTAAGTAAGTAAGCAAGCATGTGGCCAGCTTGACTGCATGGAGCGCTGTTACCTTCCTGCTGGAGCGGTACCTATTGATCTACTCACATCTGCATGTTTTCAAACTGCTAAGTTGGCAGAAGCTTGGGGTAATAGTGGGAGCTCACCCAGCTCCTCAGATTCAAACCACCAACCTTTCGGTCAGCAAGCTCAGCAGCTCAGAGGTTTAACCCACCAGGAGCTCCAGGCTTCACTACTTACTATATATATTCATGGATAAGCCAGTCTCATGTATAAGTTAAAGGCAGTTTTGGGGGCCAAAATTGTGGATTTTGATATGAATAAGTCGAGGTTCATTCTGCAAAAGCACCAATGCCACCATGCATGCCAGTCAGCCCGGGAGTGAATCATGGGAGTTGGTGCTTCTTTCATGATGGACTAAGTGCTTGTCTTTCAACATTCTATTTAAGAGATGGGCATAGTTCCTTTTTTAAAAAAAATAAGAGTTGAGGCACAATGTTACACTGACTCAGGATTTTGAGGTTGATTTTATGACTAAAATGTCAAGGCTTATACACGAGTAAATATGTATCTAAACAAAGCATTCCAACACAAGAGAATGAGCTAAATATTTGAATTTTTTGAGAATATTTCCACTTAGTTGAAGCTGTGTAGGAGTGTTTTTATTTTGCTTTTTGCTTTCCTTTCCTTTGAATTCTTAGAATTAGAAGATCTGCATTTGTTAACTACAGATACTTTTGCTCAGAGTTTCATTTTAAAAGTCTTCCGACATCCAACCAGACTATTGACTTGGTCTCAAAGTGGAACCTTTGGAATATGTACATAGCTACTGGTTTCTTTCCAATAGCCCTAAAATTTGATTATGCTAGTGTGATATAATGGTTTTTCTCTGTTATAAATCCTTGTTTCTTTCATAAAACACAAATAAAATATAATAATCTGTTTATCATTCAACAATTTCCCAACAACACAAGTAGAAAGATTAAAAATATAACTGACAACACCAAAATTGCAACATAGAACTTCCAAACAGTATTTTATAGTATCAAAAGATACATGTCAAAAAAGTTTGCGTATTAGAAATATATCTGTTGGACAATTCATCATTTCATATTGATATCTATTCAGTCTAACAGAAGCATTTTATTGTAACAGTGAACAGGCAGAATGGTACCAGACAAAGGGGCTCTCAAGCAGAAATATGAAAAGGAATCTTGCAGTTGGACTGACTTTGGTTGAGACAGCCTGCCTCAGTGTAGTGAGACAGCCTGCCAAGAATTCTCCAAGCACCATGACAGTTCTCGCTTCCAGCACAGGAGCAAGTCAATATGCACCAACTCTTCCTATCATATTTTCCAGTTTTTGTAAACGTCTCAGTGTAAAACTAATGTAGTTTCTCTTTATACAGCTAAGTGCGCACATAGGGAGGGAGAGGCAGATGCAGCGAGAGAGACACAACAAGCATAACTGGCTGGTTCACACAGGGGAAGGAAACAACCCAGACAATTGACCATTGAGAGAGGAAAAGAATATATTCCTAGTCAGCCAAATTAGGCAAATCAACCCTAGAGATCAATGAGATGACGGATGTCACATACCATGCTACCAGTACAAAAAAAATCCACACAAGAAAGAAATATTTACTATAGTTTTAAATTTTGTGCATATGAAATGCAAATAACAAACAAAAATGAAGTCTCAAAAATGGGCATAATTGTTTGAATTTCATATTTAAAAGTCTTGCTATGCTGTGCTGAAGAGATGGGTCACAGGTATACACTGGGATTTGGTTCCAGGACACTGTGGGTCCTAGTATCACTAGATCCTATTATGTACAATGATGTAAAACAGTCTTTTATACAAAATGGCAAAATCAAGGTTTGCCCTTTGGATTTTTTTTTTGTGGGGTTGACTGTGTTTATTTTCATCATTCTGGTGAATGTGGGAAGTTAAATCAAATTAGGATTTACATCTCTATTTTCATGGCATCACATTTGAAAACGTAATATTTCAATTACCTAGCCTTTAAGTGATGACTTTTTATAACAGAAGAGTTTTTATTGATATTTTTGTCCCCTTCATGTTTTTGACCTGATATTGTTTTTTATGGTGCCTCTTCGAATTGATTTTTAAATGTATTTGTGGGAAAGGTTATACAACATTTTCATTGTAAGTCAGAACCCCCCTGTGAGGTTTTGCCCTAAAAGACAGAGTAGATATTAAAAAAATAGTTAGAAGGGAAAGTCATTTCCAACATTTTATTATTTATTCCATATGACCAGAGGGGGGGAATTGTGAGGCTAGTTCATGCTGTGTTTCATTACCATTGGGGATCATGGTATCCCTTCCTACAATGTTTCTCCACTGTCCTCCGCTTTCTCTTAGCCTCCTCTGGCTTTATTTCATGAGGAATTGGGTGTACACTCCACTCCTCTGGGCTCCATTACTCTGTGCTGATGGCATGCTGTTGGCATGGACCCCTGCCAGAAGTAGTCCTGTATCATATAATGGGCTTTGGGAGACTCTGTGCTGGCAGCATGCTGGCAATGCAGAGAAGCGAGGAGAAGACATTTCTCGGCCTCAGTGTAATGAGGTCCAAATAAATATGCTCTTTAGGCAGTGCTAGGGAACAATTTGGCCGTAATAACTTAATCAAAAAAGTTTTTAATCAGATCAAAGTATCAGCTCTAGTAGATATATGCAATTGCATGGGGTTATAATGTATCAATATTTAATTTCAAAAGAGAGCCATCCCTTAGAATCCAAATCCAGCTAGAGCCCCTTTACTCTTTTGTTCTATAGCCTTGCAGGCCTCATGATTTCATTTCTTCCTACAATCGGTCAGAAATCCAGTAAATCCAGGATAGGCTGTCTTAGTTACTGAATCAGCATGGTAGTTAAAGACCATCATAATGAATGTTTGAGCTTATTCAAGAACTGGCACAGTCTATTGCCACAGACTAACTGCAGATTCTTAATGTAATATACAGTGAGAATCTGGCCTTCATGTTATGCTCGGTAAAATCTAATAGCTTGATCAGATCAAGAAAAGCACATTAACTGCACAAGCATTTGCCTCACTGTACCTGGATTCGGCACTTCAAAATGACAGGCAGTGCTACTTGACTCACAAGGTAGGAATAAGAAAAAAAAACCCTACAGCTATATACATATATTATTTCACCTGCTTGTCTTAGTAGGGAAGATACCATCATTAGGTAGCTACTTTTTCTGCAGTCCTAGGCAGAATGAATGAATTAAAACAATGCAGGGAAAATAGTAACAAAAGGCAGCCGTCATGGCAACTTAATGTTACACTAGAATATCTGAAGCATAAACCTTTTGGTAATGCACAAGTCTGTGATTTAGAGCTATGGTTGAAGATTTCTATTTAGCAGACAGCTTATTATTTTCTTGTTACTTATACACATGAATGCATAATTGCTTCAAGACAGTGGTACTATTTATCTTCCAGGGAAAACAACATTTTGGAGACCTCATGCAAGGAACATGGGAAAGAGGAAACAACACTGTTGTTTGTCTTCAGCGCATATTACTTTTGGCTAATAAGCACTAGGGAATAGAGAAAAACAGCCTTTGGAACAAAAATCATCACTATTCTCTATGGAATGCTAAGTATTTATAGACTGCTTCATTATAAGATTACAGGCTCAGTGCTTCCCTTACAAACTAAAGTCCGTGAGGGACATGTGGCGGCATTTAAAAATCCTGTGGGAATATCTACCTAAATGGCATAATAGTAGAGCCCTAAGAGACTCAATAAGCAACTGTTATTTCCAGGTGGCCTCTCTGTATAGCAAAGGTATCTGCCAACAGATAGACCACAAGGGGGAAGAGATGAAAAATGATCAGTTCCTTGCATGCGGTGTTATGAAGCAATAAAATGTGGAGACATTAAACAATGATACTTGATCTGTTGCAATGCTGAGAGATGAGGCAATCCCCGGGCAAATGTCTGCCAGATTCATGGAAAAGAGCCCTAAATGTGTAAATTGGAGTGCCAAATTCATTCAGAAACAATTTAGATTTAAGACACAGATTGTGTGATGCTAAAAATAGGATGTTCTATGATTTCCCCTCTCTGACTGTCATATGTAGGCAGATCTATGTTTAGAGTCAATCTGAATGTACTTTTAAATTCTGAATGAGTAAAGATGCTTTATTTCTGTTCACAAAGTTTCACTGAAGTGCAATGAAATATACATGTGACATATTTTTCTCTCCTTTGTTTGCTTCCTGTGAGTTATCAGAAATGAGCAGATGCCCTATCTTCAATGTTAGATTATTCTTTGTCACTCAATCAGGAAACTCTTATTGCTTAGAGTTCATTACAATCAGTATCTGTCCTATGGGATCCCAGGTTTTGTAGTTTGCTAGGGTACTATAGAAGTGCTGTGGTTGAAAATGCTGGATGTCTCTCCCTACTGTGCAAATTCTAGGTATTAATGGGATGGAATCACAGCATCTAAAGTGGAATAATAAATAGCATTATATAGTGTAAATTGGCCCAATAAATCCAGGGTTGAAATTGACAAGTTCTCAGAACACAGACATCAAACCATAATAAGATGTGCACATCAGCAGAAAAGAGATACATTTACTTGCATGGGCAGGTATACATCACTTTTTATGTGTTGGCCTCCTTCACACAAATGGCACTTGAAGGATACTGCATTATGAACTCAGTATTAGTAGTAGGATACAGGTATATGATAAAGGCAAAATATTTGGCCTAACAGATTGACCATCTGTGGGAGTGCTTTGACTGTGTATTTCTGCATTGCAGGGAGATTAGAAGGCCCTCGTGGTATCGGCCAACTCTATGTTTCTTTGATTCTACAATAAATGGAGAAGAGAGATTTGTAATATATATATATTATCTCTAGCCTCCAGTGGCCTAGGGGATAAAAGCCTCATGACTTGAAGGTTGGGTTGCTGACCTGAAAGCTGCCAGGTTCGAATCCCACCCGGGGAGAGTGCGGATGAGCTCCCTCTATCAGCTCCAGCTGCATGCAGGGACATGAGAGAAGCCTCCCACAAGGCTGGTAAAACATCAAAACATCCGGGCATCCCCTGGGCAACGTCCTTGCAGATGGCCAATTCTCTCACACCAGAAGCAACTTCAGTTGCTCCTGACATGAAACCCTCCCCCCAAAAAACCAAACTAGATATAGATTTTTTTTGTATGACAAGGTTTTCTTCTTCCTCCTTATGACTATCACAACACTACTCATCACTGCCAACATAATGTAATGTTTGCTACGAGGATTGAATGAAAAGTAATGCCTCCACATTCGTTACTCGGGTTTGGATGGGAATATTTTAATAAATCAACCACATAAATAATCCTTAGAATGTGCTCTTTAACTACCACTATTCACTTTTCCACATAATCACCAGACAATTGGATACATTTCTGCCAATGATGAGCAAGTTTTCTGAAGCCATCATGGAAGAAATCGACACTCTGTTTCCGCAACCAGCATCTCACAGTACCCATTGTGCACAGATCCTCCGATAGCCAAGCAAAGCAATAATGTGACCCACACGTTCTTGTGAAATGCTGATTATGCTTGAAATTTCTCTCTGAGTGATATGACAATCATTCTGAATCAATCTGTCAAACTTTTGCTTGTGAAACTCACTGGTTGCTGTCACAGGACGTTCAACTGTTTGTCACGCAAGTCAAATGTTCCCACCTCAACATTTTAAAACTTATTCACCCAATGACAAAAGTACTCACATCAACACAATCACCATAATCAGCTTGCATTCTCTGATGAATCTCCTTTGGGGTGACACCTTCTGCTGTCAAGAATTCAATGACTGCATGTTGCTTCAGTCGCATTGACCGACCGTCTGCGCAGGGTTCCATACTTTGCACTTTAACAACACAACCGTTCAATGCTAAGGCTTCCCACCAAATGGAACTGTAGAGGAGAGTCTACTGAACAAGCCAGTACCTGCCGCATACCAGTACTGCCATCCGTTGAGGAGTTGTGAAGGTGAAGGCATTACTTTGCATTCAACCCTCGTATAATTATTGTACTGTCAACAGTACTACAGTATGTAGGTTTGGAGGAGTGAATCTGTAGACCTGTTACCAATCCTTCTAACCAAATTCCACTGCCACCATAATATTTGCATCCCATTCATTTTGTTATTTTCTTCTATGCCTCTTATAACTAGACACAGGCTTGGGATAAAACAAATATGTAAACTACATCAAATAATAAATACTATATTTTAATATTAAATTACAACTATTTTAAGTATTTCTGTTACTTAACAAAACTTAAAAGCATCTTTAAGAAAAGTCCTGACCCCTAACTTAAAACAGATAGTTTCTCTATCAAGATCCATTCTGATGAATTCATGGGTCTGGTACTATTCCATGGATAAGTCATTTTCCTACTGGGCATTGGGATCATGAAAAACTATGCCACTATATCAAAACCTTCCATTAAGTATTCTTGACAATTTTGAGTCAAAAATCATGTTTATTGCCAGTTACAGGAATGTCAGAAAATGTAAAAGCACATGAAAAGCAAACAACATGTTTATAGAAAATGACTCTTTTAGAGGAACTGACAGCCTCAAAGTTCATTTCAGGAAATATGGCTGCCTTTTATTTCTTATGTCAATGAACATTATGGTATTTACTATGTTCCATCAAAACATAGCAATGCATAGATGGATTTATGCATAGTCTTTTATCCTTTTTCATATGTAGATTGTAATGTGTACAAGGCTATTGTTTTTTTTTTTACTTTTTAACAATATTAATGTTACTCTTTTTGATTATTTTAATGCACTACTGCCCCAGCCTTATTTTCCATCTTCATAGCTATGATTAAACACCTTGTTGATGGGAAGCTTCCCTAGTGTGGAAATCACATTATTGGGCAGATGGCAAGCTCTTTAACCTCAGCAGGCTGAAAGCCAAAAGTAATCCCACAACAACTTCTGTTATACAACTCCAATATACTGAGGATAATGTAGGCTATGCTCATTCAGAGGATGACGTACAAGTCACTTTCAACACCTTTGCAGAAGCATAGGAAAATCATGGCCTCTCACTGAACTTCAAGAAAACCAATGTGCTCTACCACCAGGCACCAACCAATCCCTTTGCAATGCCAGAAATATTTTAACACTAGAAAATGTTGACAATTCCCACTACCTAGGCAGCCACCTCTCCACAAAAGTCAACAATGATGCCGAAATACAACACTCTTTGAGTACAGTATCCTTTAAATGAAGCAAAGTGTTTGAGGATTGGGGCATTTGTAAGTACCAAGATGTTTGTTTATAAAGTTATTATCCTTCCAACTCTATTGCATGTTTTTCAAACATGGACCAACTACAAATTTCACTCTCAACTTCTGGAACAATTCCATTAGTGTTGCCTTTGAAAATCCTTCAAGACAGACAGACGAACATTGGTCTTCTGGAAAAAGCAAAGACCACCAGCATTGAAGCAATGAGTCTCTGCCATCAACTTTGCTGGTCTAGACTCATTATTTGAATACCTAATCATCATCTCCCAAAGCAGTTACTTTACTCTCAGCTCAATAACAGAAAACAAAATAACGGTGAACAGAAAAGGAAATTTAAAGGTTGGCTTAAAGCTAACCTTAAAAAAAGTGGAATAAACATCGAGAACTGTGAAGTCCTGGCACTTGAGCATTCTAAATCAGAGGTCAGTTGTTGCCAACAGTGCTGTGAAATTTGAAGAGGCATGAAAAGAGGTCAAAAGGGAGAAACATGCCAAGAAGAAGGCACATCAAGCAAACTCTTGTCAGGACCATGTTTCATCTGGAAATGTATGTCTTCATTGTGATATACTATGCAGATCCAGAATAGGTCTCTACAGTACTTGCACCACTAAGACTCTACCCTTGGAACAAAATTATACTTGGTCACGAGTGATAGCCTATGATGATGATAACAATTACGACTGTTGTTATCATATTAAAAAACTATGGTAAAAGAAGAAAAATGATATAAGCAATGGATTGGTTTGCCCTAGGATTTGTGTATGAAAGCATTTTAGAGTTTAATATTTGATTGCATGATAATGAATTCTTAGACAGTTACTATCACATCCTCCCTTCAGACACATACATTGCATATTTATTATTTGCAGTCAAAAGAGAGAGAATGGGATAGCCAGATATTTCATTCTGTAATCATAGCAGGCAGACTTACATTAGACAGGGAGGGATTAGAGATAAAACAAAAACCTGTGAGGTTCATATTTATGAGTGTTGACCAGTGGGGAAAGTTCTATCAAAATGACTCAGATACAGCCTGTTTCTAGTAATTTTCATAATTAAGTTTTCAAGATCCTAAGTGAAACTAGACAAAAATGGCTGCTCTTTGGAGTGACTATTATATGTGTTTGTTTATCCATAGTTCTCAAAACATGTGAAAACAACGTGGAATATGTTCCAATTTGGAGAATATGCTGTTTTAATGGATCAATAAAAATAAACCTGCTTTGCTAATACATTTCAATGTTGTGATAGGTACTTAAGTAGGAAAAAAAATGTTAAATGCCTTCTCCATGAAAACCTAAAACAATTGCTTCATATTATTGGGCACCAGTCGAAGCATTCCATTTCCTTTGGTCACAACATTCATATAAACCCTACTACTGTTGAGCAAATCTATTGGTATTAAGGTTGACAGGCTCTGTAACAATTCCATGACTATGAATTTCTATTGACAAGACAGGTGAATCAAAGAACTGAGAATTTTAGATGAGTTTTCTGTAAATCGAGACTGTAATGAAATCCTCTCTCAAACTGAGCACCATCCTAAATTTGTGGCACATTGTGTCTCTTTTTCTATGTCAGTGTGAAACTCTTTTAATGCATTACCTCTGTGAAACATTTTTGAACTTAAATTTTATTACCCTTTTCCAATATATTGCATTTGTTCATATATATTTCATCTGGCTGTTTTATCATGAGTTTCGGGATTTTTGCATTTAGCTCTCATATCTTTTCAAACACAAACAAAAATAAAATGTGGCAGAATAAACACTGATTAAAATATTTGGGGATATCATTACTATGAGGAATTTGAATAGCTGCAGTGATTTGCTAACAGCTGCAGTGGTTAAAAAAGCATCTCTTGTTTTTAAAATGGAACAACTTGTTTTCTGCTACAGCAGAACAATTACATCAGTGGATTTTCTTCCCCTTTCCATCCAGCTACAATTCAATGAATACCATTACAATTTGTTAATACAAAGCTAATAGAAAGCATTTAAAGGAAGAAAATATGATATATAGGAAATTGAAAAGCTAAAAGCTGGCCTTAGCTGCGTGCATAGGAGATCAAATTGCTTTCTAAAAGGTAATTCCAAGGGACTGAAAAGCTCCAAGATGCCCCCTCACTGTTACTGGAAGGAGTAACATTGACAATTTCACCAACTCTTCTTCCTGTGTGTCCCCCTTAAGGAGACATTTATTTATTTATTTCACATTTCCCTAAAAGCTGTTCTGGAGTGTAGGAATACCCCCCGGAATGTGCAGGAAGTGGCACAGTATGGCATCACCATAGGAAAACAAAATCAATGAACAGCACCTCTTCATTTTCCTCTAGCAGGAGCGGAACTCAGTTCCTTCTAAAATGGAAGGGCTATCTGGATCTACCATTTCAGATAACAGATACTCAACCTGTCACAGTTCTTTGCTACTGAGCCATCAGCATTATATTCATGTCACTCAGGCCTGCCACACGTTTCTACTAAATGTCCTACTTAGCTGCTAAATGATTAAGATATATCTTGGGTGAGATGCTCAGAGTACCATCATGTACCATTCCAATTCAGTTTGATGAGTGAAATAACACAGGGTTTTAGAACTTTTTGTTTTTTATTCTATAACGGTATTGTATTTTTAAATTTTCTGTTCCATAATATCCCAGACAGAAAAAGAGATACACTTAACTCAGTGCTGCTGCTGCAACAGCAGCAGTATGAAATGCTATAATGCTTGGCAAGGTGGAAGGCAATAGGAAAAGAGGAATAATGCATTCCAGATGGATATACTTACTCAAGGAAGCAAGACCTGACCTGAGAATAGGAGGACTTGGTGGTCTTTCATTCATGTGGTTAGCATAAATCAAAAGTGAAGGCAGTTAAAAAGAACCAGAAGCAGCATCTACTAACATGTGCTTTTCTTTCCTCTTTGCAAGTCAGAAGCATGACAAGAATGTGACACCAACTTTCATAATCAAAACACAATAACAAAACTATCCTTCCTGATTATTTCTCCTCTGCACAGGTGATTGAAAAGTATATCTGATAAGGGGCAGTTCAATTCAGAACATTGAATTGAGAGACTATCACCCTGTCTGTTCTGCAGAGCTTCTTGGATGTTTTCCACTTGTGACCCCCTTTCACCCAAGATGTATATAGATATATAAAATAGGTATAAAAATAAAACATAAATCAGTATGTGCAAGGCTTCCTAAACAGGATGATTTTCCTTTTTGGAGTACAGTTGAAGCATTTTCTGTAGAGTCTCTTGTAAATGCTGCATGTCACTTCTAACAGATTTGTGTTAGGCATTCAGAAACCTTTTTATTGTTGCAAGATTTTCCTGACCCCAATATTAAACTAAATGGACCTCTTTTGGGATTGGAACCCACAGTTCAAGAAGCCCTGATTTATACCACCAATGTTACTCTCATTTAGATTAAAGGCATAAAAGGGACACTGAAGTTTCCATTCACTTTTTCTAGGCTAGGGAGGGTTATAAAGGGAAGGAGTGGAAAAATTGAATGAGTCTATTTCAGAGCTCTTATCGTACCTATCCATTTCTGACTTTTGAATGATACACAGAAGTTCCTAATGCAGACAGACAAGTTCTCAACATCTCTGGGATTTGTTGCCCAAGTATTTTTCAAAGCTCTGGCTTTATTAGGCAACATTATATATGTTATAAAAGTACAGTAGAGTCTCACTTATCCAACATAAACGGGCCGGCAGAATGTTGGATTCGTGAATATGTTGGATAATAAGGAGGCATTAAGGAAAAGCCTATTAAACATCAAATTAGGTTATGATTTTACAAATTAAGCACCAAAACATCATGTTATACAACAAATTTGACAGAAAAAGTAGTTCAATACGCAGTAATGCTATGTAGTAATTACTGTATTTACAAATTTAGCACCAAAATATCATGATGTATTGAAAACATTGACTACAAAAATGCGTTGGATTATCCAGAACGTTGGATAATCGAGACTCTACTGTAGTATTTATTTTGGAATTTGACTTACCATGTATGGAAATAATAATCAACAAACTGTTGTTTTGGCATTTGATATATTATCAGATTCAGAATTATGTCAATGAACTTTATAAAAGTATCATAATACCACATTGATGAATCTAGAACTTGAAACATTTAGTTTGAAATATTAATGCATTGAGGTTAAATATTATAAATTGTGAGATTAATATGATAGTTGAAAGAGTGTAATCTCTTGATTGGCTCCGTAAAATTATACAGTGGCATCCTGTTCAGTCTTTATGAAATCGTAAACTGGACTTTGAGTTCAACTGGCTTGAGATTCAGGGTTTATGAACCTGAATGACTGAACATGACCTTCAAAATCTACCTTTTCATCTTAACAGGACTCTGGTGGAAGTGTTTCCAAGACACCACAGATCAGAGTGTTGGGAAATTATGTCTCCAGCACTCTCCTGGTCACAGAGCACCTTAGAACAAGCAGATTTGGCAGGAACTTGAAGAGTTTCTCCAGCAGTCGATTCTTGATGTGATCTGCAACTGGGGGATTGCTGCAAACATCATTTCCCAGTAACCTGATCTCCAGTGACCTGAAAAAGCTTTGGTCAGACTACTGTCAGTCTGAAAAGGTAAAACTTTGGTGAGTTGCATCATCAGATAGAACTACATTGAAAAGACATGTCATCATAGTTATATTGACAATGCAAGATCTTGGCCTTGACTTTCAGAACAGAAGATGGATTTTAAAAGAATCACATAGAATGTCACTACTGTTTACCTGTAGTGGCACATTTTGTTGCTAGTCCTTCAAAGGTGCTCTCTTTGTTGTTTTAACATCATATTCTTCAAGCCTAGATTTTTTTTGTTTATTTCCAGAGATGGATTAGAAAGTCTATAATACAATAATAGTGACCTTGGGATGGTGGGAATTGAGCACATCTGTAAATTGCCAAGGTGTGAAAAGCCGTCTAAAATCATAGAATCTCATTTTCCAATCTCTTCAATTAAATTTTGTCAATGATCTGCATTTCTCTGTTAGAGATTAATAGGTAGTGATGTATTTCAGTTGGAGGATACTATTTTACTGCAAGACCATTAATATGCAAACAGTTCAGAGTATAGTCAGTGTATTGAGGGTGGAGAATCAAAAATGCCTTGAAAGCCTCTGAGCACAGACAGAACATTTTTCTACACAACCGATTTACTCCGTTCTTTTTCCTACCTAATTCTTAAACAAGGTACATTTGCAAAGTCAAGTTATAGAGCCTATTTTAAAAAGCCTTCCTCAACACATTTTCAGGGATATATTCAAGGACTAGCTGGAGGAGTGTGGGGTAAAAAAGGATGCCTGCAATAGATGTGGGTGAAACGTCAGGAGAGAATGCTTCTGGAGCATGGCCAGGCAGCCCGGGAAACTCACAGCAGCACAGTGAGTCTGGCCATGAAAGGCTTTGACAACACATTTTCAGGGATATATTTGAGGACTGGATTGAGGAGCGTGGGAAAAAAAAGTTTGCAAAAGTTTGGATCTAATTTACATATGTTTTAATTGTTATAATGTATTTTAATGATGTATTTTTATAGTTTTAATTGATTATATGTACTGTTTTTTGCTTTATTATTATGTTATTGGCATTAAATGTTGCCAACTGTTGTAATATTTAAAGCTATTTTAAACGCACCAGTTCTGCAGTTTGGAACTCTCCACCATTCCCAGGCGGCAAATCTGTATCATCTAATTTCAAGAGATGGTGATATATTTCAGAGCTGTTTGATATTTTAAACATGTACAACTGGTTTCACCTTATAATGTTAATAAATTTTTTTCTATTTGAAACTCTTAAAAAAAAAGTTATAGAGCCTATGCTTTTGCATGCAAAGGCTAGTAAATCCCAAATTTAACAAATTCTCTCCCACCACCCCTTTTATTATTCAAGATTGAGGTGAGAGGGAACATATTTCACTAGCTATAACCTTTTTGTTCAAAGTTTAGCAAACTTCTAAATGTGTGACCCTTTCAAGGACATAAATGGTAAAAAAAAACAGACATGGAAGGATATCAGAAAGGACTTAGACAAGTGGAAACACTTGAAATTATCTCTTTTGGGTAGAATATCCACTATTAAAATGAATGTATTGCCAAAAATGCTATATTTATTTCAATCCCTACCAATTATTAGAAATGTAAAAAATTTTAACAATTGGAACAAAGACCTATCTAAATATATATGGCAGGGCAAGAAACCTAGAATAAAACGGCTACATTTAATAGATGAAAAGAAAACGGCGGCTTGGGCTTACCTGATTTAAGATTATACTATGAAGCCTCAGGCCTCATTTGGATAAAAGATTGGGCAACACTAAAAGACTGGAAAACACTGACCCTGGAAGGCTTTGATTTAAGAAGAGGCTGGCATGCCTACATTTGGTATAATAAGATAAAGATAGAAAGAAATTTTTCAAATCATTTCGTAAGAGCCGGTCTCATTAAAATATGGGACCGATACAAGTTAAGATTTTACAGGTATACCCCGATGTGGATTTCCTCCCTGGAAGCTTTCCAAAGAAGAGAACTTGGCTGGCAATTATGGCCCACTTATGAAGACTTACTAACAAAACAAAAAGGTCAGATAGAACTAAAAGAGGAACAAGAGATTAAAACTAACTTTCCTAATTGCTCATGGTTTCAACACAGACAAATAAGAGAAGCATTCAGAAAAGATAAAGAAATAGGCTTTGCAGAGAAAACAGATTTCTGCGATAAGATTATGAGGACAGAAAAAAGCTAATTTCTAAAATATATAGACAATTACTAGAGTGGGCGACTGAAAAGGAACAAATAAAAGATTGTATGATTAAATGGGCCCAGAATATTGGCCACCAAATTGAACTCAAACAGTGGGAAAAGACCTGGAACCAAAGACTTAAATATACCTATTCATATGACATGAAAGAAAACTGGTTTAAAATGCAGTATAGATGGTATATTACACCTTATAAAATTTCAAAATATTTCAAAAATGTCTCCAACAAATGTTGGAAATGCGGCCAACTGACGGGCACCTTTTTCCACACTTGGTGGTCTTGCCCAAATGCACAACAATATTGGAAAGAAATAAATGAAGTCATCCAGAAAATACTCAAACTGAAAATTCGGAGAGAACCGGAATATTTCTTACTAGGGATGCTAGACGTAGAAAAAGACAAAAATAAGGAGATTCTATTCAATTTCCTGGCTACTGCAGCTAGAATAGTTTATGCCAGGAACTGGAGACAAAAAGAAATACCAAAAAAAAAGAAGATTGGTTATACAAAGTGCTAGAGATTATGAATATGGACCGTCTTACATATTGGTTAACGCCCAACCACGGCTTACCCAAGAGAGAAACTAACTGGGACCTTGTAAAAGATTATCTGAAACAGATGAAGATAGACCTCATTTGTTGAAAGGATCAATCTCAAGTAATAGAAGAAGACAGTGGGGAAGCAGAACTGAAACAAGAATATATGGACCAGATTTAAATTATAGGACCATCAAAGTAAGAAGGAAGTCAACAAACCTTTTTTTTAAATCTTTTTTTCTTTTTTCTTTTTATTTTCTTTTTTTCCTTTTAGAATTCACTATTGTTAGATAGAATCTTCATTTTAAATATATACTTGTATATATCTTTTTTCTTATTTTTTCCCTTTTTTCTCTTTTTTTTAGTCTCTCTTTTATTTTGTATTCCTACTTTCTATACAACCAAAATGTTCTCACTCTTTCGTTGTAACCTTATTTTATTCTATAAGATTAAAAGCCCAATAAACAAATTTTAAAAAAGGACATAAATGGAATGCTACAAGGTAATGGAGGAAAAGAGGGGAAGAGAAGGCAAGAACAGAGCAAAAGGGGAATAGAAGATGCAAATGAAAACATTTTATTTCTTTGTGAGCAATGATTAAAGGTGTTCATTGCAACCTACCCCAAAATAATATTTTAAAAATCAGTAACAATTAGGAGAGTTTTGAAAAGATTCATAACTCCTATCACTAATGACATCAGAAAATCTCCAGACTTCCATAGACATGAACAGGCTGTCTTTAGGGAGAAGAGATTTCAAGGCTAAAGGGGCTGACATTCTGCAAGGGCCCTAGATGCCTGACCTCCTCTTGCTGTCCATTCTTGGCAAGTTATTACAATTTTCTTACTTCCTTATGAGCCAGTCAGCACACAACCATATGATATATTGCCGCCCACCATAATCCTTCTGATGAGTTCTTGTTTTACTGAGAGAAGAATCCACCTAACTTCCTAATTAATCCATTAAGAGTCAATATTAATTCAAATCACTGTTACTTAAATCATCAAATCTATGTAATCCATCCACATTAGGGAGAGAATAACATAAAAAATAATAAATTAATAAAGACATTTTCAATGCTCTGATTAAAACTAAGTGCTTCTGATAAAAAGGTAACAGAATATTGAAAGCTATTCATCAAAGATAGGTAGTACTACTGCTGCCCAAATACTGTGAACTTCAAATCTGCATATAGAAATTGTTACTGAAAAAGATAAAGCACAAATGAACCCATATATGAATCCACTTAGATTAATGAATTATATACATACAATTCAGAACAGAAGTTTCAAAAAGAAAAGAAATAATAACATAGTACTGAAGGTAAAAGGTAGGAAAATAAAAAAATGCCACTCAGTATAATTTCTATTAATGAAATATTATAAAGTAATTACTATGTATTTCCTTGTCCTATTAAAGTAATCTTCTATTTGGAAATGCTGTTTTTTTAAAAAAAAGATCTATTTTGTTGGTAACTTGCTAAATTAAAATTAAATTTAAGAAATCAACCAAACAAATAAAAAAAACCAAACCTCAGTTTCAGGGAGATGCTTGTTACTGATAAGCATTTCTTTCTAGACATAGATTTATGAGGCTATTTGTGGACTTCTGCATAATAGAATCTGCACTGCAATTTTGCTAATGTAATGTACTGGCGGTTTGGAAACATGTCCATATTATTCATATTTTCTACTTTATTGACTATATTACAAGAGTTGCCTAACCTTGCAATCTCTATCTCATTTGCATCTCTGAGGAAAAAAATAAATTAGATAAGAAAAATACGAGTGTTGACACAAAATTATATTGCTCCTTTCATATTTGCTTTGGTGACTAATGGCTAGAACCATTAAACTATTCATCTTGTAAGAGTTGTCTTAGGAAATCCAATTCTGGCAGAAGGAACAGGAATTATACTTTTCAGATTTTTAAGAAGCTTTAGTTTTCAGTACTCTGGGACTGATAACAGATGATACATTGGTATTAATGCTTGCTTGCCGATAGTACATTCACTATTGTGTTGTTATTTTAATCATATGAAATGTTTGGAACTATTATTAGCACTAACTCATTTAAAGCAATTTTGCTAACTCTGATTATGGTATTGATGATGATTGTACTTCTGTAATCAACCTTGTTGTGAAATTTTAGGAAAAATACGATTGTTAATTAATCTGTTGTGAACCACCCTGATTCAATTGTTGAGAGAATAATACTATATTTATAAACCCGATTTTTAAAAATCATAGAATCATAGAATCATAGAATAGTAGAGTTGGAAGAGACCTCATGGGCCATCCAGTCCAACCCCCTGCCAAGAAGCAGGAAATCGCATTCAAAGCACCCCCGACAGATGGCCATCCAGCCTCTGCTTAAAAGCCTCCAAGGAAGGAGCCTCCACCACAGCCCGGGGGAGAGAGTTCCACTGTCGAACAGCCCTCACAGTGAGGAAGTTCTTCCTGATGTTCAGGTGGAATCTCCTTTCCTGTAGTTTGAAGCCATTGTTCCGTGTCCTAGTCTGCAGGGCAGCAGAAAACAAGCTTGCTCCCTCCTCCCTATGACTTCCCTTCACGTATTTGTACATGGCTATCATGTCTCCTCTCAGCCTTCTCTTCTGCATGCTAAACATGCCCAGCTCTTTAAGCCGCTCCTTATAGGGCTTGTTCTCCAGACCCTTAATCATTTTAGTCGCCCTCCTCTGGACGCTTTCCAGCTTGTCAACATCTCCCTTCAACTGTGGTGCCCAAAATTGGACACAGTATTCCAGTTGTGGTCTGACCAAGGCAGAATAGAGGGGGAGCAGGACTTCCCTGGATCTAGACGCTATTCCCCTATTGATGCAGGCCAGAATCCCGTTGGCTTTTTTAGCTGCTGCATCACATTGTTGGCTCATGTTTAACTTGTTGTCCACGAGGACTCCAAGGTCTTTTTCGCACACACTGCTGTCAAGCCAGGCGTCCCCCATTCTGTATCTTTGATTTCCATTTTTTCTGCCGAAATGAAGTATCTTGCATTTGTCCCTGTTGAACTTCATTTTGTTAGTTTCGGCCCATCTCTCTAGTCTGTCAAGATCATTTTGAATTCTGCTCCTGTCTTCTGGAGTGTTAGCTATCCCTCCCAGTTTTGTGTCGTCTGCAAACTTGATGATCGTGCCTTCTAACCCTTCGTCTAAGTCGTTAATAAAGATGTTGAACAGAACCGGGCCCAGGACGGAGCCCTGCGGCACTCCACTTGTCACTTCTTTCCATGATGAAGATGACGCATTGGTGAGCACCCTTTGGGTTCGTTCGCTTAGCCAATTGCAGATCCACCTAACCGTAGTTTTGTCTAGCCCACATTTTACTAGTTTATTTTCCAGAAGGTCATGGGGGACTTTGTCGAAGGCCTTACTGAAATCCAGGTAGGCTACATCCACAGCATTCCCTGTATCGACCCAACTCGTAACTCTATCGAAAAAAGAGATCAGATTAGTCTGGCATGACTTGTTTTTGGTAAATCCGTGTTGACTATTAGCAATGACCGCATTTGTTTCTAAGTGTTCGCAGACCACTTCCTTGATGATCTTTTCCAGAATCTTGCCTGGTATCGATGTGAGGCTGACTGGACGGTAATTGTTTGGGTCGTTCTTTTTTCCCTTCTTGAAGATAGGGACCACATTCGCCCTCCTCCAATCTGCTGGGACTTCTCCCGTTCTCCAAGAACTCTCGAAGATAATTGCTAGTGGTTCTGAAATAACTTCCGCTAATTCCTTCAATACTCTTGGATGTAGCTGATCTGGCCCTGGGGACTTGAATTCGTTTAGAGAGGCCAGGTGTTCCTGGACAACTTGTTTCCCTATTTGGGGTTGGAGTTCCCCCAATCCTTCGCCCATTCCATGTTGCTGAGGTTGAAGATGGCAGGTATACTTACTGTTTAGGGTACTAGACAAGGCGGAAAAGACATAGGACTTCATCCCACGAGATAAGTAAAGCGTTTGGGATCATTTTTCTTTTAAGCTTTGCAAGGCCCCATTTTGAAATGATTTCCAAATGGATGATTTCCCTACCCCATTACATGGTTTTTGTCTTTCCGCTTTCTTTTCTAATTATCACATGGGAAACGTATTTCCCCTCCCACTGTCTATTCCCCCATTTCCTTTGGATATTACAATTTCTCTTTATAAGTACAGATAGCTCTCAATTCAAAGGGTAAGTCTATTTATTTTTTTGTTTAAAAAGAGATATAAATTACAGTTCCTTCCTCTTTGGTTCCAAAACAGTAATGGTGAAAGAAAGGAATCAATACTGCCCATCTTGGCTCCTCCCTCCATGATGATGGCAATATGTTTACAAGCAGGCAAGGGGGAATTCCCATCACATGGTAAATTAGGCATTTTTACATGTCTCTACATGGGGAATTGAAAAAAGAAGTTGATTGCCAATCGACTTAGGAAATGTAGGAAAAAAACTTACTTTAGAAATAGTGCAATACTAGAACCCACAATATAAGTTTGTGTCATGTGATGGGCTCTGTCAGTAGCTGTTTCTTAAATGTGTAGGAATATTGATTTTATTACATAAGAAGAAGTCCTTGCGAAACAAAACTGCCACCAGCCTTTCTGAACAATTAAGCCAAAGAAAGCAATACCTAGACCTTACAGGCCATCTTTGAGACTTTTGACCACAAGGCACCAAAGTCTGCACCCTCTGATTCCATGAGTCCCAAGCTGAACAAAACACAATACAGTGTTCCCCTGCTACTTCGCAGTGCGCTGTTTCTCAGGAAATTTATTTATTTATTTCCACAATTGCTGCTGCTTTTTCTCCTCAGGGCTGCCCCCTTGCTTCGGCCCTGCCATGTGGCTCTGGCTGCCTCTGCCAGGGAAGAAGGAACACCACTCCGCTCCATGAGTGAGCAAGGGAGTGAGGGAGGGCGCCAGCGGTGGCAGAAATTGCCTGGACCATGCTGGGAAACGTGGAGGACTCAGAAGAGGGGACGGAGTCCTACATGAGTCCCGCCCCCTCTTTTGAGCCCTCCACATTTCCCGGCATGGTCGGCTGGAGCGGCGGCAGAAGAGTAGTCTGGCCGCCTCTTCCAGGTTCTGCCGCTGCTGCCGCCTACCCTCCCTCGCTCACTTACAGAGTGGTGTTCCTTCTTCCCTGGCAGAGGCAGCCAGAGCCACATGGAAGGGCCGAAGCAAGGGGGAAGCCCTGAGGAGGAGAAGCAGCAGCAATGGAGGAAATAAAATAATGTATAAATATTAAAATTAAAATAGCGTCCCTACTTCACGGATTTCCACTTATCGTGGGTGGTCCTGGAACATAACTCCCATGATAAGTGAGGGAACACTGTATTCAGTAACACCACAAATACATGAAACTTACATAGGAAATAGGGAAGTACAATGGAGTTTACAAACTGTGCACCATTCAAGAATACAAATAATAAGCAGAAACGAGAAATCAAAAGATCTGAGATCTCATACATAACGTATACATAAGCATAAGCCTGCCAACAAAGCAAATCTTGAGACTACAGCATCAGCCCAGACAAGTATGAAGCAACAAAGAAGCTAGTTGCAGTTTTAGTTGGTTACACTGTAGGGGCTCAACTAATGAGGCAGGTCCAGATATGCAAGCATCTTAAAATCCAAACGCCTTGCTTCTAAAAATAGATGAAATTATTTTCTCACTAATGAGCAAGGCATTTGAACATTCTTCAACCATTCACAAATGAGGTAACATTGGTGCTTAAGGCATTATGTTATTCTAAGACCACATGTAAAGAGGCTGGCACAAAACAGAAACTAGAGAAGACACATAATAGATTTTCATTCTTACTGCACATGGTTAATGTTATGGTATCATAGTGGTTATTTAAAGATTGAAGAAACCATTTATTGTTGAAAGTGTCTTGAGGAACAAGGTCAGTATTTTGCCAGTTCACAGTATACAATCAAATATATATTTTTCCTGTGAATACTTGCAACTACAGTTGGCTTTCTGCATCTATAGGGTCTGCATTCATGGATTCAAGCAACCATGGCTCAAAAATATTAGGAAAAGAAAAAAAAAACCTCCAGCATTTGTTTGCGTTGTTCACCAATGTATGTTAAGGATGCTATTTTACTACACTATTCAACATAATGGGACTTGAGCATACATGGATTCTAGTATCCATTGGTGGGGGGGCACAAGTGGAAAACCCCAGCGGATACTGAGAGCCTACTGTATACATAATTTGACAAATTGAATCTGTTGAAAATGTTTACTATGACATGAATTAATTGAGACCAATTTACATGTTCATGCTGTCAGATAAGTGCTCATTAGGCCAATATTGCATGGCAAATTATTTTACAGGTAGAAATTGCCAGGGGGGCAAAATGTTCCTTTATTGTTATATAAGAAAGCAGTCATACATACAATACATACAATACATACAAGTCAAACTCATCCGTCTTTTTTTTTTTAACACTAATATCTAAATAAGCTAACTTCTTATCTGGTAAAGATTGTGTCAAGTTGTGTTCTGAAATTAACATCTTGTTTAGAAGAGATTTTAATATTAATAATGTTTTCTGAAAATCAGTGTCTCGCTGATTTTTCTTCATGTCACCCCTTATTCCTATGGAATTGAATCCAAAAAACCATTCCTTATCTCCTTACGAAGAGCCAGTGTTCTTTGAAAATCACAGGAGGTGTCTGACTAATTTCCCATGTGGCCTTTTTTCCATCTCTCTCTACAAGCCACACTAAACTGCAGGATACCAAATTCTCTAAGAATTTTCAATATCCTTTCTGATATCCCTGGCAAGTAAAGGCACTTCCAGGTAGTCAAAACCCATGCCAAAATGGATTAAAGTAACCTGCTTTGGCACAGTTTCTAGTCCCAATCTCCTCCCACATCCCTGGGGTTTTCCTCCTAGGCTGGCTACTGAAGCTACCAGGACGCCTCCGATTTAAGCACTAAAACTTATTCAAAATGGATCCTGGTCACCATAGAGCCTCTCCTCATGTCCTTGTGACATGAGAAAATGATGCCTAAGAAAATCCTTCCACCCCCTCAACCCCCAAATCTCTTCAGGCATGATTATCTTGTGCCACGAGAATGTGAGGAGAAGCTCTGTGGCAACCAGAGATCATTTTCAGTAAATTTTAGGAGGTAAATTGGGTGCTAGGGAGTCATCCTGATCATCTGTGCTTTTCAAAGCTCGAAGAAGCAAGATGGCTGTGGAGACTCACCCGAGTCCCCATAAACCCAGCATCTTATTACACTCAGATCTTCTATAAGGACCTCGATCTAATTGGATATTTAATCAATACAAAATAAACCAGGAAAATGTGTTGTCGAAGGCTTTCATGGCCAGAATCACAGGGTTGTTGTGTGTTTTCCGGGCTGTATGGCCATGTTCCAGAAGCATTCTCTCCTGACATTTCACCCACATCTATGGCAGGCATCCTCAGAGGTTGTGAGGTATAAGAAAGGAAGGTTTATATATCTGTGGAAGGTCCAGGGTGAGGGAAAGAACTATTGTCTGCTGGAAACCAGCGTAAATGTTGTAATTAATCACCTTGATTAGAATTAAATGGTCTTGCAAGCTTCATGTCCTGGCCTGGTGGAATCCTTTGTTCAGAGTCTGGTAGTGTAGACTCATATAATCCAGTTCAAAGCAGATAATCTGGACTCAGAAACTGGATTATATGTGTGTAGACCCAGCATATATCTCAATGAAACTATGCACTGTTGCTATAACGAATATTAACCTACACAGACCTATGTAATTTTATTGACATTGGTTCCACTATTCATAGTGTTAAAAACATAGTTTGATATGAATTTGAAATGGGACCTAGTTTGATAAAGGATACACATTAAAGACATTTGTAGTTCTACAAAGCAAACTGACATTATAGCTTAGTTTCACAACAATCAAGACACATTTTAAAAATATATTAATATTAAAGACCATAGACTTTCATTTAGCTGTCTACTGAATACAAATGCCAACATACATTATTTCACAAATTTTTGTTTTGTTTTGGAACCATAGTTCCTTCTTTGGAAGAACTATGACTAATTCTCAGTACAGCTGAACTCTGTAGTAAATGGAAATATTTGCATTCCAAACCAGATAATTACAAACTCTGGCAGCATCACTAATTATAGCAAAATGGCAGTTTTCAACCAGATTTTCAAGATATATCATTCTCCTTTAAAATAATTGTAATGATTCTGCATAAACAATAATAAGAAAATTTTTAAAAGATATCAAAAGTAAGAAAAACTGGATTTCTTGAAGGATGAGAAATCAAGGCAATTTTTATGTTTAACACAAAACCATTGCTGAGGAACACAGGAAGAAGAGTTTTATGTACCTTGGATAGCTTCCTCCCTGTTTTTGTGATACAAAACATTAATATTGCAAATGAATCTATCTCATCAATTAAGATTCAACTCTGAAAATGGAAGAGTAATGTTACATTGTCTCCCCTAGGTGCATTCCCTTCTAAAATACCTATTTTTCAAGATGAAATACAGTAAAAATGGCAAATGGTGCCATTTTTCATTGATGTTCCTAAATGAATCTTTTTAGAAGACGGGACAATTTTTAAAGTATTATTGCCTTTAATGAATGCCAATCTTAGCTACATTTCCAGACATATGTAGTCCTGACTACTTTCTTGAGTCGTGTGATTATTAGGACCCAAATATATCATTCATGGAATAAGTCTCTGAATGTAGCCCTTTTCATATATGTTTTATACCTGCTGCTTACAATTCTCATAAATCATATATCCCTTCTATTTGTATCAATAAGCATTTTTATGAAGATCTGCATAGTTAATGGTTTAATATTTCAACCTTCTTTTGACTGTAAACAATGA
Organism: Anolis carolinensis; assembly: GCF_035594765.1. Lineage (NCBI taxonomy): Eukaryota > Metazoa > Chordata > Lepidosauria > Squamata > Anolidae > Anolis > Anolis carolinensis. The sequence continues at coordinate 128,372,558 of NC_085845.1, read as the reverse complement.
GTTACCAAATAAAATATCCTGGCACAAATGCCATATACCAGTTAAAATATCTTACAATTTGAGAAAATACAAAATATTTTGAAGTATTACTCATAACACTTCATAGTGTTTCATTTACACTGGGCAATTTAATTTAGTGTAAATTTATCCTGGGCCTATTGCATTGGTCTTGCACCTAGTCACCTAGTCATCTGTGTCACTGTCATCACTCCAAGCCATCCACAGATCTTTGCCTTAGCCCCCAAGCACTGAAGTCACATCTGCTGATGTCAGAACATAGTGCCCACTTAACCAGCAAGAAGAGGTTGATTCTTGCTGTTCTCATAGGTGCCCTGTTCTGGCATCAGTTGACATGACGGCGATAGACAGGTACTCAGATGATGCTCCATGGCTAGTGGAGTGGCAAAGATATGGAGATTGTGACCTTTACACGGATTAGAAAAGGTGATGGTGGTGGTGACTTTCTGGAAAGGGGATTAGTCTAAAACAGACTTGATCCAGCTGTCCAGACTGCCTAAAATCCCAAGGGTACTCTGGAGTTCCAGCAAAGTCCAGAATATCTCTGACTTGGTCCAATGCAGAGCAAAATCATATTAAAGCCAAAACAAACAAACAAAAAACCTGAGATACTCACTGTAAGTTGTTTTTTGTTGTGAATATTGCCAGAGGTACATTTGTGGTGAGTATGGGATTTTTTTTGGTAAATGAGTGGGAATCATGAGGTCCTTCAAAAGCTGCTTCCAGCAGCCTAAGCCAGCAGAGCAAACGAGGTGGTTTCAGGCTGTTGCAATCTAACCAGGATAGTCTTATTTATTTTATGGAAAGATGGTAAGTCATTATGTATGTGAATCCTATCGGATAGGTGTTATGGTTGAGCCTTATGGCTCCGATACTGGGAGACGTGGTCGTAAGACTCCTCGGGAGTCAGACTCTCTTGAGGAGCGAGAAAGGAAACGGCTGCGGGACTTATTTGCAGAACCAACTGACGAAGACTCCTTTGAGGGTTTTACCGAGGGAATGGAGGAAGAGATGGTTAGCTCAGAGGAGGATGATATGGAATGGACTCGTGTGAGGGAGGATTTGGGTGCCACCGGCAATGATAGTATGGGAGGCGACTGGGGGGTTGCAGGATTAGACCCGTGGACGAGCTGGAGGGATGGGATGGGATCCACAGCTGGGGATGCTGTGGGGCGTAGTCAAAGGTGTTTTAGCTCTGATGAGGAGGATGATGATGAGGCACCTGGAATTAGGGTAACAGCTGACAGCGATGAGGAGTTGTAAACTGGCATAAAATGGGGTCTAGAATCCAGGGCTAATGGCGTTGGGCAAGGTAATCTGGACGAACGCTTGGGCTCTTGTTGGGAATTTCCTGAAGACGGGTGTGATTCGTTTGCTGAATACCTTGGACCTCCGTCGTCTTTTTGACGGACATTAATTGCCTACTCTGGATTGACGCTGGACTGACTGACTGACTTCGACCTTGGACTATCCCTTCTGTGATTATCGGTGGAACTGGTGAACTAAAGACATCTGTACCTGGCCTTCGACCTTGGACCGGATTGGGACCCCGCTGACTGCTTCTGCCCTGATTGATGTGTTTGGACCCGGAGTTCGCTTGCTGCACGGAGGAGTAACAACTTAGTTAATCAACCACAGCTGTTGAGTAGCAGAGAGTAATCTGCTGCCAGTTATTTATGTTTCATTGAATCTTAGTTTACCAGTTTTGTTTGTTTTAAGAGCCAGGCTGAAGTAAGCATTTTTGGTTTAACCTGGATTAAACTCCCGTTTAATCCGGTTTATCTTTTGAACTGTTTTTTAGTGTCTTTTCATTTTGAAGGCGAGTTTTTGCCTAGCCCTTTGTCTTTTACGGGCATTTTTGGTTCTGTATCTTTAATAAACTGTGTTGAATCTTATCTGGTGGCGTTCTGTCTGTGACAGATTGCCCAACGCCAGAAAAAATTTTTTTCTAGTTAGGTAATTACGTCAAGAAGACGATGGAGGAGCTTAAGGCTCGTTTTGACCAGCTGCAGGCTGCATTTTACGCTGCACAAGCAGCACAGCCAGCTAAAGGACATGTAATGACTCCCGAACGTTTTGACGGGTCTCGAAACAAACTGCCTACTTTTTTGGCGCAAATTGAACTTTATTTTTCCCAGATTAGTGCACAAGCTTTCCCTACGGACACCAGTAAGGTGGCATTTATTTTGAGTTTACTGACCGGTCCTGCAGGACAATGGGCCACTAATTTGATTTTGGGTAATGACCCAGTCAAGGACAATTTAAATGATTTCAAAAAATTATTATCTGACACTTTTGGGAATCCCCTCCGTATGGAAAATGCTAGCTGGGCTCTTTATCGGCTAAAACAGGGCAAGGGGTCTGTTTTGGACTATTTAAACAAGTTTAATTCTTATCGGCATCAATTAGACTGGGGGGAGAATGCGTTTATGCTTCTGTTTATTGCTGGCTTGAATGACTACCTCCAGGATGAATTGGCACGTTTAGAGCCGGCAGAAAGCTGGGACGCTTTAGTAGCTAAGGTGTTGCGTTTGGACGCCCGGTTCGAATCTCGCAAACAGTCTAGGGCAATGTACGCGCCATCTGTATCTGCGCCTAGGACACCTGTGACGAAAGGGGAGGAACCTATGGAGCTCGGAGTGTTTAGAAAACTGTCTATGGCAGAAAAAGACCGTAGGAGACAATTGGGATTGTGTTTGTATTGCGGGAATGCTGGGCATTTTGCTAGGAATTGTAATGTTAAGCCTTCTCAGCTTTCAGGAAAAGGCCAGCCCTAGTGCGACGTGAGTCCAACGCATTAGGGCTTCTAAAGCAGTCACTTGAGGGGAAGAAACATGTCTTTGTACCCATTTCTTTATCTGTTGGGGGAAAAGAACTTGCTTCTACTCTGGCACTGCTGGACTCAGGGGCTACGGTCTCATATGTGGATGTTGGGTATGCAAGGAAGCATGGGCTTCCTACCGTACGTAAAGCATGCGATATATGGGTGGAAGGAGCGGATGGGAAACTACTGGAGTCTGGGGTGGTTAATCGTGAGACCTCAGAAATAACGTGGGAGGTACAAGGAGTAACTGGAAAGTTTGTTTGGGACATTACACAGTTACCAAGATACAATGTAATCCTGGGAATGGATTGGTTAACTTTAGTAAATCCTCAAGTGGATTGGGTGAAGCGTACTATAGCTTTTAAGAGGCAGGAATGTTTTGCTCTTAATCATTCTCAGCTTGACATGGAGGGAGTGCCTGCTGAATATAGAGAATTTCAAGACGTGTTTTGTAAGAAGGAAGCGGATAAATTGCCGCCTCATAGACCATACGATTGTGCCATTAGACTAGTAGAAGGCGCTAAGTTGCCAGCAGGAAGGTTGTACGCGTTAACGGTACCAGAAAGACAAGCCTTGAGGGAATTTCTTGATGAGAACTTGGCTAAAGGGTTTATTCGCCCATCTAGTTCTCCAACTGCTGCACCTGTGTTTTTTGTAGCTAAAAAGACAGGAGAACTCAGATTAGTATGTGACTACCGGATTCTTAACAAGCACACCATTCGTGATAGATATCCGCTAACTTTGATTTCGGAATTACTGTCAAGAGTGCAAGGGGCTAAGATTTTTACCAAACTTGACCTACGGGGGGCGTATAACTTGATTAGAATATGGGAAGGTGACGAATGGAAGACAGCATTTAACACGTGTTTCGGATGCCACGAGTTCCGTGTAATGCCTTTCGGACTTTGTAATGCACCTGCTGTCTTCCAAAGATTCATAAACGATGTGTTTAGAGATTTAATTGACCAATTTGTAGTAGTTTATTTGGACGATATATTAATTTTCTCTAAGGATGAAAGAGAACACCAGCAGCATGTTAAGCAGGTATTACACCGTCTACGGGGTAATGGGCTTTTTGCTAAGGCTTCCAAATGTGTTTTTCACATGCCTGAAGTTGAGTTCCTGGGACATGTAGTTTCGGGAAAGGAACTAAAAATGGATCCACATAAAGTTGACGCAGTCAACTCATGGCAAGAACTCAAATCCAAAAAAGATGTACAGCGATTCTTGGGATTTGCTAACTATTACCGAGAGTTTATCCCAAACTTTGCCAAACTCACTGTACCTTTAACGCAACTTTTGCGTAAGAAACAACCGTTTGTGTGAGGACGGGAGGCTCACGATGCATTTCTACAACTGAAGTCTAGTTTCCAGGCTGACAATATACTAATCCATCCAGACATTGATAGACCGTTCATAGTAGAAGCAGACGCTTCTAGCTATGCGCTGGGGGCTGTATTATCTCAGAGGGATTCATCAGGGACTTTGCGTCCCTGTGGATTTTATTCTAGACAACTAACACCTTTTGAACAAAATTATACCATTTGGGAAAAAGAATTGCTGGCTATCAAGGTGGCTTTTGAGGTGTGGCGGCACTGGTTAGAGGGCGCACGTCATCAAATTGTGGTCAGATCTGATCACAAGAATTTAGAACATTTACAAACTGCCAAGAAATTGAATCAACGTGTCACGACCCAGGCTGCAGGGCACCAATAACCAAACACAGAGGCCAGAATCTATCTAATATCTTTATTAAGGAAATATATAAAGTTAATAAAAGCAAGTGTAGGGAATAGTTCAGAAGTAGACCTTTCAGGAAAGGTCAAAATTAGTCCAAAGAAACAATGTCCAATATGAAATATTAAGGTCCAAAGTTGTAATCCAATAACCGAAACACCCACTTTGCCAGGCAAAGTGAGGGGAGATGACAAGGTTCTTAGTCCAAGGAACTTGATGTAAAGCTAGGAAGTAAACTTGATTCTTGGAACACAAGGCTTGATACAAAGCAACAAGGTACGAGGAACAGGGACAAGATCCGTGGTAAATACTTGGCAAGGTCCTGAAAAGCAAGGCAAGGTTCGTGAAGCAAGACAAGGCTGGAAACGTGAACGAAGGCTTGGAAACGGGAACGAAGGCTTGGAAACAGGAACGAAGGCTTGGAAACGGGAGTAGCGCTGTCCACACACAACCTACTCCAGTTGCTGACGAATTGACTCCGCAAGATTCCTTCGGGGCAAGGAACCTAAATAGGGTCTCGTTTTCCCACCAAAGAACACTTCTCTGGGGAACCAGAACCGAAAGTCAATCTCTGTGTCCAGATGCATGACTCCCTAGAATTTCTCATGGAAGCAGTCTTAATCAGCTGAATGCCTGGCTGCGATTCTCAGGCTTCTGCGATTAGCCTGTTGAACTCCTTTTTGTTGTTGATAATAACTACGGCGAGAAAATGGGGGAGATTCTGACTCAGGGCTTGTTTGGCAGATTTCTGGAAGACAAACCTCTTGCAGGTGCAAGGGCTCCAATTCAGGCTGGGAAAGTTCCAATTCTGGCTGAAATGGTGGAAAACCCAAGTTTTCCTCTTCATCTGTCACAACAGCGTTAGGAACGGGACTACATGGCCCATGAGTCATCACACAACGTCAGATTCGATGGGCTTTGTTTTTCTCTAGGTTTAATTTTAAAGTTCAGTTTGTGGAAGGGAAGGTAAACTTACGGGCAGATGCGCTATCTCGTAAGCCTGAGTTCAAAACCTGCGAGCAGACAGTGTGCCAGACCATTTTGCCTACTGCCTCTTTATGTGTGGTGGAAAACGAGGCTGGGTTACATGCTCAAATCTTAGAGGCTCAGAAAGAGGATAATTGGACTCAAGAGCAACTCATACTACTGTCGGTAGGGAATCGAACTATGCTGCCTCATTTACAAGACCAGGAGGGGGTATTGGTACGCAATGGACAGGTTTATGTACCGGCAGGTGCACTTAGGTTGGAAGTTATTAGGGCACATCATGATGAACCAATGGCTGGGCATTTTGGCAGGTTTAAGACCGTACAACTCATTACCAGAAACTATTGGTGGCCAAAAATGCGACAGGACATTCTCCGATTTTGCGATAGCTGCGCAGTTTGTCAACAAAGTAAGACGCCGGTCGGGCACCCTAGGGGTTTATTATCTTCCTTGCCTGTTCCTGATAGACCGTGGCAGATTATTTCCATGGATTTCATTTCTGATTTGCCTAGGTCTGGGGGTTATACATGTATTTGGGTGGTGGTGGATCTGTTTTCTAAAATGGCTCATTTTATACCATGTTCAACAATTCCAGCGGCTCCTACATTGGCTTTACTATTTACCAAACATATTTTCCGTTTGCATGGGGCTCCTGAGGTTATTATTTCCAACAGAGCTCCTCAATTTGCGTCTCGTTTTTGGAGGCATTTCCATGAGTGTTTGGGAACCAAATTGAATGTCTCCTCTGCTTTTCATCCACAAACGGATGGTCAATCTGAGAGAGTCAATGGGTTGTTGGAGCAATATTTACGTTGTTTCTGTCTGGAACAACCAAGTGCTTGGGTAAAATGGCTGTCGGTGGCTGAATTTGCCTATAATAACGCTGTACATACGTCTAGTCAACACACCCCATTTGAATTAACTTACGGTTTCCATCCGCGGGGAGGGGTGGCACCGTCAACCAATGTGGTTTCTTCTGACCCGGTGTACCGTTCCTCTGAAATGGCTGCCTTACATGATGTTGCTCGTCGGTTGCTATTAGAAGCTAAGGCAGCGCAGAAAACTCAAGCCGACCGCCATAGACAAGCCGGGGAAGAGTTGGAGGAAGGGGATCTGGTCTGGTTATCCTCTAAATATATTAAACATGCTGGGGGAAAGTTTGCGCCATGGTATTTGGGACCTTTTCCTATTATCAAAAAAATCTCTTCTGTGGCATTTAGACTGCGTTTGCCTTCTTCTTTCAAGATTCACCCTGTCTTTCATCGTTCTTTGTTGAAGTTAGATACTTCTGGGCGCCGTAACACTGTAGCTGAAGAAATCACTGCTGTATCTCCACCTTTGGAGGAGGAGGCCTTTGTGAGAGGGGATAGTGTTATGGTTGAGCCTTATGGCTCCGATACTGGGAGACGTGGTCGTAAGACTCCTCGGGAGTCAGACTCTCTTGAGGAGCGAGAAAGGAAACGGCTGCAGGACTTATTTGCAGAACCAACTGACAAAGACTCCTTTGAGGGTTTTACCGAGGGAATGGAGGAAGAGATGGTTAGCTCAGAGGAGGATGATATGGAATGGACTCGTGTGAGGGAGGATTTGGGTGCCACCGGCAATGATAGTATGGGAGGCGACTGGGGGGTTGCAGGATTAGACCCGTGGACGAGCTGGAGGGATGGGACGGGATCCACAGCTGGGGATGCTGTGGGGCGTAGTCAAAGGTGTTTTAGCTCTGATGAGGAGGATGATGATGAGGCACCTGGAATTAGGGTAACAGCTGACAGCGATGAGGAGTTGTAAACTGGCATAAAATGGGGTCTAGAATCCAGGGCTAATGGCGTTGGGCAAGGTAATCTGGATGAACGCTTGGGCTCTTGTTGGGAATTTCCTGAAGACGGGTGTGATTCGTTTGCTGAATACCTTGGACCTCCGTCGTCTTTTTGACGGACATTAATTGCCTACTCTGGATTGACGCTGGACTGACTGACTGACTTCGACCTTGGACTATCCCTTCTGTGATTATCGGTGGAACTGGTGAACTAAAGACTTCTGTACCTGGCCTTCGACCTTGGACCGGATTGGGACCCCGCTGACTGCTTCTGCCCTGATTGATGTGTTTGGACCCGGAGTTCGCTTGCTGCACGGAGGAGTAACAACTTAGTTAATCAACCACAGCTGTTGAGTAGCAGAGAGTAATCTCCTGCCAGTTATTTATGTTTCATTGAATCTTAGTTTACCAGTTTTGTTTGTTTTAAGAGCCAGGCTGAAGTAAGCATTTTTGGTTTAACCCGGATTAAACTCCCGTTTAATCCGGTTTATCTTTTGAACTGTTTTTTAGTGTCTTTTCATTTTGAAGGCGAGTTTTTGCCTAGCCCTTTGTCTTTTACGGGCATTTTTGGTTCTGTATCTTTAATAAACTGTGTTGAATCTTATCTGGTGGCGTTCTGTCTGTGACAATAGGCATGTTATAATTCTCCAAATGCTGCTGGACTGGAACACCTTGTATTTCTCATGCCTGACTATGCTTGAGATATCTGCTGAAATAGATGGACAGTAGCATGATTCTCCGAACAATTACAAAACAACTGGATGTAGCCCATAGAAAACAAATCCAAGCCTGGCCTAACTCACACAAAATGTTCCTGCATTATATGGTGTAATCAGATTAAAAACGGACAGAGTGCCTTATATAAAGAATTCATTGAGATGGCAGGATAGCTATCAGGCACATGGTTGTTGCATGCTGTACTGCAATGTACTTGGATTAGATTATTTCCAACGTCCTTTCCACCTCTGTGATGCTGTGATTTTGTAAATACGTACATTCATCAATGCACATCCAGGAAATGGAAAATCAAGAAGTATTCTTCATATGAGGAAAAGCTATTACAACTCAACTATTACAGAGCTTTTGCATCCCTTCAATGACAATACAGTTAAACCACTCTAAGGTTATTACTATATATATACAGTAGAGTCTCACTTATCCAAGCCTAACTTATCCAAGCCTCTGGATTATCCAAGCCATTTTTGTAGTCAATGTTTTCAATATATCGTGATATTTTGGTGCTAAATTCATAAATACAGTAATTAAAACATAACATTACTGTGTATTGAACTACTTTTTCTGTCAAATTTGTTGTATAACATGATGTTTTGGTGCTTAATTTGTAAAATCATAACCTAATTTGATGTTTAATAGGCTTTTCCTTAATCCCTCCTTATTATCCAAGATATTCGCTTATCCAAGCTTCTGCCGGCCCGTTTAGCTTGGATAAGTGAGACTCTACTGTATTTGCATTTCAGATTTTTATTTTATTTTGAAATACTTGTATTTGCATATACATATAGACTACATCTGCAGTTATGTCTCAGCCCACTCTCACAATTTAAGCACATGCTTCAGATGCAGAAAGTACATGAAAGAAACATGTTACATATAATTTAACGGTAAACTTTTGTTCTGTTGTTTTTATCCTACTTCTTTTTTTGCCTTTTAAAAATGTAAATATATTGTTAGTTTTTTATATATCCTTCTTTCATATACAGAAGAATTCTGCTGTTTCCATATTATCTACTTCATTGTGTAAAATAATATAATACATTAACATTTTAAACATAAAATCTCCATGTTGGAATTTTTGTTTCTTCCAGGAAATATTTGAAGGGCTCTCAGTCTTTCTTGAATACTGAAGGTTTTTTTTTTATCTGAAGACATCTTGTCCAAATGTCCACTTTTGCTATTTCGGCTACATTTACTATTCATTCCTGGTGTTTCTTCTAGTTTCCATATCTATGCATTCACAATTCTTGCTGCATTTGTCATCAGAATGAAAAATCTGTCATATGCCTCGCACTTCCTTGGGTCCAAGCAGTTGATGGAGGGAGTTGTTTTCTCCCTCCGTCAGGTGATTGGACCCAGGGAGAGAAGCACGAGGCATGTCGCTGCTTAGCGGCATGCCTCGCGCTTCCCTCCCTGGGTCCAAGCTCCTGACAGAGGGAGAAAACAACTCCCTCCGTCAGCCGCTTGGACCCAGGGAAGCGCGAGGCATGCTACTGCTTAGCGACATGCCTCACGCTTCCCTCCCTGGGTCCAAGCGCCAGGCTAAGGGAGTTTTCTCCCTTCACCCGGCGCTTGGACCCAGGGAGGGAAGCGCAAGGTGTGCCGCTAAACAGCGACATACCTCGCACTTCTCTAAAGGCCCAAGCGCCAAGTGGAGGGAGAAAACTCCCTCCGCTCGGTGCTTGGCCCAGTGAAGCAGTCCACGATCGCTGCTGCTGCAGCAGCGATCGCGGCCCACTTCCTCCTACCTCTACCTTTCCTCTCACAAGAAGGAGCTCCTTCTCGCGAGAGAAGAGGGAGAGGGAAGCGCCCCACCTCTTCCTCCTCTTGGGCGAAGGAGCTTCTTCTCGAGAGAGGCAGAGGCTGGAGGAAGCGGCCCGCGATCGCTGCTGCAGCAGCAACGATCATGGCCTGCTTCCCTGGGCTGAACCCTCGCCCCTTGGGAAGCAGCCCACGAGTGCTGCTAGGCAGCAGTGCTTGTAGGCTCCTTCCAAGAGGTGAGGGCTCCTTTGGGAGGGGGAGGAGAGCCCAGCGGCCCCTCGGATAATCCAGAGCCTCAGTTCACCGGGGCTCGGATTACTGAGATTTTACTGTAATTGCTCACTATTTTCTCTTTTTAAGGCTTTTATTATTAATTCCTCAAATTGCGTTATTTGTTTTCCAGTTTTATATCAGGCCCGCCAGTTTTCATTCCATTTTTATAATTGAATCCAATGAATCCAAGAAATATTTATTCCTCTCAATTTTTCTCTCATTTTTACCTTTTCCATTTTTTGTTCTATCCAATTTCCTACCCTTTTTAGTTCCCATTTTTCTAATTATTTATCTAGTATTCCTTTTAGTTCCTTTGGGAAATGTTTTTCCATTATTATTGGTGTTAAAACTGAATTCTTATTAATTAATTATCCTTTATATTTGCTCCATATTTCCATTATATTTCTAAATTATATATTTCCAATTTGTTTTATCTCTTTCTTTGAGATTTCCTTAAAGAATATGTTATAATTTCTCCACTCAACTGTCTTATTCCCTGATTCCATTCATTCCAAATCTTCTCCACACATCATTTTCTCTACTACATATTGCAATTGGTTTGCCTCATAATATTTTTTTATATTCGGACGGCCCAGTCCTCCTTCTTTTTGGGGTTTGTACCAAAGTTGTTTGTTTAATCTGTTCTTTTTACCATTAATGCAATATTTGTTTATCATTTGTTGCCATTTATTTATTTTCTTTTCTGAAATCATTAATGGTATCATTCTAAACAAGAAATTTATTTTGGGTAAGACTTTCATTTTCACTAAGGCTATTCTACGAAACCATGATAATCGTAGATTGTTATAATCCTTTAACTTCTCTTCCATGTCTTTTCTTAATTCTTCTAGGTTTTTCCTTTCTATGGATTTTAGATCTTTGGTTATTGTTATTCCATGGTATTTTGTATTTTCTTTTACGCATATTCTCATATCTTTTATATCCATTTGCTTTTTAAACTCCTCTTCCTCTTGCTTGGTATAATTAAATAACATTGCTTCTGATTTATTCCAATTTATCTTCAATCTGGTTGCCCATTCAAATTCTGTTAAATGTTTCTTAATTATTTCCATTTTCTTTATTATCTCCTTAATTGTTATCAATGTGTTGTCCACAAATAAGCTCCCCTCCTAACTTTGTTCCTTTGCCTTCTAATTCCTTGTCTTTTCTTATTACATTAGCCAGTAATTCCATTACCATTGCAAATAGTATAGTCAAAATAGGGCATCCTTGCCTTGTGCCTCATGTTATTTTTATCTCTCCTGTGATTCCATAATTTATTATTATCTTTTTATAATTATCTGAATACATTCTGGCTCATTTTATTTTTGAACCTATTTCCTAATCCAAATTTGTTCATTATTATTTGAATAGTTGGCCATTCCACACTATCGAAGGCTCTAAATATATTTCAGTGGATTTTCCTTTTGAGGATGATTGAACCCTCTTATCTTTATCCATATTTGCTTCTAGATCATGGATTATTATTCTCATAAAATCCTGGCCTTACATTTCTAACATAATCCAATGCTTCTGTTCTTTATCAGTGATCATATCCCCTTCAGTAGGTTATGATCACATATATCATATGTTGTATTGTTTAAGTTTCTCCATTAGGGAATAATATTGTTTTCTTTCTGTACAACTGATGGTGGGACATCTCTGATTAGTGTTGATAGTGTTGATTAATGTTACCATGAGGTCCTCCAGTGGTACAGGATGTTTATATGATTTTGATATATTTGATCTCTTATTTTTTCTCTTGTAAAGGTAATAGTTATGTCCCTTGGCAGCTTGTATTTTGACGCATAGGTTGATTTCACCCTAAACTCCTGATCAACGTCCTTTTCTACTTCTTCATCCATTTTCCCTCTTGTATATACCATTAATTCCATTATTAGTTGCTTAATCTGTCATCTCCGGGATGCCAATGACCTGAAGGGAAAAGTCTTTTTGTTTTCTTTCAAAGTTCTGGAGTAGAATTTTTGCATTTAGTAGTTCTTCTTTTAACTCTTTTTGTTTTCCTTCCATTTTTTTTCCTGATCCTCTTGTCTGTCTTTTAATTCTGAAATGGATGAGGAATTTTTTTAAAGTCTCTCCATCACTTCTCTTTGGCCAATTTCCATCCTTTTGTCCAGCCTTCTTATTTTTATTCATTTCCATCATTTCCTTTGTTAGAATTTTCAGTTCATCCAGTATTGTTTGATTTGTGTTTTGAATCTTGTCCTCATTCTCTTGGGGCTTGATCCGCTTTGAGTGTGTCATCATCTTTGACATGCCCTTATAATTCTATTCAGGACTGTAATAGTTCCTGTTTATTTTCGCATTACTAATATATGGTCTGTAATCTTCTTTTCTTGTCATCGAGCCAAAAGATACTTATTCCTAGCCAAATGCAAAACAATACATACCCAAATGCAAAGCTATACATTTTTGCTCATACAATACGTTTTTTCTCATACCTTCTGACAACAGTGATTGTTTCTCAGAAAAAAACCCCTACAATTACAGCTAACCCTTTTCTTCCTTTCACCACCATTTTTCTCTGAAGAACTTTCATTGACGTTGAATCTGGCAGATTGTTCTTAATGCTCTAGCACTATAAGTCCAAAAACTTGTGAACTATAATAGGGCATTGCATCTGAGCAGGCACAGAATACCATTTCTTATCACATGATAATCCAAATTGAATCCCATATATAGAAACTTGAAAAAATGACAAAGCCTTAGACTATATATGCTTGTTCTTTTTCCATGTTTCTGTTTTTCATCAAGCATAAACAGTTTCTTCCTACATTAACTAGTAACTAATTAATAATTAATTGCCCATTTTGAGTCTTCACACAAATCACTCAAGAGGGCAGCTTAAAAGACTGATGAACAGCTGCAAGTCTAGCTGTTGGCTAGGAGCTTTTTGCTCAGGGCCAATTTATATTCACAAATGAAAGCTGGCAAGAGGCTATTTTCAAACCTAGTATTAATGCATCATTGCATAAGAAGCTTTGACTTGAGAATACATTTTTTACGATTACTGGAATAGTATTATACAAAGTAGCAGCATTGTTTTCCCTCTAAAGTTTGGTTGAATCTGAAATATGAATGTGTATATATGACTAGTAAGAGGCTCAAGTAAAGACCTCTAGCCATCTTACAAAGCACCATTCTTGTTTGAAACACTTCAACAGGATGCTTATGGACTTCCTTCTGGAATAGTTGATCATTTGAGTCTTTTCTTTTTCGCCCATTCAGTACCCCATTGTAATGAAATATAGTATACATCTACATTGTGGAATTAATGCAGTTTAACTCCACATTAACAGCCATAATTCAATGTTATGGAATTATGGGAATTATTTATTTATTTATTTATTTATACCACTTTTCTCCCCCAGGGGGACCCAGAGCAGTCTTCTGGTTTGGTGAGGGACCACCAGCACTCTGGCAGATAAGGCTCAAGTCTTTGTAATACTACAACTTCCCACAATTCTATAGCTTTGAGTCAGGTCAGTTAAAGTGGTGTCAAACTGCATTAATAAAATTTCAAGTAAATGCACAAATAATCAGTGGGTGCTATACATCACAATATGTTACTGTCTTGTGCATCAAGCTCAGTATTGCTTGCTGTAACTGGCAGAAGCTTAGTGAGCTATCTGACATCTCAGCTGATTCTGTCAACTAGAATAGAACAATAGAAACTGCATGCAAATTATATATATATATATATATATTTAAAAAAAACCCTGAAGGTCATTACATTAACGACCAGTGGAGATCTGTGATTCCACTGTGTAGGCTTAAACCTAAGATTGCTGTCTACATAAAAAAATGGCATGTTGTCCTCACATACCAAATAAGCAGATCAATAGTTATTTGCGTTTTCAGACTGAGGTCCATTCCCGACTGAAGTAAGCATCTTCTGTTTTGGTCTAATACAGAGTACTTTATTCATAATTTCTTCAAGAGAATTATGATATACTCCTTTACAATGAGTTGATATCAGGGAAAATTCAATGAATGTGATTTGTGACACATGTGAAGCTACTTACAGTGCTCCATAGCTAGGTAGTCAAATCCATATGTTTTATATAACTGAACCCAGAAATAAATTGTGTGTGTGTGTTGCAAGAACAAGAGAAATTTATATGAATAGTAGCAGGGGGAACTATTTCACTCTGATGCCTGTCTGTAGAAACAAACTATAGTATAGTAAAGCTCAGGGTAAGGAACAAATTACCCTTCCAACCCAGCCAGCATGTCATTTATATTAATGGCTGGAAATGCTAAGTTGCTCTGTGTGAGAATAAACTCTATTAACAAAGGCATGTCCCTTGGTGAAGCTAGATTCTTAGTAAATTTTACTAGCAAAGCACTGAGCTCTATGTCAGAGTAATTACACCCTTTATCTAGTGTGAGCTCTCTTTTAGCTTCTTCATACTCTTTAATTTCCCACTTCAGCCAATTTAGCAGTAAAAATCACAGAAGTTTAAAAGGTTAGCTGCTGGGGAACTGGAGCATGAATGTTCTGTTAAGTTCCATGCATCAAAACTGCATCATGTTGGAGAATGGATTAATTAAGTAACAATTAAGCAGTGATGGATCATTGACAATACACACACACATACACATTTTGGTACTAAAATTAATATCCCCTATAACACCAACAGAATGGTGCCTCGTCACATTTACACACTGCCAACTTATATTCTTGAAATATTGAAAAGAAGCAGTTGTTGATAGGAAACTGATACAACTTTGCATATTATTAAAATGAAATTGCCCCTTCTCTTACGCACAAGTATGAGAGACACATTGCCAAAGCAGTCATTTCAGGATGAGTTTAGAGTTAAATACAGCA
The DNA here is from genome assembly GCF_035594765.1 of Anolis carolinensis. NCBI lineage: Eukaryota > Metazoa > Chordata > Lepidosauria > Squamata > Anolidae > Anolis > Anolis carolinensis. The sequence continues at coordinate 128,357,552 of NC_085845.1, read as the reverse complement.
GCAAAACAGTGTAGGGTCCAACGTTTATTACCACCCTCTTGTTGGTCTTCAAATCCACCTGAAAATATCTCTAGTCCTTCTCAAGTTTTTCTTTTTTTAGTGGAAGATTATGAGACTACCCTTCTTCATGAATATGTATCATGGACATAGCACACACTCATGATGGTAGAGATGGGAAGCAGTTTCAATTTGGTTTATTGAAAGTTCAGTTGCTACTGCATAATAGTCACACACACCTTTTTGGAGTCCTGATTTGTGGATTTAACAATTCCCTACATAATAGTCTCACCCCTGCCCTGCACTTGCCCTTTGGAGCAACTCTTGTAGCTCTGGGAGACAGGAGTGTGGGTAGAAGAAGGAACAAAATCTAGGAGGCTTTCCTCAGTTGCCGACAGCTGATCAAGGCTTCCTAGCTCTCCTTGCAAGTGCACACGCCAATACACCTGCTGAGGCATATGGGCATGCACACCTCAGCTACAAGGTAGTTTCACTACATAGTAGCCGTGGCCCTTCCCCCCAAAGGGTGTGTGTGTGTGACTATTATGTGGTGAAAAATGTTATGTCCTCTCTACACATATACTAGGCCCCCAGTATGACTGTATGGTATTCTTGGGTCAGAATATCTTCATTTCTATTGGATTTGCTATTATCTGTAGTTCTGCATATCCATGCAAGCTCTGGGAATGCGTCCTCTGTGGACAGGCGTGAGTACCATACTGTATTTATTGAACCAGTGAACAAACAGAACTTAAACATATATCAAGTGTAAAACATCTTAGCTTCTTCCTTTTTTAGTTGTCAGAGATGAAATTAGCTGTATAGTAGTATTCTGAACAGCCAGATATTATGCAGTTCAGTTTCACCTTTGGCAACTGAAGAAGGCAGATGCTGAATTGTTTTACCCTTGATGCACATTTTAAATTCTGTTTGTTAATCGCCTTAATAAACATATAGCTTTTGGGATTAATTGTATCCTTCTTGGATCCAGGACAAACTTGCGGAAAGTGCTGTTCATTTGATTTTTAATCACCCAGCCACTCACCCTTATTTAAAATGTCTCCATGTATCTCTATGAGGCATTGGGGGATTTTACCATGTTTTGGTAAATATGGGTGCTTTAGACCCAGGGGAGGATTCTTTCTGAGGTAGAAACATGGTTATAAAAAAAATCAGCCTGCCCTGCAGCAATTGGAAACATCTCTTCCTCAAAGATGGAAGATGATTAGGATTTTGATCATCGATTAAAAAAACTGTATAGTTTCTAGATGTTTCCAAAATATTTGGGAAAGGTATTTGGGTTCTGGGGCAACCACACCTTCCCCACACCTGCTCTGTTGTTTCTGTTCATGCACAAACTACATTTTCTTCAGCATTCTATGAAAATTTCTTCTCCTAGCTTGTCATTCTAAGACTGGTATATAAGACTATAAGCTCAAGGACAGGGTTGGGGTTATTTTTATTGTTGTCATGAAAGTAGTTCTGAAACAAAATTTAGCTGAGAAACAGTAAAAAAAAAGTCATGAAAACATAGTTACAAGGATGCTGACAGTAGCAACAGGCAACAACAGCAATGCTTTTTTACATGTGCTACTAGTTTCTAACAATATCTAACTCCCATGTTTTTGAAAAAAAAAAACCAGCATGAAATGGTTTGATCCTGATTTTCAGAAAATGCTGCAGCAGAGTCTCCCTCTAGAAGTATGAAGAGAGATTCACCCTTTCCCTTCTCACTATTTCCAACAAAATTTCTATTAGTGATGGAGGAGGAGAATGATGCAAATCCAAACAATGTATATAACAGCACATTTAGTTTAAACCTCAGTACATGGTCATGTAATGCTTTAAAATTGTAGTGATACCTCCGAGGCCTCACATACCTGCGAAATACAAGGATCTTGTTTTACAGGTTGATTTTTCATCACGCAGTACAAACACTAAAAATTGGGGTTGGCAACAAAGTATGTACGGAATCAGAAGGGACAGGAATATAGAGGTTAGTAAATTAAAACCAAAATAATTATATCTCAAATAGATTTTCTATGTGGGAGGCAATTTGTCAATGAAACATACCCTGTTACAAGGATGCTAAATTTTTAAAACTACGTGGGATGTTTTACCATTTGAGTGACAATCAAGATTAGATGGGAAATGAGGTGTAAAGATAGCATGAGCATGATTTCAGGCATATTTTGATACCATAATGCTTATCAAACTGGTTTTTCTGATCTAAACTATTCAATGCAGTACATTCCTGTTTCCTTTTCACTCTCATCAGACATAGACAATTTACTTTTCACTTTTCTACCCAGGCAATGTTCAAAGCAGCTAAAGATCAAAATAAAAGTATCCATGGCATCTTAAAACAGAATCTTAAACATTCAATTAAACATGTTGTCAACAAAGATTTCATCTCAAAGCACAATGCCAAATGATACTAAGAAGCTTATACAAATGCCAGATAGAACTGGAGCACTAAAAGTCAAAACACTGATACACTGGGCATAGAAGCCTCTCTACAGAAACAGTTTTTCTTTCAGATGTCAATACTATGAAAATAACCCATTTCTGATAACAGATAACCTCACATCAAAAAATGCCAGCTCAAGCACTATATCATGGGTATATGAAAGAAAAGCTCCAGAGATTTAAAGATCAAAGGCACCTTGCATTTAACTGAAACCAGAATAAGAATCAGTGGCGCTCATGTAAAACATCAAGTCGACTTAGCCACCAGAGGGTTACACTGAGCAGAAGTCTTACAGCCACTTTCTGGACCATCTAATGTTTCTGAGCTGTTAACAAGATCAATCCAAGATAAATCCAAATTACAAAAAAAAAAAAAAATACAAAAAAGGACATGAATGAGAATGGATAGATATAAATGTTATCGAAAAGTATATGTATACAATTATATCAAATTATACACATATCTAAATGATATCAGTGCAGGCTAACATTAGTGCTAAGCACCTTTCCCTTCTTTCACATTTTTACTTTATGAAAAGTTTCAGAACACAAAGTGGACCAAGAACAAAAAAAGCTTACCGTAGTTGTCTTTATTCGCCCACCTGGTTGCGTACAGGTCCAGCCTGATCTATTGATTAGCAAATCACAGCCTTCTCCTTCTAAACATGGAAGCATTTCACACCATTGTTTTGTTTTAATAATGCGTGCTGTAGACGGGAAAAGAGAAGAAAGATCAGGATTCATTTCATGCATCCCAATTGCTGTATTTCCATGAATTGCACATCCCCAATCCCCCCCCCCCTCTTCTCTATGACCACCTTGACTACTGAAAATTGACTACTGAAATTTAGTTATATCATGCTGAATGTTTTGAAGTTGTTTCAACATATCCTGGTTAAAATTCTGTCAGAGTATTGTAGCGCAGCAGTAGTAGTATGAAAAGCAATGGAGCGCAGAATGAAGCGACACTTCGAGACGTCAGTAAAAGCAATATACAAAACTTTACTGAATGAAGCAGTAAACAGCACAAACAGACTCTTGCAGATGACAAACAAACACAGGACTGATCTGTTCTCCAACAGATCTCAAACTCGACTCGAACTCAAGATAGACTGAACTGATGCAATAGATATGCACATACTCTTGTGTCTGGATCCTCCCTAGTTCCAGCCACACACCAAGGTCATCATAGCTCATTAGTGATTAACTATTTACACACTATTACACACTCTGGATGATGCAATCTGACTGCAATACAAGCATGGCACAAATTACATTTAAACACTCTCATTACACAAATTTCACATTGACAATTTCACCACAGTTTTCATGACACAATAAACTGCACTTAACCTAAAATGGAGGGTTAAAGCTTCCAAACTCCTCCTGATATATAGTATATAGTGCAGCAACAAAATTAGGAGGAAAACATGAAATGTCTGATATGTTATGAGCAAACACAACCACTGTGAATATAACTGCATTGTGTTAGGAACACTGGGTGGGAGGGGGTACAGTATGATTGCTGCATCCATCCTACCAGTAATTGTGGTTACATTTATCAATGTCTGACAAAATATTGCCATTCTACGGTATTCTTGGGTTGGAGAACCTTTATTTGAATAGGGTTCATCTGTTATCCATTGTCTCGTGAATACACACAAAATCTGGGACCGTAACCCCCATGGACGTGGGGTCATATAAACAAAACATAAACAACTTTATTTATATTCCTATCTTCACCTAAGCAATGTACTTAGGCTGTAATCACAAAGAGAAGAAGCTCTAAAGACACAATCCTTTGCCATTTCCAAAGCCCTTTTATAGTAAACAGCAAGCTATCAAATGTAACACAAGTGAAAGCCCCTACATTAGATATTTTAATTTTACCACAGTATTTCATCATGCTGAAAGTAAATGCCTTAGCCTTAGAGTTGGTATGAATTTCTCTCCAAGCAGAAATGTGGAGGGCTGGGATGTCTATAGATTTTGCTTTTGTATTTGACTCCATAAAACTGGATGTTTAATTTAAGCCACATTTACTGTCACAAAATGATTTTTAAAAGAGGAAAGTTTTATTCGAGACTATGGAAAATATCAGATCATCCTAATTCTTGGTATTAAATTCTGTTTTTGATTCTTTCTATGCGGGTATTATATCTACTGTACACTATGGGGAATCAATGGAGATACAGTAATTTTCTAGGTTCTACTGATTTCTATCATCTCTCCTATTTTTATCTGAAGTTTTTAGCTGCTACTCACATAGTCAAAATCAAAGAAGTTCAGTATAGTTCAGGTGTTTTTTACAGTTCATTACCTTGTAGCTGTATAACATTTTTTTAAAAAAAAAACATTACATTGTAATTATTTTCCAAGTAATTTGTCCATTTAAGATATGGGTATCCCTTATCCTAAATTTGAAAGTACACCCAAAATCAACATTGTCCACATGGGTGGCTAAGACAATGAGCCCTCACTTACTGACAGTTCAATGTACATCAACCTTGTCTCATGCACTGTAGTGTTTTGTAAGCTTCTGATGGATGTCAATGTTGTTTTGACTTGTTTTAAATAAAATTTTATTTCTATGTTTATTCTATTATGATTTTATTGTATTGATATTCAAAAGTACTCTCCTGCAATTCCATTGCTTCAAATTACACATGCCTGAGTGGATTCTTGGTGGGCAGAAAAGCGATTTATAAATACTGTACATATAAAAGGATTAAACAGAGGATAAATTGTCATTCATTTGAAAAGAACAGCCATGGGTTCTAAAGGGAAAAAAGCCATGAAATATCAGTATCAACAAGTACAATTAGTCTTCTGGGAAGACCTCTTGTTGGCCTCATCTCAAATGTGACTGTCTTGCAAATAAAAGTGAGAAAAAACTGATAAGAGCTTAGGTTCTGTCTTTCTTTATGCTATGCTCATTAATTCATCACAATATCCAACAACACACATTAATCCACCTTGTTTTTGTTTGAGCGAAAACGACTATTTCAATGTCTACTCCAGTTTTAATTTATCAGTTTTAATGTTTGCTTTGCCAGCACATGCAGCAACATTTTTCTTTCTACATATACTGACAACTTGGAATTCAGTAACAATTTTGCTAGTAGATAGATCACAATGTGTTCTTTAATGATAGCATAGAAGATTATTTACACAAAACTATCATATATGTACTCTACAGCAGGGCTTCTTAAACTTTTTCCACTTGCTTCCTTTTCTGCCTGAGAAATGTTTACATGACTCTAGGTATATAGGTATATAACACAGGTAGAAAAAAAATCAAACATTTACTGATAGCAAAGTAACCTGAAGCTGAAGTATCTTCTGCAAAGTCCACTGTGAACACTGCAAACAAATTCATGTAAATGTCTAGAACAGCCACTAGGTTGTATTCAGAAAATGTTTACTATTGTCACACTTTACACTTTTTGTTAACCACTGTTGACTATAGCTCTGTGAAAGGTTAGAAATGTCCAAAAGAATTCTCATCCGGAGTATTTTTTGAAAACTCAATGACAAACAGAAAACCTTACTGTTATGTGGCTTCTCCCAATATAATATTATTACAGAAATTATTATTATTATTATTATTATTATTATTATTATTATTATTATTATTTAAAGATCGAACTGCAAAGGCTCTGGCACAAGCCAGTAAAGATGGTCCCAGTGGTAATCAGCACACTGGGTGCAGTGCCTAAAGACCTTGGCCAGCACTTGAAAACAATCGGCGCTTACAAAATTACCATCTGTCAGCTGCAAAAGGCCACCCTACTCGGATTTGAACGGATTTGAATTATTATTATAATAATAATAGAACTACTGGGATCACAAACCTGCAAAGGTAATGGAAAATGAACACGCAAAAATACTGTGGGACTTTTGAATCCAGACTGATAAAGTTTTGGAACACAACACACCAGACCTCACGGTTGTGGAAAAGAAAAGAAAAATGTTTGGATTATTGATTTCGCCATACCAGGTGACAGTCAAATGCATGAAAAACAACAGGAAAAACTCAGCTGTTATCAGGACCTCAAGATTGAACTGCAAAGGCTCTGGCATAAACCAGTACAGGTGGTCCCAGTGGAAATTGGTACACTGGGTGCTGTGCCAAAAGATCTCAGCAGGCATTTGGAAACAATAAACATTGACAAAATCATGATCTTTCAACTGCAAAAGGCCACCGTACTGGGATCAGCACGCATCATCCGAAAATACATCACACAGTCCTAAACACTTGGGAAGTGTTCGACTTGTGATTTTGTAATATGAAATCCAGCATATGTATCTCGTTTGCTGTGTCATACTATGTCTTTGTGTCAATAATAATAGTAATAATAGCGCTATCCAGATATTTATGTACCTCAACAAGCCAATATTAGTTCTGTATAACTACAACATTACATTCTAAACTATAACTGCATGTTCTTTTGAAGTGATTCAGATCATCTTTGATAAGTAAACCTTTCAAGTTATATCACCCTCCTGGTAGCAAAGGTTGGTGAACTTTTCTTGTTAGCATAAATGAAAAATGTCCATGTAGGATGCCACAGTCTGAAAATGCAAATATTCGGTTTTGTAGAAGTGCAAAATGTCAAGCAACACAAAATTATTTTACAAATGAAGTTTAAAACCAACCTGCAGTCTTTCGCCTGCTGGTAGTGCAGGATAATAAAGCAACTTTTATCTAAACTGTTCCTACCTTACCCACTTTTTTGGAACAGCAGGAACAAATAAAACCTGGTCATACCCACATCAATGCCGAGGATTCAACTCATCGGCTTCCTAATGAATTCAAATTTATGGGTGACAATGTGCAAAATTTAACTAGAATATGTAGTGAACTCTGAGAAGGCTCATGTCACAGAGAATGATTGAAAACAGGTCAAAGTTCTATTTCTTACAGTGTTCAAAATCACAGAATAAAGCTACTATTACTTTGCTTAGTGACTACTTGCCTTTTTCATTGGTTGAGAAAGGGGTAAAGTATTGAGAAGTTGCCTAGCAACCTTCTGACATTCTCAATGTGAACGAAATGGTGAAGGTATATAGATTATGGTACTCAGGGAAGAATGACATCACATTTCTTGCTTTCATAGCATAAAAACGATGGAGGCCAAACATATAGGTTTTGTTAGAATTCTTGTAAACTTCAAGGTTTTCCCAAAGAAATTCAAAATAACGTTCAAGTCAACATATTCCGAAAACTAAAAACTGTGCTTGCAACACACATGCAAGAGAACGCTAAAACATCTGATGCCCTGAAAATCGTCCTACTAATTAAAATACATTTCATAAGTGGAAGAGCATTTTACATATCATAGAACTGTAGAGCTGAAAGAGTTCACAAGGACCATCCAGTCCAACCCCATTCTGTCACGCAGGAACACCCAATCAAAGCAGTCCCAACAAATGGTCATCCCGCCTCTGCTTAAAAACCTCCAGGGAAGGAGACTCTACTAAACCTCCAGATAGAATATTCCACTCCTGAACTGCTCTTATTGTCATGATGTTATTTCTAATGTTTTAGGATAATATCTTTTTCCTGCAATTTGAATCCATTGCTCCATTGTGTCCTAACATCCATAGCAGTAGAAAACAAGCATGCCCCTTCCTGAACATGACATTCTTTCAAATATTTAAATATGGTCATCATGTCCCCTCTCAGCCTCCTTTTCGCCAAGCTAAACAGGCCCAGCTCCCTAAGCTCTCATCATAGGGTTTGGCTTCCAAGGCTTTGATCATTTTGGTCACCCTTGTCTGGACACGTTCTGGCTTGCCAATATTCTTCTTGAATTGTGCAGCTCAGAACTGGACACAGTATTCCAGATGAGGTCTGACCAAAGTAGAGTAGAGGGACACTATGAGTTCCCTCAATCTAGACACTATACTCTTATTGAGGCTGCCTAGAAACACATTGGCTTTTTAGATGCCACATCACATCATATCTGATTCTACAAATTAAAGAACCATACTTACTTGAAAAAACATCATATATTATCCCCCCACTTATTTTTGAAGAACTTCACATAATCCAAAACAGAGGGGTTTTTTGTACCGTTGTGATAGAAGTTCAGTAAGAGTACATCTACACTGAAGAATGAATGCAGTTAGACATCACGTTAAGTGCCATGGCTCAATCCTATGGAATCATGATACAACTCATGATTCCATAGCATTGATCCATGCCTGTTAAAGTAATGTCAAGTAGTGAGAAAAACTAGTGAGGGACAGTTTTGGAGAAAAAAAACACATAAAAGAAAGTGGCTGCATTTGTATAAAATGATACGCTTGTTTTCTAGAGCATCCTGGACTACTATGAAGTCCACATGTGCATTGGAACTTTGTTGTTCATAACTGCCAAACAAAATAGGACAGATTTGTTTAATTTGTTTTTTGAAATGGATATCCTGGCTTTGTAGTTTTTAATGGAGATGGAAATTGTAAGCTGAGAACAAATAACATTTTATGGGAATCACCAAGACATGTTTCTGGTGTACATGATAGCAATTAATAAAGTATTCCTGGTGTTTTCATCTACTGCAGTAATAGAGAGAAGGAAAGTGGTGGTGTACATGCTTCTTGCTTTACCTTGCAACTTGTTCTGAATGAGTCAAGATTGTCAAAAATCCTGCAGATGACAAGAATAATGGAAACATGGTGATCCTGAATGAGATGACTACCACATGCAATCATATACTGTACATGCTTACTTGGAAGTAAGTTCCAAGGAGTTCCATAGGGCTTGGTTCTAGGTAGGCACAGATAGGATTGTAGACTAAGAATAAAACACAGTAGAGAAGCGTTTGTCTAAAAACATAGCTAATGATTATATACGGAATATGAATTACAGGAGAAATGAAAATGTATGTGTGTTTTAAACGAATAATGAACAGTAGCTCGTCACTATTCTCTTTGAGATGGAAGAGAACCATTTTCATATTCCTACATACTGTATATACTCATGTATAAGTTTAGATGTTTTAATTTTAAAAAATCCACAAAACTGGCTTGACTCATACATAAGATAATGTAAATACAATACCTTAAATTTCATCAGTAGAGTGGGGAAAAGGTCTTTTATTGAATGCCTGGATGGGGAAATAGCACTGAGAGGTGGCACTGTCTTTCTCATCTCTGCAGAACAGCCTTTGACTCATCCATGGGTCATATCAAAATCCATAACATTGGCCGTAGAACTTACCCTCAACTTAAACATTAGGTCAACTTATAGTGAAATACATACAGAAGTCTGAATTTTGAATTTACACTGAAATATATATGGCAATCTGAATTTTCACTAGTAATAATTTACTGAGGTTTTTTAAAATCCACATGCACGTTTTTTAATGAAAAGGACATTAATAATGGCCCATAACTAGGGAACCACCTTCCATGGAACATGGAATCAATGTATGGACTTGTAGTTTTTAACATTTGAAATTTTTATGAGACTTAAATTGAGCAGTAATCAAGAGATCCACATAAGACACTATTTGGAAATGCACATACTGATACACTTAAGTGTTACTCACCCTAAAGCTTTAAAATAAGTTAAAGCACTGAAATAGATTAGCAACCATGATTTGTAAGTTTTCCTAAAGTTTACTGCTGCTTTGGCTTACTTCAAAGTGGCTTTCACATTTATATCCAAATCAGCTGACCACACTGAATAAGACTATAAAGACTGACATTAGATATTGAAACAGTTCAGTGAGTATTTCCCAAACTGTGGAAATCCTAGTTTTAGGAGAAAGAACAAATAAAGAGTCAGATAGCTTCAGGGTACTTAGTTTTTGCTGTCTAACAAGGGATGTTAATTGAATGCTTGCCTCTAGAGAGAAATCTTTGTCAGGACTCACTGTGCTCTGTTTCCATCCCCTGCTGTTCCGCTCTGCTGTATTCAATTAGTGTACTGGAAGCAAAGTAAAAATTTAAAGTGATCTCTGACATGCCAGCAAAAACCACTACAGAGATCAGGTTTTTTAGGACATTTCACTTTGTCACCACTATGCTGAGCCTGCCAGAGCTAATGGGAGCAAAGGGAAAAGAGAGTGGAGAAATCACAGATGTGAGGAACAGTTACCAAATATCAAAATACAGTAGAGTCTCGCTTATCCAATGTTCTGTATTATCCAATGCAGTCTGCCTTCCGTCCAGATCCACAGCTGTTTCTCTAGGCAGGCAAGGATCACAGATTTAAAAAAAATCTTCACAGGACTGAACTTTTTATGGATTTAACTTCTGACAATGTTGTTACTGTAAGTTCATTTTATGCAATTCTATCTTTATTTGTAGCCATTTTTTTTGGTAGCCAATGTTTTTGTAGTCAATATTTTCAAACCATTGCAATGTTTTGGTGCTAAATTCGTAAATACAGTAATTACTACATAATGTTACTGTGCATTGAACTGCTTTTGTGCCAATTTGTTGTAAAACATGTGGTTTTGGTGCTTAATTTGTAAAATCATAACATAATCTGACATTTAATAGGCTTTCCTTAATCCCTCTTTCACTAAACATTTTCACTTATCCAACGTTTTGCCAGCCTGTTTATGTTGGATAAGCGAGACTCTACTGTAATACAGATTATATCTCAATGATCCTTAATGTTATTGTGTATCAAAAACATACAACTCTAATTCTCTTAATGGAGATCCCATTTTCGCATTACACATGGGAGAGACAATAGCTCCACGACACAGTGTGATTTACATGCAGAAACTTTCTGATACTTCCAGCTCAATTGATGAGATAGAAAGTGATGGGAAAGATGTTCATAAACTGGAACAGATGCTATCTGTCAGAGTAGCCAAAGTATAAGGAATCGTAGTTCTCCAAATTTTGGAGCTTCACACATCCTTAGCCAATACAGCCATCAATTAGAGTTGATGGAAGGTATATTCTATCAACATATGCAGGGTTGCATTTTCCCCACCTGGAGTACGCAATACTGGTCTGAAGTGGATATATAGTCTGACTTATTGGAACATATCTTCCCACTTCTTTTGAACCAGAGGCACACCCCCACTGGTTAGTATTTGGAAGGAAAGGCGATGGTGATCATTACCAGTAAAGAGGTTTATTTACAATAAGTTTATTTACAAGCAGAGGTTAGAAGCAAGTTACAGTTGAACTAACTGGTGCTCATCCTTCTCTTGCTTCTAAATAAAAAATATGGGGAAAAAATCAGAAATCTGATTTTTTAGTGTTTCTCTGAATGTCACCTGAGGGTCCTGAAAATCTGTTCCTAATTGTTGTATGTAAATTTATACTGATTTATGTACACTTGACTCAAAGGCACCTGTTTTTACTAATCTGTGAATTTTGCCCACTGACTATAATGCATTTTATATGCATTGTAAAAATACATATATTTTTATCCATCTTCATGTTTACACAGCACACATGGTTTCTCTGAAGTAAATTCAGATGCCTTGTAAATGTGGGCATTTCTAAGGCAAGATTCACTTTTTCTTGCTATGATCCAGAGAGCACTGTGAACCCAGATGATGTTGGACCTGAACCATACCTGGCATGCATACCAGATATGGCCAAATTTGGACACTGGTAGACTTTAGGGAGTTGTAGCTGCTGGGATTTATAGTTCACCTACAATCCAAGAACACCCAAACCCCACAAATGATGGATCTGGACCAAACTTGGCACAAAGAACCCTCATGACCAACAGAACATACTTGAGGAGTTTGGGAGGGCTAACTCACCCGGGTGGAAGTTGTAGTTCACAATGCACCCAGAGAGCACTCTGAACTCCATCAGTGACGGGTCTGGACCAAACTTGGCACAAAAAACCCTAATGACCAACAGGACATATTGGATGGGTTTGGGGGGCAAGACTGACCCATCTGTGTGGGTTGTAGTTCACCCTGCATCCAAAGAGCCCTCTGAACCCCAATGACAGATGTGGACCAAACACGGCACACAGACACAACATGGGGAATATTGAATACTGGCGGGGTTTGGGGGTGATTTACCTTGGAATCTGGGAGTTATAGTTCAGAGAACACTGAACCTAGCAGATGACAGATCTGGACCAAACTTGGCACGCAGGCCCAACATGAGCAACTTTGAATACTGGTGGGGTTTGGAGTGATTGAACCATGATTTTGGGAACTGTAGATCATCCACATCCTTATGCATGCATTCATAAAAAAACAAAAGCAAAGACTGACTTTTTTCTAATATATAGCTTTACAAATTAACTAACCTGGGCATCAAGGGGTACACAAGCTAGTATATAATAAAAGTGAGCACTGTGAACCCAGTTTGGGGAGAAATTGACCTTGGAATCTGGGAGTTGTAGTTCACCTACATCCAGTAAGCACCGAACTCAGCCAACGATGGATCTGGAAAAAGCTTGGCACATAGACCCAACGTGGATAACTTTGAATTCTGGCAGGGTTTAGGAGTGACTGACCCACAATGTTGGGAGTTGTTGTTCACCCACATCATTTTGCATTTTGTAAAATTAACAAACTAATAGTACTTAATATCCAAAAACCTTGTAAAATAATCCAGGCATCGGCGAGTACCCAAGCTAGTTCTATTAATATCGGCCGCAAGGCTGGAAAAATTGCTACGGCTAGATTGGCTGTGAGAGTGAAACGCAAGAGCTGTGTCTATCAAAAAGAAGAAATTAATGTGAACATCATCCCACACCTATACCAACATAAACAACTCTGCTATCATCCCACACAAGTGCTATCATACATACCTTTTGTTTCTGAAAGTGAATGGTGAACTATATAACTTGACAAGCTATCATTTTTTAAAAAATACTTGGGTGATGACATCCAACTGTAGAACCATCAGTTGCTGATAAAAACAGAGGAGAATATATAAATTTTCTTGTCAATCATAAATCTTTTTAGATATGTATCTGACGTCAAAGATATGCACAGCATATTTCTGATTGACAGGTAAAGTCTGGGCTGACACATTTTTTAATTACAGGGGTCTTAATCCATTAAATGTTAAATACACAGTGCTGATTTATTAGTGATACTGTGCCCTAAAGAACAAAAAGCAAATGAAAACTATAACAATGAAATAATGTAAACTACCAAGAAACCTTATGAATTCATGCAACAAATGTCAAAAAAATACAAATTTGCATGTCTTTATTAAATAACTTTGCTGGTTTTGCATAACCCAAAATGCCAAAACTTGGTTTGTTTGATGTTAAAAACAAAAATAGAACTATATCTTTTCATAATAAAATCACATTATAATATGCACTCATTCTGTTCTGCCTGATTTTAATTATTTATCTGGTTCCGTATTTTGATTCTTGTGCAGCAGTTTAAAATTAGTTACAAATCAATTTTTTTCAGGGTTGCCTTAGCAATAATTGTTTAGCAGAGCTCTCTTCCTACAAAAGTTAAGTTCATGTTAAGAGGCATAGAGTATGAAGTACTGCAAAACATTATAGAAAAGAAATAGGGTGTTAATGTTTGCATTGCTAAAAAGCTGTCTCTCTTGGTAGATGTGACAAGTGAATAAGAAAACATGTCTGTTTTTCCATTCCCACATCATTTTGTCAAAACGAATGGCTGAGTTAGTGAAACATTTGTTTTCTGATATTTCAGTGTACACAAACTTTGTTCCATACATGGAATTATTAAAATGATTTTTAATTACCTTCAAGTTATGTGTATGAGATTTATATGAAGCATAACTGAATTTTGTGTTTAGACAAGTAGTATAATATGCAAGCATTAAAAACCTGGCAAAAATAGTTTTAGTCCTAAGCAACTTAGGTAAGAGATATGCAACCTGTACATATTCCACCCACCAAGTCAATATTTTTAATGGGGTATCCCTCTCCCCAAATATTAATATTTCATGGGAGGTTTTTTTAATTTTACTCCTTATGATTCCAAGGTTCTACTCAAATGGCAGAGGGTACACTCATACCAAAGCATTGGGGGGGGGGGGGCAGAGATAGACATGAAGACCCTGCCACTCCCCAAATGGATCCAACACTATGGCACCTGCCAAAAAGCAAACAACAATTCACAACATTAACTACATTGAACAATGCAGATAAAGACATAGTGTGGATAGGCAAGGGGAGATTTAAGCAGCACTAAGGGGAAATACTCCTTACAGATAGACCAGAGTGAAGCCTATACCTGTCTGGGAAAAGGCTAGCTTTTTTGGACAGCAGATTGGATAAGGTCTTAGGTGAACAAAAAAATAATGTATTACACTGAATCTAGGATGCCGGGCTGTGGAAGGGTCAGGGCTGTGGCATAGGCTGGTGTTGCAATAAATCACTCTGACCATGAGGAGCCGAGCCCGTGGCAGGGTGAGCACCTGTCAATTAAAAAATAAAAAATAGCCCCTGCTCGTTGCTGACCTAGCAACCCGAAAGATATTTACATCTATCAAGTAGGAAATAAGGTACCAATTATAAAGTGGGGAGGCAAATTTAACTAATTTACGATGTTGGAATGAGGAAGTGCCATCACAGTGGATGATGAAGCAGCTGCTCCCCCCTGTGGCCAGAATCGAACATCTCCTCAGGAGAAGGTTAAATTGCCTCTGTGTCTGTCTCGGTTCTAGTCTGTGCGCACTCAGAAGAAGACCTACAAGCCACTCTAAACACCTTTGCAGAAGCATACAAGAAGCTCGGCCTCTCATTGAACATCAAGAAAACCAAAGTGCTCTTCCAACAGGTACCAGCTAATCCCTCTGCAATGCCAGGAATACAGACTAATGGTGTAACATTAGAAAACGTTGACCATTTCCGCTACCTTGGCAGCCACCTCTCCACAAAAGTCAACATCGACATTGAAATACAACACCGCCTGAGCTCTGTGAGTGCAGCATTTTTCAGAATGAAACAGAGTGTTTGATGATCGGGACATCTGTAGAGATACCAAGGTGCTTGTTTACAAAGCCATTGTCCTCCCAACCCTGCTCTACGCCTGCGAAACGTGGACGGTCTACAGATGTCACACTCAACTCCTGGAGTGTTTCCATCAGTGTTGCCTCAGAAAAATCCTGCAAATCTCTTGGGAAGACAGGCAGACAAATGCTCCTTCCTCTTGCACGTTTCTCCCTTAAGCCCTCCATTCGAGCCTCTTCGAACTCCGCAGCACTGCTGGTCACAGCTGACCTCCAGTTAGAGCGCTCAAGGGCCAGGGCTTCCCATTTCTCAGTGTCTATGCCACAGTTTTTAAGGTTGGCTTTGAGCCCATCTTTAAATCTCTTTTCCTGCCCACCAACATTCCGTTTCCCATTCTTGAGTTCGGAGTAGAGTAGCTGCTTTGGGAGATGGTGATTGGGCATTCGGACAACGTGGCCAGTCCAGCGGAGTTGATGGCGTAGGAGCATCGCTTCAATGCTGGTGGTCTTTGCTTCTTCCAGCACGCTGACATTTGTCCGCCTGTCTTCCCAAGAGATTTGCAGGATTTTCCTGAGGCAACGCTGATGGAAACGCTCCAGGAGTTTGGTGTGACGTCTGTAGACAGTCCACGTTTTGCAGGCATAGAGCAGGGTTGGGAGGACAATGGCTTTGTAAACAAGCACCTTGGTAAGTAAGTAAGTAAGTATGTGTATATGGGCATTGAATGTATATAATGTGATCCGCCCTGAGTCCCCTTTGGGGTGAGAAGGGTGGAATATAAATACTGTAAATAAATAAATAAATAAATTATAAGGCACAGCTCTTTTTGAGCTCTGATTCTTGAAGAAAAACTCCAATGCAAGACACACACAGTCTTCCCAGCCAGCGCCTAATGCTGCTTTGCCTCCCAAATCATTTATCAGGAGTCAGTTCTCCCACCTTCTCAAAGCCTGAACTGCATAGGATTTCAAGGCTTTCTTCAGAGTTCCTTCCCCCTCCCCTACACACCGCTATATGTGCGTACCCGCCTCTCACATACACACCGTCCCAAGGCTGAACTGTACTGGGCTGCTAGGACATTTTCGGAGCTCATTTTACTACCTTTGTTTCCCTGCAGGTGAGCTACCCTCACTCTGAGTTTATTTTGAAGGGAGAGGATCATGAAACAGTAGTGACCCAGAGCATGCAGGAGTCTTATTGTCTGTCTTGTTCTCCTTGTCCTGCTTGCTGCAACTGGAAATAGAGGCCTGTAGTGAGGGGACAGGGAGAAGGGAGGGAGGAAACTCTGTATGCCATGAGTGTGAGTCAACGGCAAACCAAAAGGAAGGTGCAGGTTTTGGGAAGCAGAGGCTTCTCTCTTGCTCAGCTCCTGATGCCCTTTGCTTTTGTTTGTCAGATCCATGATGTCCACATTTCTAGGACTCCACCTCCTTTCTTGAACCTCAGATTTGTTTGGGAAAAGTGTGTCCTAGATGTAGTGTATGGATCTCTTGTGGAAAGCTGGTGCTACCTGACAAACAAGCCACCCTGCTAAGTTGGCATTTGTCTGTTATACTTTATTTTGGTGAAAGGTTTTTTTTTTTAACACAGCAGGGCTATGTACATGATTGGCCTGCCAAGCTTTACATAAATTCCTTATGTTTGAGTGGATGAGATAAGCTTGAACAGTTTAAACCAAAGGCATAAATGGTAAAGGTAACGGTTTCCCCTGACGTTAAGTCCAGTCATGTCTGATTCTGTGATGACCCATGGGCCTTGTAGTCCTGCTCAGGACATTGTACTTCCTGATGAAGATGAAAACTTGGGTTTTTTACCTTCCCAGTCTGAACTGGATTCCTCTCAGCCAGATCTTTCCCAGGCAGATCTGGGAACCTTGCACCTGCAAGAAAGTTGTCTCCCAGAAGTATGTCAAACAAGCCCAGAGCCTACTTCTCCCGTGTTCTTGCGCCGGGAGTTTTGTAAACAACAGAGAAGTTTGGAATCAGCTTCGCGCAGGAGTGCGAGGATTGCAGCTAAGAATGTGGCCAATTAAGACTGCTTCTCGTGAGAATCTTTGGGGAGTCTCACATCTGGTCTCAGAGTTTAGCTTTCGGTTCTGATTCCCAGAGAACTGCTTCGGCGGGAAAGTTAGACTCTATTTAGGTGTTTTACCCGCGTAGTAACTTCGCGGAGTCAATTCGTCAGCCTACGGAGCGAGTTGTGTCTGGACAGCGCGCTCCGATTCAAGCCTCGCTCCTGCTCAAGCCTTGCCTTGCCATCCAGCCTTCGCCTTGCTTCCCAGCCTTTGTTTATCTACGGACTTTGCCTTGTTTCCCAGGATCAATCCTTGCCTTGTTCCACGGATTTTATCAAGTTATTCCACGGACCTTGTTCTTGTTCTTAGTTACCTTGTTCCACGTTCAAGCCTTGTTTCAAGTATCAAGTTATTTCCTAGCCTTGCTCAAGTTTATGGACTAAAGGACCTTGTCATCTCCCCTCACTTTGCTTGGCAAAGTGAGTGTTTCGGTTATTGGATTACAACTTTGGACCTTAATATTTCTTATTGGACATTGCTTTTTGGACTAATTCTGACCTTTCCTGAAAGGTCTAATTCTGGACTATTTTCTACACTTGTTTTTATTAACTTTATATATTCCTTCAATAAAGATATTAGATAGATTCTGGCCTCTGTGTATGGTTATTGGTGCTCTGCAGCCTGGGTCGTGACAGTTTGACTCCGCCACCCTAAGCACCAATTAACCTCGGCCAGAATGTCTACCGGAGTCGTACCTGGGCCGAGCGGCCAGCCGATTACCTACACCATCGACAAGGATGAGGTGGACCGAATCCGTGATAAGCTCAATGCACAGGATGGAGAAATAAGGGGTTTGAAGGAACGCGGAATTCGTCTTCCGGCCATGGCGTTGCCAACCAAGTTTACTGGAGAAGCTTCTAAGGTTCATGTCTTCCGTCGCCAATGTCAAGCTTATCTAGAGGCCCGTGCTGCCGAGTTTCCCCAAGAAGACATCAAAGTGGCATGGGTTTACAGTCTTCTAGACGGGCCAGCGGCCAGCTGGGCGACGGCACTGTACGACCAAGCCTCTCCACACCTAAGATCAGCGCAACACTTCTTGGACCACCTCAAGGAGACTTGGGGAATCGAGGACAATTTGGAGGCAGCCGGTCACAAACTCCGTCGCCTTTTCCAAGGAGACAGACCTATGTCTCAGTATATAGCCGAGTTCCGAGTGCTGGCCCACAACACCGGCTGGAACGATGTAGCCCTCAGGGGACAATTCCGGGAGGGTCTCAACATTGAAATGCTGGAAGAAATCTCCAAGGTGGATCCTCCCCAGACCCTCGAGGCACTCATTGATCAATGTTTACGGGCTGAAGTCATGATTGCCAACAGGAAACAGTGGGTTCGAGGCCAGGGCAGTAGAGCCGGGGCAAAACCCCCCGCTCCCGCCAGCGTTCAGCCACGTCCGGTGTGGAGACCCCCACCGCCAACCCCATACCCCAGAGGAGGCGAGGAGGTGCCGATGCAGTTGGGCAATGTGCGTCCCAGACTAGATGCCGCCGAGAAGGCCCGTCGTCAACGCTTAAACCTCTGCTGGTACTGCGGGAACGGGGGCCACTTCGCCAGAGAGTGCCCAGCCAAAGGGAAGCCTGCCGCCCGTCTTGCGGCGGCGTCCTCCACGGAGACGAAGGCGTCTGAGCCGACTGGCACACAGCCGGCGGGGGAAGCCAACGACCGGGTGTAGAGAGGCTCGCCAACCCGGTCAAAAAATCCATCCAAGAGCCGCCAACCGGGGTCCTGTTCCTTCTCGTGGTCACATTATGGTCAGCAAAAAGGGGACCCGTCATGATCCACGCCATGATAGACTCTGGAGCTACCAACAATTTCATCGATAGAGAGTATGCCGACTCTCTGGGATTACAATATCATGATTTCAAGAATGCCCGTGTGGTGCAAGCCATAGACGGCCGCCCCCTCAAGACGGGCCCCGTAAGTCAGTGGTCGGAACCCACCAGGATGTGGATAAGGGAACATATGGAAGAGATTTCCTTCTTTGTTACCGAGGTTCCCCATTTCCCTGTGATTTTGGGAATTCCATGGCTGACTCTCCACGACCCTAACATCTCCTGGTCCAACAGAGAACTGCAGTTTGCTTCACCGTACTGCCAAAACCATTGCCTCGTAGCCAAGGTATGCCATGCCACAGACACCGAGCCCATCATCACCTTGCCAAAGAAGTACTCCGAGTATTGGGATGTATTCAATGAGAAAGAAGCCGAAAAATTACCCCCACATAGACCTTATGACTGTGCCATTGACTTGGTGGAGGGGGCCCCGATCCCGCGAGGGCATCTCTACTCCCTGACTGAACCAGAGCAAGAAGCTCTCAGGGAATTCCTAGAGACAAACCTTCGCAAGGGATTCATCAGACCCTCTCAATCCCCAGCCGCCTCCCCAGTGATGTTTGTGAAGAAGAAGTCAGGGGAACTACGCTTGGTGGTGGACTACAGAGCATTGAACAATATCACCAAGCGGAACAGCTATCCCCTGCCCTTAATCTCGGATCTACTGGATCGGCTTCGAGGAGCCAAGGTTTACACCAAGCTGGATCTTCGGGGGGCTTACAACTTAGTTCGCATCAGGGAAGGGGACGAGTGGAAGACCGCCTTCCAGACCAAATTCGGATTATTCGAGTCCCGAGTTATGAATTTCGGTTTATGCGGAGCCCCCGCAACGTTCCAGCATTTTGTCAATGACATTTTTCAGGACTATCTAGACAGGTTCTTGATAATCTACCTGGACGATTTTTTGGTGTTTTCTAGATCACAATCAGAACATGAGAACCACGTCAAAATGGTGTTACAACGATTGCGGGATCATGGACTTTATGCCAAGCTGGAAAAATGCGCCTTTGATCTACAAGAGGTAGATTTCCTTGGTTACCGCATCTCGCCTCTAGGGCTTTCCATGGATCCAGCCAAGGTTTCAGCAGTATTGGAATGGCGGGCGCCAACTAACAAGAAAGAGGTGCAGCGTTTCTTGGGGTTCGCGAACTATTACCGCAAGTTCATTCCAGATTTTGCCCGCTGGTCCGACCCCATCACTAGCTGCATCCGTGGAAAGCAGCCTTTCCGCTGGACGGATCAAGCAGAGAAAGGGTTCCAGCAACTAAAGAAACTATTCACCTCCCAGCCAATTCTACAGCACCCAAATCCTGGAACCCCTTTTGTGGTGCAAGCGGACGCCTCTGATGTGGCAATTGGGGCTGTACTCTTACAACCGGTGGGAGATCACCTCCATCCCTGTGCCTTTTATTCTCGTCAACTAACCACACCAGAGAGGAATTACACCATTTGGGAAAAAGAACTACTGGCCATAAAGGCAGCCTTTGAAACTTGGAGACATTGGCTAGAAGGGGCCAAATTTCCCATTGAAGTCCACACTGATCATCGTAATCTAGAACATCTAAGAACTGCCCGCAAACTAAATCAGAGGCAGCAACGTTGGGCTTTATTCTTTGAACGTTTCAACTTCCAGATCCATTATGTGACCCCAGCCCAAACCAAGCAAGCAGACGCCCTGTCACGTAAACCGGAATACGCTGCAGGACGCAAGGAGACCTTTGAATCCCAACTGCTACAACCCGAGAACTTTGCCACGCTCACGGTGGGGAACACCAAATCCATTCCCATTGGTTCAACTTCCCCTACTCCAGGACCCATCTGTGCTCAAGAAATCAGGGCTAGTCAGCAAGCAGATGCCTGGGCGCAGGACCAACTTCGCCAAGGTCTGCATTTTCCCTTTTCGCTTAAAGATGGGCTGCTCTGCTATAGAAATCATGTTTATATCCCACCCGGACCGGGCAGGGAAAAAGCGCTTCGTCTGTGTCATGACTGCAAACCAGCAGGACACTTCGGACTATTTAAAACTATGCATTTGATCCTAAGGGATTTTTGGTGGCCCAAGATCCGCAAGGATGTGGAAAAATATGTCAACACCTGCCCAGTATGCCAGCGCTCCAAGATACGAAGGGAGAAGCCCTCAGGGCTTTTACACCCCCTTCCTACCCCATCTCGCCCATGGGAAATAATTTCCGCGGATTTCATCACTGACCTACCACCTTCCTGTGGATTCACCACGATCTTAGTGGTGGTGGACCTTTTCACCAAGTTAGCCCATTTCATTCCCTGCGAAGGCCTCCCCACGGCCAAAGAAACTGCGGATCTATTTCTTCAACATGTTTTCAGACTACATGGATTGCCCAAGAGTTTAGTCACAGACCGTGGATCTCAATTCACCTCTCGTTTTTGGAAGGCACTACAAAAACTATTGGGCATAGACTCTCGCTTATCTTCAGCTCATCATCCCCAAACAGATGGGCAAACGGAGCGCACCAATGCCACTTTGGAGCAGTATCTTCGCTGTTATGTAAACTACCAACAGGACAATTGGGCTTCTCTGTTACCACTGTCTGAGTTTGCCTACAACAATGGAGTTCAAGCTTCTACAAAAGAAACGCCGTTCTTTGCAAACTACGGCTTCCATCCACGTTTCTTCCCCCCTGTCATTGAAACTTCAGAAGTTCCCGCAGCAGAGGATTGGCTGCAGGAACTCACAGCGGTGCAACAACTTTTGCTCCAGCAACTGGACCAAGCCAAGGAGGACTATAAACGCCACGCTGACAAACATCGCCAGCCGGGCCTCGAAATCAAGGTAGGAGATCGGGTTTTCCTGTCCACTCGCTTTCTGCCCTCCCACCGCCCTTGCCGGAAGTTAGATGCCCGTTTCATTGGCCCCTATCCAGTGGTGGCGCAATTAAACCCCGTGACTTTCAAACTCCAACTTCCGCGTTCAATGCGCATTCACCCAGTGTTTCACCGTTCCCTGCTCCTTCCGGCGGATGGTGTGCGACCTGATACAGACCAACCGGCCCCCCCTCCTGTTTTGATGAATGGGGAGGAGGAGTTCGAGGTTGAGGACATTTTGGATTCTCGCTTTCACCGCCGCCGCCTACAATATCTCATTGACTGGGTGGGTTTTGGCCCTGAGGAACGCTCTTGGGAAGACGCCTCCACAGTCCATGCTCCTGATCTAACCCGTCGCTTTCATCAGACCTATCCCACCAAACCGCGACCTCGCGCCTCGGGGAGAGGGCCCCAGTTTGGGAGGGACCTTGAGGAGGGGGATAGTGTGATGACCCATGGGCCTTGTAGTCCTGCTCAGGACATTGTACTTCCTGATGAAGATGAAAACTTGGGTTTTTTACCTTCCCAGTCTGAACTGGATTCCTCTCAGCCAGATCTTTCCCAGGCAGATCTGGGAACCTTGCACCTGCAAGAAAGTTGTCTCCCAGAAGTATGTCAAACAAGCCCAGAGCCTACTTCTCCCGTGTTCTTGCGCCGGGAGTTTTGTAAACAACAGAGAAGTTTGGAATCAGCTTCGCGCAGGAGTGCGAGGATTGCAGCTAAGAATGTGGCCAATTAAGACTGCTTCTCGTGAGAATCTTTGGGGAGTCTCACATCTGGTCTCAGAGTTTAGCTTTCGGTTCTGATTCCCAGAGAACTGCTTCGGCGGGAAAGTTAGACTCTATTTAGGTGTTTTACCCGCGTAGTAACTTCGCGGAGTCAATTCGTCAGCCTACGGAGCGAGTTGTGTCTGGACAGCGCGCTCCGATTCAAGCCTCGCTCCTGCTCAAGCCTTGCCTTGCCATCCAGCCTTCGCCTTGCTTCCCAGCCTTTGTTTATCTACGGACTTTGCCTTGTTTCCCAGGATCAATCCTTGCCTTGTTCCACGGA
The DNA here is from genome assembly GCF_035594765.1 of Anolis carolinensis. Lineage (NCBI taxonomy): Eukaryota > Metazoa > Chordata > Lepidosauria > Squamata > Anolidae > Anolis > Anolis carolinensis. Next base: position 128,334,397 of record NC_085845.1, on the reverse strand, counting down.
TTTTATCAAGTTATTCCACGGACCTTGTTCTTGTTCTTAGTTACCTTGTTCCACGTTCAAGCCTTGTTTCAAGTATCAAGTTATTTCCTAGCCTTGCTCAAGTTTATGGACTAAAGGACCTTGTCATCTCCCCTCACTTTGCTTGGCAAAGTGAGTGTTTCGGTTATTGGATTACAACTTTGGACCTTAATATTTCTTATTGGACATTGCTTTTTGGACTAATTCTGACCTTTCCTGAAAGGTCTAATTCTGGACTATTTTCTACACTTGTTTTTATTAACTTTATATATTCCTTCAATAAAGATATTAGATAGATTCTGGCCTCTGTGTATGGTTATTGGTGCTCTGCAGCCTGGGTCGTGACAGATTCTGGGGGTTGGTGCTCATCTCCATTTCTAAGCCGAAGAGCCGGCATTGTCCGTAGACACCTCCAAGGTCATGTGGCCGGCATGACTGCATGGAGCACCGCTACCTTCCCGCTGGAGCGGTACCTATTGATCTACTCACATTGGCATGTTTTCAAACTGCTAGGTTGTCAGAAGCTGGAGCAACAGCGGGCGCTCACTCCGCTCCCGGGATTTGAACCTGGGACCTTTCGGTATGCAAGTTCAGCAGCTCAGTGCTTTAACACACATCGCCACTGGGGCACCATGGTATGCTCTAATTAAGTGCTAATTATTTAATCTGTGAATTATTGTTGTGAGCATTAGATTTCTCTTACAAATTGCTCACATTTAGCATTTCACTTTTAATATTTTATAGTTCTGTGGTTCAATAGAAACTGGAAAAGCATGCTCATTTATGGATGTAGCTTTGATGGATCCATCCTTGAGAATAACAATAACTTTCTACTCTCTTCCCCTGCCAAGTGAAACAAACACTTCACATAATGCGTGTTATGCGCGACATCAATAGTACACTGACTTCTGTGTGAAAAAAAAAGAATCTGTTTTATTGCTGGCCCCACTTACAAATGAAATGTAGTACTTCAAAAGTCAGCCTTTCGAGAAGGGAGGGATGATCTCATGCTTTTTTCTCTTTAAGAAAACTGTCCTTTAAAAGAAAATTTAATCAATTAAAGCTACCCCTCTTAAGAAGTTTCTTTCCCTTGCTTGCAGATCTCACTACCTCAAGGAATGCTGACAGAACAAAATGTACAGGCATTAAAACAGCATGAATATTCCAACTGCAGAATATGCATCATTTCCTCTCAGTAATCACTGCTGAGAAACCACCTATGGAAAGTGCGTAGGAAGCTTTCCTCCCTGTCCCACTCCAGCTCCCAGCATTTTAGTGAAGTGCTGAGGAACGCCTCAGACCAATGTAATTAAAGCACAAAGAAGTTTCCAAACCACAGGCCTTAGAAGTTTATCAACATCCATAATGGTTCCACATTCTTAGGGATTGTAGGTATCAGAACTCCACCAATGCAAAAACCGAAATTTCTGCGAGCACTAGATTTCTTTCTACCAAAACATTGGCCCTTCATATTTAGAATGGTATGTGTACATACCCTACAATGTTTCACAGATTATAACCATGACATATGTGGCCAAGCAATGTTGAGGTATTCTAGAGAAGTTCTTAATGAAGGACACACAACCTAGCATAGGCTGTAGTAGTTTGCTTTTGCCTGAGCCTGCAGAGAAAGATAAGAATTTCTCTTTTCTTCTCCTTCCTACTGAGTCAATTGAGTACAAACTACTTTGGCATTTCAAATTAAGTTTGTAGCAAATGAACTTAATCTGAGGGCCCTTCCATACAGCCCTATATCCCAGAATATCAAGGCAGAAAATCCCACATTATCTGAGTGTGGATTTAGATAATCCATTTCAAAGCAGATATAATGGGATTTTCTGCCTTGATAAGGGGCCCCTGGTGGCACAGTGTGTTAAAGCGCTGAGCTGCTGAATTTGCGGACCAAAAGGTCCCAGGTTCAAATCCCGGGAGTGGAATGAGCACCTGCTGTTAGCCCCAGCTCCTGCCAACCTAGCAGTTTGAAAACATGCAAATATGAGTAGATCAATAGGTACCGCTCAGGCGGGAAGGTAACGGAGCAGTCATGCCGGCCACATGACTTTGGAGGTGTCTACGGACACCGCCGGCTCTTCAGCTTAGAAATTGAGATGAGCACCAACCCCCAGAGTCGGTCACAAATAGACTTAACTTCAGGGGAAAACCTTTACCTTTTTCTGCCTTGATATTCTGGGATATAGGGCTGTGTGGAAAGGCCCAGAGACAAGGGTAAAACATTGAGAAGAAATTTGGACTTTAAAAAACACCTGAAAAGGCAGGAGAGAGGGTTTATTTGGGCTGTCCTAAAAAATTGGGATAGTTGAAGGGCATGTGTGGGCATCATATGATATCATGAAAACTATATTATATTTTTGTTTTCCAATATTCTTTGTGATTATGATGAACTAAAGATAAAGAAATTTATCAAGCACATTTAAGGAGATTATCTTTTTTTCTGCCTCTGAGACCTGCTGTGCTGCTTCCATGACAGGTTTACTTTTTTTAAAAAAAATGGGAAACTGTATGCATTCTTGTGTATGCTTTTCAGATGGAGACATTAATAGACTTCTTCATCTACATGACTAAAATGCATTCATATACGCTTTAGAAAGACATGGGCATTTTAACCCAGGACGGGCAAGAATCAGCCCCATGGCACTCACATAACACATAGGACTTTCTCACACCCAGCACACAGCAAAGTCACTTACTGTTATTTTTCCTGTTTGGAAAAGCCAGGGAATTGTCCATAACAGCCCCATACTCTAGGGTAGCTCGAATAATTGGCTATGTTCTGAATCAGAACTGTCCCTGCTGTTCATATGAACATCCTGTTTTTCCCAGGCTCCATAATGTGGGAACAAGAACAGCTACAGGATGTAAAAGGTATGGGTGGCTGTCCAGCTGTTCTAAACAGAGTTGGCATCATTGGACAATCTAGACCAGGCCTGTGGTCCACCAGGTGTTTGGGCTTCCAACTCTGAAGTCCTAGCCAGCTTGTCCAAAGGGACTTGAAGTCTGAAACACCTGGAATGCCACAGGATATGCAGGACTGTCTTGCTGCTGCAATGGGACAGAGGCAGTTTATGTAGTTGCCCCTGGGGCTGGTCCGGACTACTGCACTCTAGAGCAGCCCTGAGGTTTTTCTGACCAGTAGATGTGGCATAAAGTGATTTTCTGCGTATTCTTCAAATGTAGTCTTGTTACCAAACAGTTATTTTTGCTTTGTGTCTGCTGTGTTGTTCATTTGCTTGTGTATTCAAAATTGTATTCAGAACAGTGTCCCCACTTCATGCTCCTCCAACATTAAGAGCCAGCCCACTCCTCAGAGAGCTTTTCATACAAAGCTGCAAGACCCTACTGAATTTCCTAAGAGTCCTCACATATTAGTGGGTTGATTAAAGATTTTAGTATAGTTATGTCTGAGCATTAGTAACTGTCCCCATAGTAAAATCACAATAATCATAAACTAAATAACTAATTCAATAATTAAACTAAATAACATGGCATCCCAAATTCTGCTCTTTGAGGTTGTGCTGCTAGCACTGTAATTATAATATGGAATCAGATATTTAAATATGGTGCGGTATTGCCCAAAGGTGATTATCTGGTTTTGATTAGCTGTCTACCTTCATGTTCTGAAATTAATTAAATCAGAAAGATTGGTATTCATAATTCCTCCTGCAAATAGTGGCAATGAGAACTGGGAAAGGGGCAGAACAGCTGTTTTGTTGTTGTTGTCATTGGTGTTGTTATTACTGCTGCTTGGGATTAACAAATGCTTCTTGCCAGTATATCCAAATCACTATGGGGATTTCACATCATTGATCTGCATCTTTCTTTACCTAGTCCTAGTTTGGTCAAGAAAATGTGTATGGTTGTCATGGCAACTTAATATTGGCACTTACATAAAAGCCTTCTTATTCAAAATTGTATTGAATTGACTTAAGATATAACATTACTAGGACCACCAGCCATAGTTTATGTGAAAGTAATTGATGCCTATGTGCTGGACTTCAATTACTTTTGCCAAAGTAGAATATTTTTTTTATTTCAGTACTGTCCATCAAAAAGAGAAATGAAAGACCACAGAAATGTTTGCAAACAAAAAGTAAAATGGAATAATAGAAGCATAGAGTTGGAACAGACCTCGTGAACCATCCAGTCCAACTCCCTCCCAAAAAGTAGGAAAATTTGATTACTGGAGGATTTTTTTTTTTGGGGGGGGGCTCCCTTTCTGGGAGTTGTAGTTCACCCACAACCAGGGAAACTGTGAACCTCCACCGATGATGGACCTGAACCAGACTTGGCACACAGAACCCCCATGACTAACTCAACCTACTGGAGGGGCTTGAGGAGACTGACTCACCATAGTGGGAGTTTAGTTCACCCTACATCCAGAGAGCAGGCTGAACCCCACCGATGATATATCTAGAGTAAACTTGCCCAACAGAAAAAACTTTATGTAATGATGGAGTTTCTCAGGGTTAACTTGGCATGATGTCAGTTGTAGTTAATCCTCAACCTTATGAATGTTGTACAATTAAAATTGACTTTTTCAAAGTTGGCAACACTGGCTACCCAAGCTAGTTTAAAAATAAAATATTCACAATGTGAAACAGGTTAGCAAAAATTGCATTGTGTTTATCTAATATTTTTTCAGCTGCTCAGGACACTAAACCTCAACATTTCTACATTCTGAAATCTGAAGCTGACAAGGATGAAAGTGACCTATCTTAGTCCCCCTACAGTACATCAAATAATCCATTATTTAACAAATCAGTGAAGCTCCTCTACAGAATGAAAGCAATGTATAGCTTTAATCCTGTTTTGATTAATTTTCTTCTTCACAGAAAGTAGACCTTAATCTATATCCATTTGCAGTAATCTTTGCAAGAAAATACTACTTGACTTACATACGCTGCTTGATGGCAAAATGAATTTCTCAGGCATGTGGGCAGCCTGTGATAGGATCGAACAAAATTGCCCCTACAAACAGTGCATGAGCTGAATGCCTTCTGTATGCTCAAATGAGTTCTGTGGTTAGACAGATGATAGGGGTTAATATGATGTATATTCTGAATTCTCTCCACTAAGACCCCCAAGCAACACTCTTGATTACTGAAAAGGTCATCTGGCATAGCCATTTAGTACCCCCTCACACGCATATTACTTTTTTGAGAACATAAAGGGGAATATTTCAGTATAGTAACAAAAAAATTACATTATTATGTATTATGCAGATTCTCATAGCCTTATCAAACTATGCTTTATACACTATTATTCTACTTTAACTTACACTATATACTCATGTATAAGTCTATAAATGGTAGCCCCAAAAAAATCAATCCCCCCCAAATGGGGTGACTTATCCAGAGGTCTATTTCATAAGTACTGTACCTTATCTATTATATGAAAAAGGAAGGATCCCTTTTCTGAGTTGAGTGATAAAAGACAAGAACTTAGTATATCTCAGGAAAACCTTTAAAAAGCACCAGTCCCATTTACTCTTTCTTCCATGGGATTGCTTCTGATGGTTTTTAATCCCTAGGTGGGGAAATGGCATCAGTGTGCAGGGGAAGGTTACCCCTGGGACCCTGGTATATAACAACATAGTAGAAAATGCTCTGGTTTGTAGATTGGGGGGCATATAGAATTCTCACCCAGAGAGCTCTTAGGCTTTAATAAGGTAGAAACCCTGGAATTTAATAGGATGCAGCTATAGCTATTGCAGTGGAATAATGGTGCTATAACAATGTAATGTGATACAGCCCTCTTAGTATCTTTCAGAAAACTAGTATACAAACTCAGCTGATAGGAATTGGAGGGGGTCCTTTGTAGCTGCTGGGGTCTAGTTGCAAGATCCCTCATGAATACCAAAATTTATGGATGATCAATTAATGGTGCTGTAAAATTATGTCCTTTACATAAAACAGCAAAATCAAGGTTTTCCATCTGCATTTTTAATCATATTTTCAAGCTGTGAATGGTTAAATATGTTGATGCAGAATCCATTCATACAGAGAGTCAAATGTATATTATTATCTGACATATCTGACCTTTGTTTAGTCTGAAATGTATGATGCATGAATGAATGGGAATGAATTCTTTCTCTTGGTATTTTCCCAATACAGTATTTCTCAGTACCTAAAAAGCTGTAAGTGGAGCCTCTTTTGCTATAATCAAATGCTCCTGGGCAAGCCCGCACAGTGATTTGATAACTTTCCCTATAGTTCAGGCTCTGGTCTCTCAAAAAGCTTTATTACATAGGCATCCTATATCCTTACTTAAGAACAAGTGTCACTTGTCTCTATGGGAGTTTACAATTGTGCAACTTATATTCCCATTTTAAACACTCATCTGTAGAGCCCTCATGGAAAGATCAACTGCACAGTCATTTCTTTGTATTTATGGGTTCTGTATCCATGGATTCAACCAAATACTCATCTATGAATTAAACCAACTACAGTAGAGTCTTGGTTATCCAACTTCCACTCATCCGACACTCCGTATTATCTGATGGGTCTTAGCAAGGAGGAGAGAAAGGGAAAAAGAGAGCAAGTGAGTGAGTGAGTGAGGGAGGGTGGCAGACTGTAATGGTGACAGCAGAGGTAGAAGCAGGAGCCTGACCACCTCTTCCAGGCTCCTCTTTTTGCTGCTGCTGTCACCTTTGCAGCTTGCCCTCTCTCCCTTTCTCACTCACTCACTTGTCCTTTTTTCCCCTCTCCCTCCTCCTCACTAAGACCAGGCTGATGAGTGAGAGAGGAAGGGAGGGCAGGCTACAAAGGCAACAGCAGCATTAGAAACACGAGCCTGGCTGCCTCTTCCAGTTCCTGCTGTAGCTGTCGCATTTTCAGCCTGCCCTCCCTCCTTCTCTTGCTCACTCACTCACTCGCCTTCTTTTTCCCTCTCCCTCCTCCTCGCCAAGACTCGGCAGAGGAGCGAGGGCAGGCTGCAAAGTCAACAGCAGTGGCAGAAGCAGGAGCCTGGAAGAGGCGGCCAGGCTCCTGCTCCTGCCGCCCTTGCCACCCTTCCTCACTCATCACCGGGCTAGGTCTCAGTGGTGGCAGAACAAGGACCCCACCTGGTGAGTGAGCAAGGGAGGGAGGGTGTTTGAGAGAAGGGAGGCCTATCCCTCCCTATTATCCAACAGTTTCGCTTATCTGATATTCTGCCCGCCCATTTATGTCCGATAACCGAGATTCTACTGTACTACTAAATATTGAATGAGTCCAAAAAGCAAATCTGGATTTTGTTGCATGCTTAGTGCTATGCTGATACATAGGTATATCCTACTGTAGCTTCCTGCCATTTCACACATCCCTAGACTTTCTCTGGCACACATATGAATTGTTTGTAATTTTATATAAGGGGCAATATTTTACTATGCCATTGTACTTAATGGACTTGAGCATCAATATATTTTGATATCTCTTGGAGGACGGGAGGTTCTGAAATCAAACCCCAGCAGATTCCAATGGTCCCTTGTATTGAGAATTAATACTACAATATGGGAAGTGGTTGTAAAATGTATGGCTACCAGGAAATCCTCAATGACACTTTCAGTAACTGGTTAAGGAGAATATTGGAGGTTGTCCAAAATAACATGGAAAATAAAAGTCTGTGTTCAGCTTAATAAGCAGAACTTGAAGAGGCAGATGAATCCATCCTTCCCTAGCACCTATAAATAATTAATAATTAAGAGGTAAAATATTCTTTAAGAATTGCTTGCTTCATTTTTATCCTGTCTTCCCTTCAACAAACTTGTTCAACCTGAGAAAAGCCCTTGAGATATATTATTTCCTTCCTGTCAGCCTGAGTGATTAAGGTTAGTGACTATGACTGAGGAAATTAAAGCAACAGAAACACTATTTGGGACAATATCAATTTGATTGTTTGCAAAGAGTTTGACTAAGTTAGGCTCAAACCTAACAACATTAAATCAAAATTCAAACAAAACATCTTTTGATAGTGAAATGCCTTAAAAAGGGCATTTTTATTGTTCAAAGGAAAAATAATGAATAATCCCATTGGACAGGCACAAAACAGTGCTTTGGATCTCTAGTCTACAAACTCTTTTCAGATATGTATACATTCTACATTATTTTATTGAGGAAACTGAACTAAAACATGTGTAGAAGTCTCTGTGTGTTTCTTTTAGTTTTAATCCTAATATTTGACATTTTGTATGTGAGTGTGAGCCTTCACCTTGGATGACAATTTATGGCTGCCCTGTGAATGTTATTAGTAACAGAGTCGCAGAATCAGAGATGGAAAGGGCCTCATGGGTCACTGATTCCAATGCAGGTTTCTCCAGGTAAAGCTTCTCAGCAGGTAGCTGCCAGCCTGGTTTTGAAGATGTCCAGAGAAAAAGAACCTAACTGTTCTTAATGTAAAGAAGTTGCTTCTTATATTAAAACAGAATCTATTCTTGAAACCATTAGACTTGGTGCCATGTTTTAGGGCAGTGGTTCTCAACCTTTGGTCTTTTGGACTTCAATGTCCAGAAATCCCAGCCAGTTTACCAGCTGTTACGAATTGTAGGAGCCAATGTCCAAAACACCTGGTTGAGAACCACTTCTTTAGGGCATAGTTTCTGAAAGTGTGGGTTGTCACTCCAATTTAGGGTCCCCTAATTGAATCTGAGATTTGAAGAAAATGTGAAGATTGCCATCTAGTGGCTATTTTAGACATTTACATAATTCTGCTGGCAACTAAAAGGTAAAGGTAAAGATAAAGGTTTTCCCCTGATGTTAAGTCAAGTCGTGTCTGACTCTGGGGTTGATGTTCATCTCCATTTCTAAGGCATAGACACCTCCAAGATCATGGTGGCCAGCATGACTGCATGGAGCATTATTACTTTCCTGCCGGAGCAGTACCTATTGATCTACTCACATTTGCATGTTTCAAACTGCTAGGTTGGCAAAAGCTGAAGCTAACAGCAGGAGCTCATTTCGCTCCCCAGATTTGAACGGCCAATATTTGGTCAGCAAGTTCAGCAGTTCAGAGGTTCAATCTGCTGCACCACCGGGAGCTCCACAACTACATGCAGTAAATGCTCCGGCTGCCACCTGAGGCTGCAAACCAAGCATATCAGCATGGTATGAAAAATGTTAAAGATGCTCTATGTCCTGCAGTATCAAATATTCAGTCAAAATTTAATTCTTTATTTAAAATAAAGAAGCAAACACATCCCACGAGTATGTAAATTTACTTTCATCTTTAATAAATGATAACATTATAGGTATAAAAATTGTTTTATAATAAATTTATGATTTATTATCAGTAAATATTTGATCTGTTTATTATTTAATATAGCTACCCTGTTTCCCCGAAAATAAGACATCCCCAAAAAATAAGACCTAGTAGAAATTTTGCTGAATTGCTAAATATAAGACCTCCCCCAAAAGTAAGACCTAGCAAAGTTTTTGTTTCGAAGCATGCCCAGCGCCTGCCAAACAGAACACCAGAGCATGCAGGATTGGTAAATACACATACTAGTTGTACATGGAAATAATGGTAGTAACAAGAAATTCTTGATAGGATTCACAGTTTGTCTGGTTATGTTGGTTTGTGATGACAACTACTGTACAGTATATAATAAATGTTCATTTTTTGTTCAACAATAAATGTGAATTCTTCTTCATAGAAATATAAGACATCCCCTGAAAATAAGACCTAGAGCATTTTTGGGAGCAAAAATTAATATAAGACACTGTCTTATTTTCGGGGAAACACGGTATATACCCGGGGTCACATAAAAGGTCTCGGATAAACAGGACTAAGGCAGTAGAGAAGAGGCCTGCATTCTGCTGGCTGTGACCACACAGCTGTATAAAATGCACATTGAAGTGGATTATATGGTAGTGTGGACTCAGATAAACCAATTCAAAGCAGATATTATGGATTATCTGCTTTGATATTCTGGGTTATATGGCTGTACGGAAGGGCCCTGTGAGAGCCCTTGAGGTATTTAAAAAGTGCAATCTTGTAAACTCTTAGTATTCTCTTCACCAAGCTAATCATGCTCAGGTTCTTCAACCTTTCATTATGTGTTTTGCTCCCCTACTTAGAGGCGGTTTTGCCAGGTCCTTCATCTGAAAGGTAACCTATCTCACCTGGCATACATTGACCATCTCCCATCCAAACACTAACCATTAGGCTTGCACATAGATTCGGATTGGTCAGTTCCCTTCAGTCTATCCAGCTTGTTCAGATGGCTATAATGGTAAGGGCTCAGCCAACATCTTTTTTTGCCCAAAACAGCCCACATGGCTGCCAGGCACGGCTTCTTCCCTTCTATTAGCGAGCCTGTGGCGCATGCTTCCTTAACCCTGCTCCTTAAACCCAGACTCCCTTGAAAGGACCCAGGAAGGATGCTTCCTTAACCCCATTCTTCAAACCCAGACTCCCTTGAAAAGAAGATAGGAAAGGGTCCCAGGAAGGGTGCTTCCTTAACCCTGTTCTTCAAACCTAGACTCCCTTGAAAAGAAGATAGGAAAGGGTCCCAGGAAGGATGCTTCCTTAACCCCGTTCTTCAAACCTAGACTCCCTTGAAAAGAAGATTGGAAAGGGTCCCAGGAAGGGTGCTTCCTTAACCCCATTCTTCAAACCTAGACTCCTTTGAAAGGAAGATAGGAAAGAGTCCCAAGAAGAATGCTTCCTTAACCCCATTGCTCAAACTCAAGAATCCCTTGAAAGGAAGAAAGGAAAGGATTCCCAGAATTGAAAGGGGTGCCTCGTAAGTTCCCCATTCCTGCCAATGGGCCAGATCTTCCAGGATCTTTCAGTTGCCTAGCCAAAAACACATTTTCCCATTAGCTGATTTTCGGGAGGCTCCCGAAAAATGGATCTGGGTATCCAACAAAATTTGAATACCAAAAACAGATTGCCCTCCAGCCGAATTGCACAAGCCTACTAACCATGACTGACCTTCTCATCTTCCAAGATCAGATGAGATCTGGTGCCTTTAGTATTTAGGTCAGGATTTTGTAAACAACACAAAATCTTATATACAAATCTATTTCATATTCTGCACATGTGGTTCCTCTCCCTTAAATAATTGGCACTGCTTTCTGTCCATTCTCAAATCCCACAAATCCCACATTCTTAATATCCAATCTCTCCATGACCTATACAGCAGTACCTATCTTTTATATTCTGAAACGCTCCTTCTACTGATCTTTGCTCAATGAGCCCCACCATTCTCTTTGTTTAAAGGCGCATTCTTTCCTGAAAGAATAATTGTTCCTTGCTATTTCTTATGCCAAAAATCTATCCCCAAACATTTTCACAGCTATCTCTCTATAGTAATATTTTCTGGCATGATTCTAGAATAACTCCTTACACCCAATATCTGACTGTAACTAATGCTAAACATATACAATTGAAATAATGGCATATATGACTAGTTACTATCCATCTCCCTCCTCCCAACTCTGTTTTAAACCTCTTGGGATAGGAATTCACTGCTTTGTAAATATCAGACAGTTAGATGATAATATACATAACATTTATTTAGCAAACATTCAGTAAGAGCTACTTTGTTTTCATGAGTTTCTTAGTAAATAATGATACACCATTAAAAGTCATTTTCAACTGCCATCTTTTCATCTATTTCTCAGTATTTCAAGTATTGATTTATGACTCCTGTCTATCACAGATGACAAAACCCTGAAAACATTATTTTCAAATGACTAACAGTTTATTCACTTTTGGAATGATTCAGTGCTAGATATGCATAGTTAAGGAAAGGCTGCTGAGCTTTTGGTAGCAAGGTATATGTGGAATCCCTAGATCTGACTGATTAAGCCCCTAGATATTCTGAAACTTCAGTGAACTATTCAGGTATTACTTCCTCCCACCCTTTCCTAGACACAGTACAGAACTACATAAAAAAGTTTCCCTGGGCTTTAAAAATGAAGACATGGCTTCTCTTTGTATAGAATGTGGAGGAGAAATGAAAGCGAAATGAAGTGTTACAAAGAATATTCTGAGATATAAATGGAAACTAACTGAACCTAGGTTTCTTTTAAATTCTGAACTAGCAATAACATTCAAGTAGGACAAGTGTTTTTATAATGCTATATGCCATAAAGTCATTTATGGAGACCCTAGGGCTTTTCTTGAGAAGATATACGGCACCTCTAAAGTGCACCTATCATGGGATTTTCTTGGACTGTCCACTAATGGGTTTCCATGGCTGAATGGAATTCAGATTCTGGTTTCTTTGATCCAAAGTGCAAACCACTACTCCACATTTATAACAGAACTGATCACTGCTCAGTTTATGATATAAATGTTCACCTACAGTGTTCCCTTGCTACTTCGCGGTTCGCTTTTCGCAGCCTCGCTGTTTCGCAGGTTTTCAATAAATATTAATGTATACCATTTATCATGGTATTTTCACTGTTTCACGGGTTTTTGTGGTGTGTTTTGGAAGGGGGGAAAGGGAGAAATAACAGGAGAGGAGAAGGAAGGGTTGAAAATAAAGAAGAGTTATTTAGCTTCCATTCTTCTTCTCTGCCAGTGTATTGTAACCGCTAAAATAAAGTATAAATATTAAAATAAATATGGTGACCCTACTTCGTGGATTTTCACTTATCGTGGCTGATCCTGGAACGTAATCCCCGCAATAAGTGAGGGAACACTGTATTTCACTTTCTGCACATTTTTGTTAATATTTGTTTTGGACCAACATTTGATTTGTGAAAGGTATTTTTTATTGTTGCTACATAAAATAAATTATGGTGAAAAAATACTGTACTTTTATGTAACCATCTGTTGCTGATTGGGAAATGTTTTTTCTCCACTATTTAACAGGGGCAAAGAAGTCTTGCAGCAGTTGAAAATGTCTTCTTGATTTGTTGAGATATCTTTTCTCACTGAGGGTGATTTTACAGATATTCTTTGCATCCCAATACCAGATGGACTGAACAGTGTCTTTAAACAAGTAAGTACAAATACTCCCACAGCATCGAAAACAAACTGTGTGTGTTTTTTCTCATCAATTAGTTCTATACAATGTACACAAATGAGATTGCTTGTCCCCTATGCCACAGTGAGGACTATGGCAAAACAATGATGCAGATCATCATGGAACTATTTGAAGCACTATTCATCCCTTCATAGGTACAACACATGCATATGAAGGATCTCAGACAACTGTTATGTGCAACAATAGCATACCGCATGAAAGCAAAGTCAGACTTTGTGGAACATTATTTCTCATGTATGAAACACACGGATCGCTCCTTAGTTTTATGTCCCATTTCCAATATTAGAAAGGCGGGAGTTAGTAGATAAGTGACAACAGTCTTCATGTTCAAGATCTTTTCTAAGGTTGAAGAGTACAGGCAGCTATATAATAGGCATCCAACCAAAATAAAACTTTTCTGAAGAAAAAAGCAGGTAGGAAGAACCAGCAGTGTTTAAAATTAGAAACTGTTTTCAAGGCCGATAACAGTTAAATATAAATGAAGAAATATAGCAGATGACTTTTCAACAGTGCTTTTTGCCAGTACACAAACTAATTACAATAGAGGCGATATTCCTACAGCTTAAAGTAACCAAACAAGAGGAATCAAAGGAGGAAGAAATAGTGCTTGCTAAGTGTGTTAAGGCATGTGAGCTAAATGATTTGATCTAATATTCTTTATGCAATGATGGATTAGTCTGGTTGGCTTCAGAAGCCCTAAGGACCTATTCCGTAGACATTGCTCATGTTGTTTTGATAACTGTCAGTTTTCCCCTTAAATGAACCCTACTAAATATGTCATCACATTCTGATTTAAGATACATGTTTACTAAATTTATGGAAGAAATACAGAATATTCCATTGCCAGCATTATTCTGGTATTTAACTCTGAGTCCCCAGATGTTTTGGCCTAGAACTCCCAGAAATCCCAGCCAGTTTACCGGCTATTAGGATTTCTTGGAGTTGGAGGTCAAAACATCTGGGGACCCACAGTTTGAGAACCACTGGAATAATCCAATCTCTATGTTACTTCCAATTACAATAGACCAGTTGGCTTAGTTGTTGAATGGTAAGCCTGCATAATATTACACCTATAGGAGCAAAGTACAGAGTTGACACATGGATGTGATTCTACAAGTATAAAATGGAGGATTAGCCCCATTATTTAGTGTTTGTATTACTGTTCTTGTAGATAAAAATTTAAAGGCATTAATATTAAAACTACTTGGCATTCTTTTCATCTTCCTCCATTTCCAAATCTTTAAAAAAAATTACCATCACAGACAAGCATTGGAGCTAGACATTCCTTTTTTCAAAGTATTATCAGGATCCCCATAGAACCCTCTACTAATTCAATGAGGCTCACATAATGGTTCTATGTGTTACTTAAAAGCATTTTTAACATGACCCACTAAATGGAAGACTTTGCATCATAAGACTCAGATGGCAAGCAACAATAATTGATTTAGTGAACTAATGAAGAAAATAACACTTCAATGCCTGATACAGACTTTTATTTCCAACTGCATTACTTATTCTTTCAGTTTTAAAAAGTGTCAGGACATGAAATTTTCTAGTAGCAGAATTAATATATGAAAGCACTTTGCAAGAATAGCAGCTGCTATTATTACAGTGTGACACTAGCTGTTCCTATGCTAAATCTTCAACCCTACTGAAGTAAGACACATTTTGGCATAATCAATTTCTACAGCACAAAGACATTAAAATGCATTTGTTTTGGTTTTTCTACAGGAAGCAATTGCAAAAGGTGCCATGTTTTCATTTTATTTCCATTTTCTCATCCAAGATAAAAGGATATTAGAATTCTCACATTTATTTCTAAACTACAAGAATAAGAATATTATAGCCTTACTCCTATAATAGTCCTAGCTGAATTAACTATTGAATGACAAGATGACACTTAGCTAAATCTAATGGATGCAATGGATCTTCTCTAGTTAGATCTTCTCTAGATTAACGCCAATAGATGTGATTGAATATAATTCATAAAGGAACTGAGAGGCAAATCCAGGATGAGACCTTGTCACAATAATGTAGTAATCATTTAGTTAAGACAGTTAGTTTTGTATATCATGTAGGAGCCAACTTTGCTTTCATCAAATTTACAAGAAAAGGTCTAGAGACATAATCATCCCTTTTAATATCTTAATATGCAATCCTTTACTCTAAAGCATCAGGTATGTTCTTTAAAATCAGTGCATTAGAGTCTATCCTTCTTTTTCAGCAGTAACTGCAGAGCCATTAGCAATCTGGAACTGAATCACAAAAGCATGCAGGTATATACAATGTTTTCTAAATACAAAGATCAGACTGAAAGTCAGCAAACTGTAAAAATGGGCAAGTATCCAAAAGAAGGATTTCTGCTGTTTTGGAGCATAAATATTTATCAACCAAAGCAAAAGAATATGCTGCTCTTCGGCAAGCAAATAATTTATTCAGAAAGCATTAAAAAGGAGGGGGGGGGGCATTGCTTTTTTGCAGTCAAGCTGAGCTCCAGAAGAAAACCCTAGCTAAGAAGATGAACTAATCACTTTTACTGTTGTCAAGGAGAAAATGAAGCCTCTTCCAGAGCCATGAGCAGCCTCTCTCCCAGCCCAGCCACCTGCTGAGCAAAAAGCACCCCAGAATGGCAAAAGCCTCACCAGATCACATGCAAGATGATGCTCATTTGCAAGTTGATGCGCACAATCAGTGGAAGCCACCAGGACAAATGAATGCTCCATGTTCATTTTGTGACAGCTGTACCTTTTTCTACCTTCCCTTTCCTTTCAGGCCTCAGATAAACAGATTCAGCTTAATTGCCTTTCTAATAAGTATAACAGACAATCATGTGAAATAGATGGTTGTTTGCTGGAAATGTGGTCGGAAGACGACAGGGAGTCTATTAGTGGTAAACTTGCTTAATTCTTTAATTATCTCTTTTTGATCAAAGGCAGCTCTCCAATAAAGAAATTATGAGGAGGGGGGCTTTAGTAATGTAGGCTTTTCCTTTCCGCATTGCTTGCTGTAAGTGGAAGGAGGAAATGGTGATGAGGTATGAGGAATGGCAATACTGATTGGGTATATGCCACTGAAGCTTATGATAATAAAGGTATCTTGCAACAGTGGTATCCATTTCAGATAAGTTTTTGCACTTCCAGAGAGAGCTTTGTACGTCCAGTGTCTCCTTCTAAAAATTCTTACACAACTTGCTGAGTAAGATAGTAGTTGTGGTTATCTACGCAGGAATATTTACATTAATATTCATTAGCAGTCTTTTTAGCCCAAGGGTCCCAAAACTAAGGCCAGACGCAGCCCTCCAAGGTCATTTACCCGTTCCCCATCCTAAATTTTCAATTGAGGGTCACCCTAAATCTGAATGACTTGAAGGCACACAACAACAACAATCCTAATTAATTTGACTATCTCATCAGCCAAAAGCAGGTCCACACTTCCCATTGAAAGACTGGGTAAGATTTTGTTGGTTTTTAATTGTTTTTTGTTTTGAAATATTGTATTGTTAATTCATGTTTTTGCACCACAAATAAGATAAGTGCAGTCTGCATAGGAATTTGTTCATTTTTTTTTTCAAACAATTGTCCAGTCCTCCAACAGTCTGAGATTGTGAACCAGCCCTCTGCTTCAAAAGTTTGAGGATTGCTGCTTTTGCCTTTGCATTTAGAAGAACTCAGCAAAGGACTCACCTGAATCTTAAAATGTATTATCTCATTTAATTTTGTGTCTACCATTTACTTGCTGCCAACAATAATTTCCTCATTCATTATTCCTTTTTAGCAATGACTATTTTCATATACTCTTTTTTAGTCTCTTCATCCTAGTATGCCTTCCAGGAACACTTTATACACATTACACATATGTTGCAATTCTAGCAATATAGTTTGGGCTACACTGACTTGAATGGGACTTAATTGTTGATCAGTATACATGAGAATAATAATTATGCATTGCTTACAGATACTCAGATGAACTGGATTTCCTCATTATGTACCATCATAGCACACGACCTTAGTAACAACACCAGAAGCATTACTAGCATTGGAATATTTCATTCCACATGCTAGAAAAATGTCACTATTTGTTGCTAAACTGTATACGACACATAGGAAGGTGTTTATTTTTGGTTATACAGTATTTTCTAGAAAATAAAATATTCATTTCTTGGGGACAAAAAAAAGCCAAGTTACTGACTTCATGCATTTACTGATAATTGCTTACATGCCCCCCTCCCCCAACAAGGGATAAAGTTTCCATATGTAAAATATTGGAATTATGATTAATGTTGTTGTCAATCCCATTGAAATGTACTGTGTAACTTAAATGTGTAACAGTTCACTAATCACAAGCCAACCAAAAACATAGTGCTCGTATAATTAAGATGAGCCAAATGTAAAAATAGTTTCAATATAATCACCGCTACTGTATTAAATATAGATATCTTAAATACAATCTGGACTAGGAAAAAGTAACGGAGAAAGAATATGCAAAATAAAATGAGCTTTGAAAAATACTATCACAACAACGTCTTCACTTCCATTATTCTTAGCTATGGTGACAAAAAAAATATAACAATAGAAGATAAAGTAACCATTCAGTAATTTGAAAGGCTAGCTGGAATGTGTTCATTTGGGTTTAGAAACTCACAGTTCAGAAAAAATGTGTGCTAATGCATTCCTATTATTGCACTATGATTTGGTTCTTTCTCAGGCCATCTCTACTGAAAATGTCCTGGGTTAATGAATCAACATTTCCAATTGTGTTGTCAAAGGCTTTCATGGGCCAGAATCACAGGGTTGCTTTGAGTTTTCCAGGATGTATGGCTATGTTCAAGAAGCATTCTCTCCTGACATTTTGCCCACATATAAGCAAGGGAGGTGTGTGTGTGTGTGTGTGTGTGTGTGTATGTATGTGTATATAGCTTGCTTAGTTTCCAATATACCTCACAACCTCTGAGGATGCCTGCCATAGATATGGGTGAAACGCCAGGAGAAAATGCTCTGGAAAATGACCATACAGCCTGGAAAACTTACAGCAACCCATTTCCAATTGTTTTTGAACCAAGTTATTTTAAGCCTAGGATTAGAACAAAACAGAATAATAAACCAACTTCAGGACATCTTTAATCAAGATCAATTAATTGTTCAGAAAGTATTAAGGACTCTTAAACAATCGAATTAACCACTGATATTGAAAAAATATACAAGATAATGAGAATATGTTTGCTGTGCTCTGAATAGGATTGTTTTTCACAGTGCAGCAGTGGGCATATGCATTCAGGGGTATATCCCAGTTAAATTCCCAGAAAGTAATTATAGGATTGTACATGCAACTAAAAAAGTACTACTACTTCCATGAATAAATTTGCAATATATGTCTGGGATAAGTGCCACCAAGCAAATGTAGTTCTACGTACCTAACATTTGGTCTGACGCTCAAAGTAAGATAAGGAAGACAAAATTAGATTTACAACATTTTAATTCTAAAGTAAACATGCTAAATAAAGACTGTCTTAGAGATAAGAAAATATAATTATACACTATTGGGTACAAATTGTAATAATAACTGTAAACTATTAAGCATTCCGTGTTTCTATTTTAAAAAACAGATACAGAAATAGGAATGTGGAGGTGTTGAAGCGTTTTACACGAGAATTATTTGTACTTTATATAAACTAAACTTCAATTTCTCATCACGACATCACTCTCTAGTGATGAGGTCCTAGATGATTTCTACTGTGTGCCTTGAAGTCATTTTTACTTATGGCAACTCTAAGGCAAATCAATTATGAAATTTTCTTGGCAATATTTGTTTAGAGTGGGTTTGCTTTTGCCTTTTTTTGAGGCTGAGGGTGTGTGACTTGCCCAGGTTTTCCATGGCTGAATGAAGATTAAAATCCGGTTTGCAGAGCTGTATTCCAATGCTCAAACTACTACATTATACTAACTCCCAAATGTCTTCTATATATATTTATAATATTAGGAAAACTACTTCTCATTTCTACTTATTTTCTCCTTTTTACAAAGTGCTAAATCAATCATATATTTTATGTTCACTCTGGAGTTTTCCCCAGTAAGAAAAACAATGCACATAAATATGAGGAACACACCTAATCACAAGGAAGCTAAATTTAACCAACTGCTGGTTTCTACATCTGGAAAATTAAAGGAATTGGCTATTAAAATGTGCAGTGTAGATGCGTCATATCATGAGGCATCCAAACAATGCTTTGTGATAATACAAATTAACCCAAAATCCAGGTTTATGAACCACTGGAATAATGATTTTTAAAAATCCTAAACTTATCTTCTAACAAATGGAGTGTAAGCAACCTATTGTAATTTCATCATACATATACTCAAATGCCATACTTCAAAAATCTTGCCCAGACATGGAAACAGCTCACTTCAACCAGAAGACTTTCAACATGAAAATGTGCCAAAAACAGGATTTTCCCATGAGATATAATGAGATTGTTCTCCCACATTATCATCTCTAAACACGAGGGCTAGTAATTCTCCATATGCATTTCATGGGAAATGACAAATCCCTTACAATGACAATCACTTTGCCAAACACACATTCCAAGCTGGATATTTCCCATTTCAAAGGGATATAAGAAAAACAAAATAGCCTCAATCCTTATTGTCCATTTTATATCCTTTCGCCCTTTGAACACTTTTAAATACCTTTATCTCTCTGTACAGATGGCACAAGAGATCACACATGCCATTCTTACTCATTACATTGAACAAGATACAAAATTATTAGTACTTGAAACACACTGAACCATATATAAGCATTAGCAGGAAAGGACCAATTGTAAGGGAAAGAAAAAATTGAATCAACAAATGCTTTGTTATTGTTTATCCATTCCATTTAATTCTTTTGGAACCTGACTAATGGGTGCTGTTGTTTTGAAAAAAATTGAGATTAATAACTACAAATAATTATTGAGTCCCTTAGATCCAAGAGGAATTTCCAAATTCTCAAAAAAAGTATGAACAACTTCCTGGTCTGTCTACAGTAGAGTCTCGCTTATCCAACCTTCACTTATCCAATGTTCTGTATTATCCAACACAGTTTGCCTTTTAGTACTAAAATAGTAGAATATTAGAGATTTAGTTCAAGAAACAGGCCCCCAGAATTGATCAGGTAGACTCATGGTACTTCTTATCTAATTAGCCTCAGTGGAAGTACAAAACCTGAAACTGAAATAAAGTTGATGAACTGGAAATACAGTAGAGTCTCACTTATCCAACATAAACGGGCCGGCAGATCGTTGGATAAGCGAATATGTTGGATAATAAAGAGGGATTAAGGAAAAGCCTATTAAACATCAAACTAGGTTATGATTTTACAAATTAAGTACCAAAACATCATTTTAACAACAAATTTGACAGAAAAAGTCGTTCAATACGCAGTAATGCTATGTAGAAATTACTGTATTTACGAACTTGGCACCAAAATATCATGATGTGTCAGCTCACCACAGCCGCTCCTGAATGAACACACGAGACTCTCTGTGGTATCACCAGGAACTTTTACTGTAGGAAACATGAACATCAGAAAAGCCAAGAATGGGAGGCTCCGGCCAACCCTCCTTTATATACCCTCCCCCTCATTTGAACAGTCTCTTCCCGCTCAGTAAAACCCCGCGCAAATTCCCCGCCAAGTCCATCAGCCGTTTCTCCTCCGAGTCCTGGGACGCAGGTGTCTTATCAATGTCAGTGACCCTGAAACTCAGAGCCACATCCAGGCTCTAGTAGCAGGGTTCTGACATGGCGTCCTCCTCCCCTTCGTCCTGGAAGGCAAAGATTAAACACAACTATTGTTCTCCGCTGTCCAGAGTTCCTTTATACTTTTTTAACAGGCTGCAATGGAATACCGGGTGTACCTTTCCTAGGTCCTTTGGTAGCCTCAGCTCATAGGTCACTTCGTTTATTCTTTTTGCTACCCTGAATGGCCCTATATAGCGTGGAGCCAATTTCTTGGATGGGAACCCCAATTTCAGGTTTTTTGTGCTCAGCCAAACCAGATCTCCTTCGCCCAATTTGTCCCCCTCTCGGCGCCTACGATCCGCAAAGAGCTTGTACTTCTTTTGTGTTTCCCGCAATGCCTCTACCACGGTTTGCCACCCTTGCTTGATTTTGGCCGGCCATTCCTCGTCGGTCTGGCCCTCCCCTTCCTTCCACTCGGGTAGCCTGGGGAAAGGTGCCACCTCCTGTCCGTATACTATTTCGAATGGGGCACGACCTGTGGCCGAATGTACGGCCCCGTTAAAAGCCATCTCAGCAAACGGAAGAAGGTCCGCCCAATCATCCTGTCTATAATTGGTGTACATCCTTAAGAATTGGCACAGTGTCTGTTGGGTACGTTCGACCCCCCCGTTGGTCGCGGGATGAAAGGCCGAGCTCAGGTTCCTTTCTGCTCCTAACAGCTGTAAGAATTTTCCCCAAAATTTTGCAGTAAATTGGACTCCCCGGTCACTAATTATCTTGTCGGGACACCCATGTAGGCGATATACATGCTTCACATACAAATCAGCAAGTTTTTCAGCTGAAGGGAGTTTTGGCAGAGCCACAAAGTGTGCCTGTTTTGAGAATAGGTCCAATATTGTCCAAATGTATCTGTGGCCTCTGCTGGGGGGTAGTTCGCCTACAAAATCCATGGCTACGCATTCCCATGGCCTCATGGGCTCCACCACCTTCTGCAATAGCCCCTGGGGCTTCCCCGGTGGTGTTTTTCCCTCTGCACATAATTCACACTGCGTGACGTATCCCCTGGCGTCTTTCCTCATTCCGGGCCACCAGCATTGTTTGGCCAACAGTTTAATAGTCCTGGTGGGGCCTAGATGACCCGCACCCTTGTTATCATGGTACTTCCTTAACATTTCTCGTCTTAAACATTCAGGAATATACAATTTCTTATTTACAAACACCAAATCCCCACACAATTCTCCCTTTTCTTTGTTTGTTTGTAACCATTTGTCCATTCCATACGCTCGCTTCAACTCTTCCTCCCATATTTCTCCTCCCCCCGTGGAAATGGCAGTACGTTTGTTTTCTTTGGCCGCTTGTGCTCGAGTTAGTACTGCCAGGCCCCATTGCTTATCAAGAAAAATACTCCCTTCAGATTCCTGAATTCCTCCCCCGTGCTGAGGCATCCGAGAGAGAGCGTCAGCGAGTATATTATGTTTCCCCTGGAAGAATCTGAGTCTGAAATCAAAACGGCTGAAATATTGGGCCCATCTAATTTGCTTCGCTGATAGTTTACGAGGGGATCTTAGATACTGTAAATTTCTATGGTCAGTCCACACCTCAAACGGTGTTCCACTTCCTTCCAGGAAGTGTCTCCAGCACTCTAGTGCTTTTAGAATCGCTAAGGCTTCTCTCTCCCAAATCGGCCAGTTTTTTTCTGTATCGCTAAACTTTTTTGACAGATAGCCACATGGCTTCAGGTTCCCCCCCTCGTCTTTCTGTAGCAGAACTGCCCCATATGCCCGGTCTGACGCATCGCAATGTAATACAAAGGCTTTAGACATATCAGGGTGCTGTAGGACAGGCTCCTCAGTAAAACGCTTTTTAAGGGCTTCGAAAGCTTCCTGGCATTCTATTGTCCAGGTCAGTTTGGCCCCTGGGGCCTTCACTTTGGCTGTTTCTCCCCTACCTTTAGTCTTTAACAAATCCGTTAATGGCAAAGTGAGGCGCGCAAAGTCCTTGATAAATGTTCTATAGAAGTTTGCGAACCCTAGGAAGGATTGCAGCTGCTTCCGTGTTTTGGGGGCTTCCCACCCCCTCACGTCTTCTACCTTCGCAGGGTCCATCGCCACTCCCTGGGAGGAAATCCTATACCCCAGAAAGTCTATCTGGTCTTTATTGAACTCGCACTTGGCAAGCTTCGCATACAGTTTTGCTTCTCTCAACTTTTGCAGGACTTCCCTGACTAGTTCTATGTGTTGCTCCTTAGTCCGAGATACTAACAATATGTCATCTAAAAAAACAAAGACTCCCTTGTACAACAATGGATGCAACACTTCGTTGATTAATTGCATGAACGCGGCGCCTCCGCCGCACAAACCGAAAGGGAGCACACGATAATTGAATAATCCGAATGCACAGGAGAAGGCCGTCTTCCACCTGTCCTCTGGTTTAATCTGCAATTTATGGTACGCTTCAATTAAGTCCAATTTAGTGAATATCTGTCCCTCCGATAACTGGGCGATCAAGTCCTTCACTAAAGGTAGGGGGTATTTATTTCCAGAACTGATTGCATTCAGGCCCCTGTAGTCAATGCAGAGCCTCAGCGTTTGGTCCTTTTTGCGCCTGAACAACACAGGCGCCCCTAGAGGGGAATTTGAAGGCTCTATGAAACCCCTCGCTAGGTTTTTATCAATGTATTTTCTCAGTTCCTCCTTTTCCCTAGCCGACATTGGGTATATTTTTGCCTTAGGAAGCTCTGCTCCTGGGACTAGCTCTATCTTCACTTCAACTCTCCGCTTCGGTGGGAAACTGTCTGCTTCCTTCTCATCAAATACGTCCACAAAATCCCGATACTCTGGGGGTAATTTATCTGCCAGTTCTGCTATCCTGATAGAGTCTTCCTCCCCCCTTTTCCCCGGCTCCCTTTCCACTTCCTGGCTCCCTCCTTCCAACTTCATCCTGAAGATCATGCTCTTATCCTCCCAGTTGATTTGCGGGTTGGCCTGCCCCAGCCATGGCATGCCTAGTATAACATTATAGCTGGCTATTTGTGATATCACAAATGACACCTTTCCTTCCCAACTCCCTATCTTACACTTTACATCTTCGGCACTGTACTTAGCTAATGATCCCGATGCTGTGGATCCGTCCAACTGCGAAAAAGCTATTGGGGATTCTAGGTTCGTTCTTTCGCATCCCAATCCCTCGGCTAATTCAGGGGAGATGATGTTCCTGGAACATCCACAATCCACAAATGCTTTGCAGGTTGCTTGTTTGCTGCCACTTTCCAGCTGAATGGGGACCACTATCATGGCTTTGTCCTGACTTACCAACCCCCCCGAGTGGTGCCTCATCGGTGGTTCTTCCTCGGCGCGTTTCCCTGCCACGGCTCTTGGTTTGGGCGGGCCTCCGCCTTCCCCTTTTCTCTGCCAGCACTCGGCAGCCCTGTGGCCCAAACGGCCGCACACGAAGCAGCCCCTCCTGCTGGTGCTCACGTTCCCTGTCGGCTCCGTTCTCCTCCCGGCTGGGGTTGATCCCTCCTTCCGGCTCCCCTCTTTCATCTTCCACTTGCATGTTACACCTCACCGCTACAGCGGGATGGTGTCCGTATTCTCCCATTCTTGGCTTAGTGTCAGCTCACCACAGCCGCTCCTGAATGAACACACGAGACTCTCTGTGGTATCACCAGGAACTTTTACTGTAGGAAACATGAACATCAGAAAAGCCAAGAATGGGAGGCTCCGGCCAACCCTCCTTTATATACCCTCCCCCTCATTTGAACAGTCTCTTCCCGCTCAGTAAAACCCCGCGCAAATTCCCCGCCAAGTCCATCAGCCGTTTCTCCTCCGAGTCCTGGGACGCAGGTGTCTTATCAATGTCAGTGACCCTGAAACTCAGAGCCACATCCAGGCTCTAGTAGCAGGGTTCTGACAATGATGTATTGAAAACATTGACTACAAAAATGTGTTGGATAATCCAGAACGTTGGATAAGTGAGTGTTGGATAAGTGAGACTCTACTGTAATAAAATTTAGATTTTGTAGAACCGGGCAAAACAGAAATCCAAGATTCCTTTTAACATCTACAGCTGGCATGGACAAACTTTGGCCCTCCAGGCATTTTGGACTTCAACTCCCACAATTCCTAACTGCAGGTCCAAAGCACCTGGAGGGCCAAAGTTTGCCCATGCCTGATCTACAGTGTCATTCTTTTTCTTCTGCACGAGAGGGATTGAAACTTAAAGGCCATTAAAACCATAGTTGCAGATCTATAGTGCGAATCACTCTCGTAAATAAATATAGCATGTGTGGAGGACACATGAAAATAGCACTCATGCTGTTGGGCACCAGGGTGCCAGCTAAGGCTGACATTCTGGTGCATTTGTGTTAAGTCCTTATTTATTTTTAAACACAGAGCTGATTGAAGCAATTCAAATCCCGAAGTTGCACTTCAGCCACCACAGCATTTTCTTCACTGAACAGATCATCACTTTATGGATCCTGAGCTGACTGAGGTGGGTGGATGTCAAGGAAGGTTGGTTGGTGCTATGTAGTATTTGATGTCTTTTTAATACACTGGGATACAGCATCTATTCTAAATTATTGCGAATCTGTATGAAACGTCAGGCTTCCTTGTTAATCTCATTCTTACTATGCATAATGCTGTCAAAGGGGGTAAAATGCACGGACAACCATGACAATCTGCCTAATGTGAGACAAGTTGACAATTTAAGGTCAGCTACTGAGTTCACATATGGCGTGAGATTATAAATAAGAATGTTATAGCTTACACTTTAAGCCACTATGCTACAATATTAAGTCTTTGATTTCCTGCTCTCTATTAACTGGATAAATCATGGCTGTGTTGGATTACTCTGAACTAAAAAGTTTTCATGCTAAAACAGACTATAAATGATAATATCCTTGAAAAAGATGAATTCATAAACTAAAATAATTTTGTTTCCTAAATATAATAATGCATTAAGATATATTCTATTGTTTCAGGGTGCAGTTCAGACCTAGAGTTTCTACTTTCCATATGATTCCAGATGAATACTGATCTTGGCAAAGGGCATCTCTCAAGAGGGGATGGTAATCACATCTGTCAATCATTACTGGACTGCTACTGTCAAACTGTCAGATGGTTTATTTAGCACTAAAAAGCAAGCACAAAAATAAGCAAACAAAAGAAAGAAAGAAAATCACAATGAAAGAATGTAATTGCATAAAATACACACTGTCCTCTTCAGCTATCAGATGCATGCCCAATGAAACAGCGAGTTAAGTCCAGAGTAAATTTCACACTATAAAAATTGCAGCACTGTAATTCAAATTTTAACTCTGTGGCAGCATCCTATGGGATCCTGGGGTTTTTATAATTCTCTCTGGATGAGAATTATAAATAAAAAGGTAAAGGTTTTCCCCTGACATTGAGTCTAGTCATGTCCGATTCTGGGGTGTGGTGCTCATCTTCATTTCTAAGCCAAAGAGCTAGCGTTGTCCATAGACACCTCCATGGTCATGTGGCCAGCATGACTGCATGGAGAGCCATTACTTTTCAGCTGGAGTGATACCTACTGATCTACTCACATTTGCATGTTTTCGAACTGCTAGGTTGGCAGAAGCTGGGGCTAACAGGTCGAACTACCAACCTTTCAATCAGCAAGTTCAGCAACTCAGACGTTTAATCCGCTGTCCACCAAGGGCTCCGAATTACAAATACTCTTCCTTAAACTATTTGTTGGAAATACCAACCTTCTTCAAGCCTTCTCTAGTAATATTTATAATTCTGTTGTTTACAGTTTGTATGTATGTTTTGGTATGCAGCCTCCTTTACTTTATGGTTCCTGAGAAGTTATAAAAGAGGTTGCAGACCACATGATAACTACAGGCAGACCAGCCAACTACAGGCTACTTCAGACTTCAGATCACACACTTGTTTTGCTGTAAGAGATGTCCTGGCCGGATGGCAGAGAGAATTATGTCAAACTTATCATATTTTAATCTGGACTGATAAGTTTTGTACCTGTGTATACTGAACACATGAAGGTTGTGATTAAACCAAACATGTTATTTTTTTTTCAAAGTCTACTTCATTTTTGTCTCTTGAGTGTATGATATAAAACAAGTTGTTTTATGGTAGAGTATAATTATATCTGGTTGTATACCACAAGAGAAGATTCTAGTCTAAAGGCTTTTTGGCTCTTTGAAACGACATGCTTTTCTAAAAGTTATGATCTCTAAAATGTGTTTTTAAGGAACCTAAGAGAAGATGAGAGGATAAAAGGCATCAATATAGGAAATCAAACTTATAAAATTAGAGCATTCACTTATGATTTAATATGTATTTCCCTACCTTTTAAAGTATAACTTGTTTGAAAAATGTTTAATACAATTTTAAAGACGTTTTTCCAAAAGGTTATAAATGCTATTTTCCAAAACTATAAATCCAGAAAAAGATGAAACCATGGGCACATCTCTACTGACCAATTAAGCCAGTTCTGAAATGAAATAGCAGATAGTTTTCACTGTTATTAGACTGACCTCCATTGAACTTGTTCAAAGACCAGATAGTAATTACGCCACCACAGAGGGTGACCTCAAACTGGTTCCAACCCTAGAAGGCAGGTGTTTTTTTCCCGCAACTTCTGCTAGAAGGAATATGCATGTGTACACCAGTGATATGCTTTGGGTGTCCACACACCAATTCTGTGGCGTTGCTTTCACTATGTGATATGGTTTACACACTAGAATGTACTGATGCCTCTAGTTTGGCCTGCCCATTGCATATTTTGGATTAAATGGCTTAAAACATGCTGCAATGCACTTTCAGGATGTGTTTTGTCTAGCCACTACACTTCAAAGTGAACTCTAAGCTGCCTTAAAATGGGCACTGTAGATGGGGTCCATCTTGGTGCTATAACTGTATACTGTTAAATGGCCTTTGGAGTTAAATGGCCTCCAGGAGTTTCTCGATGACACTGATTTTCTGGACTGCTCGCAGTCTGGCTTCAGGCCTGGGCACAGTACCGAGACGGCTTTGGTCGCCTTGGTGGATCACCTCCGCAGAGAGCTGGACAGGGGGAGTGTGACCCTGCTGGTTCTCTTGGACATCTCAGCGGCTTTCGATACCATCGACCATGGTATCCTTCTGGGGAGGCTCTCTGGGATGGGGCTTGGTGGCACTGTGCTGCAGTGGCTCCGGTCCTTCCTGGGGGGTCGTTCCCAGATGGTGAAGCTGGGGGACTCCTGCTCGGACCCCTGGCCATTGACCTGTGGGGTCCCGCAGGGGTCTATTCTATCCCCCATGCTATTCAACATCTACATGAAACCGCTGGGAGAGGTCATCCGGAGTTTTGGAGGGCGTTGCCATCTCTACGCAGATGACACACAAATCCACTACTCGTTTCCATCTGAATCCAAGGAAGCCCCTCGGATGCTGAACCAGTGCCTGGCCGCTGTGGCGGACTGGATGAGGAGGAACAAGCTGAGGATCAATCCTGACAAGACAGAGGCCCTCCTGGTCAGTCGCGCGTCGGATCGGGGTATTGGGTGGCAACCTGTCCTGGACGGGGTTGCACTCCCCCTGAAATCACAGGTCCGCAGTTTGGGGGTCCTTCTGGACTCAGCGCTGACACTTGAGGCTCAGGTGTCGGCGGTGGCCGGGAGGGCCTTCGCACAACTCAAACTTGTGCGCCAACTGCGACCATACCTCGTGAAGTCTGACTTGACCACGGTGGTGCATGCCTTAGTTACCTCTAGACTGGACTACTGTAATGCGCTCTACGTGGGGCTTCCCTTGAAGACGGCCCGGAAACTACAATTGGTTCAGCGCTCGGCGGCCAGATTAATTACAGGGGCGAGCTACAGGGAGAGATCTACTCCCCTGTTCAAGGAGCTCCACTGGCTGCCGTTCACCTTCCGGTCCCAATTCAAGGTGAATACCATCATTTATAAGGCCCTAAACGGTTTGGGACCCACCTACCTTCGTGACCGTATCTCCTATTATAAACCTATTCGATCCCTCCGCTCATCCGGGGAGGCCCTTCTTTCGCCACTGCCTCTATCCCAGGCCCGTCTAGTGGGAACGAGAGAGAGGGCCTTTTCTGCTGTGGCCCCCCGACTGTGGAATTCATTGCCCTCTGAGATCAGGCAAGCCCCCACCTTATTGGCTTTTAAGAAAGATCTAAAAACGTGGCTTTTTCGATGTGCCTTCGGGGAGTAAATGTTATATACCTCTTGATTACTCCCCTTGGATTTTATCCTTTGGACTGTTTGGACTGTTCCGTCTTATACCCCTGTTCTCTTTATTTATATGCCTCTCTCTCCCGAGTTTTTAATTAAATGTTCATGTGGCCCGCCCTGTCTGCTCTGATTTGCGTTGTAATGTATATGATTATTTTTGTACTATTATATTGTGTTATGATATATTGTTTTATTTTGTTATATTGTATCGTGTCTGGGCATGGCCCCATGTAAGCCGCCCCGAGTCCCCATTGGGGAGATGGTGGCGGGTTATAAATAAAGTTTTATTATTATTATTATTATTATTATTATTATTATTATTATTATTATTTACAGCCACTAGATGGAAACTAATGGAAAATACTCATACAGGAACTGAAGTATACTCCCACTGGTGAACATGATGTGTTAAATTCACGTTGACTTAATTTCATCAGGGACTGTATCTACTCTGTAGTAGTAGTAGTAGTAGTTGTTGTTGTTGTTATTATTATTATTATTATTATTATTATTATTATTATAAAACAACAAAACTTGCCCAGTTTTGATGGGTTCATTTCCATTGGTGCAGCTCAAGGATGTGAGCAAGATCCTTGGAGAAGCGAGGGCAACCACATGCATCCTAGATCCCTGCCCATTCTGGCTAGTAAAGGAAGCCAGAGGGCATTTGGCAGAGTGGATGAAGGTGGTGGTTAATGTCTCCTTACAAGAAGGCAAGATTTCAGCCAGCTTATTTAAGATGGAGATAGAACGTCAGAAAGCTGCAAGCCGGAAAGTCTACCTACATTATAGAATTAATACAGTTGGGCACCAAATAATTCAAGTCACTCCAAAAGCAAACACAGTACAATTACTACAGAATGTAAGGCAACTTGATTGACAAATATGAAATGAGTAAGAATGATCCAGCTGAAACCCCAAGAGGCTATTGGAGGCTTGCCATGGAGACCTATATCAACCAGGTGGGATCACTACCTGAGGGACAAAAAAGTACTGCTTTATGTTTCACTGTGATGATAGAAACATCCCCACAATCACAAAACTATCAATTACTTTTACTAATACATATCATTGTAAAATGCAAACCCAGGCAATGCCAGGTACATATACTAGTAGAATATAAATGAAAGTATACCAATTGTAAAATATCACAATGTCAATTGAACTGTCAGTATAGTCTTATTTGGTATCCCACGCTAACCTAATATGAAGATTGTCAGTGACACATGCTAAAACTTATATACGCTTATATATTTCTATAAAGCTGTGAACATATTGGGAATGATCACTAACACAAGATTCCTTCAGTCAAGCTAAGAGAGATGAAAATGTTCTATCTCAAATAGGATTTTTTGCCTGGAACAGCTTGCTGTGCTTGAAGATATTTGCTTTAATCAAGTTATCTCTGCAATTATTCTTATATAGTAATTACAAAGAAAAATGTATTTTAAAAAGCAATTATTAATTAGATTGAGCTGCAAGCTGATTAGTTACGACCCCGCACATCTTTAATTATATGACTGTATAACTATATAATTCTCCCACTCTCTCTTCGCCTCTCTCTTTCTCCATGTGCGCTTAGGATTTATTATTATTGTGCTACTATATATCCAGATTATTATGCTATCATATATCCATATCTACTACTAGAAAATTAATGACATGTTCTTACCCTATTTGTTTGTTACTCTTTAAGCAGTACAGATAGGAAGAAAACCTATAACTTTCTTCAGCACAATTCCTCCTATTCAACTTCAGCCATTTAAACACAGAGAACCAGAGAGTGTGGGAAAATGGTTTGGGCATTGGATTAGGACTATAGGGTTCACATCCTTTCTTTGCTATGAAAACTACCAGGTCACACTCTCTCAACTTCAGAAAAAGGGAAAGGCAAACTATGCTGAAGAAATGTTGCCAAGAAATCCCCATGATCCCCTTATGAAGGCCGACAGCCTGAATCCGGCCCACCATATCATAAAATTATATTTTATGTGGCCCTTCAGATGCTGGACTGCAATTCCTGAATTCCTCAGCATTAGGAATCATGACTAGATCTGATGGGAGTTGGAATACAGTAACATCTAGAAGGCTTCAGTTTATGTTTAGTCACGATAGTGGTGTTTGAATTTAGAAAAAAGACTTGTGGGCATGATACCTGACTTTAAAATATCCTTTAACCTTTCCGCACCTTTAGAACCACAAGTGCTGTTGGGTTACAATTCCTATTATCCCCAGTCTGTGTGGTGAATAAGCAAAAGTGATGGGAATTGTTGTTGAATAAAATCTGGGGACCCAAAGTGGGTAAAACCTAAAGGGTACTGATGACTATGTGAAAAGATTATAGTTGGCCCTCTGTATCCACAGATTCTCTATTCATGGATTCAACGGCCCTTTTGAAGCAACCATAAGGCTGATGTGGCCCTTGATAAAGATGAGTTTGACAAGCTTGACTTAGGATCGCCATAGATCGGAAATTACTTTAAAAATACACAATTATAAGAATTCTAGACAGTTCTCTTGTTGATCATTTTAACATGATAGGTTGACCTTAAAGTTGCCAAAAGTCAGAGATGAACTGCAACAAATTGAAAAACGAAAATAAAAATGAAGGATCACCACTTTTAAAACATCCTGAAATAAAATCTTCATAACCATTCAGCTGGAAGAGGACAAAAGACATTTTTAAAAAGAAAATAGGAAGCATTATGACCAATGACACTGACTTCACTTTTTGCAATTATCTGCCATGGATTCTGAAATCACTCCAAATTAGTCTACAGATCTCTTTGCATACATTCTTGTAAAGACATTACTGACAGCTTGCATAAATTTTCCCATGATAACTTTAATTTGTGCTCATAGTGGCATAAATGTTTAATCATTCCCAATATTCATTTTTGAGGCTTTTAATTAAAACTAGTTAAAACTATCGGGTTGGAAGAGGCTGCTTTCTATCAACTCTGCAGGCCTTGACTGAGTATCTTCTCATGGGTGTCAAAGTAAATTTGAACTAAAAGTTATCTCTTTTCTAACACTTTCTTCCATTTCATTTTTAGTGAGCAGGCTAGGTTGTTATAAGACAGCAGTGTGAAAAGCTGACCTGCTAGCCTCCCACATTCCATAAAAATATTTCCTTTTATTTCTTTTTAATTCTCAGTCCATGAGATTTTTGGGCAAATCAGCCTGTAAGGTAAAGAATGGTGATTTCTTTTATCTTCAAATATGCTACTATTTCAAGGGGTGTAATGAAAAGCATATTCAGAGACATTAATGGTAAAACAGTCATTGGGAAGTAGAACGTCTCAAAAGCCAATCTTGTAAATTATACATTTAGTTAAGTACTATGCATTGAGATCCAATGTACCAGGCAAAATGGTTTGACAATAGAGTATTGAGAGAATAAAGAAAGGGTGATCAATATAAGAGTTGGGGATAACAAGAATTGATCAAAACTGTCTTAGAAATCTTTGTGAGATACTTTCTTTTGTACACTGGGAAACTGGGAAATTTTGTTGGAGGCAATTCGAAGTGTTCAGGAATATTTTACATTTGAGGAATCTCTCTTGCTTATTGTTATTGTCTGTTGAACTGATTTCAATGCACAGTGAATCTACAAATGAGAAACCTCCATGAACCTCAATGAACTACAGCTCTAGTCAAACCTTGCAAACTCTGGACCGTGGTTTCCTTCAGTGAGTCAATCAAACTACATGGTGATCTCCCTCTTGTCTACCTCTTTCCACTTTTCCAAGCATTGTCCTCTTTTCTAGTCAATCATGTTGTCTTGTGATACATTCAAAGTGTAATAACCTTAGTTTCTTCATTTTGGCTTCTAGGGAGAGTTCAAGCCTAATTTATCCAAGGACCCATTAATTAATCTTTTTCTCCAACCAAAAATATAGCTAATTAGGAATTTCACAATAACTGTTTCTCTGAAATTAAGTTATCAATTAGGTTGTTAATTAATTGAATGAGCTATGGTGCTGCAGAACAAAAATTAAACGAATAAAATAAATTACATTACCCAGTTGTTTCTTTAAGAAAAGCCAATTTCTCTTGAATTTTGCAAAATTGCTTCTTTCTGTACATCCCTTAGTGTTAGAGATTTGAAAGATTTAGACCACACAACTCAAACTGCTTAGTCAAGAGTTCTATCAGTATGAGTTGGTTTAACAGACATTTAAGTTTATAAATCCTAGTACAAATTTTATCTGAAACATTATTTATTTAATGTAAGAATGGGGTGATTGAGAAATTCAGCTTTAAGTCCCCACAGATTCATGAAATTCGCTTCAGAAGCTCTCACCATTTTACATACTACAAAACATTGTCATGAAAATAAAAGAAGAAGAAGAGAATGATGTATGTCACATAACCTCCTTGGAGGAAAGCTGGGATATACATGTAAATGATAAATAACTGAGCAAATACCTACATTTTTTTCCCCAGAGGATGATTTTTCTTCCCACAAAGAAACTTAATGACAAGTTCAATCCAGCAATGATTGCACTGCCCAAATTGAGATTAAAATAATACAGATTGTGTAGAAATCATTTGTGTATGCATGCTTATTAATTTTGTTGTCAGATATTTTAATAAATGCAAATGGATGTAAGAATCTTTCTTTAAATTGTCAATTCCAAGGCTAAAAGACTTTACATTGAGAAGTAGTGCACTGGAAGTGAAACAACATCACTTCTGGATGCCAGACGTGATGTTGCTGAGATGGAGAAGTGTGTGTAGGGCAAGTCTCTGTGAAATTGATGGATACAAACCACTGCACTAATGGGGACATTTTGTCCAGTTTTTCAGACATAAAATTTCATTTGAGAGGATCCAACTAAGGAGGCTCAAATCCTTAGGCAGCCCACCCTGACATAGAAGATAATTTGAAGCTCTTGGCTTAAATTTTGTGTTGTGATCCATTTGCAAATTACTGAGCTCTATCATCATCATCATCATCAATTTTTCTCTGCTGAAGAAAACTCAAAGTGGCTAACAATAAAAACCATAACAATGTGTGAATTAAAACCTAACATATAAGACCTTTACAATACGATAAAGACTGAAAGTATTTAAATTAACAGTTGAAACCATTAAAACAATTAAAATAATTCAAAATACATAAAAATACCACACAATACCCACTAAGAAAGGTCTTATCTTGCTGCCAGAAGGACTGCAGCGGCAGCGGTGGTGGGGGGATTCTGGCTTCTCTGGGCAGAGATTTCTCTGCCCAGAGAAGCCAGAATCCCCCCACCGCCACTGCCAATACAATATCTTACATCCTCACTTGCAATGGTGATGGGACTGAGAGAAGGGCCTCTCATGTGGATATTAGGACCCAGGTAGGTTTCTATCAGGAGACAGAATCTGCCAAATAGTCTGGACCCGAGAGGTATAGGGCTTTATAGGCCATAGCCAGGACTTTGAATTATGCCCAGAAACAGATTGGCAACCAGTAGAGCTGTTGCAACAGAGGTGTTGTGTGCTCCATGTAGCCAGTCCCGGTTATCAATGTGGTCATAGCTCTTTGGGTCTGCCAAAGTTTCCAAACATTCTTTAGAGACAGCTCCATGTAGAATGTGTTACATTAATCTAAATGGGGACACTCCCTCTGTCCAGTTCTCTCTGTAGGTCTTCGTAGGTCATCCACCAACGTGACCAAAGCTTCATCTCATAACCAGGCTTAAAATCAGATTGAAATGGATCTAGATAATCTGTTGAGAAACCCCTGGAGATGGAAAGTTGGACACTGGCCAGTACTTGTCTATTTTGGGACCGGAGGGGGGGGGGGAATGGCCTTTTATAAATATAAGCATCAAAACTGCCTTCTGTAGGAATTACATCCCCTGGAACTGTATCAACACAGCATCTAAGTCAGATCGGTTCTGAGCAACTTTATCTGGAAAGTGCTGTACAAATTCTTCACAGCAGGCTGCTGAGGAGTCAGCATTTCCCCCCTGAAGGCCACTGTGTAATAGCCCTCTGATCATTCTAAACAGCTCCACTGAGTGGTTCATTGCAGATCGATTGATTGATTGGTAGCGGCAGGAGATTTATTTACTGCCCTCATTGCCATGGAGTAGGCCCTCAAGAAAATCTGGGGGAGATATGTAGATGCCATTATAAATAAGGGCAAAAAGAAAAAATATTTTTTGCTGATATGGTACAGAAATAGGGGTTTCAAACATTCATGCAGGTTTTTCTCTCCAAAATATTGAGTATCTCCAAAGCAGGCAGAGGAAAGGAACAGGCACATGGATACTTTTTTTCCACCTGCATTCTCATAAGTTTTTTAGTGTAGTAAGGCAACACAAATCTAAACTCAATGCAATTATTAAACAATAGTGCTCTTTCATGATAATCATAACTGAATCAAAATTTTTAGTTTAGTGACCATTAACATACTGATCCTTTTTATCTCTAGTTATGAGAGACTGTTAGCGAAATGTCTGGTCCTTCAAACTTCAGGCTCTTCACAAGCATTGCCCATTCTAAACAGCTAAGGTAAGATATAATATATGTCCTAAGAATGGTCTGTAGAGAGCCTTGCAGCAAAGCCTAATTCTTGTTTGCTTAAATTAAATAACAACAACAACAACAATAACAGGAAAAACTCAGCCGCTATCAGGACCTCAAGATTGAACTTCAAAGACTCTGGCAGAAACCAGCGCAGGTGGTCCCGGTGGTGATCGGCACATTGGGTGCCGTGCCAAAAGATCTCAGCTAGCATTTGGAAACAATAGACATTGACAAAATTACGATCTGTCAACTACAAAAGGCCACCCTACTGGGATCTGCATGTATCATCCGAAAATACATCACACAGTCCTAGACACTTGGGAAGTGTTCGACTTGTGATTTTGTGATATGAAATCCAGCATGTCTATCTTGTTTGCTGTGTCATACAATAATAATAATAATAATAATAATAATAATAATAATAATAATAATGATGATGATGATGATGCCAACTGCAAAAGGCCACCCTACTGGGATCTGCACACATCATCTGAAAATACATGACAAAGTCCTAGACACTTGGGAAGTGTTTGACTTGTGATTTTGTGAAATGAAATCCAGCATATCTATCTTGTTTGCTGTGTCATACAATAATAATAATAATAATAATAATAATAATAATAATAATAGTTCTGAATAATGTGCATTTTAAACAGAGATTACATCTACAGTAGGATGCTTGATCACATCCCACGATGAGACATATGCAGAGATCTCTGCATAAAATGGGAAGGAATACTTAATATAATTGTAAACCTATCTGGAATGGGACAAAATGATGAAAAAATAACTAGAATGGGACCGTATGGCCCAAATTCACATCTCGTTTTATACTATATGCGGACTCAGATCTATACAAATGATAAAAACCTCCTTGCTGTGCTGCTTTTGTTAATATGTTATTTTACTGTATTGATATTTTATAGTTGTTATGCTCCTACATCCACAGTATTAAAAACCACATCTTACAATGAATTCATATTGATGTATATCTAAACTATATTTAGCTCCTCTTCTAGTGTTCCTCCAGAAAAATACCGACACTAGCAGAACATACAGTAGACAGAACTGTGTAGCATCTAATATCATTTCTAGCAGAGACAGTGCTTGAATGTCTGAGGCTTGGACACAAGAAGAAAGACAGGAAATCCCAGGATTAGGTAATAAGCTGATTTTTCTAAAGAAGAATGAGAATATAAAAGGTCACTGTGACATTTCATATACACATTTAAATCTATTTGTACTACAGTACAAAAATACAATCCACGTTAAAAATGTTATCTAAGTTTTCTTTGACATTTGCTTCAAGAAGGAAAATAACAGGCATGGGACAATGTCTATACATTGGCAAAATATTAAATGTTTTCTGAAGAACAATACAAAATGTATGTTCATGCACATTGTGAATTATCAGTTAAACAGTACAAGCTACAAAGTCATGAGACATGAGAGAAGCCTCTCAGCAGGATGGTAATAAATCTGGGCGTCCCCTGGGCAACATCTCTGTAGACGGCCTATTCTCTCACAACAGAAGCAACTTGTCTCAATTTGCTTCTGACACGATTAAAAAAAACTACAAAAAAGTGGGAATGCTAATAGTTTTTGTTTTGCATGGTCTTCTTTGTTCTTCATTTACTCAGCACCTGTTGCCCCTTGGTCCCAATACTAGCTTCATTCTAGAACCAAGTGAAAATGCAACTTTTCATTAAAGCCTTTGTGGCCAAAGCAATTCATTACAATATATACACACACACACACACACACACATATATACACACACACACACAAACACGGTTTTAAACTGTTTTAAATTTTAAAAACCTATTAGATTGCTCAATGTGATTTATTCTGTTTTAATTATTTTATTGTTCTAAAGTTTGAATTGTTTTAAGCGGCTTATTTCACTTACTTGTAGGCTGCCCTGAGATTTTAGAATGTAGGGCAAGCCATTAATCAATACAATAAAATATATACTGCAAATATATTATTCCAACATATTAATGGTTAATAAAGAAAAAAAAACAAATAAAAATTAATACTCATATATTTTATGCATACTTCTACTTATTATTCATTCAGAGTACTTATGCCCACCTTCAAATGTTCGAGGAGCTTATAAATCAAATATTTAATAGTTCCCTGCCCTCAAGATTGCAACCTACATTAGACATGAC
Source organism: Anolis carolinensis (assembly GCF_035594765.1). Classification (NCBI taxonomy): domain Eukaryota; kingdom Metazoa; phylum Chordata; class Lepidosauria; order Squamata; family Anolidae; genus Anolis; species Anolis carolinensis. The sequence goes on along the minus strand of NC_085845.1, from coordinate 128,296,747 downwards.
ACATAAGAAAAGGGGAATGGTTGCATGGGAGAGGGTTAAGTCCAGCAGACTCTGGCCGCTCTTCTTTCCCTCAGGCAAGAAAAATGGGAGAGAAAAATGAAGGGAGGAACTCTATTTTGTTGTATTTAATGCAACACTAAAAGAAATATGTCTTCATGCGTGTAATATCTAATTTAAAGTATAGATATGCAGGCAGAATATTTCTTTAGTGCATTTGTGTTATTCTTTGTATATTCATCTGTTCTGGTGCTTCTCTCTTTCACCAGGCAGCGTTGTCATCACCTGTCTCTCCTTTGAACATTCATTTTACAATTTTGCTTGACTACAGTGCTATCTATGAATTGACTACACTGCTGTTGTCAGGAAGGAATGAAACATCAGCCCTATTGTATTTTTCAAATGGAATATGGAGCTGGAATGAGCCCTGAAACTGAGCAGGAAGGCAAACAGACAAGAAACAATAACTTTGGTTGAAGTATTTAACAAACACCAGCACAATTTTCAGTCCAACCGACTTATAAGCACTGGTCAATATATATAAAGTTTATTCCAAGCATCAGTATTTTGTAGATCTTCAGAGTTATGCAAATAACAACAAACTGTGCATGATCAATATCTAATGTATCCTTATCTGAGGTCTATGTGACCAACACAGAATGTAGTCAAGAGTTGGTTTATCCTTTCAGAGGATGTTTTCTGGGTCTGGCACTGTATGTAACAATAATTACGGGTTTCTGGCTCTGGGCACATAATACTAGTTACAGCATCCCTAGCATAACACAAATGACAGAGATCATCAAACATGGGACCATGGGGTAATGTCAACTAGTTTGAAATGGAGTTTTTCAGACTCTCTAAAACAGACCAGCATTCATTATCATCAATTCTTATTACACCAATACAATCTTTGTCCAACCTCCCCAAAGTGTTCTTTTCATCCTTTTCCTCTTGTTTCCTTGCTCCCACTTCTCTATTATTCCTCTGTCCTTTCACAGAATCACTGCCTCTCTTATTTTGCTTTATCGTAGTCACAACTCACCTTACCTCTTGTTTCTTGATCAATTGCTGCTGAGTTCTGCTATATCACAGCTCCCTCTTCCAGTTCCACTCTCAGATTTCATTCTTTACACTCAGTTACCTTTTTGTAAGCTATCACTCTTTTATGATTTATTTCATTTATGCCCAACTTTCAAGACATTGTTTGCTTGGGCCTTCTTCTGTAATCCTTTTCTGGAACTCTTCCTAATTTCTTAATTATTCTTTCAATACTTTCAAAAGAAATAACTCATTCTGTGCCTTCAAACTGTTTTCCTTATCTCAGTCAGGTTTATTCATCTCTTTGTTGTACACCTTGCCATGAATACTTCTCTCATTTTGGTTCCTTGTGTGGGGATAAAGTTCAGATTTCCACATGTTTGTCAATAACATCCATCAGCCCCAGCAAGCATTGCTAAGCATAGATAATGGGAGTTGTGCCTGAAAAAAGCAGCACAAACTTACTATATATACAGATAAGCATTGATGTAACTCTATCTTCTAAATATCCCTTAATATTCCGTTTTTATCCCCAAAATGAGAAGAAACCTACTTACAAGTAAAGGCACACAGTATTATAGTATTGATATGCTCAACATAAAAGGTCTATGTGTAAAAATACTGTTCACTGCTTTGAAAACAAAGCAATCTTTTACAGATTGTTATTCATTTTTAATGAATAGGATTAATGATCTATGTCTGGAATGAAAACATAAAATATGTTTCCAACTTTAAACTGAGACAATGATATAAAACTCACAGAGAGAAAAGTATATTTTTAGTATTCAGTTATACATAAAGCTATATATCTTCAGTGCACCTAATAAATTTAAAAATAGTTTTTTCCATCACAACTGCTTCACTCTGAAATTTGGTGGCATCACAAATTTTACTCATTACTTAGAAAGGCCTTTGGGTACTAGGGTCTACTTGGTATTATTAATATGGTGATCTGTATGCAAATATTTGTGTGTATACAGCTAATCTTTTATTGTGTTTGTTGTTTTTGGCCACAAATTAGGGCTATTAATAACAGGATATCTTTGAGGTCTCTCATTCAAATAATTACTATAAATTGAAACTGACATAGCAATAATTAACAACGGGATTAATGATGCTGAGATCCAGATATAATTCATGCTATTTGCAAGTTACTCTCTACTGTAGCGTCAGCACTGTCTAGTCTTTTTAAGAAGTTGCATTGTTTGTCTTTTAATAAGTTTTAAAAGTATGTATACTATTTACGGAGCAGCAATCATATCCCATATTTTCATCATTATACTCTTAAGAGTAGTAAAATCAAAGTAACATAACCCATAAAAAGAAACATACACAAGACCAGTACTAACCACAGATTTATTGTGGCCTTGAAAAAGACAAGAATGTAAAGATTCAATGTTGATTCTACAAGTTCTTACATTAAAAACAGTTTTGAAATAGTACAAATAATTGCCAATAGATAACTTACATGTAGATCTTTCAAGGTTTTGATCTAAAGATGGACTAACTGATATTACAAAAGATCCGGGCCTTTTCTTCTATGGTCTGACATTGCAACTGATGTACACATAAAGACTGACAAGGGCATCTATACGGATCTTAAAATGGTTATAGAATCATAGAATCATAGAGTTGGAAAAGACTACAAGGTCCATCCACTTCAACCCCCTGCCATGCAGCAGTATAATTAACACACCCCTGAAAGTTGGCTATTAAGTCTCTGTTTAAAAACCTTCAGAGTCCTAATTGAATTGTTGAATTCCTCCCTTCTCACAACTCATCTCAAACACACACAAAAATACATTAATTTCTGGTTGTAAAGGTGGCTCTACAATCAACTTAAGAACATACAAATAAAATTGATATCCTGCATGGAATACACAAGGTATTCTCATCGTGGGCTTCTCATTCTCTCTCTCTTTTTCTCACTCACTCACTTACACATAGACACACAGAGTGTTTAAATTATTTATTTATATGTTTATTTACAGTATTTATATCCCGCCCTTCTCACCCTGAAAGGGGACTCAGGGTGGATTACAATGAGCAAACATTCAATGCCATCAGACAAACAACATACAGTATAGACACACACAGAGCCAATGTTTTAACATTTCCAGCTTCATGAGGGTATGCTCCATTATAGCCACAGGGGGCTATATCATCCACGAGTGACATCGAGTGCTGTACTTCCTCATTCCTTTCTATGTGCTGATGGCAATTTTATGGTGTTGTAAATTAGTTAAATTAGCCTCCCGAACAAAGTGTACCTAGATTTCCTAGTTGACAGATGCAACTGTCTTTCGGGCTGCTTAGGTAAACGCAAGCCGGGCTATTTAATTGTCGGGGGTTTAACCCGACCCGCGCTTCGAACTCATGATTTATTGCAGCTGGTTACTAGCCAACTGCACCACAGCCTGGCCCTATTAACCAATACTTTTATAGTATTACATTTTTAATTGGTCAAATGATACTTTGGTCCTCAAACTCAATTGTTTCCACCATAGTCAAACAAAATATAGAAAAACATTTTCATTGAATTATGGGGCATGTATAAGGATATGAACATGAATATTGAATCATAGAATCATATGCTTGGAAGGGAACACAATGGCCATGCATGCCAACCTCTTGCCATGCAGGAACAACAATCAAACCACCACCCATTTCCCTGACAGATGACCATTCAGCCTTTATGATGGAGTAGGAGACTCCATGCTCTTCCACACAGTACCTATAATTCAGGAGAGAACGGGTTAAAAAGCGGGGTGGCCAGATGACGTTTGTACTAAATGTGTGCTCAATCTCAGCAATGAAGGGACAATACAATTCAAAAGAACTGCTCCTTTATCCTGGTTCTGGGCAAAAAAGTGGATTTTCCCATGAATGTGTGGCTGTGCAGTCATGTAGAGTCCAGGATTTCCCTCTTACCTCATGTGGAGACTGTTTTCCACCTGTGCCAGTTTTTAAAAGTGGAGACACAGCTGATTTCTAGCTGGTTTCAAGAGAGGAGAAGCAGAGACCCATCAGAGGTCTCTGAAAATGAACTTTAAACTTTACAATATTAAATCCATTGTGAATAAGCAATTGGGAAAAAGGGAAATACAGTGGAATTTTTTTTAAATTCCCACCGTTTTGCATTGATGCTTAAATGTGCACATATAAATCTCTCCATATTTGTATTAGGACATTTGCATGTGCGCATATAAGCATCAGCGCATAGTTGAGTGATATTTTTTTAAGAAAAACTTCCGGCAGATGTCCCCCATCTGCCCTCCGTTTTATCCCGAGACACAGAAGGGCTGTGAGGATGGCAAGGAAAAACTGCCCAGGATCAGCAGGTCTGTGTGGGGACCTGCTCTGAGGTCCAAGGTTTGTTTAAACACATATTAATCCCGTGTTTTAGCACTGTCTGGAAGCACCCTTCACCACACTTTGAGGCAGCATATTCCACTGCCTAACAACTGTTAATGTGAGGACATTCTTCCTAATGCTTAGATAAAATCTCCTTTCCAGCAATTTGAATTCATTGCTCTGTGTCCTAGTCTCTAGAGCAGCAGAAAACAAGCTTGCCCCTCCTCAATGAAACATCCATTCAAATATTGAAACATGGCTATCATGTCCTCTCTCAACCTTGTCTTCTCCAGGCTAAAAATATCCAGCTCCCCAAGCTGCTCCTCATAGAGGGTTATGGAAATAAAAATGGTCATTTCACACAAATGCATAAGACAATGCATTGCCTATACAGATTTATATTTATCATATTCTTCATGAATTTGTCCTCCTGCTTCCATTAAGCTATGTTTGATCCTCATTAAGTAGTAACTGCATATGTCATAGTGACTAGAGTATTGCATAATTATGCTAGTCTACTGTGACATAAGGAGAAGTGTTGTAAATGTCTGTAGTGGCTACCTTTTGTATTAAGTTGGTCACACTCAAGTGAGTATATTCACCATTCTCCACAGAGAAGCTTCATGCCTCATGTTTCCTTGACAGCGTCATAGCTAAGGTTATGCTAGGACTGGTACCAGAGGAATCGCAGGAGGTAGGAATGTGAGCTGACACTGTATTCTACACAGCACTCCTGTGTAGCAATATGTTGTGGGTATTTCTTAACCAGATGTTTTACATAGCTTATATCATGCCAGGTATGCAAAGCATTAAACAAGAATGATCTTGCATATATGTGGCGGTGCCTCCTTTTTGCCTTGTCCCTTGATAAAACTTACAGCAACTATCTCAGATAGAATACTGTTTCTCTCCCTCCTGAGGCAGATTGAGAGCCCTTCTACACTACACTAAAACCTGGGAGGAAGTGAGTCAAACAAAGGTTGATCCAGGATGCCATCTAGCCCCTCTCCAGCCCACCATTTCAGCCCCAAAACTTACTGGCAGCACAGGCCTCTCTCTACAGTCCTCCTGGCATGAGAAATTGATGCGTCAGGAAGAGGGAGGAGGGAAATCCCTCCTTCCACCCATTTCCTGACTCACCATTTCCCCGTGCCAGGAGGGCTGTAGAGGGAGGGCTGCACTACTAGCAGGCCTCTCCTGTAAGTTTTAGGGCCGAAATGGGGGATTGGAGTGGAGGAGCCAACCTGCTCATCCGGGCTTTTCGGATCTCAAAGAAGTGGGATGGCTGTAGGAACTGACACCGGACTGTGGAAGCAGTCCCAGAAGTCAGTCTCCACAGATCCAGCGCCTCAACAGATCTGGATCTTTCAGTAAAGCCCAGATCTGTTGAGGTATTTAATTAATTTGAAGTAAATTGGGAAAAGCCAGTTTACTTTTGATTAATGCAGGTTTACCGGAAGCATCATTTGGACACTTCCAGTAAACCTGTTACCTATCACGAGTTTTGGACCTGTCTGGAAAAGCCCTGTGGTTCCTTTCACATTACCTGTTTCCCAGCCTTCTTTAAAAATGCTGGAGGTCCTTACATAAGATTTTACCAAGATAGTTTTCCTTTTTTTTCTCACTCTAGTTGAAAGAATCTGCCTGCTAAGGGATTCTTAAGAATAATATTCTGTGACACACCAACCAAATGATGGCATCACCAAGTAGATAGAAATTTGGCTTTTATTAGATAAAAATGTGTGTGTGTGTGTAAGTTCTTCTTGTCATTTATCAGTCATCATTTGCAGCCATAAATAAACTGTATTAGTAACCTTCAAGTATGTTTTCATTTTATCTGTGACCTCTTCTTGTTGTATATACCTGTGCTGTGATTTTGTTGTTGCATGCCAATAAAGGCTGTGTGCGTATTATCAATGAACTTTATGTTTCCTTGTGACACAAGGAACCATCCATATCATCTATGTTTATCACACATTTAAATATGTGTGTACCTTCATGTGTTTACAAATGTGTGTGTTTTTCAGTTAACATAAAATATGAGGGAGGAAATTCAAGTGTATTCATTGCTTCCAGATATCATGAATGAAATCATGTTTCACTGAGTTGAATATGTTATAATATATAAGAGCTTAAATTGATACAAAGAACATTGCTAATGCAGGAATGACGTGGCACCAATCAATCACCTGAATTTAGGCAAGCCATCCTAAACTGTTTGTTGGAGGTAATTCAAACTAGTTGCTCCCTGTTGCCAGCACATCTTCATATACTGAAAGAGTCCTCCAAGAATTACATGAAAATCTATTATGATTATTTATTATTTATTATTTATACCCTGCTTTTTCTCTCCACAAGGAGACTCAAGGTCATACAATGGCTTTTAGATCTTTCACTCTTTTAGATAAGAACATTGATAAATGCTCTTCATCACCTTTAAGCTTGGCATTTCCAGATGGTATTTGGTAATTTTCTTACCCGTATTAATGTACTCTGACATTGATGCACATCACATACCTAAAAGTTCCAAACACTGGGTATCATATCCTACGCCATGGAAAGTATAGCAAAGGCAAGAAGACTGGAATGCTGAATCCTTCTTGAAACAAGCAAAAACCATACCCAGCCGAAATATAAGTAGTTAATCTTATATTACAAAAAGCAAATAATAATAATAATAATAATAATAATAATAATAATAATAATAATAACAACTTCTTATATCCCGCCACCATCTCCCTTAAGAAACTCGGGACAGCTCACACGGGGATGAGCCCAACAAAACAAAGGTTAAAAACACAGTACATGAATTAAAACAATATAAGCTGAATAAATATACAACAGCATAAAACACAGCAATTACTTTAAAACCTGACCGCAAATACAGCATATGCAGAGGGTGACTAGTGCAATACTCTAAGTAGGGTTTGTGGGAAGTACAGGGACAATCAAGGATGGGGGCAAAAGGAGCGAAAGGAAAACTGACCTGGCCATCTTTAAGGTACTGCAAGAGTCCTCCTGGCACGTAGAAATGATGTGTCAGGAGACTGGGGGGGCTAGGAGCGATTTTCCTCCTCAACCTCCCATGTTCTGGCATGTCATTTCTATGTGCCAGGAGGACTCCAGCAGTACCTTAATGTCGGCCAGGTATGTTTTTCTTTCTTTTAATGGCTTCTTTTGCGGGGCTTCGGGCTTCTAAAATATAGACAATTTTAGACGGAGGAGTTTACTTGTTATAATTTGAAGAAGAAAAAAAAACTAAAACAAGTGTAAAGAGGAAACAATCTGATGTTCATGGTTTCCCTCCAATAATTGGAACTGAATGATACATTAACATTTTATGTTATTTGGATAAATCTGAAAAGCAAACTCAAATAATGTCTCTTTCTTGCTCATCCCTAGTTCTGAAACATGTACATGGGAATCCATGACAGATATATTTTCTACTCTGGTAGGAACAGATAAACACAATTGTTCTTACAGGCAGTGTATGACAACTAACTTCATCAACAGTCACACCATTCTTGTTACCAGAGAAAACTAATAGAATTGATCCATCATGCTATGTTCTTGCATTACAGTCCCAGTCCAACAATAGACTAGCTGTTGCCACCACATCATTGTCATTATCATTATCTGGTTTTACCACATTAACAACAACAACTCTTTATTGATTAGTCAGTTTTGACCATATCAAAACATGTAAAACATACAAAACGTACACCCTTACCCATACATACAGTAAAATCATGTAAAACAGCAAAACCATGTAAAAACAAGGCATCCTGGCCTACTAGCCTACCAACCCACTTCTTGGTAGTTGTGCAAGTACAGAATAAAAAGATTAAAATTAAGATTAATTATTCCCTTAAGGTAAGGTTTAAGTGGGGACAAGGGTAAGTAAAACTAGTGGCTTGTCCATAGTAAAATTTTAAATTTGGATTTTGTTATTGGCATTAATATCACAGCTGTCCGCTTCCATCTTCTCGCGGATGGCCAGCACTTTTTGTGTAAAAAGGGTTAGTTTTAAAATAGTTTTTATCTGAACCCCATAGAAGGATGTGCAGTTTCTCCTTATTCTCTAAATGAGTGTGGTTCTCAAGCAGAGGCTCTAAATAGAGATCGAATCCTGTTGTAATAGGGGCATTTTAAGAAAAAGTGTTCTGAGTCCTCCACTTCTGCATCTGCCTCGCGGCACCCACAGGTTCTCTTTGTATAAGGGATATTCTGGCGTCTACCTAGCTTAGACTTAATGTCAAGTTGCTCAAATCTAGCTCGGGTAAAAAGTTTTCTAATATACTAGCTGTACCCAGCCACGCGTTGCTGTGGCAAAGTAGTGGTGGTATTGGTTAAAAATTGTTGTGGAATTTTTATTTGATGTTATTTGTATTTTTTAATTAATTTTATTGTAACTCATCTTTTTATTTAATATATTTTATTATTTTCTTGTATTATTTTAGTTGTTTTCTGTTATAGTATTTTATTGTATTAATGTTTTAGTGTTTTTAATTATTTTTAGTGTTTTTTATTATTTTTTATTGTATGATTTGTATTTATTTATTTTATTCTTTTATTATTTGTGTTTTTATTATTTTATTTTATTATTTATATGTACAGTAGAGTCTCACTTATCCAACACTCGCTTATCCAACGTTCTGGATTATCCAACGCATTTTTGTAGTCAATGTTTTCAATATATCATGATATTTTGGTGCTAAATTCATAAATACAGTAATTACTACATAGCATTACTGCATATTGAACTACTTTTTCTGTCAAATTTATTGTCTAACATGATGTTTTGGTGCTTCATTTGTAAAATCATAACCTAATTTGATGTTTAATAGGCTTTTCCTTAATGCCTCCTTATTATCCAACATATTCGCTTATCCAACAATCTGCCGGCCCGCTTATGTTGGATAAGTGAGGCTCTACTGTATTATATTTTATTATTTGATTATATTATTTTTATTTATTTATTTTTATTGTATTATTTTTTGGTTTTTTTATGTGTTTTTTGTATTTATTTTATTATTTTTGTTTCTCTTTGTATTGGGTTGCTCTGAGTTCTATGGTCTGCCTGGCCATGTTCAAAATGTATTCTCTTCTGATGTTTCACCTGCGTGTATGGCAGGCATCCTCCGAGGTTGTAACAAAAGGAAGTGGGGTTTGTATATCTGTGTGGAAGACCAAGGTGGAAGAAAGAACAGTTGTCTCCTTTAGGCAAGTGTGAATGTTGGAATTGGCACTGAATAGCCTTGTAGCTTGAAAGCCTGGGTGGTTCCAGCCTGCCTGGAATGAACAAAATGTGGCTCCCAGTATTAAAAAAAAATCTGTGAAATAAGGAGAGTTAACTAAAGAACAGCATTGAGCAATCAGGGAATTCCAGACATGATGTCCTGAGGGCCAGCTAACATCTCCCAACAAAGGAGTCCTCTTCGAAGCAGGAAGTAGGCAGGCCTTGAAGGTGCAAGGGCATTCAATGGCAATCAAGGTGAACATTCACAGTCGCCTCAGACAGATCAGAGTTGTCCCATCCTGGATATCACTGGTGAGATAGAAATAAACATTCTACTTGTCTGTTTTCAAACAGATCTCCTAATCTCTGAGGATGCCTGGCATAGACATGGATGGCCGTTTGGCAGCAGAGAGGGTGGTGAGGGAATGAGAGGTTTAATAGGCTTTTCCTGAATCCCTTCTTATAATCCAACATATTCAGTTATCCAATGTTCTGCCAGGGTGTTTATGTTGGATAAGTGAGACTCTACCGTATATCTTATATTATCTGCTTAGAACTGGATTATATGAGGCTCCTTCTACAGAGCTGAATAAAATGCACACTGGTGGATTACATGGTAGTGTGGACTCAAGATAATCCAGTTCAAAGCAGATAATATAAGATTATAAATGGGTTATATAGGTGTGTGGAAGGGCCTTGAGTTTGCAATGCCATATAATCCAGTGCAAATTAGATAATCTGTATTTTATAGGCAGTGGGGAAGAGAGAGTGAGGCCTGAGTAGGTTGCTAGGCGACCAAGTGGGCGGGACTTAGTCTTTAACTGGCAGCAATTGGCTAAATACAATTATTCCTCTTTCTCTAATTTGGACTTTATTTTTCTTTTCTTTTTGTTGTCGGAACGTAGGGGCAAGGATGGTGGATTGTGCTGCCAAATTTCTAGGTTCTGGGGCTTGTACTTTTGTTGTTTAGTGGCAGGGGAGGACACCATTACTCTTTTATATATATAGATAGTGGGAGTGTAAAAAAGAGGTAAGTTTCCATGCCCACGTTGCATTTAAATTTAGCCAGGTATGGAGTGGCTCTAGCTTGTGCTATGATCATAAGGTCATTTTGTGCCGCAGTGTCAAGGGCTCTTTGCTAAACAATTGAGCACACTTTAGCCCCAAAATTTATTAGCTCGAGAGGGGAAAAACCTAACTTACTGACAGTGTGGCTGAGTCTGCTTAGCCATGATGACCATTCTTTGTGGAGGTTTTACCACATAAATGGTGCTGGTCTTTTGAAATGTCCTGTGGCTTTGTAAATATACAACCAACTACTTAGAAATAATTATGAGATGACCTGGAGAGAGATGAGAAAAAAAATAGAAAAATTGAATTTTTTAAATTTATCTTTACTGGGTAGAATCTCATTGATCAAAATGAGCGTATTACCTAAATTATTATTTCTCTTTCAAATGATACCAATTATAAGGACTAATTACTGGTTTAAGGAGTGGAAAAAAGATATATAAAAATTCATATGGGCTGGGAAAAAGGCCAGAATTAGCTTTCAACTGCAAACACTTTCCAATAAAAGAGGAGGTCTATCCCTCCCGAACTTTCAGTTATATTTTGAGGCATGTGCACTAGGTTGGGTGAAGGATTGGGCTACACTAGCTAGAACAAAAGTGCTCAATCTTGAGGGTTTTAACATAAGGAGGGGTTGGCATGCGTACCTATGGTACAATAAAGCAAAAGTAGAAAAATCTTTTACGAATCACTATGTGAGGGCCACCCTCCTAAAGGTTTGGAGTAAATATAGAGAAAGACTTTACAAAAGAACACCGAGCTGGATTTCTCCAGGGGAGGCATTTCAAATAAAAGAAATAGCAGGAGATAACTGGTTAACATATAAGCATTTATTGGAAAAAAAGGGCAGCACTTGGAGTATAAAACCATTAGAGGAACTTAGAAAAATAGAGGAGAAAATAACTTGGTTTCAATACAGACAGATATGGGAATGTTATGTAGAAGACAGAAAAAAAGATTTCATGATGCAAGAGACTTTATGGGATAAGGTAATGAGATGTGACAAAAAAGTGATTAAGGTATTATATCAAAAACTTCTGGAATGGGACACGGAAAGGGAAGAGATGAAAGATAATATGATTAAATGGGCACAAGATATAGGTCATTCTATTAGGCTTGAGGACTGGGAGAAATTATGGAGAGTAAAGTTAAAATATTCAAGATCGATAATGTGAGGGAAAATTGTTATAAAATGTTTTTTCGTTGGTACTTAACTCCATCACGATTGGCAAAATACTACAAGAACCAAAATAAGAAATGTTGGAAATGTGATGATAAAGAAGGGACCTTTATTCATGCATGGTGGGACTGTAAGAGCGTGAAAGGTTTCTGGAAAAAAATTCATGAGCACTCCCAAAAAAATATTAAGAATTAAATATGACTTTAAACCAGAATATTATTTATTTATTTATTTATTTATTTATTACATCACTTCTACCCCGCCCTTCTCACCCATCAGGGGACTCAGGGCGGCTTACAGTATAACCATACACATTAAAAACAGTTGTCATCAAATTTAAAAATCCATCAAGATTAAAAATTACAATAAAATTAAGAATATCCATTAAAATATACATAATTATACATTTAAATATACATTTAAGGCGCTTTCCATGTTCATGTGGGGTCTGTCAGTAGGTCATATATTCTTATCTCATTTTTTTGCTGCTACTCATGCTCAAATGCCTGGTCCCATAACCACGTTTTTGTCCTCTTTCGGAAAGACAGGAGGGAGGGAGCCTGCCTGACTTCAATGGGGAGGGCGTTCCATAGGCGGGGAGCCACCACTGAAAAGGCCCTGTCTCTCGTCCCCGCCAGCCGCACCTGTGAGGCTGACGGGACCGCGAGCAGGGCCTCATCTGACAATCTTAAGCTTCGAGGTGGGTCATAGCGGGAGACACGTTCGGACAGATAAGCTGGGCCGGAACCGTTTAGAGCTTTATAGGCTAAAGCCAGCACCTTGAATTGTGCTCGGTAGCTAATTGGCAGCCAGTGGAGCTGGCGTAACAGAGGAGTAGTACGCTCCCTGTATGCCGCCCCAGTTATTAACCTGGCAGCCTCCCGTTGGACTAATTGAAGCTTCTGAACAGTCTTCAAAGGCAGCCCCACGTAGAGTGCGTTGCAATAGTCTAAACGAGATGTAACAAGGGCGTGTACCACCGTGGCCAAGTCCGGCTTCCCAAGGTACGGTCGCAGCTGGTGCACAAGTTTTAATTGTGCGAAGGCTCCCCTAGCCACCGCTGAGACCTGGGGCTCCAGGCTCAACGATGAGTCCAGGATCACCCCCAGACTGCGCACCTGCGCCTTCAGGGGGAGTGTGACCCCATCCAGCACAGGCTGTAACCCAGTACCCTGTTCAGCCTTCCGACTGACCAGGAGGACCTCTGTCTTGTCTGGATTCAATTTCAATTTGTTGGCCCTCATCCAGTCCGACACAGCGGCCAAGCACCGGTTCAGGACCTGGACAGCCTCCTTAGTGACAGGTGGGAAGGAGTGACAGAGCTGGACATCATCTGCGTACAGATGACACCCCACCCCGAAACTCCTGATGATCTCTCCCAGCGGCTTCATGTAGATGTTAAACAACATGGGAGATAACACAGAGCCCTGCGGGACCCCACAAGTCAACGGTTGTGGGGCCGAGCAGGCATCCCCCAATGACACCATCTGGGACCGACCCTCCAGGAATGAGTGGAGCCACTGCAAAACAGTACCTCCAAGTCCCATTCCCGCGAGGCGTCCCAGAAGGATACCGTGATCGACGGTATCGAAGGCTGCTGAGAGGTCCAGCAGAACCAGCAGGGACACACTCCCCCTGTCCAGTTCCCGGCGTAGATCATCGACTAAGGCGACCAAGGCTGTCTCAGTACCATGCCCCGGCCTAAAGCCAGACTGTGCCGGATCCAGAAAATCAGTGTCAACCAAGAAACCCTGGAGCTGCGAAGCAACCACATGTTCCAAGACCTTCCCCAAATAGGGGAGATTGGAAATAGGCCGAAAGTTTCCGAATTGAGTGGGATCCAATGATGGCTTTTTCAACAGCGGCTTGATCACAGCCATTTTTAGGCTCGCTGGAAACTTGCCCTCCCGAAGGGAGGCATTTACCACCACCTTCACCCACTCGGCCAAACCCCCTCTGGCTTCTCTCACCAGCCAGGATGGGCAGGGGTCTAGGATGCATGTGGTCGGTCTCGCCTCTCCCAGGATCTTGTCCACATCCTCGAGCTCAACCAATTGAAATGAATCCAACAAAACTGGACAAGCAGGTGCACTCGTTACATCCTCAGAGACTGCCGTTAATATGGTGTCAAAGTCGGAACGGATCAGAGCGACTTTGTCCGCAAAGAACCGAGCAAATGCTTCACAGCGGGCTGCCGAGTTATCAGGGCTCCCACCTTGATTGGTGGGAGTTAACAACCCTCTGATGACACAGAACAGCGCCGCCGGACGGTTCTGTGCGGACGCAATGTTGGCCGCAAGGTGGGCTCTCCTTGCAGCTTTGATTGCCGCGGCATATGCCTTAAGATAGGAGCCTAGCCGTGTTCGGTCTGACTCGTTATACCCTGATCGCCACACGCACTCTAGTTCCCTCTTCTTTCGCTTCATCGCTGCCAGTTCCTCAGTAAACCAAGGAGCTGGTTTAGCTCGGTTACTCGAGAGGGGACGCTTCGGAGCAATCGTGTCTATTGCCCTAGTCATCTCTCCATTCCAGAGAGAGACCAGAGCATCAACAGGATCACCTGCCGAGGAGGCGGGAAATTCCCCAAGAGTCGTCAGGAATCCTTCTGGATCCATAAGTCTCCTGGGGCGGACCATTTTAGGTCCACCACCCCTGCAGAGGTTGGGGGGCGCAGTAAGTCTAAACCTGATCAGGTGATGGTCGGTCCATGGCAACGGAGCGATGGTGAGCTCCTCCACACCGCCACCTTCCTCCCATCCCTGACAGAAGACCAAGTCCAGTGTGTGTCCCGCACTGTGGGTGGGGCCTGTTACTAATTGGGACAGCCCCATGGTTGCCATGGCGGCCATGAAGTCCTGAGCTGCACCTGAGAGGTTGGTCTCGGCATGGACATTGAAGTCCCCCAGCACTATGAGCCGCCGGGACTCCAACGCCAGGCCCGAGACCACCTCAGCTAGCTCAGGCAGGGAGACTGTAGTGCAGCGGGGTGGTCGGTACACTAACAGAATCCCTAATCTGTCCCGGTCTCCCACCCTCAGATGGACACATTCAAACATGGTCGACTGAGGGACAGGGCACCTGGTCAGGGGGATGGAATCCTTATAGACCACCGCGACCCCACCTCCCCTCCCTCCAGATCTCGGCTGGTGCTGTACGGAATAACCCGGCGGGCAGAGCTGGGTGAGATTAACTCCTCCCATCTCGTCCAGCCAGGTCTCCGTAATACATGCCAGGTCTACATGCTCATCCAAGATGAGATCTTGGATGAAAGATGTTTTTCCGTTCACTGACCTGGCATTAAACAGCACCACCTTTAACCTGGAGGGACCGCCATCCTGGCTACCCAGATTAGCTATGTCAGGAGACCGTTTTGGAACTATTAATGTCCTACCAAAAACCCTAGGCCGAATTAAATGATTTGGTCTCCCTTTCCCGTATCTCCCCCTCCCAGACACCACCTCTATAGGGGCTCCCCACCCATCAGAACACCCTCCTCCCCTATCACACTGTCCTTTCCCTTTCTCTTCCCCTGGTCCAAACGATGTTATTTGGTTTACTAGTTTTCTGTTATAGATTGGCATCCTTTCACACCCATTCCCTTCCCCCACCCTGCAGTCCCCATAACCCTCCAGCCTCCCCCACCCCCCTCCAACAATACAAAGTGCAAATGCAGTTGTAAAGTGCAGAGGGTGCATGAGCAGCATAGGTATAGGGGTCTGAGATGACTAAAGTGCAAGGCAGGCAGTGGGGATTATGATGGTGAACTAATTCAATATGGTGCAATATGGTATTATAAGGTGCCAGGGCAGGACCAATTAGAGATGATAGACTTAGTAAACTAGTCAGGGGGACCAGGCTTCACAGTGCATAATAGTTATTATAACAGCATTTAAAGATTGTTATAGCAGCAATATATAAATAATGAGTGGACCTCAGTAAGACAGACTCTTAGTTCAATAGCCAATGCTGGGGAAAGCGAGGAGGGCAGTAGGCCTGCAGCAAGAGACAGAATGATTTTAAAGTCAGTTCCTCTGCCTTCTTCTTCCTCCGGATGGCTTTGGAGTTTTTAAAAGTCTTCCCTCCCTTCTTATGTCCACTCACCAGCGCTGGGAAAAAGGGAGGGGGGCAGTAGGCAAGGAGTCCAGAGGCAGCAACAGGCAGACTGGCTGGAGATGTTTCTGGCCTCTTCTGCAGCACAACAGCAGGCCTCTCAGCCCTGCCAGGGCCTTGTGGACTCAGGCTTTATAGATGGTCCTTCCTAGGAAGTGCTGAGTCACATCCAGATGGAAAGGGCCTGGGGCTGCAGTCTACTCACAAGGAGTCCCAGAGGCAGCAACAGGCAGACTGGCTGGAGATGTTTCTAGCCTTTTCTGCAGCACAACAGCAGGCCTCTCAGCCCTGCCAGGGCCTTGTGGACTCAGGCTTTATAGATGGTCCTTCCTAGGAAGTGCTGAGTCATACCCAGATGGAAAGGGCCTGGGGCTGCAGTCTACTCACAAGGAGTCCCAGAGGCAGCAACAGGCAGACTGGCTGGAGATGTTTCTGGCCTCTTCTGCAGCACAACAGCAGGCCTCTCAGCCCTGCCAGGGCCTTGTGGACTCAGGCTTTATAGATGGTCCTTCCTAGGAAGTGCTGAGTCACACCCAGATGGAAAGGGCCTGGGGCTGCAGTCTACTCACAAGGAGTCCCAGAGGCAGCAACAGGCAGACTGGCTGGAGATGTTTCTGGCCTCTTCTGCAGTACAACAGCAGGCCTCTCAGCCCTCTGCTAAACATCACCGATTTTGAATTAGGAAGAAATGAGGACATAATATTACTTTATATCACGGTAGCTGCGCGGATTCTCATGGCCCAGAAATGGCGCACCAAAGACATTCCGACAGTGGAAGAATAGATCATAAAACTTAGAGAGTACATGGATATGGACTCTCTGACTTTCCTGCTGCGAGAGCAGAATAAAAGATACAAGACGGACTGGTCTCCACTTATAAGCTATCTCCAGGACAAATGGCAGACTAGCTTCGAATAGTCTTCTTCGACAATGATAAAAATGGTAATGGAGATGTTGTGACTGCGCCTTCGGGGATTATGGTTGATGGTGATGGAATTCGAAGAGGAAGAAAAAACCCTCGTGATGAGGGTTCACTGGAGGAGTTGCGCAGGAAGCGACTTAGAGAGCTATATGGGGGATCTTCTGAGGAAGATTCAGATGGGGAGATGGATGCTGAAGAACAGGTGGTGGCTGGGGAAGCGGGCACTGAATGGGCACAGCCACCGGAGATGTCTGGGGATTTGGGGTCTATGGATACTTCTGAACCTGGGGTTTCTGCAGGAGCTGATCCCAATTGGGATGCTTGGAGAAGGGAGGATGGTGTTCATGGGGCTAAGTGTGGCCAGGATGATTGGGACTCCGACGAATTGCTAGGTACTCCAGATCCACGAGCTCTAGCTGTGTGGAGTTCAGACTCTGAGTAGATTTGGGACACCTGGTGTTTGGGTGTGAGTGTTTGGTCACCCAGGAGGAAGGGGAATAAAATGGGAATGTTTGGCCACTGCACTTTGCGTGTGGCAAGGTGTTGCTGAGGCGCCATTGGGATCTCTGTGCTTTCATGAAGACTGGATTTGGACTGTGATTCGGATCTGCTGATACCATCTTTGTGCCTTTTCGTGGACCTGGTTTGGATGACTGCACCCTCTTCGGACTCTGGATTGGTATTTGACCTGGCTTCTGTCTTCGCCCTCTGACTGACTACTTTTCCCAGCTTCTGATTACTGGTTTGTCTTTCGGAATTTCTGCTGCCTCCTGACCTGACCTTGGATTCTTCTGACGACGGCTATTCATCATCCCTTTGAGGCTCTCGGCTTAGCTGCACCGCGGAAGCAGTTTTACTGCTTTTCTAGTTTGTTTATTTTCCAGCAATTAACTCTATTTGTTTTCCAAAGCTGAATTGAAGCGTTATTTAGTTTTTTATTGAATGCCAGCATGGGAAATTAGCGTGGCTCGTTTTTGAGTTACTATTGTCCAATCTACTCTCGAAACACTGATAAGTGAAGTGTTTCAAGGATATTTCCTGTGTTTATGTTATTTTTTGGCTTATCTTCAGAATAAACTCTGCTTTGTAACTGGCATCTGACTCTTGACAGGAGATGAACAGGAGAGTGATAAAGAGAGCGAGCTAATCATATAATAGGAAGGAACTAAGGAAATATTAGCCTCCTGCGGAATGGACCGGAGGTCTTTTTAAATCCCCTTCCCAATTCCCTGCTTTCCTCTTCTTGTCTTTTTTTTCTTTCTTTACTCCCTTGCCCCCCGCCCTCCCCCTTTTTTTCGCTTTCTCTCTTTTTTTTTCCAATCTCTCCCATTCTACCCAGTGATACATTATAGTATATTAAAGCCCAGAGTACAATTATCACCTCACAAGAGGTGATTGTAGGTCGAGAACTTCAAAAGTAAGAAGTAGAATTAATAGGAAATCTGGGGTGAAGGGGGAGATTCCCCGATACTGTTATTGTTTCTCTGTTTTGTTTTGTCTTTTGGGTTTTTTTTGTTTTTGTTTTTCTTTTACCTACAATGTATGTATGTTTTGTGGAATACTCAATAAAGATCATTTAAATATATATATATATATATACAACCAAACCAACACAACTCCTCTATGTAGTCCTTTCTTGTATCCATGAAAGCAAAGACAGTTCTAGTTTCGCCCATGGCAAAATATGTTTGGCAGCACAAACACAATGATGGTAGATATAGTGGCTATTAGAGGTGTGTGAAACACTAAAAATCTGCTTTGTTTCTAATTACGAAAATTAAGGAATTTCTTATAAAAACTTAACAAATGGGTGTTTTGATTTGTTTGTGTTCGGCAGGGGCATGGTTTTGGCTTCATAAATTGGGTCATTAATACCCGAAACACTTATGACTTACGACCCATGTCCGATTTTTTGCATAGCCCTAGTGGCTATATAATCATTTACTGAATAGAGGTTTTAATGGAGAAAGTTGCTTATTTCTTTGTGGCCTTGTAATCATAATGCTATCCTTTGATTTCATGTCCCATCATTAAGATGGTTTTAATTACATCTTTGATAAGGTACATCCTTTATAGCAGTTGTTCCCAACATTTGGGCCTCTAGGTGTTCTGGACTTCAGCTCTTACAGTTCCTAACAGCTGGTAAGCTAGCTAAGATTTCTGGGAGTTGAAGTCCAAAACACCTGGAGGCCCAAAGGGTGGGAACCACTGCTTTATAGTCATTGCAGACCTTTGAACCAAATTGCTGGTCCTTGATGCAGCCTCTTGATAAATCCTTAGTAGACCATTCTTCAAACAGTCATGGAAGATCTGGAGCTCCCTCAAATCTAATTGCCATGAAGGAGTGAGTGAAGGGAAGTTGGAGAAAATCCTGGGCCTGCAGTGAGGGAGATGGAAATCCTCCCCAAAAAATACATATAGCCATCTTCTAAATCCAAGGATAACATTAAGTGATGACCTACTTCTAGGAAGCATTATTGCTGGAGAAAGTATCTTAGAAAGGGGTAATCTTGGAGGAAATGGGAAGGAAAAAAAGGCAGTGAAATTGAAGAATAATAGTTGGAAAAAGAAGTATGTTTGTGTAAATCAAAAGAAAAAAAAGGAAAATTATAGTTCAACTTCCTTCTTGTCCTTTGTGGTTTGGTTCTTTTCTGTTCTTTTGGCTTCCTTCCCATTCTATTGGGGGTTTTTATTGTCTTTCTGTTCCTCTCCTTTTATATGTTTAGTAGTAATCATTTATTTCTTCTTGTTTTAAGGTGATTCTCTGGTTCCCAATCTGTTTGTTTTATGGGATTTCCCGCGTTCTTTTTTATTAGGAAGGTCAGTTTGTCCATGTCCTTAATTTCCATCAGTTTATTTCGCCATTGTTTGGATTCTGGCATTTCTTCTAATTTCCAGTATTTTGCGTAAGTGGTCCTGGCTGCTGTGGTCATGTAGGTGAATAGGATGTCTTCATTCTGGGTCATGATTAGGTTTTTGTCTGTTAAACCTAATAAATACTATTCTGTTTTTTTGTTTTTTGTTTTTTGGGGGGGAATTTCCTTTTGAATATGTTTTGGATTTCTTCGTGAATCCTCATCCAATAGCTAGTGGCCTTCCTGCAAGATGACCACATACGGAAGAAACTTCCATCTTGGTCATGACATTTCCAACAATTCTTTTCTGCTTTTTTATACATCTTAGTTTTATGGGTGTCATGTACCACCAATGAAACATTGTCAACTAATTTTCTTTAAGATCAGTCAAATAGGTGTATATTAGTTTTTTTTTTATTCCAAATTAATTCCCATTCATTTAAACTGATTGGTCTTCATATATTTTCAGCCCATTTAATCATACATGTTTTTACTCCTTCCTTCTCCATTGCCCAGTCCAGCAGTTTGTTGTAAATTTTTGTAATCAATTTCTTCTCTGTTTGGAGCATTTTATCCCAAAATTCTTCATTGTGGTTAAATCTTATCTTTTTGTCTTGAGTGTAGTGGTCTCTGATTTGTAAATAATGGAGCCATATTTGTCCTATACTCTCAACAATGAGGACCTTACAAAATGGTTCCCATTTCTTTTCTCTTTTTTTGTTTTTTCATACCAGGTATATGCATGCCATCCTACCCTAAAGTCATGGCCTTTTAAAGTTAATATCTTTTCCTTTTTTTAGGGTCATCCAATCCTTTACCCAGATTAATGCACAAGCATTGTAATAAAATTTTAAGTCAGGGAATCTGAACCCTCCTCTATTTTTTATGAATAAGGACTCTTTTGATGACCTGCAGGGGGGATTTGAAGATTCAAGTTTAAAAACATTCAATTCTATAGACAGAATATCAGAACAATGTCTTTGTACAAGTTTCCAGAGTTTTATATTCTCTATCTAGCTCTTAATTGGATCACACCTTGTTAAGTTTTGGACTTGCTTCAGATATTGCCTCTTATGACAATTCTATGTTAGGACCATGAATCAGCTTCTACTAGCCTAAATTCAATTGATAATCCCAATAAGAGTAAACCCACTGAATTAATTAAATATGGCTAAATTTCAACTTCCCATTCCATAATTAATCTAGTATGTCTCTCTAATTTGCACTAGCAATTGAATTTAGATCTATGTACCCAGTCATGTTTTTCTAACTCTCTGCTGTGGAATCACAACTGTAGACATCTTGTATTGTGACACTTTTGCTGTGGACTGCTCTTATTTTGCAGGTCCAGTGTCAGAACTAAGTTATCCCTCAAAGCTTCTAGGCCTAGGAACCATGGCTTGACTTAGTTTGTAAAGTCCTGGTATCATTTATGCTCTCTTACAGTATTTGAACTGTTTCAGTATCTCTTAAATTGTTTTAAATTCTCTAATGCAAAATTTTGTCCCTTTCCCACTACGAGATCTTTTGATCTATGGTGGAATATAACTACTAAACAAATAAATAAGTATAGTGCATAGCCGCTCTCTGCCTGAAGGCAAACAATCAAATGTTATTCTGAACCAGGGAAAGAGATCTAAAAACATGACTAATAAAATATGTGAGAGGAATGAGAAACTATAGTGGTTTTTTTTCTTAACATTTATTTTCTGCATTTTCTGGACATGTAGTAATAAATGCCCATTTGCAATTTCCAGAATAGAAAAAAAATGCATCTATTTGCCAGTTACATCATTTAAACAAATGCTAATCACTACTAACACAATGACATGTAATTTACAGACAATGCTTGTAATCTCTGAGGTCCTGGTAAATACATTAAGATGGTTTTGCAAATGCATCACCCCTTCCTTCACCATAATTAAGTTACAGTTTGCAGAATATAATTTCATTAATATGGATTAGTCAAAATATCAGTGCTCAAACAAACGCAAAGTTGCAAAATGCTGTGTGTCGATAAAATAACTGCACTCTTCTGGAAATGTGATATAAGATTAAGCGCAAAAGGCGTATCTTCAATCCATTCTGCTCAGTTGACACACACGCAAATTCAATTAAAACTTCTATAATAATCAGAAAGAGATGCAATGTGCTGCCCTCTTTTGGTAAATACTGCTATGTGTACACAGACACACATATACAAATGCAGCTATACACAGCTATACTATCTATGGTTGGATGTCCCAGTGTAAATGTTTTCATTCTATAATCTATGATTTCTCACTGAATCCCCACCATGAAATAAAGAGACCAGACACAAGATGTGGAGAAATAAATGGACCACCTATTGACCTAATTAGAAAACTGGTAGTTGAGCTAAGTAACTAGTTGTGGGGGGAGCACTGTGACATGGGTAATGGTGTAAGGCCAGATACAGGAAGGCCAAAAGGAGAAGGGAAGGAGCTACCTGGAGGAAGGTTATTTGGGCAAACACCAGCCAGAAGCACTGGTCTTTCTCAGAGAGATTCAAGTGCCCCTTCAAGCCATCTGTCTGGCCCCTTCTGTCCAGAGGTGTGTGTTTTAAAAAATGCAAAGACAAAGTGGAGCACTATGCAAGCTGAATTATGTGAGGAGAAGTAACATACAAATGAGCCACGGACTTTCACAATAAACCATAGAGTCAGACAAGAAGCTGTTGCATCTACAGTGATTTCCTGCTTTAAATAGAAAAAAAAATCAGAGTAGAAGGGTATGAGAGATGTACGTTTTTGTTCTCCTCACCAAAAGTAGATTCCTGGTTATTATGCCAACCTAAATGTTAACTTCTGTGCATGTGGGACAAAGTAGTGGGTTTCTGATTCTTATTTCCTGTCCTTCGTTGAGAGAATGTATGTGTGAAAATACAATTCTTATCTACCTTTCAAACTGATGTGGCCTTTAGCCATGTGGTGTTAGGAGTCAAGTTTTCAATTCACAAATTCCTAATAGAAAGAAATAATATCATTCCCGGTAATGGAAATTAATAATCCTGCAGCATGGCCTAAATGGAAATAAAGGGGTATTTGCTTCCACAGAGCTTCAAGGCTCCACAGTGATGAATGAATAGTGCAAGTCAATTCACTCCTTTATTATTATAGATAAAAAGCCAACAATGTATATAAGCATAACTATTGGGCTGTTCTGACCACATTTGGTGCCTATTTCATTCACAAGAGAACTAAGGTTTTTGAGAGGATCTGATTCTATAAAAGACCTCAAAGACCCAGAAAAATTGCTAAACCATATCTTAGGGTTTTGTATGAATACTGTGATTTTGCTAATAGGAGTGAGAGAGAAAGAACACTTTAGAGACAGATAGGTACCTAGAATTCTAGACAAATGGCTTTCTGAACAAATACAGTTATTAAAGGACTCAAACGTTCAAAAAGTAATGGAGAAGACAAAGAAATCTAAGCTAATCACAACCAAGATCAAGGAGGAAGGACAGCTTCAGCGTGAAACAGAGCACATAACCTCTTCTATACAAAAAGTAGACCTAGAAGCAATGGGAAAAGAAATGTCCCAATCAGTCCTCATTTCACTACAAAACTGACACAAAAACAGGGCTCCCAAGAAATTTTGGAAATTTTCAACAGCAGAAATACTACCTTTCCCCAAATGATTGAAAAATCAAAAACAACAGAAGATTTTGCTTCGTAATAAGAGTGCAGAGCAGGAAATGTTTAAAAGCTGAGCATTATACTATGTCAATGGATATAAAGCAGCATTTCTCAACTTGGGGGTCAGGACCCCTGGGGGGGGGCTAGCAAGGAGCATGTCAGAGGAGTCGCCAAAGACCATCAGAAAACACATATTGCTCTTTGATTGTAGTTCAACTATAAATCCCAGCAACTACATCTCCCAAATGACAAAATCAATCAGCCCCAACCCCACCAGTATTCAAATTTCAGTGCATCAGGTATTTGTGCCAAATTTGGTGCAGATCCATCATTGTTTGTGTTCACAGTGCTCTCCAGATGTAGGTGAACTAAATCTCCCCTAAATAACTGTCAGTTCCTCCCAAATCCCTCCAGTATTTTCTGTTGGTCATGGGGGTTCTGTGTGGCATGTTTGGCCCAATTCGATCATTGGTGGGGTTTAAGAGGCTCTTTGATTGTAGGTGAACTATAAATCCCAGCAACTGCAACTCCCAAATGACAAAGTCAATCTCCCCCAACCCCACCAGCATTCAAATTTGGGCATATCAGGTATTTGAGCCAAATTTGGTCCAGTGAATGGAAATACACCCTGCATATCAGATATTTACATTACAATTCATAACAGTAGCAAAATGACAACTATGAAGTTGCAATGGAAAGAATTTTATGGTGTGTGTGTGTGTGGGGGGGGGGGGGTCACCACAACATGAGAAACTGTATTAAGGGGTCATGGCATTAGGAAGGTTGAGAACCACTGATATAAAGGGTCTTAAGCAACCATGGATTTTGGTACCGGTAGGAGTTCTAGAACCAAACCTCAATAAATAATGAGGGCCCATTTTATACACAGCTCTGTGAACATAGGATCAGATGACACCCCCCCCCCCCCGCCCAACCAATCTGCCAGGACACCGTGATCTTTAGCAGATGGTCTATTACCTTGACCTACATATTAGAATTTTGTCATAATACAGAGAGGGGCCTCCTCTGTGATGATCTCTCTCTCTCTCTCTCTCTCTCTCTCTCTCTTTTGCAACTTATCATTTTACTTTACCTCTCTCTGAACCACAAATCATTCTGGACACTCCTAAATTCTATACATATTATCTTATTGTTATTTTATGATGATGTGATTAACTGTTCCAGAATCTATGCAAATGAAAAGTAGTACATACATGTCTTTGCTTCATGCAAAAACTCCAGCAATTTGCTGAATAGTCTGCACTGTATGTCATCTTTGATACAGTACAGACAGGTTATCAATGCGATAAGACCATTTAACATTTAACAGCCTCAATACTATTGAGAAGAACTAGATAAAATCTGCCCTAAGAGAAATGACTTGCTGCATGTTTCAGCAACATATCTAATTGAGTTTGAAAATGATGCTTGATTCCGTAATCTACTAGTGTATTTTAAGAATCAATTGGTCTCGGATTTTACATGCTGATAAATCTACAACCGTACCGCTTTGGAAACATTGTAATTTTTAAATGTTCTGGAGATGAATCAACACACATTTGGGCATTTCCATCTCTTTTTAATCTTATCCATTACAGTTAATGATTTAGACCTCCTCAGCAGCGGCATATCCTTGAAAATCAAGAAAGGCAAGTTAATCATGGTTCCAAGGTGAAATGACATTGCGGTGTATAATGTCCCTATTCCAATACAATTTTAGAGCTAATAAAGGAATTAATGTCAAAATCTCAACCCAATTTCAACATTACATTAATGCCTACTAAAAAATGATTAGCTTTGTCAGAGTCAGGACAAGTTGGGGATGGGGAACCCTGATTTTAAAACCCTCCTGTTTCCATTACTTTATGCAGTGAGAAGATAATGGCTAGATATATATTAATGGGACAATCTTTATTAGTGTTTTGGTAATATTCAATATACATACTGACATAATGAAGCTCAAAAATTAATCAGATTGACTGTTGCTGCTCCTAGCCTGGATATGCAATTTTTGCCAGAATTTTCAAGTTACTCATACACTAACTTAAGAAGTCATCTAGAATGTCCAAGTATTTTGTCTTTAACAAGAGAAGAAACATAGTAATGCTCAGTGTTGTAACCTTTTTTCCCCTGGATAAACATGTGAAAAGAAATGACACTCTAAAACCAACCATCATGAAATTAAGAACTTGGGTAAGCTTTCTGATTGTTATAATATCTTTGCTGAAAGGCATACAACAATTGCCTGTACATGTTCAAACAAATTAACACATTAAGAGAGCATCAAGGAAATTGAAACAAATTATTTGGTAATTTTTTACATGCACAGGCACACATTTGATGCTGTTTTGTATTAGATAGTATTATGACTGCAATTGAGCAAATCAACAGTAGGCATAGCAGTGATGGCTTCTTTGTCAATGGATGAGTGAATTGTTCCACGCTTTAGTCCAATTTTCAAACAACCAATGGAGATGTTGAATTCTTGTTTTCAATTGCTATCAATTCAGCTGAGTTATGGCAATCTCCAAGACACCCAATTTTAACAGCACTGCTAAAGTCTTGCAAATATAGGGTCTTGGCTTCCTAGATTAAGTCCAGATGCCTGTAATGTGGTCTTTTTCTTTTCCTATTGCCTTGTAATTTACCAATATAATCTATAATCTTTTCTAAGAAGTCATGTTCTCTCAATAACTTGGACATCACATTCACGACAAAAGTACAACAATCTCTGTTTAGTCAATTTGACTTTGTTGCTCAGTGTGCTGCTTTCACAAATAGACTTCGAAATCAGAAATCTGGATGATCATGGGTGCATGGTGATCCTGATTTTGATATTCAATGCAGATGTTAAAAGACACTCTATTAGAACATTTTGATTGTGGTGTTCACCTGGATGGGCAGGCTATTTAAATAACTCTAATTTTGAATGCCAGGATCATTCTACATTTGACAATCAAAGGATTGTTTCTACGGCAATGTTTACATTTCCAAAAGTTAAGTAAGCTTTTACAGCCCTTGTCTTTCAAACCGTGCCTACAATTCTGTATGAGATCAGATACTCTACTTCAGGGGTCCCCAAACTAAGGCCCGGGGGCCGGATGCGGCCCTCCAAGGTCATTTACCTGGCCCCCGCCCTCAGTTTTATAATATAATATTTTATATCAGTTTTAATAATATAATATATTGTATATACATATAATATTGATAATAATTTTATGTTATACAATATAATACTAGTAGTAATACCATATAATAATATTAATTATATGTTATATATTACATATCATATAATAGTATAGTGGTATAGTTCAATATAGTAATATATAATGCTAATATTGTGTTACACTTTCCATTGAAATCCTAATAGGTTTATGTTGGTTAAAATTGTTTTCATTTTTAAATATTGTATTGTTATTTCATTGTTGTTGTTGTTGTACTACAAATAAGACATGTGCAGTATGCATAGGAATTTGTTTGTATTTTTTTTAAAATGATAATTCGGCCCCTCAACAGTCTGAAGGATTGTGGACCGGCCCTCTGCTTAAAAAGTTTGGGGACCCCTGCTCTACTTCTTTAGACATTGTGTATTTTTGGGGCCTTCGATATTGAGGATTTGCTTTGTTATATTTTCCCTTTTTTTCTTTATAGGGAGAACCAAAAACTATTTTGGGGGTATCTATTCTGGCGTGGACTGGTCCATGAGGTCATGAAGAGTCGGAGACGACTAAATGACTGAGCAGCAGCATTCTGTCTTATTCTACACTTTAATATGTTTCAGAAATTATTTTTTATCTTCTTATCTGTTACTTTTCTATGGTGACTCATATATTTTATCTTTTTTTGTTCTGAGAGCAATTAAAATTCAGGCAAGATTTGTCAATGATATTTAAGCTGATTGCTCTGAAGATATCCTTATGTAATCAAATTATTTTTATTTATATTCAAATATTTTAATTGTATTGAATTTTTAAGTACTCTGCTTTTATATGTTATTTATTCAGTGTTCAGTGTTTTAATTTACTCAGTTGTTCTCCATGTGGCCTATGGTACAAACATTAACAATATACTTCTGTATATGAAACAAATCAAAATGTAATTATTCACAAAATTTCTTCTCAGCAGAAGCAGCAAATTCATTTTGCAATGTTATTCCTACTGCAAAATATATTTGGAAATTCACAATTTAGAATGTATTCTGCACAAAATTCACATATGGCTTTTTTGCATAAAACATTTTAAAAATAATATTTTGCACAAGAAAGAGTAATTCTGCAAAAAAGATAATATTTCTGTGTGGAAAATATGATTTCCCACATATAAAGTGTTATTTTCTATGCAAATTTCTCCTAATAACTCTTCCATTTCAGCATTTTCTGCACAGCAAATAATATTTCTGGACAGACAACATTTTAAAAGCAGAAAGTTGTGTTTGCTATGCAAACGTGTAAATTTTGTACAGAATAAATTCCAAGTGGTGAAAATTCTCATCGATGCAAAATTCATCAGGGTTAGGACTTCAAAAACATGTTTTTGACCATTTTACAAATATGTAAAGATTGTAAAGATTCTTTCTATAGCTAGTATTAAATTATATATCTTTCCACTTGAGAATTTATCTAGATCCAGTTTTTTTTTTGAACTGAACACGCCTACCTGTATTTTATAATGTGTTTTATGAATACTGATGTAAGTTAATAATTTTTAACTGATTTATATTGCACTGTATAATTTTTATATATGTGTTTTATTGTAAGCTGACCTGAGTCCCCTATTGGATGAGAAGGGCGGGATATATATATTGTAATAAATAAAAAAAATAAAAAAAGTTCCTCCATAGCTGTTCATCCAAGTCCTAGTTTTCTTCCATCTTTTACCTGTGGCCATTTTGATTTATAACTGAGCCAAATTTATGAATCAACCCTATTCCCCTTTCAAAAAAGTTAGAACATTCATTTAAAGTTTAAACTAAAACTTTGGGGTCAGGCCACTGCTTCACCAACATGCAAGCTACCTAGCACAAAAAATACATCTATTCTATACATCAATTGTTTTGAATAACATTATTCCTCACTCTTTTGTGACTTGGGCATGCTAATTCGCATAGCCAAGTTGCTGCTTATCAATAATAATAATAATAATAATAATAATAATAATAATAATAATAATAATAGTTTATTAGGTTTATTCGGTTCTTTTTCTTATGTACAAGAATCAGGGATAAACAAATGACTCTTGATAAAAATATAAACATTACTTAAAACAATTTTCCTGCTTCTTAGCAGGGGTTTGGACTGGATTGTCCACGAGGTCTCTTCCAACTCTATGATTCTATGATTCTATAAAAACTACTTCATTGGGCCTCGGGGAAAAGCTGTCAGACTTTGACTGAACTTAAATTTAAAGCAAAATGGGTTTTTTTTTTTGCATTTTTTAAACTTTATTTTTAATTTCAAGATAAATACATTAAAAGTGGGAGAACATTGTGGTTGATAGGAAAGTAGGAAAGTAGATAGTTTAGAGAGATTCGAGGGTAGATAAGAAAAAAAGCAAGAAATCAAAAAATCGGAAAAAAGTAAAAAAAAAGTGGAAAAGTCTAAAAGCAAAGAGTTGTTGACTTCCATCCATCTCCACATTGTCTTCGATCCGTCCTGGATCTCCTCAGATTACTATTATTCCATGATTATGTTTTAGCTACCCTGAATTTCATATCTTTCTTGTTGCTCTTGTCACCATCTATATGTTTTTGAGTTATATTATAATATATTTCTTTTCTTTATTAATAAAGTTCAAAAATGGTTGCCAGTCTGTACATTTCTTTGGTAAACCCTGTTGTTTCTTTATTAGGTATGTTAATGTTATGGTTGAGCCTTATGGCTCCGATACTGGGAGACGTGGTCGTAAGACTCCTCGGGAGTCAGATACTCTCGAGGAGCGAGAAAGGAAGCGGCTGCGGGACCATCTGACGAGGATTCCTTTGAGGGTTTTACTGAGAGAATGGAGGAAGAGATGGTTAGCTCAGAGGAGGATGACATGGAATGGACTCGTGTGAGGGAGGATTTGGGTGCCATTGGCAATGATAGTATGGAAGGCGATTGGGGACCTTCAGGATTAGACCCGTGGACAAGCTGGAGGGATGGGACGGGATCCACAGCTGGGGATGCTGTGGGGCGTAGTCAAAGGTGTTTCAGTTCTGATGAGGAAAGTGATGAGGAAACGCCTGGAATTAGGGTAACAGCTGATAGCGATGAGGAGCTGTAAACTGGCATAAAATGGGGTTTGGAAGCAATGGCTAATTGCGTTGGGCAAGGTAATCTGGACGAACACTTGGGCTCTGTGTGGGAAATTCCTGAAGACGGGTGTGATTCGTTTGCTGACTACGTCAGTTACCAAGGACACTGGGCATAGACGGCGGGAGGAACTGTGTGGGCTTTTGTTGTGCAACCTGTGCTTAATCTTAATAGCTTGGACCTCCGTCGTCTTCTTGACGGACGCCATCTGTTTATTCTGGACTGACTGACTGACTGACTACGGCCTCGGACTCTCCTTCCTGTGATTATCGTTGGACCTGGTGAACTACAAACGTCTGTACCTGCCTTACGACCTTCGGAACGGATTGGAACTTCGCTGACCGCTTCTGCCCTTGAATGCTGCGTTTGTATCTGGAAATTGCTTGCTGTGTGGAGGAGTAACCTCTTAGTTACTCAAACATAGCTTTTGGCAGCAGAGAAGCATCTGCTGCCAGTTTTTTGTATTCCTTTGAACCTTTTGTTCACCAGCTTTTGTTTGTTTTAGTCCCAGGCTGAAGTAAGCTTTTTGGTTTGACCCGGATTAAACTCCGGTTTAATCCGGTTTATCTTTTGAACGTTTTCCTTGTGTCTTTTTACTTTTAAGGCCAATGTTTGCCTAGCCCTTGTCTCTTATGGGCATTTTTGGTTCTGTAACTCCAATAAACTTTGTTATATCTTATCTTGTGGCGTTCTGTCCTTGACAGTTAATCTGTCCATGTTCTTGATTTCCATTAATTTTATTAACCATTGGTCTATGTTCGGTACCTCTTCTTGTCTCCAATTTTTCGCATATATAATCCTCGCTGCCGTCAGCATATAATTGAGTAGGAGTTCGTCATTGTCTATAAATTTTATGTCTGTTATTCCGAGGAGGATGTGTTCTGGTCTTATTTGATATTTCAGATTCAGAATTTTTTGAGTCAACTCATGAATTTCTTTCCAATATTTTTTAGCTTTTTCACATGTCCACCACATGTGGAAGAATGTTCCTTGTTCTTTCCTACATTTCCAACAGGCCGTTTCTAAAGATTTATTTATAAAACCTAATTTTTTTGGATTTATGAAAATATTGTAGCCAAGCATAGCTGTATGAAGAGTTCTTTTGATGTAAGTTGAGGCATAAATATATTAATAAATATAGGAAAAAGTAAGTTTGTACTGGTTATAATACTGGTACTTAAACTATAAAGTCTTCTCATTTATTGAACTCCTTCACCATTTTCCAACCTCCCTTTCTGAATACAAAAGAAAGCAAAAGAAACCTGATTATTTCCATGCAGATGCTGGGGTGGCAATCATGCCACCCTCCAGATGCTAGTGGACTTTAATTGCTAACATTCCCAATCTTTGGCTAGGGTTGCTAGGATCTATCATTTCCAAGGGGTCACATAATTCCCAACTACTCATTTAACAGAACATTTTGAAAAATGGCAGCTTTAGGATCGCATTCCAAAATCCTGTAAATATTCCTCTGCGGTTAAAGGGAGATCATCAAATAGGAAGTGATGGGCTAATACTGACTGCCTTCTCCAGTTTCAAACATCTGGAAGAGATGGATAAAAGTGGTAGTAATAAAGATTTGTTCAAGAACGAATCCTGCAAACTAATCTTCTATCTTTTTAAATCAGATATCCAGTTAGTAAACATTGGGAATGCTGTTAATGTCATTTATCTGAATTTCAGCATTGCATTTGATAGTCTAATGTAATATTGTGAATAGGAAATTGATTAAATGTGGAATAGATATGACCATAATTGGTTACTGCTTTCTGTGCTCCAAAAGTTATTAATGGCTGCATTTCAAACTAGAAAGAGGCCTCACATGAAGTACCATAATTCTCATCTAGGGCATTACGCTTCAACATTTTTATCAATGATTTTGATAATAGTGTGGACGGAATCCTTACCAAATTGCAGATAATACAAAAAACATTGGTTAGGGGACATCTGGATGATCAAAGATTGATAACCATTAGGTCATCCCAAAAGCTAGTTTAAATATTTTAGACATTCTAAAAAAGAAGGCAAGGAATGGTGACTACTGGTGGGAGGACTACCTTGTTATTTGTTCATTGTTAAGGGATTTGTTTGGAAATGAAGTGTATCTATACTATCTAATTATCTCATCTTGGTACCACAGTTCCATCCTATGGAATACTTGGATAAGTAGCTCCATGAGACACTTCAAATTTTTTGCTTGGAAATTCTCATTCTGTATTTTATGGGAGCGACTAGAGAATTCTTACAACTTCATCTAAGTACAAATTCCAGTATCCCATAAGATGGAGTCATTAAATGTTATCTAAATGCTATGAGTATGTAGTATAAATAGGCCCCTGTATTTTATTTGATAAGATTCCCTTCCCAAGTTCACCTTTACCATAACATCCTTCTTAGGGCTCTTGATGCCTGCTGAAGTTTGAGAACAAGTAGCATCTATAAACATTTATTTTATCATTTAAGGCCAGTGTTCCAAACTCAAATATATCAAGTGTTTACCCTTTATAGTATCCAAAATTAGCTCCCAACTGAGCCATCTGTACTTACTTGGAAGCTATTATGAAAGAATAAACTTAAAATTAGATCCAAGCACTCACGTGGCAGCAGCTGTATAGCTCTGTTTATTATTCTAGTCAGAGGAAATAAATCACACCTCCCCCCTCCCCCTTAAGGTAAGCTATGCACTTTATCTTGTGTTAATGTTAAAAGTAGTAATAATAGTTGAACCTGATACACTTTAGTTATAATAATTTTGGTTATTTTCCATCCAGCAGATGTCCTTTATTCAGCTATAAACTATCAAAGGATGGCTGGGACGTGGCCAGTTTTTCTGAATAATTTATGATTACTTAAAAAGCACAGTATTGTCTGTCACAGACAAGCAGAACTCATTTTGTACACATCTGTAAATTAGACTAAAATATGAGCCAAAGGAAAAAAATGCATTTGTTTCACAATCCAACAGATTTTGGCATTTTTGTTTTTATTCAGTACTGTGATACAAGTAGGTAAAATCAAAAAGGGGTGGGAAGACGATTCAAGGATTCGGGGAGAGGAATGTCTACAAAAAATGGAAAACAGACTTGTAGGTTTTCTTTATATTCTATATCACTGAAATATCAGAAAGCACTGCTACTTTGCTCAAAAGGTAGATGTGAGGGTTTCCAGATGGAAGGGTCCTTATACTACTAAAGAGATAGCAAAGTATAGCTATTCTGTCTTTCTCTTCTTAATGATTTTTTTTTTCTTGTAAGAAAAGGCACAGAAGAAGAAGCAGAAAAAATAAACGCATCTTAGGAGTGGAGAATACCATGGTCTGATATTCTCCTAAAATTCAGCAAATGAAGAAAAAATGTCTTATATGATCTGATTCTTCCTCACAAAGAAACACCAAGGACAAGTATTATTTTCATATACTTCTATTTCACTCCATCCTTTCTTTGCAAAGAGCTTAAGAATGTAACCATCTCGAATTCTTTTCCTAAGTAGTTCAACAAGTGGGTTAATAAAAAAATCAAGGGCACAGTTTGTGCTTATGTTAACCCTGATGACAAAAAACAATGATTTAGAGACCCAACCTAGCATCTCATGGATGGGACAGGCTTCATCCTGGGATCATCCAGGACCCATAGATACCTCAATCTGCCTTTTGTGTGATGAAACAAACAATGTAGGATGCAATGTGGTGGGTTTCAAGAGGGAAAAGAGGCATTTGCCCTTACCCACAAATTGGTTGATAGCTCATCACATTACAAATTACAGTATTAAGAAATCCACTCATATAATTTTACAACCATTGTAGAGTTAATGTAATTTACAAGATGTTGATAGAATTGGTCTAGCCTTCTTACAGCAATTATCCAAATAAAGCTACTAGAGTTGTGGTTAGTGTAGCTGGTTCAAGGGGCAAGCTCTATTAACACAGCTCTGATAATAAATACTTCATTATATCCAGATGCCTAAACAGAAAGGAACAAAGAAAACAAGATTATCTGATTTACAGCTTAACAAAAAATGAAAATTGCCACTTCTAGCTCCCTGCCTGATATTAGAGCACTTACTTCAAATCCTAATCACAAGAATTCCTATTTTAACTCTACAGTTAAGAAAACGCTCATAGCAATTATATTATGAATTACAGAATCATGTGAAATATATTTGTTTTGCTTTGTTTCTAATCAAGCAGCATAGATATATTATGCCAATGATACTAAACATTGTTTATACAAATCAAGGCAAGATTTGATGTCCCCAAATGCAGTGACATTATTTTCTCCTGCTTCTTAAATGCATTTCAAAACTTTAACATGGAGGAGGGGGATAATACCTCAAATCTTTTAACATCCCTGCTTTCTGGTCAGTGCCATCAGTGTAGTGTTAACAAAAATACAATTTCAGCAGACGTCAAAAATAAGTAATTTATATGTGATTTTGCCTCCTCTTCACAATACAGCTTTGATCATGTGGTTCCCTCTGGCAACGGCTAAATGAAGCACAGATTTGATTTAATGGCTGCAAATGTCTCGCTAGCTGTGTTTGCATTACAGTTCTTTAAACTAAAATAGCACACTGCAATGAAGAATAGGCAGTGCCTTCAGGACCTGTTCAACTGGGCCATGTAAGACTCTTTATACTTGATTTAATCTCTTATTCTCTCATTATTTTGACTACCCTGGAGTCCTTTCTCAATACACCTAATTGGCAATACTATAAAAAACAGATCAATATTTATAGAATATTATTTCAATGTGATGGAACAATCATCTGATTGAAAGGAACCTGTGAGCATCTTGCATGAAAATTAAAGGGTTACTTTGTCTTCAGTCTTATTTGGAAAGTGCTGATGCAACCTCAAACAAACAATTGCCCTGACATACTTTCACCTAAATATTCTAAATACTGCTAGCCCAGAATTAGGGGAAACTTTGCTTGGTTTTTTTAAACTATTTTTATCACAATGTGATTTATGCTTGTAAAAATGAATTTTGTGGAATCTAGTGCCCTTTTCCAAAGCGGTTTGTGTAAAAAGGGCTACTGCTGATATTTTGTTGCATGAGCTGTCACTAGAGTTGCCAAATCAAACCTATCTAAACACCTGAGATTTTAGGGGCCCAACCAAAAACCTAGGACCTCTTCACATGGCCCATTTGGGCCATTCCGTTTAGCCAATGAAAGGGAAAGTGCATGGGGCGGCTTGTGGTGCCTCACATGCCTTCCCTCCTCCTCCCATCATATGGTGGATATCGGACAGGGTGCATTGGCCTCCTTTCCCTGTCCCCATCAGATGGGAGAAATGCGCATTGCCCCACCACCCTTTCCCCCATCATACGGGGGGGGGGGGGAAGGGGAGGAAAGTGAGGATAGCTTGTGGTCTCATTAGATATAATGCATTAAGCATCAGTCATAAAGGAGAAGGGGTAATATCCAAAGATAAGGAAAATACATGTAAACATACTCCTCAAAGGAGAGTTCCCATTCAACTGTCCTGAAGATCCATACCCAGATACTCCATGGTGTTCAATCCAATGGGAAAATCAGAGTCCTTCTTGAATACTTAGATTCCTTCCTCTTCACAACTCACCTCAAACACACAAAAAATACACTAATTTTAACCACATTGAATATAAAGATCGCTCTACCATGAACCAAGGAGCCCCGGTGGTGAAGTGTGTTAAAGTACTGTTAAAGCACTGAGCTGCTGAAGTTGCAGACCGAAAGGTCCCAGGTTCAAACCCCGGGAGCAGCATGAGCAGCCGCTGTTAGCTCCAGCTTCTGCCAACCTAGCAGTTCGAAAACATGCCAATGTGAGTAGATCAATAGGTACCGCTCCGGCGGGAAGGTAACGGCCCTCCATGCAGTCATGCTGGCCACATGACCTTGGAGGTGTCTACGGACAACGCCGGCTCTTTGGCTTAGAAATGGAGATGACCACCAACCCCCAGAGTCAGACATGACTGGACTTAATGTCAGGGGAAAACCTTCACCTTTTACCTACCATGAACTTAAGAACATATAAAAAAATTGATATCCTTCATGAAATTTACATTGTACCTTAGGCCCCATCCACACAGTACCTTAATCACAAAAACTCCCATTTCAAAATGGGAGGTGGCTAGATGACATCACTGGAAAACCCACAATGATTCACTACAAAGGAGAGAAACCATGGGATAAAAAGGTCCTCCTTTATCCCATTTCTGGCTGAAAGATGTGGATTTTTGCATGTCTGAGTGACTACATGCCAGAAAACATGTGATTTCCTTCTCTCTCCCCCCCCCGCCCCCGATATCTGTCCCTTTTTAAAAGCTTGAAACAACAGATCAGCTGATTGGGCTGTCACATAGATGCACAGCCATTACAATTTTCTGAAACCTTTAATTAACACTGTAAACACTATAACACTGTAAACGGAGCTTTAGTAAATAATTAGGGGAAGGGAGAAATTGGCACAATATTTTGAAAAATCTCCCTTTGTTATGTGCTGATCTGTATATGCGCATATGTGAATATGCTTGCATTCATTCTATTAGGATATGCACATATATGGATCAGTGCATAATTGTTTACTTAAAAAAAACTTTTGGTGGATGTTCCCCGTCTGCCCTCCATTTTATGCCAAAACACAGTGAGGATGGCGGGGGAAGAAACCTAACAGTTTGTGTAGGGACCTTCTCTCAGGTCCCTCATTTTTTTGTTCCTCTTAGAAATCCCGCGATTTGACACTGTCTGGAAGCACCCTTATACATAGTTTCTATAATTCAGTCAATCTCCCCCCTTCCTCTCTTTTTTCTCTCACACAGGATTTAAATTAGTCAATACATTTACAAAATTACATTTTTAATTGGCCAAATGGTATGTGGGTTCTCAAACTCAATAGCCACTTTATTCAAACAGTAGACAGCATAACATTTTTCTTTGAACATTTTGTTTAAAAGGCTATCAGCAGAGTAGCCTCTGCCTAAGGCACTTCTTGGCAAGGATTCTAGTGTGAAAAATAAATGTTTCAAACCCAAATAATATGGTATTTTATTTACTAGGTTTTCTGTTTCCCCACAAATAAAATCTGTGCTGGAGGGAAAGGGAGAGGTAAAAACAAGATAGTTGCACAATGACTTTGAGTTGGGAACAGTAGCAATTCCTATCCAATACCTCTAGAAGAAAAATAAAGTAACCCTCATAAAGCAATCATTCAAAAACCCTGACACTCAATGCATGTTCATCCAACCCCAACTGAAGTAAAGCTTGATGAACCTGGAAGTAGCTATGCCTGTAAACATGGGTTGTTGCCAAAAATGATACCTTCACATCACAGTGCTCCTCCTTTGTGCAGTAATACCATGTTTCCCCGAAAATAAGACAGTGTCTTATATTAATTTTTGCTCCCAAAGATGTGCTAGGTCTTATTTTTAGGGGATGTCTTATTTTTCCATGAAGAAGAATTCACATTTATTATATACTGTACAGTAGTTGTCATCATAAATCAGCATAACGAGACAAACTGTGAATCCTATCAAAACTTTCTTGTTCCTACCATTATTTCCATGTCCAACAATCTATGGTACTTACATTTACTGATCCTGCATGCTCTGGTGTTCTGTTTGGTGGGCATGCTTCCAAACAAAAACTTTGCTAGGTCTTACTTTTGGGGGAGGCCTTATATTTAGCAATTCAGAAAAATCTCTACTAGGTCTTATTTTCTGGGGATGTCTTATTTTTGGGGAAACAGGGTATGTAGTTATGGGAATACATCCTATGATCATTTCTCACAACCACTTTATAGTCTTCATTAGCTGCCTTTCAGGAGATAGTAGATGCATTAAAAAGAACACCTAGAGATGTTACTGTCCTTGCTGAAATGATACATTTGTGGGATAAGGACTGAGGCTGGTATCCTGTTAGTTTTAACTAGAGTAGACCTATTGAAGCAACTGCGGAATGAGACAACACATAGGTAAATCCAACTGAGCTAATGAATCTACTCTAGTTGGAACTAATAATCCAATTCCAGGCATGTATGAAGATAGTGCCCCTATTCCTGTTTAAAGAATAGAACAAATTGGATGATAGATTAGATGGACACACTTTGAAATTTCTTAATCTCTTCCTCATCTGAACTCAAATACTTTTCTACTGCCGGCTCCAAAGTTATTTACTTCCTTCATTAAATATAGCTTATTTCTAATGATTTTTTCAAGACATCTGACAAGGACATTTTTTAAAGGTCAACAATATATGGAACTGGTATAGGATAGAGAAAACAAACACATAACACACAGTATTCTAAAACAGAAGCACAGTGGATTATAAATAGGGTGTTTTACTTTCTAGATCAAAATCTCTTGGTCACTTTAGCTGCTGAACATTGATAGCCACTTGATGAACTGCTTCACTTTAGTCTTTCAGCCACTACAGTTTGATCATAGGATTGCAGTAATAATCAATATCATCAGCAAATCAAAACATCTTACATCTAGATCATAGCAATGTGACACTGCGGGCAGCTGGCAGACATGAAGTTCACTTCTATTTTTCAAAGGATATAGTGATTATTCATTATCTGAGAACTGCTTGACTATTGTTCGAACTCAGGTACTAATACACTAGTATCTTTCATCAGCACTGAAAAGATACATTATTTGGTGATGCACTTCTAAAATCCTCAACAGTATTACCCAAAAAAAACAATAAGAACTCTTAACCTACACATAGAAATAGTCACCTAAGTAATACAAAAATACTTTTGAATTTATGCATTCTATAACCACATCATCAGTTTCTCAATACAAAAAATATATGTGAAGTTGGCTCTGATACTATACAAAACCCACTTTAGCAAGAAGAAAAAAACAGATTGCTATGATCCCTGAACCAAGCAACAAACCATTCCACTGCCCTCTCTGGATGCCCCCTCCCATTATACAGTTTATCACCCACGTCCAAATATTTCTAATGCCTAAACATTTAAAAGCTTTATCCACATTAGATGAAAATGAGAAATAAATCAAGCTGCCATTTGTATATTGCTGATATTTTACATGAAATCTCAAAATTATCTCAGGGCCCTTTCCACACAGCCAAATAGCCCAGAATATCAGGGCAGAAAACCCCACAATATCTGCTTTGAACTGGGTTTTCTGAGTCCACACTGCTATATATTCCAGTTCAAAGCAGATAATGTGGGATTTTATTCAGCTGTGTGGAAAGAACCTCAGTAACATTTTCTAAATGATATAAAGCATGTGGTGCAAGACACTGCCAAATCCCATTCACAAAAACGTACGAAAGCAAAGAGAAGACTCAAAGTGTCAAGTGGTTATAATTCTGCATAATTTCTCTTATTTAAGTCATTCATTAGAAGACTCAAGTTTCAGTGCTAGAACCAGGTCTGTAATCACTTAGAAAGGAATGCCGTGATCACTAAAAGTCAACATGGATTTCTCAGAAACAAGTCATGCCAGACTAATCTTATATCTTTTTTTGATAGAGTTACAAGTTTGGTAGATGCAGAAAATGCTGTGGGTGTAACATATCTTGATTTCAGTAAGGCCTTTGACAAGGTTCCACACTGATCTTCTTGCAAACAAACTACCCTGTTTCCCCTAAAATAAGACATCCCCAGAAAATAAGACATAAGTAGAGGTTTTGCTGAATTGCTAAATATAAGGCCTCCCCTGAAAGTAAGACCTAGCAAAGTTTTTGTTTGTAAGAATGCCTGCTGAACAGAACACCAGAGCATGCAGGATTGGTAAATGTACGTACCATAGAGTGTTGTACATGGAAATAATGGTAGTAACAAGAAATTCTTGATAGGATTCACAGTTTGTCTGGTTATGCTGGTTTGTGATAACAACTACTGTACAGTATATAATAAATGTTCATTTTTTTGTTCAACAATAAATGTGAATTCTTCTTCATGGAAAACTAAGACATCCCCTAAAAATAAGACCTAGCGCATCTTTGGGAGCAAAAATTAATATAAGGCACTGTCTTATTTTCGGGGAAACACGGTAGTAAAATGTGGGCTAGACAATACAATTGTTAGGTGGATTTGTAATTGGTTAAGCGACCGAACCCAAAAGGTGCTCACCAATAGTTCATCTTCATTCTGGAAAGAAGTGACTAGTGGGGTGCCACAGGGTTTGGTCCTAGACCTAGTACTGTTCAACATCTTTATTAATGACTTGGATGAATGTTTGGAGTCTATGCTTACCAAGTTTGCAGATGACACCAAATTAAGAGGGATAGCTAATACTCCAGAGGACAGGATCAGAATTCAAAATGGCCTTAACAGATTAGAGAGCTGGGCCAAAACTAACAAAATGAATCTCAACAAGGACAAATGTAAGATGCTACAGTTAGGTGGAAAAAATTAATGCAAAGATACGAAATGGGTGATCCCTGGCTCGACAACAGTACATGTGAAAAAGATCTTGGAGTCTTCATGGACAACAAGTTAAACATGAGCCAACAGTGTGATGCAGCAGCTTTAAAACCCAATAGAATTTTGGGCTGCATCAAAAGGAGCATAGTATCTAGGTCGAGGGAAGTCATGGTGCCTCTCTATTATGCTTTGGTTAGACCCCACCTGGAATACTGTGTCCAATTCTACGCACCACAATTTAAAAGAGATATTGACAAGCTGGAAGGTGTCCAGAGGAGGGCAACTAAAATGATCAAAGGTCTGGAGACCATGCTGTATGAGATGGGTATGTTTAGCTTGCAGAAGAGAAGGTTGAGAGGAGAATGATAGTCATATATAAATATGTGAAATGATGTCATAAGGAGGGAGCAAGCTTGTTTTCTGCTGCCCTTGAAACTAGGACTAAAAGCAATTGATTCAAATTACACTGAATGAGATTCCACTTGAACATTAGGAAGAGCAGTGGAACTTACTGCCTCAGTGTGTGGTGGAGGCTCCTTCTTTGGAAGCTTTTAAACAGAGGCAGGTTGGCCATCTGTCAGGCGTACTTTTTGCTTTTCCTGCATGGTTGGACTAGATGGCCCATGTGGTCCCTTCCAACTCTATGATTCTATAAAATCAAAGAAATGATTTTGAATTCAGAGTGCCCAGAGGTGCATACCAACATTGTGTCTTCTTGCAGACATAGATGTTAGTGACACCATCCCACTCTACATATTACTCTACACTCTACTCTC
The DNA here is from genome assembly GCF_035594765.1 of Anolis carolinensis. Classification (NCBI taxonomy): domain Eukaryota; kingdom Metazoa; phylum Chordata; class Lepidosauria; order Squamata; family Anolidae; genus Anolis; species Anolis carolinensis. The sequence continues at coordinate 128,255,875 of NC_085845.1, read as the reverse complement.
AATTAACCCATGGGGATTGCTGGATGCCAAATAAATGAAGTTTCTAGTTGCTTGAGAGCTCCTGTACTAAATCATCAACTCTGTATTGGCTTGATGCTACTACTGAAATACAGTAATTAAAAGAAAATTAAGACAAAGGTAACTTAATGTAACAAAGTTTTAATGTTTCACCACATTATAAAATCAGCTTTTTAATTAAAGTATTGTTTCTTCAACTTTTTGCCAGTTGTTTGAGAGTTCAAGTTGCAAATTTCAGTTAATTGAAAGTCTACTGTATATGAATGTACACATACATATATATTAAAAAATAGGTTTCTTCAAGCGCAGTCATACTCGTTCCAGCTTTCAGCCTTTGATTTTGTAACAATTCAGATTGATAACACAAGCACTTGTCTAGGGCTATGGAAAAAAAAAACAATCCCTCACTATTGGCTCAGTTTCGATAAAGACAGGCTCTCTCAACCTAGCAAGGTAGCCTATTACAAATTCTCTAACACTACAAGAAATTCCTCCTCCAATGGAAAAAAAAAACAAAAAAAAGTTCCCCACCATATTTTGGCCAATTAGGACAGAATGTTGATTGGCAAAGCTTTTATTTTTTTTTAATTTGGCAACTAAGTATGCAAACATGCCATACATACATAGCAAGCACAAACGATCAGGATGATTGATCACTGAGACACAAACAACCCATTTAATACTACCACTTTCCTTCATCCATGTAACTAAGCAACAAGCTACCACGCTTTTCTATTTTGCATATTTGACAGAAATGCACATAAAACCCCACAGTCTCAGACTGTATCTCTGAATGACTGGTCAAAATAAAATAATATAAGTGTAATTTTTTGGCAAGGAGATTCTATTTATTTATTTATTTTTGCCACATGTTGTCTAATGAGCAAGGACATATTTGTGATCTTAAACTCCTTGACAAGAGACATGGGTCCAATACATTTGTGGCATTCTGAAGATGTCCAAGCAATTGAAAACTTCTCCAGCAAGAGCTTCTGGAATGATTGATTTGATTCAGCCTTAACATCTAAGATGTAACAGATAATAATAATAATAATAATAATAATAATAATAATAATAATAATAATAATATAACTTTAATAACTTTATTTCTTGTACCCCACTTCCATCTCCCCGAAGGGACTCATGATGTCTTACATATGGCACAAGGTGCCTAAAACAACACATAAAATACACAGTATAATGCAAAATAAAACCACTACTATATATAAAAAACAATTTGAACTCAGATGTGTCAATTGTAAACTCACAGGCCTTTTCAGCTTTTCATGTCACCAGTTGCACCTTCATACCTCCAGATGTAACAGACAGCAGAAGGCCCTTGACTACCCTGTGAGAAATGATACTGTGAATGTGCTCCTTTTCCATAAGCTTCCTCAAAGCATGATGTTGGATTAGTCTTTTTGCATGTCTATCATTGCTTGTGTTTAAGATATCTATAATCCCTGCTTCACCACTGTCACAGTCACTCTACAACTATGAGTCACTCTACAACTAACCCTCGAGGAACTGGTTGTGCCTGAAGGTAGCTTCTGAGCAAACAAGATAACTTCATTGTCATCTATGTATTCAACGAAGTAACACAGGTATCTCATACCATTCAAAAATTGGCCAAGGCTCTTCCAGAATCTATCAGATTCCACAAACCTTTAGGACCTTTTTAATGGGACCCACACCCTCAAGGGAAAAGAATTGTTGTTCCATCTCTAAAGCACTCGAGAAATTGATCTGGAAATCCAGATTTCCAACCAGAATTAAACTGGACTTGGAACAGATATGTATGAGAGACACTGCAACCACCTTCTCCAAATTAATATGTAAATAAATTAATCTAAAAATATTTCACAGTGGTCAAGGTTAGCTAAATTTACTATTGTCATCAACAGTAAAATGTCTTACTGACTAATTCCATCTAAACTGGTTTGGGTATCATGACAGAGAAAAATTCAACAGAGATCACACATAGCCTTTTTATACATGGTTTGACCTTTGGATATTCATTCACTCATCATCTTCTTTCTTGATATCTTGATACCATTCTCCTCAAGTATGCATAAAATTTGACTTGGTCATTTTAATTGAAGGAGTGCATGCGTACACATATTCATACAATTGTGAAATAAAATATATTATGCATGCTGAGAACACTGAGTAAAATGGATGACTGAACATTGACACTTGGAAAAACCTCAGGCAATATAGCTGTTTTTCTTCTTCTTTATGACAATGAATTCTGAGGAATAGCCACTTATTAAAAATGGTTTGAGCCTCAGGCATTTCCTAAATCCAGAAACACTGTATGTGGTGCAGAAATCAACTTGGTTAAGTATTACAGGCAGCCCCCGAGTTACAATCATCTGACTTACAAATGGTGAGACAACAGAAAGGGACAAAAAGTGAGGTGAAATCTTCCGAACAGTGGCACAGAAAGCAAAACAAGCACCACAGGGGTGCTAAACCTTCCCTAAGCTATTCCAAGAGGGATAATGTGTGTCTTGAATAGTGTGTGTGTGTGTATGGAGTTACACTTTAAAAATGTAGCTATTTCAACTTATATACAAATTCAACTTAAGATCAAGCCAACAGAACCTATCTTGTTCCTAACTTGGGGGCTGCCTGTAGTGGTAATAGCTGCTGTAAAAAAGTGTCACATTTTTAGTGAAAGCAGAAATTAAATTTCATTAAAAATAATATTGTTTGAAATGCATTTGGCTAGTCTTCAGTTTCATTTGATTTGATTCCAACTTAAGATGAAATGTAATTCATCTTAGTCTCAGTTAATCAGATACAGCAACTGATGATGATCATAGCAAAATGTAACAGTTCCCAAATTATCTTTCAGAGAGTTTGTAATGAATAGCTTTCTTGGGCCATTACCTCAATGGTAAAGGCCCTAAGGCAGACAAATAATGTGAAAAGCAAGAATGCCAGAGTAGCTCTAATCGTAATAAGATATGTCACCATTCTAATGGGTCTGTTTTCTGTTATGCGTTTTGTAATCAGCAACAACCTATTTTAAGTACTGTTGTAGAAATCCCAACATCAGAGTATGCAATTATTGATCAATTATTTGCTCTAATTTCAGTGCAACTGTTCCCTAATCTGCTCACTTGGGGCAAAAATAATGATCTGGGGCAAACACGAAATGGTACTGCCCATTCCCTATCCAGTTCCAACACTTTTTCAAAGTGCTTGTGACAATGTTGCTATACTCTACTACAGCATGTACGGACAACATAAAAGAAATATAAAAAGAAAAGAAGGCGCAAAATCAGATGAACAGAGGAAACAGGAAACTGTGGCAAGAGCATTTTGAAATCCAAAAAGTCAATTTTTATGTTAATATTAACAGAACTTCACAGAAAATAAGAAAGACATCAATCTCTGTTTCAAGAAACCTAATGGGCACCATATGATACTTCAGTACTTCCTACAACCAGAGCTCCTGCAAATGCTGGTACAGTGTCAAGAGTCAGACGCCAATTAGCGAACAAAAATAGAGTTTATTCAGCAGATTAGCCAAAAAGTAATGCTAACACAGAAAAAACCTTGAAACACTTCACTATCAGTGCTTCAAGAGCAGTTCAAACAAAAATATAATTCAGCAACACAAGCAGGTAAAAACAAAGCTAAACAAACTTAGTGCAAACTGCACTTTCTGAGTCCAAGCCCTGCCAGCCGGCTCTGTAGTTTTCAAAGGAACAGTTCCCAAAAGAAAACACCAAATTGGTCAGGAAACAAACAAACAAACTTAGAATGCAGTAGACTGCTTCCACAATGTGGATAAAGCCGAAGGCTCCAAAAGGATGGTGAAAAGACGTCGTCCGGGATTCCAAGGTCAGGTCAGGAGATAACAGCGGTGTCCAAAGAGCAAGCCAGGAGTCAAAAGCCGATAGTAGTCATCAATCACAGGGCGAAGGCAGTAGCAAGGTCAAATTCCGATCCAAGTTCTGAAGAGGGTGCAGTCATCCAAAACAGGTCCACGATAAGACACAGCGAGAGCCAAGCTAGGTGATAACAGCAGATTCAAATCATAGTCCAAGTCCAGTCTTCATGGAAACACAGAGATCCCAATGGCGCCTCAGCAACACCTTGCCACACGCAAAGTGCAGTGGCCAAACATTCCCATTTTATTCCCCTTCCTCCTGGGTGACCAAACACTCACACCCAAACACCAGGTGTCCCAAATCTACTCAGAGTCTGAGCTCTACACAGCTAGAGCTCGTGGATCTGGAGTACCTAGCAATTCGTCGGAGTCCCAATCATCCTGCCCACACTTAGCCCCATGAACACTTAAAGAACCATCCTCCCTTCTCCAAGCATCCCAATTGGGATCAGCTCCTGCAGAAACCCCAGGTTCAGAAGTATCCATAGACCCCAAATCCCCAGACATCTCCGGTGGCTGTGCCCATTCAGTGCCCGCTTCCCCAGCCACCACCTGTTCCTCAGCATCCATCTCCCCATCTGAATCTTCCTCAGAAGATCCCCCATATAGCTCTCTAAGTCGCTTCCTGCGCAACTCCTCCAGTGAACCCTCATCACGAGGGTTTTTTCTTCCTCTTCGAATTCCATCCTCATCAACCATAATCCCCGAAGGCGCAGTCACAACACACAGTTCTGGGCATTAGAATATATTCCATGAACATCAAGCCTCCAGCAGAAATCTCAGTTTAGATACACATCCAATGGATCGCCTTAGAAAAGGAAATTTATTTTTCTTAGCATCAACTGAATTTTAGAAGTGGACTGTAATAGCAATCTTCTTAAGATAACTGAGACAAAAGTATTGTGACATTCTGAAACACGTTATGCCAAAATGTCTTATTACTACTCAGGTATCCATCATTTAGTTCTGTTGGTGGCTCTGTGTCTTTGTATATAAAACAAGATTTAAAACACTTGCTATATGTCTTTAAGCAAAAATTTCAGCCTTCAGTTGCCCTTTTGCAACCACTCATAAGCTTTTAAATTCATATTCTGAGCAAGCTATGAAAATAACTAATGATAAAACAGTCATTGCATTCATGCCCACTCCTCCAACCACAGCAGCTGACTTAGCCTATTCTGACGGAAAAAGGTTTCTAAATCCTTGGGTGCTAAACATTTGATAGTAACTACACATGCAGTCTCCATGGCTCTAGTTCTGCATCTTTTTGTGCATTAAAAAATTAAACCTCACACTTAAGAAAGGAAAGGGGAACTCCTTTCTTGGGGTATTTGATACCAGTGGAATAGGTACAGGGAGGGGGATGGGAGCATTGCTCCTGCAAATAAGAATTCTGCAAAACACATATTTCAAGCATTGCAGGAAGTCAATCAGTGAAAATTGCTCACTGTTAGAACTCTTGTATTTGCTGTGCTTCTGTTCCTTTGGTTGACCCTTTCCTTTGGATACCTAAACTCCTTCTAAACATTTGACCTTTTTTATTATTATTGCAATGTTAGAAATTTGGGAAAATTTAATGAGGGACATTGTTCTCATGTTTTCCCATCCTCCCCTCATTGCTATACCCCTGGGCTACATGCAGGTAGCCCCCAAGGTACGAAAAAAATAGGTTCTGATAATATCTTCTATAGATGGTACCTCACACCGGATAGACTTGCGAAGTTCAGCAAAGGCAAAGGAGACGGGAAATGTTGGAAATGTCAGAAACACAATGGAGATTTTAGGCATATGTGGTGGGGATGTAGAAAAGTAAAAAGGTTTTGGCAGGAATTAAAAAGAGAAATGGAGAAAATATTACAAATTAAATTCAATACAAAAAAACCAGAATATTTTTATTAGGTATAGTTGATTTTCAAATGGATCCCAACACAGAGAAACTTTTTACTTGCATGACAACAGCCGCTAGGAAATGCATTGCTAAAGAATGGAAAACACAAGAAATTCCCACAATGGAAAAATGGATTTTGAAGTTGATCGATATAAAAAACATGGATTTATTGACACAAAAAGCATCACAGAATATCTCTCCAAAACAGTGGACCAATTGGAATAAATTGAGGCAACACTTGCTAAGAAGTAATATAGAGCTTTTATGATTTATGATCATAGGAACCCTTAGACTTCAGATTTGATATAGTTGTTTGCTGTGAAATATTGTATGTATAGAGGAAGATTTAAGAAGCAATGTAGAGGAGCTGGAAGTGCTATTCGGGGTGGGGGGGGTGGGGAGGTTGTCTTGTTTGTCATTTTTACCTTATACATTCTTTTATATATAATTACTATAATTTTCCTTTTTTCATATTTTTCTGTGTTATTCTATATATCTTTTTTTCTATTTTCTCACTGTTTTTACTTTATGTACAGGTTAAAATCATAAATAAAATATTTAAAAAAATAGGTTCTGTAGATTTTTTCTTAAGTTGAATTTGTGGCCACAGTGGCACAGCGGGTTAAACTGCTAAGCTGCAGAACTTGCTGACTGGAAAGTCGGTGGTTTGAATCCGCAGACAGGGTGAGCTCCCATTGTAAATCCTAGCTTCTGCCAACCAAGCAGTTCGAAAACATGCAAATGTGAGTAGATCAATAGGTACTGCTTTGGCAGTCATGCTGGCCACATGACCTTGGAGGCATCTAGGAACAACGCAGCTCTTCGGCTTAGAAATGCAGATGAGCACCAACCGCCAGAGTTGGACATGACTAGGCTTAATGTCAAGGGGAAACATTTATTTTTACCTTTACAGAACAGTTAGACATTTAAATATAACTCCAGAAAATGTCACCTCACTTTCTGTCCCTGTGATAACTGGGTTTTGAACAAACTGGCTTTTTGTGAAAACAAGGATTGGTGTTAAAGCTTCAGTGAAAACACCTTTTCCCCATGACAACTCTTACAGGAGTGAATTTCCCTTCCAAAGGGTCAATTTCTCTCACTTCCTGTTGTCTCTTCCCTATTCCTAACTATGAGTCATTTGTAAGTCGGATGTTTGTAACTTGGGGGCTGTCTGTACTTAGTAAAATCTATGCATTACAAAACAGTGTTGCAATAAGCATCAAAGATAGAACTCATAAATAAAACACCTTTTTGTTGAGAAAAACTTCACCTGTGAAGAGAGGGGCATCAGTTTTCATAATCAAGATGCCACCACAAAAAAGTCACAGCTCCTGTTTGATAATATTATTCACTATATTTGCCACATCCGTGAAGGATGTGCAATGATAATCTCATTGAAGAAGTTCAAAATGTGGTCCCTCAGCTATTATTATGGTTATTGTTGTTGTTGTTTTTGTTGCTGTTATGTTTATTTATACCCACCTTTCTCTCTCCACAGGGAGAGACAAAGCAGCTAGTTCTGGTCTCAAGTCATTACGAAATTTAAAGATACTCATCAACATGTTGAATTGTGCCAAAGCCAAAGCAGATGATTAAGAAGCAGGGCAGGCATATTTCCAGCCCACAGAGCTGAACCACATTTGGTTGACAACATATCATTTCTCTTCCCTATTATCGTTAAAGAATTGCTAATGAAAAGCCAGAAGAGCCCTTGCTAATGTGCAGTTTGCATGGCTCAGCTGTTTCTTTATAAGAGATATGCCACAGTGTTTAAATGTGCATGTCTCCCTCCTTTGACTAAAGGGGGAAAGAGAGGTGCCCTTTCAAAATCTTCTCTCACTGTTGTGTAGGAGTCACTCATTCACAACTGTTCCAACCTGTGTTCCTTGAGAAGCAGTCCTCAACGTAAACAAATTCCAGGAAAAGAAAGAGAGAATTTATATCACTGGATATAGACAACATGCTAGTAATAATTCTGCAGTGTACAGTACAGTAGCTGAAAGCTTTCATGTGCTGTGTCTTCTCCATTCTCCCTCTTCTAGTAAAAGGTAAAGGTTTCCCCTGACATTAAGTCCAGTCATGTCTGACTCTGGGGGTTGGTGCTCATCTCCATTTCTAAGCCGAAGAGCCGGCGTTGTCCATAGACACCTCCAAGGTCATGTGGCCGGCATGACTGCATGGAGCACCGTTACCTTCCTGACGGAGCAGTACCTATTGATCTACTCACATTGGCATGTTTTCGAACTGCTAGGTTGGCAGAAGCTGGAGCTAACTGCGGCCGCTCCCGCTGCTCCTGGGGTTTGAACCTTCTAGCACTGAAGAAAAACTTTCTAAGGCTGCAAAAGAGGGAACTACTCGTATATGTAGTAATGCTTAAAACAGAACTTTACCACAGTGCAATTGTACACAGAACTCCACTGCTACAGCCAGCAAAAGATCATAACAGTTGCTATGTGATGGCAAGTTTACATCAGTTGTTTTAATTTTAGGGCAAAATCCAACAAGAGAGTTATCACCCCTCTTCATAGCTCCCTCTCATCTTCAAAATATGCACTAGATTAGCCTCTTAAAGTATTTGCTGAGGGAACATCTGGTCCATCCCCTCTTCCCATGAACTTCAGATTGACACCATATTTGAGCCCATTGACTAAAGCTGTTGATTTCTTTGCTGGAAACTCACCTCATACTGACAGTCAATAGCTTCCTGACCTGCACCACTCTAGGATCTATATTTTCAGTAGCACCAATCTCTGTAGATGATATCTTGAGATGGCACAGAGAGAAGAGGAGGGAAATCTTATTGCCTTATTACAAAATTATATTTATACCGAAATCCCTAACCCACAATACAAATGGATGGTAACACACATATACCATGATTTACCTGGAACATATATGGATAGTATTAGATCAGCCCCCTCCCTCCTGATCTTCCGCAGTGAAGACATGGCTCTTTGACCAAGCCTTCAGAAATCTGGTGCAGTAATAGACATGAAAGACACGGAACTGATCAATGGACTTTGCTCTTGGATCACGTGATGTTAATGGTTTTAATTCTGTTTTTATTGTATTTTAATGTGTATTTTAAATGACTATCTTTGTATTTTGTTTTAAACGCATTGAATTACTGCCACATTGTCAAGCCGCCGAGTCCCCTCCGGGGTAAGAAGAGCAGGGTAAAAGTATAGTAAATAAATAAAATTAAATAAAATAGTAACACGTATATCTCATGGTATATATGGAACCGTTCCTTTGAGCCCTAAATTGCTCGAGATGTCACAGAACTAGCTAGGCACATGCATGTCCACACAAACACATACAATTCTAGTACAATGATGTTCCTACAGAAATAAATGTTCTTGGGAAGAGAGAAACACAGATACCTACTTGTTCTCCACAATAGTTGGTAGTATTTATTACCCCGTCTTTCCTTTCTTTCACTTGTGTATGTAGTAAAAAGCAAATGGAATGCTGAGGTTGCTGACTCTGAGAAGCTCACCTTCCTCATGACAGCTATGACAAAGATGGAACAATGGCTAGAAAAAACTCATTTTTCAGGTGTGGAAATCACTGGTTCCAATCCCAAGATCACTCTGTCTATCAGTGTCCATAGAGTGTAATCTGCTAGGAGACCCTATGAATGTGGCCGTCTTTTTGAACTGAAATGGATCCCAGCATTCTACAATAATCTACATATTTAAAAGTAGAGGTTATATATAACAGAGAAAAATATGAACGTAGGTGAGCTATCTCTACAGAATCAGTAACTTAGTTGCTGAGATTAATGAGAAAAATGGGAGGGGGGACTTTGCCAGGGTCTATTACTCAATTTATTATTAGTAGGGTGGAAATTGAACAACATTGCTTTCAGTATAGGTTCATACAACTACTTCAGAAATAGAATCCTTTTGGCATCGGTGAAGATGACCATGTAATGTCAACAATGCCTGCAGACAATATGAAGAAGAAATCATTAAGATTGCATTGTAGAACTGCAACTAAGGTTAATAAGCTCTAGGGATAATGAACTCTTATGAAAGCCATAAAGAGTTGGATTCAATAGTTATTGAATCTCTCACAGAAAGTAGTAAAGGCTCTTGAAGACAGTTTTGCCTTATTTTTCTTGACATGAGTATGGAAGGCTGTTGTTGACACTGTCATTATATGCTGCTAGTTATCTCCACTCATTCTATTATTCTTTCCCAGTGGTATAATGAAATTCTACAATGACTATAGAAAAGACAGGAAGCTTTTCTAATGGATCTACTATAGCCACAGATTTCAGAAAATGTTGAGTGTTGGGGTTCATTTTCCATCTTATCATATTACAGTAGTTGGACAACACATCTGGATGTGAAAAAGAAAATATGGATCATCTCCTTCATGAGTACTGCCAAGAAAAAAGAATTGCTAAATGCAGCTATGTGTGTCTGTGCTGCTGGGTGTGTATTATTTGTACTCTGCCTTTATTTCCATGGGAACTCAAGGCGGTTAACAATCCCACACTTAGTCAAGTTTAAAGTTTAATAAACAAATAGTAACAGTGTGGTAAAAAAAGATTAAAATACAATAAATACACTTAAAATGACCTTTAAAACTCATATACACACATTTTGTACAATGGATCAAACATCCTCCTAATCCAGAATTGTATTTCCAACTGTGTCCAGCCAGATCCTGATGGCTTTTACATTTACTGATTTGTAATGAAATATGATAAAATGATTTTCTAAAAACCCTTTATTTTTAATGCCAGGTCCCCATTTTATGTTCCCACTGAGAGCACTGGGAGAGGGACCGTATCAATATGCTTTGCTTGTAAGCCTGAATGCTTTTCAAAGTCCCATGCCTTTTCTCTCCTTCATATAATACTAGCTTAGGGACCTGGCGGTGCCCGGGTCATTTGAGAATGGTATTATTTGTCTTTCAATGTTATGTATTCTGTTTAGAGTGGGTGAAGTGTTATTCCCAGAAGTGTGGGTCAATCCTCCCCAAACCCTGGCAGTATTTAAAGTTGGCCATTTTAGGCCTGTGTAGCAAGGGTGGTCAAGATGTGTTGTTGGGTGGTCATCACCTGGCTGTAGTGCTCTGTGGATGGGGATGAACAACTACAATTCCTAGAGTCCTGGAGAAATTGTCCCGAAAGATGTGTCAGTATGTACAGTAGGCAATGTTCAGTCTGTGTGCGAAGTTTGGTCCAGATCCATCATTAGCTGGGTTCAGTGGTCTTTAGATGCAGGTGAACTACAATTCCGAAAATAAAGGGTACTTGGTACAAACACCTGCAGTATGTTCAATTGGTCATGCGGCTTCTCTGTGCAAAGTTTGGTGCATTGTCAGTGGGGGTCATTGTTTCTCTGGATGCAGGTGAACTATAAGTCCCTTTCCCCAAAACTTGTCTAATATGCTCTTTTGGTTATGGGGACTCTGTGTGCCAAGTTTGGTGCTGGTCCATGATTGGTGGGGTTCGAAATGCTCATTCATGGCAGGTGAACTATAAATCCCAGTATCTACTCCTCCCAAATGTGCAGGGCAATTCCCTTGTAAACCCACAAGTATTCAAATCTGGGTATATTGGGGATGCATGGCAAGTTTGGGCCGGAGCCATCATTGTTTGGGTTCATAGCGTTCTGGATGTAGGTGAACTACAACTCCTCTAAATTCCCCAGTAGGAGTCACAGTGCTCTGACTTGATGCAGGGTGAACTACAACTTCTACCATGTGCGGTCAATCCCCAAACTCCTCCAGTAAGTTTAGTTCCTGCTCAGTTCTGATCTGTTTGTTATGCAGAGAGATTTGAAAGGGAAGAGTAGTAGGTGGGGTCATGCAAATTCCACAGCAATGGAGAAACCTGGGATGCCTGCCTGTGGTGGAAGGGCAGTGGACGGGGTCATGCAAATTTCACAGCAATGGAGAACCCTGGAATGCCTACCTGTGGTGGAAGAAAATGCAAAATCTAGGATGAAATGGTCCCCAAATGAAAGCATTCCTTGGGTGGTGGGCCGTAGTCTTTGGGAAGGACATTGGCAGGGGTTGGGCTGCATGTTCATTGCTGTAACCGCAATGTCAGTGGAAAAGAATGACCTGTTGGCTTCTTGGCACTGGGAACTGTAGCCTGTTTGTGGAGGCTGGAGGCTGTCTGTGTGAGCGGACACCTGTGACACATACACACATACGGGTTTTTGCTTTTATTATGGATTTAGATAGATGTGATGGTGCTGACAACATGGGCTTACCTAGAAAAAGTCTGGCACCATGGCCTATTATAATGGTAAATAATTCTTTCATTACAGTGTGGAAAGAGGCAGAAACAATTATACAATGGACACCTTGATGGCCTGGTTCAAAATTCTGTACCTATCATTTCCTTCGATTTTGTCAATTAAACAATACCATTAACTATTCCAGTTCTGCTTCAAATAACTATTCAAATTTTATTTTTCATTTGTCTGGCAATCTAGACAATTAAATCAATTGATATAAGCTGACCCAGGTGGGAAGAGGGAGTTGGGGGTGGAGGGATTCAAGGGGAAACTAATGTCCTATATTGAAAAAGGAAGTACAAACTAAACCTGTAACTTAAGTTACAAAAACTGTAAATAGTCACCTACATTGATTCATAGAATGTCAAGGTTTGTACTATGATGTAAGTAGTACTATGATTGTAACCTGTATGATTTTCATAAAAAGCCAATGAATAAGAAAAAAACTCAATTGACAACTTTATATGTAATGGGTTCCTCCAATTTGACATTCTTCTCTTTGGTATCCTTATTTTCTATTAATTAGCTCTACAGAGAGCTGCTACAGTGTCTCTGCTAAAGAGTTACTGCATTGAGACCACTTGGTACCTATCAGCCTAAATACCACCACAGACAACACTGTGAGCTGTGGGTATTTTTGCAATGATTTGCAAAGTGTAGTTAGATAGGATAAAGGCATTCCAGTGAGACTGGGCTTGGAAATTATCCCAGGCATTCCTTATTTCTGATTTAATTCCAGAACTCAGCAGTAGGGCGCACAAACTTTTCACACAAATGAAAGAGAGTACACACAAGAGATCTGACATACATCAGATGGGCATAAGAATCAACAATGAAATCTGTGTTTGGCAGCATTTCTTTACTCTCGGTATGAGATCATTTTGATGTGCATTCAAATTACACAACTAATGGAACTATTCACCCCCTCCCCACAAAAAGCTAAATAAAAGAAAATACAGCTATAGATAAGCCCTATCTGGAAACTTATGAATGCTATATACTGATGTATTTGACCTTCTCTTCCCAAGCCTCACAAGCATCAATGAAGACCACAAAATGAAATGCATATCATGTCACAGTTAACAATAGCAAACAGACTTCTGTGTACACAAAATGTCAATACGTTTTGCAAACCTATTTTTATAATGTGTATCACTGCAATGCCTTTTCAGTGTGGTCTGGGAGACAAGAATCCCAGCTTCACAAAAGTAGGAAATCTCAGTATGGATTTTCAGCTTGGATCAGAGAGCCCAAAGAACCACAATAGAAAACCCCATGAGAATAAAGGAACAGGTTTTGAAAATATCTAGTGACAACAAAGGAGAGAGAAAAAAACACCTGGGAACCACACAGAATACAAATGGCAAAATTATGCATGCTTTGAACAAACATCCTCTTCTGATGAAGTATGTTTTTGAATGTGTCATTTTTTCCAGTAAAATAAAGCATGCATTTGATGTAATTAAAGATCCCATGGCAGCATCTGTATGCATGAGGGACTTAGACCCTGCATCCTGGCTGTGCTCCAATTTAAATAATTAAATCTGAAAATTTCCCAGCACTCTCAGTTTTCATTTCCCAGTCTCAGCTGCCATGTTGTTGCCAGGTTAGACCCCAAAGGAGTCCACATTAAAGTGAGAGATGAAGCAATTTGTGCTTACAGTCAAATCTCTAATTCTTTGGGGATACTGCAGATGAAATATAATTTCTAACGAAGCAGGAAGCCAACCATTCATTAAGAGTCATCCATCACATCTACATGTCTATAAGTATATATATTCCACACACTTTAGTGATATCTTTTTACATTGTTAATATTGCTATCTGTACAATACTTCTGATTACAACCAGATGTGACCCACGAAGCTATAGAAATAGGACATGATGGGGAATTGGGTATAGCACGAAGAGTAGAATTGCTGGAAGAAAAAGAAAGATGGGAAAGTCCAGTGATAGGGAAATTATGGAAATGGGGATGCATGCATGCAAGCTATAAATTATTTCTAGAAAGCATTCTAGATTTGGAACAAATAATGGACAATATATGGGAGAATGCAATGGGGGAGAATGCTGCAAATATTGAAGCATTTTTGACAAAGTTTAATAGAGCGCACAGTAGCTTTCTCCCCTTTAGAATAAGAACCTCACACATTATGTTCAATCTGCTGGATTCATGACATAGGAAAACATACAGTGGATCATGGAGAGACCTGAGAAACACATATCTTTCCGATAGTAGCTCCCCTAAACAATAGTTATTTTTGTTTGATCTTCTGTTTCAAATTCAAAGACTTATAATACATTTCCAATATTCATGTTTTTTCCACTGGAGAATGGTATGCTGGGTAGCCACAAACAAGATTGTTCTGATTATGATGCCTGTTCAAAACACTTTAGGATTAACAACATGGAGGAAGAGCAGCCACTAAGGCTAATTTCCAAATGGATGTGATGATGATTTCTTCTTTGAGGTCCCTCCACACTTGTTTCTCTCTGAATTTTGTGATACAGTTCTCAATAAAAAGAGGAAAGAAAAAGAAAGAGAAAAAGAAGCATTTGGGATGACACCCAACTATTTGTAATGGTGGTTGTTCTGCTCTAACTCTGCTTCTGATTGGCTTCAGCAGATATTACAAATGCTAGACAACAACCACACAGATTTCTTTTGGCTTATAATTTTAATTAGGCTAGGTTGATTAAATATTTTGAACTATACAGAAATTAGAAAGGTGCCCACTTTTAAATTTACAGGTTAAGAATTCACAGATTTGATTATTCATGGATTAGTGCATACATAACCAAAAAGAATCTCTCTAGAAATTTAGGGATCCTCCAGCAAAATTCCATGGTCAATGTCAAATGGAAGTTGACCTCAGAATTGCATTGGGGGATCTAGAAACACCTAGGGAGAACACTCCTTTGGGCATTTTTCGGTCCTCTAACACAATTCTGTGATCAACCTCTGATGGTTAAAAATGCATTATATTTTTGGGAAATAGGCTTTGGATGTGATTTAGGGCTAACCTCCTGTCTCAGCAATTCCAAAGCCACATTACAAAATTTTATATGTTAAATACAGTGGCCCTTTTCATTTCTCAACATTTGTCTGGTCTCTTTATTTCTGGAGCGGTTCTCTTTATTTCAGCAAATTGCCACACTTCTGTGATTTTCAATGTCCTCCTTGACAGCCTCAAAAGTTACATCCTAATTTACTGCAAATCCAAAGAATTCTGCCATCTTTTCAGAATATTGGTGCACAGTGTGTCAGACCAATATTACAATCTACTTCTACTTTGAAATGCAATTAAAAATCCAAAAGCCTTATCATACTAGTGCCACTATCTTCACCTCATGGCTATAGACTTTTATTGTTCCCAGGATAATTGGGCCTCTTTTATTTGAAACATTAAATAGTTCTGGTATCCAAGTAACATTCTCAGTTCAACTTAGACAAATCTTCACCAGTCACAGGTTGCTAAGTTGCATTAGCATCCAAATTACTGTGGTATTATTAGATATCCTTGTGTAATTATGATGCATGGCTGATCTTTCTATGTACACAGATGTCAAAGGGACCTATGAAATCAGCATATAGTTTATGTCTAGTTGTATTCAAATTAGGTGAAAAGGAAAAATGGTATTATCTGTGAGCCGATGAAGGGCATAAAAGTTAAACTTTGATTACTGTTTCACCTCTAAGTGGTGATGATTTTGAACATATTCATCCCTTCTGTAAGAATATGAAAGAACAAAAGATCTACTAGTTTAGAACCTAACACTATCTAATTAGCTTCCCTTATAACTAGCTATTATATGATAGCTATGATTACTATTGAAAGCTCATTAGTTTTTCAGCCGTGGAATAAATTATCTACCCTTTTAATCTGAACAAGAAAGTGGAACATTCCCAAGGCTTCAGCAACAAAATACCTGTCTTCTTATCCTCCCACTATCCCATCATGCCAGTAACAAATCCATCAGATCTTTGTTTTATTTAGGTTAGATTTATATCCAGTGAAAGCAGTAACACATACTATAAATTTAGTATTTATAATCTTAAGAAGTCTTATATATTAAACAGGATGACATTTAAAGGCTGAGGTCTTCTACAGTACATTCAGAGTCTTTTCAGGAATTTAATGGACACCAATCCATAAAACGTCTCATGCTCACAGGAACTGTACTTATCCAGCTCAGCTCAGCTCTGCTCATGAATACACTAAGGCAGGGCATTTGGAAGAAAGCCATCCTTGTCTCACTGAACATAAGCATTTAAGCCCTAGTGCTTTAATTCAAAACAATTTAAACCCATTGAAATCAATACAATTAAAATGGCTAAAATCCAAGTGTCAGCCATAAGTATTTCATGGATCACAGTCATAGCACATTACTGTAATTAGGTGTTACTCTGATTTTCTATATTTAGCATGCACTGTATTTTGCAGTCTTTCTTGTGGGGAAACTTTTAAAAAATGAATAAACCACTAAACAGCTTTCTGTAAGAGGCTTGTAAATTAGTGTACAATTAGTAATCAATTTTAACCCACATTTTCAGAACCAATATGCTAAGACTGGAAGGAAATCATTGAGGAAAAGTAATGTGAACTTTAATGTTGATTTTCTGAATTAAATAAACAGTATAGGGAAATGTAACAAGATATTAATTAATGCTGTGCATAAAAATAAAACCACTGCAGAACAATATTTCCACTTAGGAGATTATTGCTTAACATCTAAGTATAACAGTTTAAAATTATAGAATTTTATTTATAAGTATTTTGTATACAAACCATGGTTAACAGTGCAGTCAATTAACCAATTACATATCAGCTACTTTTCAACACATTGTCTTGCTAAGAATGTTACGGTCACATAAAAAATGTGAAAAAATATTGGTGCATGTCAATTTTCCCCCAAACTGTCTCTGTTAAATTAAATTCTGAAGTAAAATCCACAAGGGCTAACCTTTAATCAACCATTTCAGACTTTTGTGAATCAAATGAGTGAGCACAAGACATTCATCAGCTGTCCTTCTGCTATACCAAAATTCTGCAGATTTTTCTGCTATAATGTCATTTTCCTCTGCCCAGGTTTGAAGCATGTTCAACAGAAACCTATCACTGACTTTGGGCACTATTTCAGGAACCTAACTGACCTACAGGTTTTAGTATCATATATCTCCTCTTTTTATGGAAGGAAATGACCTTTTTAGGCTACTACTGGGTAGGGTTAATTCCTATCAAATCAGCCAGAATAGGGGTCGACCAGGAGGAAGCAAATTTAAACATTCCTAGAGGAAACATAACCTCATCTGGGGCTTTGTTTCATGGTGGAAAGCACTGTAAAAATTGTCATGTGTTAATTAAGATGTAGGTTTCTAACTGAATCAAAATTTGCATTATCTCTTTGTATCACAGCCATCTCCATAAACTCCATCTTCATCTTATACATATACCTGCTTATATGGGAAAATACCTCATAGAAACTTGCTGAATACAGTGATAATTTTCAAAGTTGAAATTTGGGCAGCATGCGATCACATTATACAATCAATCCTCCGTTTCCACAGATGTCACACGCATATATTCAACCGCTCATGGCTTAAATATATGGTTTAAAAAAACAACAACAACAACATAATAGCAAACCTTGATTTTACTATTTTATATAAAGGATGTAGTATACAATGGGATTTTAGCATGCACAAATATTTGTATCTACAAAAGGATCCTGGAATGAAACACCACCATATATCAAGGGCCCGCTGTACAATATCCATGATCAAACATTAATCTTACATACACTAATCTTAACACATCCATCTACCAAACTGAGAGAAATGGCAACAAATGTGGCCACATTCAATTTAATTGTCCAATATCTCAAAATACAGCAAGATATGACATTGACATTCTGATACCCATGAAATTGGAAGCTGGTAAACAATCTAGGTAAATGTGTTGCCTTAAAGTAAAAGTATAGATAAAGTGAAAGTCCTAACAAACAACCTCAGAAATAAATTAATTAGCATCACTTACTGTTTTATATCTCAATAGCACAAAATGTTGTTTTCTATCCCGATAAAACATGGAGACATTTTGCACATAATAAATTTAATAAATAAAAAGTGCTTTTTTCATTCATGCGTTGATATTTCTGTGATGAAATATTATTCTACATGCAAAAATGCTTTTTTTCTATTCAAAAAATGCTGTTTTCTATGCAATACCTGAATTTTGTGAAAAACAAATCATAAACTGCAAAGATTCTCATCTGTCCAGGATTCAACTCACCAGGGTTTTTTGACACAATAAAACATATTTTTGACCATTTCTTGAACACTGTTGAATATTCTTTACCTTTCTAATTTTCAACTTAAAGAATAGACAGTTACAGTACACAAATTAACACTATATATAAATCAGATAACGTGTTCCTTTTTTTAAAAAAAAATACTACTGTCATTTCAAAATTAATAAACCTATTAGGGCTTTTTGACGTAAGTTATCCTTCAACAGAAAATATTGAGGGGGAAGGCTTAAAATGCCATGGGAAAAAATATGGTGAAACAAATTGAAAGAATGAGTAAATTTGACAGTACCATCAAGAGGCAAGGCAAAACACGAAAATAGAATGGATGTAATGTTTTATATTTAGCATGGTAGGTCCACAATGAAATCCCCTTTGTGCTGTCTCCTTTGATAGTCAGTAGGGAAGTCAAATTCCATTGCAATGGCAGCAAAGTTTTAGCATTTTCCCCTTTTAATAGGCTCAAAGTATGAGTCATTTTTCCAAAGAAATCTGAAATTATCTCTCTCTTTTTTTAACAGTGGAACCCATTTTCAGTTGTTTTCCTTCACAAAGCCTAAATCAAAACATGCCATTTAATGCCATCTATTTATAACAAGAGTCCTATTTTCTTTTAATTGCAATGTGAATGTAAGTCTTCATCAGCAGGCTTACACTGCTGACTGCACCACTGGTGTCTCATTGGAACAGAGCAGCTCATTTGGGACATAAAAATGATTTCAAAGTGAAATATTTTCATCCTGTCTCTACATCAGCATTTTTGCAAGCTGCAGGCAACACACTGCATCTGCAGTGAATCATACAGAATGGCAATTTTAATGAGGGAAAGGACAGCAGAACTATAAGACATAATACAACTGCTCCCTTCTTATATCACCATTCCCATTTCTCCTTCCCCACCACATTAACTTTTATGCAAAAGTGGTCACACTGGATATGATTAAAATTAAGATGCAGAGTATTATTTCAACAGTTCCACTCAGGCAGGCTGTGAATATTCAACTCTTGATACCCAAAGGAAGTAGCAGAAACGTTCCTGGGAAACATCATACCACTCAACACACGAGTATTGCAATGCAGGTCAACTGTTTCCCACACTATAATAAACCTAATTAAAAGGGGTTTTTTTTCATTCTGGCACAGAAAAACTAGAGCAATATTTCAATATACCATCTGGATATCATGACTTGTCTATTGGTATGGAACTGACATATACCCAACCTGCCCATATGGATCCATCAAAAAATAGCTTGACATTTCTAAACCTCATCATCCAACTGACACAAAATAAAGGCTTTACCACCAGAAAACAATGTGAGTCAATGGCCTGTTCACAGCATACCGCCTTCAGATAACATTTGCAAAAAAATCAAGTATAATCCCTGTGTCAACAGCCTCACTTGGCTTCTGCCCATATACATTTCTGATAAGACACTTTTGCAATGTGAACAAATAAAGCACATGATAACTTTTTTGTGGGTTTGATTAGATATTCAGTTAAATGATATTTCCAATCTTACCATCAACACAGGCGGGCCTTGCTCTCGTTGTACCGGCAATCTGTCCTTTTTTACATGCACAACGAGCTGTTTGTCGAGCTATAGTTCTTCGAGGTTGACTGCTATCTCTGTCCAATGTAACAATTTCACATGTACCTGCAGCCAATTGACCTGGGAAAAGAACCAGCAAGAGGTACCATCGTCACTGAATGCACAGCAAGCAATCTGTTACAGCCATAAAGAGTCATGACCCAATGTCATAGCAGAAGTGCCACAAGAAATGGAAAGTCAGCTGGTGGATATAAGAAAAAAACAGAGGTGACATGCATTTTTCTCCCTTGTGTCAGGCATGTGAAAATGTTGAGAACTCGTCCTGTCAGAAAACTGCAATTTTCTATAAATGGCTTCACGAAACAAGTTACTTTGTTGAAAGAACAACCTATATTTTTCGTGATCAAATTACGCAAAGAGATATGGAAGCAGAAAACCAAGAGGACCAAAAAAGGTGGATATAAAAATGCTTTCTCCCTTCTCAAAGGAGCTAGTAATTACAGTTATTTGCAATGGAAATGTAGTTGAGAAATAATAAATTGCAAAAGATTAAGTTATCTAATCATTGCGCTGCAAGTCAGTTCATATTACATAGCAAGGTATGATGATATTGGATTCAACAGTTTCTATTAAAATTGTTTAAGATAGTATCATATCACCCTCAAATATGTTTTTCACGTTTCCTTCTTTTCTTTCTTCTTTTAAAAAATTGGATGAATGAGGTAATGCAATCACACCACATAAAATCTTTTAGGGAAAGTTTAGAGAAACATTTAAATTCAATAACTGTGGGGAAAGAGAATGAAAGGCAGGCAGCTGCAAAGAAAGCAACTCTCAAGGCCTACTGCATCTGAAGTGTGCCCGACTTTGCAAATTGTGTCAGCTTGTCCACTCCTCCCAAAATGTGATTATGAAGCATGTGCATTGCTTAAATGTAGTTGAGACTCTGGTTAGTATAAATAGCCCTAAATGCAAAGAGGAAAAAATTGATAAACCTCATGTTATTGGAATGCCCAAGAAGAGTTATGCTCTATTTAAACCTCTCCAAAAGAAGGAAAGCATAATTGGTTTGTTCAAACCAATGCTTTAATAATTGCACCAAATTATTCAGAAAGGGGAATGATAATACTTGTATTTTTTTTTTAAAAAAAAAACAGCAACAGTCTGGAACTCAGGAAGAAATGGTAGTCATAAGTTTCATGTAACACTGAAGTTCACTACTTGTGAGATTACAGTTGATTACAATATCTTGGGCTTCTGTAAAATGAGAACTAGTTTTTCATGACAAATAAACAAGTAAACAGCATACTGGGTGTATAATTGGTTACACATCATCTTCACAAAAGTTCAGAGAGGATGGACTGCCCTCTATGCTCCGCTGTCTTTTAAAATACTTGCATTATAAATGGATTACCCTAGAAGAAAGGGCCAAACATTCTTCCAATGGAACATCTGCCCAAGTATACACTCCCACTTGTTGAAATGGACAATATAGCATACTGGCCTTTTGTGGTAAGCGTTAGTAGTTAATTATATTTAATTATATTTAACTTAATCTAGGTCATATAACAGAGAAGAAGATAGGATATAAAATATATAATAAATAGTTCAACAAATAAAAGAAAATTACCTCTTAATTTTACCTCTAAATTTTAGTATAGAGCAATCTATTCTAAGATATAGCTTGCACATACTCTTATTGGTGTTTCAGCTAAGCCTTGATAAAAATGACTGTTCAAACAAACTTTCAAAGCTGTGGAACACTTTTTGAAGACCGTTTCTTATTGAACCCCAAAAAACTTTTAGATAAATGCATTTTAAAATTTGACAGATGGGCTGGTCAGCTGCTCTTTGGGACCCCACAGCCACTGCTGCTGGCCCTCAACCATCTCCCCCAGTATAAGGCCCCTAGGCCACCTCCAACTTGCAGGCTGCTATAGAAGACACCAAAGGCCTGAAGGGGAGCCCCCTTCTCATTGCCATCTTCAGGGCTCTAAGCCCCAAACCCTCCTCTCTGTGTTCTGCCTCAAGGATCAGTCAGCTGCCTTCCTCACTCCTCTGAAGGGTCGTGCCTGAGATTCGGGGAGCCCACCAGCTTCTCTTTGGCAGCCTGACTCCAACCAGAAGCCTTGGAAAAGTGATTTTGGGGGGCCTGCAAGGACGGCAGATTCACTACACAGCAAGGAAAATCTACCCACCCCAGCCCTTCCCCTCCCAGGCCCTTTCTGCAGTTGTACATACTTGGTTACTGGGTTGGAAACTTATATTTAAAATGAGACTGTCTTGTAACACATTTTTATTAATAACTAAGGCCACACGTGCACGCGGCTCCTCAGGACATGAGCTTCAGGGAGGCCCCGTAGGCCATGCAGGGGGCAGCGCAGCTCCCCTAACCACAGGCTTTATAGGTGGGGGGGAGGGCACTGACTGTACTTTGTAGAGCCCTAGGGTGGCTGATCTAAATGATGAGCTAGGCAGGAAAAAAAGAATCATGACATGAAAAATTATTAACCTGAGGTTAATTTATGGTGGCCCCTAATATATGAAAATGCTGCCAGAGACCATAGTAAAAATAAGTCATTGTAGACAGATAGGAGCTTTTTGTAATGATTAATTGCCAATCACTTATTTATTTATAAACAGGTTCTTTTTCTCCTTGAATAGTTAAAAGAGCTAGGTGTAATTCAAGGAAACGGGCATTGAGTGAAATCAAACCAAAACTGAATGTAACAATCACAAGCATCTGGACAAGTGGCCTTTTGCTAGAAAAAAGGATATATTAAAAAAAAATCTATCCATTATGAATGGAAAGATGGATTTGAATGCTAAAGTGGGAAACAGTGGGGCAAATTACCTTTCCAAACAAGTATTAGCCATGATGTAAGAAATCTAGTCTTCTACAATAGATTTAGCCAATCTAACGAAATATAAAAAAACACTGATGCTCATGAAATAAATTAAAATGGCATATGCTCTCTTTTCTGAATTATTTTAGTAAAAGAACCACAGCCACACTTTCTTGATTATCTAGTTTTTATTCCTCTTGTATTTTTCTCCTTCCTATTGAAATAACAGAAGGTTGTAGCTGTTTTCTTCAGTATCTAAGTTCAACTCAAGACCTAAAAAAACAAGCAAGATGGGAAAACAAGTTGAAGCTGACACAAAAACTATAATTTGTTGTATTTTGAAGTGTCAGAGAGAATTAACAAGCTCAAATCAATTTATTCCCAAAGCTGGAAGTTAAAATGATTTGAAGAGTTCACATAGAAACAACCTTTGGTGATTCTACTACCACTAAATAAAGGCCTTTGGGGAATCGTCTAAAAGAGAAATTTCATTTGATATGATTCCTGTCTCTCCATTGGAAAGAGACAAAGCAAGAACAACAAGTGGGACTATACATTATCTTGGAGAATGTATGTTCCTAAACTTGCATGTACTATGGTGACATAAACTTAAAGTGTGTGGGGATAGCAGTAGACGTTTATGTTAGGATGTAACTTTCTCCACTTACTGATTCTTCCCCACAGAAACTTATGCCTCCTCTAGAAAGCCAGCCCTGCTCTTATTTTGAATATGAAAGCCTGTCTTCAAAGTTTGATGGGAAAACATTTTTCAAAACCAGGGTAGTGGGGGTTAGTGGCATTTTGAAGTATAAAGTCCCTGGTGGGCACATATGAACTGGTGATGTTTTTTTTTTCCTGAAAAACCTAATCAGAGGTCTTTGGTTCACTTAGTAGTAGGATAAAAGCCAGAATGTGTGTGTGTAGAATATTATCAGAGGTGGATCAAAATTCAGACTCAGCTTAAGGAACATGACAGACTTCATTGAAAGGTATGGAATTATTCTAAACAACATATATTTTAGACAATTAATATTGCTTTCACCAATGGGGATATCATTTTTGATCAGTAGAATGCTTATCAAAATACTAAGTATATTGTAATTGTGCCATAAAAGATGATTCCATATATCACACAAGTACTTAACCCACATGTGTGAAACACAAGGCCCATGGTGTGAATCTGGCTTGCCATGTCATTTTATGTGGCCCACAAAGCTTTCAATGCCAACCTACCATAGTTACATTTATGCAGTCTTACAATTACAAATGGCTCTTTAAAGGCATCCTTAAGGCTGATGTAGCCCTCGCTGAAAATGTGTGACACTCCTGAACCATTAGATCTATGACATTATCATCAAATAATAATTATAAACCAGTACAATCCAATCTTTCATAATGGAAAATATCACAGGAGAATGAAACATTGTTTCTTCCAGGCTCCTACACTAACTGAAGATTCAATTTATGTTCTAAGATATCTCTGTACAAGTGCTATATATGTTCTGTATTCATCTAGAAATGTGGTTGACTAACTTCCACGTACAACCTTATTTTATACTCTCACACAATAATTCTTCCCATGTGCCATCATCTGAATGCCTAGCAACAGAGGCTCTTTTTATAACTCAACATGATAAAGGTTCATTTCATTAATTTTCTTTCTCCAACAACTTTTACCTGCAGATACCCCATCTGCTATAAAGAACTAAATCCCAGTAGCTATAGTATTCAGAATCTTTTTACAGAATCCCCAATTAAAATCTGAGAAGGTAGTATTCATGTTATAAATATGCAAATACCCAGTGTACTCTAAGTGGTAAACATTGCCAATAATACTTTCAATTGCCTGCAAATTCCTTCATCCAGGTTTTCAACATGTAAACATAATCCAAATCTCCGCAATGTGAAAGAAAAAGAAATCTGAATTTGCTCTCATAAGGTATTGATTCACACTATTCATAAAAAGGGGGTCCCATATTAAGATTTGTAGTAGTTTTCCAAAGGATTTGAGAGCAGAGCCAGGATGAATCTCTATTCTATAACCAGATTGCTAGGGGCTTTGAACCATTTGTATGCAAGTGCTTTACTTATGATCCTCCTGAAATAGAGAAATCTTGCTGAATCCCACCACAGAGAAGATGGAATTCAATCCACAGATCCATAGATGTATGTGGACAATTCTACAGCAACTACATTGAGGAATTATATTCATCAATGCATCAGCAAGTTATACTGTCTTAAACATAAACATCATCAATAAGCAGGACTGTGAGATGGAAAACATGTTGCTTTTCAAGAACTAATGTAGTGCAGTAGCTCAGGTACTGAGCTACCAATCAATTATGAGTTCATATCTCATATCTAATGATGGTCATGAACTTATTCAGAAGACTTGAGAAATGCACTCAGTTGCTGTTATGGCACACACACATATGTAACTCTAATAAGGGAACACTATTACTTAAGTACAAAACTAACCACCTTATCACAATAGCCAGGCAAAACGTCCCATTTCACCAGCGAACTGAGGGGCAGCGGGGCAAATCTGTCACCCCACACACCGCTCCCTCATCACACAGAGGAAGCATCACCGAAGTCACGCAGATCTGTGCTGGCTCATGTTGTCAGGAAAACATTGTACGACACTTCCACTCCGGTTTTGGGCGGGGCCTCCGCCAGAAGTCCAGCGATGTCATATGATGGACAGCATACCCAACCATTGCTGAACTGGTGGGGAAGTGTCCTAGGATGCTAAAAAAAAACCTATGTGATGCTGGCATAATATAACAGCTCTTCAAAACACAGGGAAAGGGGGAGCTTTCAACCTATTCTAAAGTTATATGAGTTTTAATGACAAGTAAAAGAGCAGGAAATCAGTTTCCATTTCATCCAAGTAAATTAATTGACTACTTCTTTATTTTGAGATTCAAGTTTTTTAAGGTGACAATATTAATCTCTAAAAATCTAAATGGTTTGAGATGAGATTATATGAATGACTCATTCAAGCTATATGATTCTCCTCAAGATTTGAGACAAGCATCTGCTGCCAGGTTCGCTGTTGAAATCTCTTAGGTTGGTTTTCACCATAGAAACTGTTTTTAAGACATTGTTGTTCCTGTCTTCAATCAAGTTCAGAACATGTCATAAAGTATTATTTACCTGAAAATCATCATGACTATTAATGTGTCATTAGTAATCTGCTTCCTTGGTTCTAGGAAGTCTAGTAATCCTTTCACTGGCTTACAAATAGTTCCATACTTTTAAAAAATGTACCATTGTTCTATTTTTATTTTTAAAAATGCTGTATTACCGGTCAGCCAAACAAAAGGCTGAATCAAATTTATATTATTCTATAATTGTGACCATATTGGTGGTAGTTTGCTTCGGTAGACGACACTGTCCAGAAAGGTTGCTTATAAATATTTTAAATGAATAAATCAACTATTACAATTTATAGTGATTAATGTGATGTGACTGGCAGTTGATTTCCTGACCCGTTCAGTCTCTTTCTGTTTTCATTTCAAACTGTGTGTATATATTGTAGATAGATATAGATACACACACACACACACACACACACACACACGTGTGTGTGTATGCATATGTATATGTATATGTGCATGCATATATAGGCTGTTCTCAAAGAAACCATTTTTATAGTCATAATACAAGAAACAAATTGTTTGCATATACTTCCATGCCTAAAAATCTCAAAGATTATTTTTTTTAAAAAACTAATTATAGTGATAGTTCCAAGGCCCATGCTAGGTATTTTTATATTTTGTAAAATAACTTTACTTTTCTGTTTCTCAATAGTACCAATGTGAGCACTGCTAGAACATACTTCTTTTTTTTATTAATATTTAATGAGTTTTTCAAATGCATAAAAGAGAAAACACACATACATTGCACGATAACAAGGACAATTACAAAGACAACAACCTGATGAACAAGACACACATAACCCACCCAATTCGCCTTCCGAACCTTTTGCACGGCAATACTCTTTTCCCCCCACCTCTGCGGCTCCCTTAGGTACCCTTGGGTCCTAAGTTGGTTGATCATTATAGTCCCCCTCAGTTGGTATTTTCTTTGTCCATATATTCTTCCACTGGACACCAATTGGTCTCCCTTCTTGACGCATCGTCCTGTTTTATATACTGAGTCAGTAGATCCATATTCTTAATGTCTATAAGTTTTAACAACCAATCTTCTTTCGACGGTGTTTCTTGAGTTTTCCATAATTTGGCCAGAGTTATCCTGGCTGCCGTCATCATATATGTAAAAAGTTTCTCCATATTCTGGTCCATTGGGAAGTCCGTTATTCCTAGTAGGAAATATTCTGGTCTCAGGTCGAATTTTTTTCCTATTATCTTTTCCATTTCTTTATGTATAATTTGCCAAAACTTTCTCACTCTCTTACAATTCCACCACATGTGCATAAAGTCCCCAATGTGTTTCCCACATTTCCAACATTTGCCATCTCCCTTTCCCTTGCTCATTTTAGATAGCTTAGCCGGCGTAAGGTACCATCTATAAAAGATTTTGTACCAGTTTTCCTTTAACTCTACTGCGTATGTATATTTAATATTTGTATTCCATATTCTTTCCCATTCCGACATATTTATCGTGTGGCCTACCTCCTTGGCCCATTTTATCATAACTTCTTTAACCTGATCTTCTTCCGTTTCCCAGATTAGTAACTGTTGGTACAATAATTTTATGATTTTTTTTATCGGATTTTAATACTCTGTCCCAGACTGTGTCTTTTTTTTCAAATCCCATTTTCTGATCTTCTCTGAAACTTTCTTTTAGTTGCCAGTAGTTTAACCATGACATGGATGATTCCAATTGTTTAATTTCCTCGTAGCTTTTCAGCCTGTATTCTTGATTTTCTATGTTTAGTAGCTGTCTGTACGATAGCCATTTTCTCTTGGGGAGTTCCCTCATATGCTCTGCCTCCATCGGCGAGAGCCACATCGGAACCTTAGTATAAAATCTACCTTTATATTTGTTCCATGTTTCTATCAACGCTGCTCTTATGTAGTGCTGTTTGAAACACTTTTCCTTTTTACTTTTCTCCCTCCATAGATAGCTGTGCCATCCTTTGTTTAAATCATATCCTTCTAGATCTAGCATTTTTTTATCTTTCAAGTTCGACCAGTCCTTGACCCAACTTAAACTCGCTGCCTCGTAGTATAAAAATAGATCTGGGAGCCCAAGGCCTCCTCTTCTCGTATCGTCCTTCAGGTACTTGAAGGCGATTCTGGCTTTTTTACCTTCCCATAAAAAACTATTAATATCTTTTTGCCAATTTTTTATGATTTTTTTGTTTCTCAGAATCGGTATGTTCTGGAACAGAAAGAGGGCCTCGGGCAAAATCTTCATTTTAATTGTTGCTATCTTTCCTAGAAGGGAAAGTTTAAGTGGTCTCCACCTGTTCATTTTGTCCTTTATCTCCCTCCATCTCTTTTCATAGTTGTTTTTTAAGAGTTGGGCATTACTTGCTGTTAGTTCTATCCCTAAGTACTTGATCTTTTTCACTATTCCAATACCCGTTTTCTTGTTCAGATTCTCCTTGTTCTTCTGTATCATATTCTTCGTTAGAATTTTAGTTTTTTCTCGATTTATTCTAAACCCTGTCACTTCTCCAAAGTTGCCGATTGTTTCCCACCAAAGGTCAAACTGTTCTAAGGGATTCTCAATTAGACAGACGAGATCGTCCGCAAAAGCCCGTATTTTATAACTGTGATTTCTAATCCTAAGTCCCTTGAGGTCGCTATTTTTTCTAATTGCCTCTAGTAGAATTTCCAACATCATAATGAACAGCAACGGGGAAAGTGGGCACCCCTGTCTTGTTCCTTTTTGTATATTTATATTGTCCGATAGTTGACCATTTGTTATTATTTTCGCTGTTTGTTCTGAATAAATTGCTTTGGTTGCGGAGATAAAGTAATATCCGGCATCCATTTCTTTGAGGATTTCTATGATACAAAACCAGTTAACCACTGCTAGAACATACTTCTTGATCAGGAGTAGGAAGGCAGAAAGGATGGAATTACTCAGTTGTGCAGAAAGAACAATGTTTTGCATATGATCAGGGACTTTCAAGCATTTCAGACGGAATTTTTTTTTGTCTTGAAAAGCTGAAAAATCTTTACAGATATCCACTTATGGATGCACTTCTGCTAGATCAGTGTCCTCTAAGTGAAACACATCATTCCTTATTAACCTATAATAACCAAAGCATTTGAAGAGTGAGTAAAATGTACAAATTGATGGAGTGGAAACAGGAGTGATGAAGATCAATTACAAATTTAATTCACCAAATTATAGGATGGGATGCCATTCTTCAGGCCAGTCTTTCCCAACCAACAATAAGCAGACATTTCCGATTCCTACCATTACTGGCCAAGAATTGTATTATAGGCTTTTCACAATTGGAAAAAGACAGTTTTGAAATAACCCCTTTGAAGGAGCCAATAACAAAATGTACCCTGTGCCATTTTTTGTAATCCCGTGATGTGGTCCAGTGGTTTGCACAACCTCTGCACCTGAATGTTATATGTCTCCTACATTACAGTCCATGTTTGTCCTTACAAATGTAACACCAGGCATGTGTCTACAGCCCCATCTATACTGAAGATGGACAGACAACACACTCCCAAAATAGCGAGCAAAATCCATTAATGTGGATCAGTGCTCTGTGGTTTGTGTAATCACCATTCAACTGGTTTCAGGATTTCCTTTGTAATGATCTTCAAAGGCACTTTCTTCAAAACCAGTTTGAAATTGCATCAAATGGTCAATGTTGATGAGGATTATGTTTGCTATGCTTAAAGATTTTATTTTAACCATGTTCTGTCATATACATACACACACACAATCAGAGGTAAAGACATGTCACCATGAACTAGGCATGGTCTACCATCTGTCTCTTTTATCCCCTTAGCTAGATAAAAGGTTCAAATCCAAACTTTTTTTTTGTCCATCCTCCTCCTAAATTCACTTGTGCACCATCCACTTAGTCCATACAAGGTGGATGGTGCACAATAATCGGGCCAATTCTGGAAAACTAGAGCCCAAGACAGAAGTCAATCAGTGGCTGACATGTTCTGTGCCTGCCTTGCAGCTTGACTCTTCTCCCTGCACTTCTGTGTCCTTATTCCACCCAGGTGATGGAGCGAAGATATTCACAGTAGATGGTTAGTTCACTTGCCCTTCCTAATTTTCTGGCTTCTTTGTCTTCTCTGCTATACTTTCTTCACCTGCCCTTCCCTCATCTACATGTTCATCTTCCATATCCTTTTTTCCTATGACCATGTTTTTTTCTGACTCTTCCTGTCTTGTTGTTGTTGTTGTTGTTGTTGTTGTTGTTGTTGTTGTTAACTGCCATCAGTTTGACTTCAACTTTTGGAGGTCCCACAAATGAAAGACCCCAAAGTAACTATTTCATCAACAGCCATGTTCAGATCTTGCACTCAGGGATGTGACGTCCTTGATTGAGTCTAGCCATCTGTAATGCAGTTTTCCTGTTTGCCTACCGCCTCCTAGTTTACAAACATTATTGCCTTTTCTAGTGCGTCCAAAGCATGGCTATCTCAGTTTTGTCATCTTAACTTCTTGGGAGAGGCTTCCTGACACTTAATCACTGTCCTCCTCACTCTTCTTTCTGCCTCAGGCATCCATATCTCCATACTAGTGTAGTACCTCTAAAACCTCCTTTTCCTCCTGTCAGTTTCTGTGCATTTTCTACCCCCCACCCCCCATAATCCACATGACAGCATGTGTAGATGGGGCCTAGAACTCCCATGATCCCATAGAATGTATCCCTGGCAGTCAATGTGGTGTCAAATTGGATTAATTATATAGTGTACATCTACCCTTAGTGGGGACTAGTAGTTAGATTTAAACCCCTGTATAGAGTTTTGTTCAACCCACAACAGCTGCCCTAATTGTTGTTAATAAGGAAGCAACTCGCAAAAATAAAGATTGCTGAATTACATTCAGTGATAGCAGTGCCATCATGTTTTCAGTGCCCAGAACTTATGAACATCCATTTCCCAAACTGGTTACATTCTAACATATGCTGTTTCTTGTTTACTGCTAGTGATAAAGAATTTTTGAACTCATTTATGTATGAGTCTCCATCTCTTCCTTTGCCATTTTGGACTAGACAGCATTGGTTTACTTCTGTCATCAGATTTCATATATTAATGTCACTTTGCTCCAACAGAACTGATATGAGATAAGCTTATCCTATTACTATTCCATTTAAAAACTGAATGCAGCTATCTTTAA
Organism: Anolis carolinensis; assembly: GCF_035594765.1. Classification (NCBI taxonomy): domain Eukaryota; kingdom Metazoa; phylum Chordata; class Lepidosauria; order Squamata; family Anolidae; genus Anolis; species Anolis carolinensis. Next base: position 128,224,793 of record NC_085845.1, on the reverse strand, counting down.
TCAAATGAGTCCAACGACTCCTGGAATTACAGAAAGCAAATGCAAGCCTCCAGGCTCCCTAGAATTTTACAACAGAAAAGTAATGTGTTTACAAAGCTCACAGATGTACACACTGCAAATTCTGTTCAGGATTTTTCACATTTCTTAGAAGTTTTAACATAATAGAAGTATTGCAATTTCCTTTTACCTAATCAAACAATGCAAGAGGACTGGGTAAACTAAATATGTATTCAATACATAAGAGCAAAGAGTGTGATGCCTAAAGTACTAAGATATTTTTTAAAAATAAAAATAAAATGCAATCTTAATATTGGATTAGAATTATTATTAATATTAAAATGGAACAATTTTTAGTCCATCAAGGTAAGGAAATAGAACATACACTTCTAGTTTGCTAATAGATGCATCTCTTATAGGGTGCTTCAACACAGGACTAAAATTCGTGCCGAAGTAAGTTTAAATAACCCACTTCAGTGCAGGTTTCCATCTCCAAATACCCAGCTAAACCCTGGGCCATATAGTTGAGTTCAAAGCAGATCATCTGGATTTTATATGGCAGTGTAGAAGAAGCCTGACAAATTGTATGTAAAGATTCTGTGCCAATACCTGCACAGGACTAAGTAGGATCAAAGGCATCCCAAGCACAGGTGTGTTCAGCTAAATATATATGTGTATATATGTATGTGTGTGTGTGTGTGTGTGTATATATATATATGAGAATAGGCATCTGAGGCTGAATCTACACTGCTGTATATCCCAAGATCTGTTCCCAGATTTGATTACCCCATATTACCTAGCAATGTAGGCTCATATAATCCAGTTCAGAGCAGTTAACCTAGGATCAGATCCTGGGATGTACAGTAGTGTAGATCCAGTCTGATTGATACATCTTGATGGAAGGATTGTTATTGCCTATAATGTGAGAATCAATCCACACATACACACACATACTTTCCAGGAAGAAGAACAGAAAGAGAAGGAGGAGGAATATAAAAGAGAAGAGAACCAGGATTTTCCTTGGTTCAACAACAACAACAACAATCCTATAGGCACCAGATCCTGTATAATTTTGGAAGCTGGGCAATATCAGCCCTAATTAATATTTGGAGGGGACCCTTCAATGATACTGCGTGCTTAACTATATTTCAGAGGAAGGAACCGGCAAATCACCCCTGAATATTGCTTGCCAAAAAAAATCTGTATGTATGATATCCATGGGGTTGCCTCAAGTTAACAGGCAACTTGAAGGGGCATGCACACACATAATCTCACATGTTCAGATGACACAACATGGACCAAGGCTCCTTTCTACCCTGACCTGTTTGGACATAATCATCCTTCAGTCAGAACTTTCTAGCAATTCCACTGGAATTGCTAGAAAGTTAAGATCGACAGTCTGAAAACAGATCACAAGGAGGTTTTTGACCTATACGAAAATAACGTAGCGAAAATATCATATTCCTTTCACTGGAGTGACTGTTGTGATGATCTGCAAACAGCTCACAAGGAGACTTTTGGCCTATATGGAAATAATGTAGTGACAATATAATATTCCTTTCACTGGATTGACTGTTGTGATGATCTTATAGTCAATTCATAATTCAGCTACACCTGCAGCTTCTAGATTACATGTTTGTTTCCGCCTCTCACCTGAGAGGTAGTTATAAGTGGCACACATGATGGGCAGGGTATTGATGGGCTTGAGAAAAATGTTTACAGGATCCCAATATAGAAATTTTCCACTGTGCACATTGTTATAAAGCAGTGCCAAGTCTTTGGCACCTGCAGGCATCTAGCAATCTTGCCAAGAAAAAGCACTCTTGACTTGTTAGATCATAACAGAAATAGAAGCAATAGAAAAGAAGTCTGTTTTAATTTGGTATTCTGAACCTTTACCTTTAAAACAATTATAATAATAAATGGAAATATGCTCATGGTCAGTATAAATTGTTTTCATTATACAACTGAAGTCATTTTTGAAGTGCAATTTAATTCTGGAAAAAACATGCTTGGAAAAGTTTGGTTCCAGACTACATAGTGATTTTCACCTCTGCCATCACTGTGCTCTGTTTGATGTATATAGATCAGGAATACAAAATGCATTGTTGATGAACTTATACTCTGCTGCTCTTACGGTTTTCTTTACTTTCCCCCCTCATGGAGATCTAAAGCAGAAACCAGGAGAGAGATATCTGATTCTCACTAAAACATCTATATATTGATTGTTTTATATGTTTATATATGTGTTTAAAATGCTGTTGTTTTGTACTGTATTTAATATGTTGGAAGCTGCTTTGGGTCCCTTTGTGGGAGAAAAGCAGAATATAAATAATAATAATAATAATAATAATAATAATAATAATAATAATAATTATTATTATTATTATTTGTATAATTATTGAATAGAGCTACCTCTTTTGGGGTGTATTTTTTCTATACCACAAATCACTTTCAGACAGGGTGGTCATGACATTACCAATTACTGAAGCAAAAAATACCCACCATTTTAGGCTTTGTTACTCTTAAAAGTAGAATGCTATAGATAGCATTTATATGTAATTTGTTGCTTCTAAGTTCTGTAAAGCAAGCATACAGACAAATTGTTTTAAAGTGTAGTATATTAAAGGCTTTTAGTTGAGATAAAAATGCTATTATATCTCAGTTGCAGAGAAAAATGAGGGTTTCATATATGACCTTAACACAAACATATAACAACAGTAGTTTTAGATCTCAGCTATCATTTACTGTGTGATAAAAGAACATTTGGCTTGGGTACATTAACAGAGAAAACAAGTGTATTATACAAGCAAATCCTTGGCTTGTTGAACTGTTAGGTTTCGTGTTACTGTTGGCTGTTTCAGATCTTTGTGGAATGCAAAGAGCCTAAGGTATCTTTTCTCTGTAACTTTTCCTTCTGTAAGAAGTACCACATTTCTGGAGCACACAGTCCCTAGGAGAGATAAGATGAGTCCTTCTGTTGCTAAGCGAGGCTTTTCCATTTATCTCAAGCTTTAGCTGAGTACAAGCAATAATCACTACTGCCCGAAATATATTGGAATGAAAGTACATGGGACCATTCATGACACTTCATCAGCATTCAGGAGGCAAACAGCACGACTGCAGTGATTGAATACAGGTTCAGACTACTGGCTTTAATCTCTATCTCATTCATTCAGTCTTTACTTTTGGCACAGCTGTATGATAAACACTCTTACACACCGCAGGGATGAGATTCCATAGGAGGGTGAGCAAGCAAGAATGCATTTTGCTTTTTTTTAAAAAAAAAAAAAAAGATTGAAGCATGTGTTATGTTGTCAGCAGGAAGGTAAAAGGAATGTGTCAAACAATAGAAAATACAAATAACTAGAAATAGCAAAAGGTCCTTGCATGGTAATTTCAGGATTAATGCAGAAGGGATATGTTACAGTAGAGTCTCACTTATCCAAGCCTCGCTTATCCAAGCTTCTGGATTATCCAAGCCATTTTTGTAGTCAATATTTTCAATATATCATGATATTTTGGTGCTAAATTCGTAAATACAGTAATTAAAACATAACATTACTGCATATTGAACTACTTTTTATGTCAAATTTATTGTATAACATGATGTTTTGGCGCTTAATTTGTAAAATCATAACCTAATTTGATGTTTAATAGGCTTTTCCTTAATCCCTCCTTATTATCCAAGATATTCGCTTATCCAAGCCTCTGCTGGCCCATTTAGCTTGGATAAGTGAGACTCTACTGTATTTAAATAAAATGCAGTAGTACCACATCACTTTGCAGCTAGCATCTGTAGAAATCTTAATACAGAAGAAGATAATCAGCATATGACTGGATTTCAACCTAAATAAGGTTAAATACCCTCAAGCCACCAGAATTCTGTCTTGCCTTAAACCAGTGGTTCTCAACCTGTGGGATCCCAGGTACTTTGGCTTACAACTCCAAGAAACCCCAGCCAATTTACTAGATGTTAGGATTTCTGGGAGTTGAAGGCCAAAACATCTGGGGACTCACAGGTTGAGAACCATTGCCTTAGACATTAAGAAAGGTCAGCCCTGGTTAGTACTTGGATAATGACCAACAAAGAATACCAAGTGCTGTAAACTATTTTGAATGTGTGGCCAGGAAAATTGTGGCAGAGGCTAGAGGTGGCTAATCCCTTGAGGAAGTGCTGGCTCTTTCCACTCTAGCAAGTTTGACATGCTAAGAACCAAGGACTGTGGCGCAGGCTGGTGAGCAGCCAGCCAGCTGCAGCCAGCTGCAATAAATCACTCTGACCAAGAGGTCATGAGTTCGAGGCCAGCTCGGAGCCTATGTTTGTCTTGTCTTTGTTCTATGTTAAAGGCATTGAAGGTTTGCCTTATATGTGTAATGTGATCCGCCCTGAGTCCCCTTCGGGGTGAGAAGGGCGGAATATAAATACTGTAAATAAATAAATATACAACCTTTTCTTTCCTTTCAATAAAGTTTCTGTGTGGGAAATTAGCAAAGCAGGTGTTGGGCAATTCTTTCGTATCCATTGAATGATCAATATAATGGGAATATATATACCGTATATAACCGAGTATAAGCCGAGGCACCTAATTTTACACAAATTTTACACAAAAAACTGGGAAAACTTATTGACTTGAGTATAAGACGAGGGTGGGAAATGCAGCAGCTACTGGTAAATTTCAGAAACAAAAATAAAAATAGATATCAATAAAATTAATTAATTGAGGCATCAGTAGGTTAAATGTTTTGGAAATTTTACATAAAACTGTAATAATAATAAGACTTCAATAAGATAAGACTGTCCAACTCTGATTACCCATATACTTGAGTATAAGCTGACCTGAATATAAGCTGGCCAGGACCCACACTTGTGTATAAGCTGGGGAGGGCACTTTTTCAGCCCTGAAAGGGGCTGAAAACTCAGCTTATATATATATATATACACACACACACACACACACACACACACACACACACACACAAATACAAAGGCCTCAATTTGTGGAAATAAAATATGGCACTCAGATTTGGGGAAAACTCTTCTAGTGTCTAGTAAAGGTAGAGAAGAGAATAAGGAAGAAAAGAGTTAGAAGACAGTAAGGCTGAATGACAAGAAGAGAGAAGGGTCAAGAAATTTAAAAAGTTGATATGAGGGAGAAGAGAGATTCATGGCAGTTGAAGATCTTTAGACTTCTCTAACAAAGAGTTCTGATGCTTCAGCAAACTACAAATCACAAGACTTCACAGCATTGAGTCATAGCAGTTGAAGTCTCAAAGTGCATTAATTCCACAATGTAGAGCCATCCTAATGTTAAGTATTTGTGATAATATACAATATTTAAATTCATGAACTGTTCAGCCCCTTTCTAATTCTCTATCTGGCCTAGTCATCAGTCCAAATATGCTATTAGTAAAAACAAAACAAAAACAACCAGGCTGCCTGGATGATATATCTATCTTGTGCAGATGCATCTGGTCCTTTCACATTTCTTCACACTTCTTCACACATGCTAAATTTTCTCAGTGTTAAAACTGTGAAACCGGTAGAATCTAGTGGGAATGAGTAAACAGAGAGAATGGAACCAAACCTCCTTGTCATAATAATATGTTTCATCAAACTGGACTGTGGTATAATAATGTCTATATGCACAAATTAACTAGGGATGTTTTAAAAAATGCTGGCAAAATGTCTTGTCCTCAGCGAGAAAGTGAGAACGTGTATCTTGATGTGCTGAGACACCTTGTCAAAAGAACTTGTCAACCAGAGTAAGATTTTTCACCCCCGTGCAACACAGAAGAGATCAGTGCATTCGTCTGCAACAGGAATTGACAAAACAAAAATACGCAAGGAAATTCTATTGCACACAATAGAATTTCCAAATGAAAATTCTATTGTGTGCAAAAAAAAGCAACAAACAACCCAGTTGTTCTGCAAAGAAAAAATATATTTTTTAAATCCAAACATGCTACAAATATCTGAACAATTAAGAACTCTTACAATGTGTTGTCGAAGGCTTTCATGGCCGGGATCACAGGGTTGTTGTATGTCTTTCGGGCTGTGTGGCCATGTTCCAGAAGCATTCTCTCCTGACGTTTCGCCCACATCTATGGCAGGCATCCTCAGAGGTTGTGAGGTATGGAGAAAACTAAGCAAAGAGGTTAATATATATCTGTGGAAAGTCTAGGGTGAGAGAGGTCAGTGTGAATGTGTAGTTAATCACTTAAATTAGCATTGAAAAGCTTATCTGCTGTCTTCTTCCTGCCTCTGGGGCATCCTTTGTTTAGAGTCGTTAACTGCCCTTGGTTGATTCATGTCTGGAAACCCTCTGTTTTCAGAGTATTGCTTTTTATTTACTGTTCTGATTTTTGAGTTTTGTAATACTGGTAGCCAGATTTTGTTCATTTTCATGGTTTCTTCCTTTCTGTTGAAGTTGTCCACATGCTTGTGGATTTCAATGGCTTCTCTGTGTAGTCTGACATGATAGTTGTTAGAATGGTCCAGCATTTTTGTGTTCTCAAATAGTATTCTGTGTCCAGGCTGGTTCATCAAATGCTCTGCTATGGCTGATTTCTCTGGTTGATTTCTCTGCAGACTAATTCAACCAGAGAAATCAGCCATAGCAGAGCATTTGATGAACCAGCCTGGACACAGAATACTATTTGAGAACACAAAAATGCTGGACCATTCTAACAACTATCATGTCAGACTACACAGAGAAGCCATTGAAATCCACAAGCATGTGGACAACTTCAACAGAAAGGAAGAAACCATGAAAATGAACAAAATCTGGCTACCAGTATTACAAAACTCAAAAATCAGAACAGTAAATAAAAAGCAATACTCTGAAAACAGAGGGTTTCCAGACATGAATCAACCAAGGGCAGTTAACGACTCTAAACAAAGGATGCCCCAGAGGCAGGAAGAAGACAGCAGATAAGCTTTTCAATGCTAATTTAAGTGATTAACTACACATTCACACTGACCTCTCTCACCCTAGACTTTCCACAGATATATATTAACCTCTTTGCTTAGTTTTCTCCATACCTCACAACCTCTGAGGATGCCTGCCATAGATGTGGGCGAAACGTCAGGAGAGAATGCTTCTGGAACATGGCCACACAGCCCGAAAGACATACAACAACCCAACTCTTACAATCTTGTCCATGAGTAGAGAACTTCTGTTTTTGTTTTTTTCCCTCCATGAGATAATGAAAGAAGATTACCATTCTTAATATATATACTCTGACACACCGTTACTCTACTGGATTTGCTGATAGAACTATACAATACTATTTTGGCAGGGACAGTCCTGATTAATCCTGTCACCCTACTCTTTCAGCTGCTTTTTAAATGACCCAGTTTTACTCTTCTCCACCATCCCTTTTTCATCAGCTTATTTCAAGTTTCACAAACAGAAGTCAAAGTATTTTGGACTCAGCTTAGTGTAAAGCAGATTGCTTTTGCCTAAAGTTATTTGAAAGAGCAAGATTCTGCCCTCTATCCTCTATGTTGAGTTAATAGAGGGAAGAATTTTGCTCTTCCCAGTAAGTTGAAGCAAAAGCAAACCATTGCTTCCTCTCCTAGCTCAACTCTTCTTCCTTTGCCATCATGACTACATCTGATGTAGCTTGGCCAAGTCTCCCAGTTCTTATCTGTGAAATGTTGACGGTCATGATAATGAAAATGAAAATTCTAACACTATCATCTGCTGGTTGTCCTTGCCTTAATTTCACGCTATACTTACAATTCTGAAACAAATCCAGACTATAAAAATGAGTGGAAGTATTTAAGTCGAGCCTCTACCTTGCCTCTACCTTACAGCAGCAGTTAACCATAGAAACATGGGTAAGAGTCATGGGTAAGAGTTGTGCATTAAAATCTGATTTAGCTGTTGGATCACTTCCAACAGGTCATTCTACCACCAAGGGGTGGCTGATAAAAGGGTTTCTGGGTGATGGTTAACAGCTGGTTCTAACTGGATGGAATAGATGTCCCCTGCCCCCCAGAGGACCTCCATGTTTGGGATGGATTATACGGGAGGCTATCCGGTAGGTAACCTGGACCCAAATCATGGAGGGCTTTAAAGGTTAAAACCATCACTTTGTACTTTTCCCAGAAACTAATTGAAAACCAATGACTTTAGTATGGGTGTGATGTACTCACTCCTAGATGTACCCACAACCAATCTGGCTGCTATGCTTTGAACTAATTGGAATTTAAGTATTTGGTACAAATGTAGCCCAGCGTGTAGTAGCACATTGCAGAAGTCCAACCTTTAGGGTTGTAGGAAGTTAGAAGTGATCTGAAGGCACATGACAACAGCAAATGTTGCTTGTTTATCATCCATTACAGACAAACACAAATGTCCATGAGAATTCGAGAACTTTTTTCTCTATTTGGGGTTGAATATCCCCCAATCCTTCATCCACTCCATGTTTCCGAGTTTGAGGCTGGCTTTCTTTTTGTGAAAAGACTGAGGCAAAGAAGCCATTAAGTAGTTCTGCATTTTCCTATCCCCTGTCAGCATTACCCCATCCTCTCCTCACAGAGGCCCTATCACCTCCTTGATCTTCCTTTTCCTACCAACATAAGCAAAAAGCCTTTTATGTTGTTTTTAATGTCCCTGGCAAGCCTGAGCTCTTTTTGCACTTTAGCCTTGCGAACCTTTTCCCTACAGGAGTTGGTTATTCATTTGAATTCTTCTTTGGTGATTTCTCCCTTTTTCCACTTCTTGTGCATGTCTCTTTTGAGTCTTAGCCCAGTTAGAAGTTCTTTGGACATCCATTCTGGCTCCTTTGCACTTGTCTTATTTTTTTTTCTTTGTTGGCACTGTTTGCATTTGTGCCTTGACTAGTTCCCTTTTGAAAATCTCCCATCAATCCTTAACTCCCTTGTCTTTTAGTATTGGCATCCATGGAATGTTGTTCAGTATTTCTTTCATTTTTTTGGAAGTCAGTTCTCCTAAAGTCCAGAATGTGGATTTGACTTGTCTTAGTTTTGGCCTTTCTTTGTATCGCAAACTGCAGGAGCACATGGTCACTTGCCCCTAAGGTTCCAACCACTTCAACTGCGTTGATCAGGGCCTCTGTGTTTGTTAGGATGAGATCGAGAGTAGCCGATCCCCATGTTGCCTCTTCTACTTTCTGGACCATAAGATTGTCTGCAAGGCAAGTGAGGTATTTGTTGGACTTCCAACTTTTGGGCGAGTTTGGTTTCCAGCAGATATCAGGATAGTCAGCCCATGACTATCTCTTCTTTGTGCATGTTTGGTCAACTGCTGACCGAAGGCTTCATCAAGTTCTTCATCCTGGCATGGAGGTCTGTAGTAGACACCCATGATGAGATCTTTTTGAGTCCCGGTTCCCTTGATTTTTATCCAGATGCTTTCAAGCTGGTTTCCCAGATTGAATTCTTGCATCTCTTCTGTAATGTAATTGTTTTTGACGTATATGGCTACTCCCCCTCCTTTCCCCTTTGTTCTGTTTCTGTGAAAGACGTTATAGTCCTCAATGGCTACATTCCAGTGATGGGAGTCATCCCACCAAGTTTCAGTGATGCCTATGATATCATGTGTGGTGGTGTGCTAAGTTAGAGTTCATCTTGTTTATTTCCCATGCTCTGTGCATTAGTGTAAATTTATTTATTTATTTCCAACATTTATATCCCGCCCTTCTCACCTGAAGGGTCTCAGGGCGGCGTAAACAAATGGCAACAATTCGATGCCCACACATAATTAAAATCATAACAATATATAAAATCCATTACAAAACAATTAATACAGTATAAAATATAAAACATATGGTTAAAAAAGACATGTAAGCCCCTGGGACCTTCCCCTGAGCTTGGGATTATTGTGCTTTCAGTACTTGGTCCTGGTTGTGTTTGTGCAACCCTCCATTTAGACTTTTGGCGAATCCCTGCAGTTGTGGGTACTGCTTCCAATGCTGTTGTCGCCCGCCCCAGCTGACCTAGTTTAAAGTGCACCTGATGGGGTTTGTGATTTGTGATTATAAAGGTGTTTTCCTAATTGTGTGAGATGCACCCCATCCCTTGCCAGTAGGCCTTCCTCCTGAAAAAGCAGATCATGGTCAAGGAAGCCATGAGAGATGGTGTTCAAGAATATCTGAAGATGTACAGGTTCCTCACTTTTGATACACATGCAAATGTAGGCCATCTCTATGCAATTCAGAGATATTCCATGGAAGTTAATATATTGCTATGAAATAGATGACTTGGTAAAGATGTAACTTTATCCAACTTACATTTGTTGCCAAGAACATTTAATTGGTGCTATTGCCGCAGCCCAAAGATGAAGTGTTTTAGAATCAGAGCCAGGTTGCTTAACATTATGGTTCAGTTTCCCACCCCCTCTCTTTAAGTGGCAAAATCAAATACTTCTGTCACAGTAACTAAAATCAAATCCAGTGACTGAGCAATATAGCAGCTGGTTGAGCCAGGTGCTCAACCAGCTGCCATAAAAGTCCCCAAGTTTCTACCCATTTGATTTATAAACACCACAACTGCACAGATCTTGAAAGATACCTTTTCACAACAAAAGGCAGGAACCAAGATTACCCCTCCTTAATTGTGTGTCTCTTCTGTTTCTACCCCTCCTCTCGTTTTTATACTTCTTATCAAAAAAATTCTAAAGACGTCAAAGGTTTGCATACTTGATGGTATTTTGGTTATTTTTAGTAAATATTTAACCCAACTATGAACTTTGTTTTGGAGTTATTTTTAAATATACATATTCACAAGAAACAATGAAGCAAATCTATATACATGTGTACATACATGACCAATACAATATTACCTAAAATATATACAATAATGGTATTTGACTGTACCCTTCCCTCCTCCCACCCGTCTTATATATCAAGTTTTGTTGGAGTGAGATACCATCTGTTCATCATTTTATAAAACTTTTCTCTAAGGTCATAGCACAGAATTTTCTTAAAACCATGTCCACATTTTCTCAATTTATCTAGCTCAATGTTGTGTCTGACATTTTTCCCCCATTTAATGATGAAATCTTTTATCAGTTCTGGTTCCATTTCCATCTTCAGTAATACTTTATATATTTTTCCAATAAGTTGTTCTTCATTAATACCTAATTCCTTCTCAAATTTATATTGTTCTCTTTCAAATCCAATATTTTTTACTGGGCTGTGTACATCTTACTTTCAGTTGCCTACATTTGTACCACTGTAGGTGAAGTCCTGAATCTATGAATTCCTCTTGAGTTTAAAATCTGTATTTATCACCTTCATACATTATTAAATCTCTGTATGCAATTCATTGTTCTCCTTTATTCTTATCTAATTTATAAAAAGTTTGTTCCATTGAAATTGATAATGGGGCTTTTGTACATAATTTAATTTTGTATTTGTTCTATATCCTTAGTATGGCTCATCTTATAAAATGGTGATATAAAATTGGTTTTTGATACCATATATAGGCATGCCATCCAAAATGTAAATCATGACCTTCTAATTTTAACAGTCTCTCATTTCTTAAGCTTAACAATCTTTCATTCAAACTAGTGTGCATGCTTTGAAATACAGATTTAGGACTGGTAGGGCCAATCCTTTGTTTTTAAATAGCAACAAAAGTATCTGCTTTTGTGTGTATTATTTCAATGCTGGTATATACATGTTGCAGTATTTTTTTAATGAATGTGTAAATCTATTTCTCTGACTAATCAAAAGTGCAACCAGAAGAACCCTGTTCATTCAACACTTCTTCACAAAAAAGATTAGTAAAGTAACAGCTTAGCATGATGGGGACGGGGAAGCATTAAAACTAGATACCACCTGTATTGGAAGAGTATACAGTATGGCCCCAATATTCCATGGAAGATATTTTACTGAACCCACCAATCAAAAAGGAAATTGTGGATATTTATTTATTTATTTACAGCATTTATATTCCGCCCTTTTCACCTCGAAGGGGACTCAGGGCGGATCACATTACACACATAAAGGCAAACATTCAATGCCATAACATAGAACAGAGACAGAGATGAGACACAGGCACGGTCGGGCCTCGAACTCATCACCTCTTGGTCAGAGTGATTTGTTGCAGCTGGCTGCTAACCAGCCTGCGCCACAGCCTGGCCTATTGATGATGCACCCTATTGAAATAAATAACTTCTGGAGATAATGATGAACTCTACTGAAATGAATTACTTCTTGAGATATCCTCTTTAGGAATACATAGACAAACTGCACCAAAATATTATCAACGATTTGTGATAGAATTAACAAGAACATGGAAAAGATATTGATAAATTATGCAGAATGGAAAAGCATGATGGACTGACATAAGAACAGCACAGAAGAAAGGTCCAGTTCTGGTAAATTATGTTGTTTTCATCTACTATAACTTGAAGAAGAATGGACAGTAAATCAAAGCCAGCACTGCAAAATAGATTCTTGCCAAAATAATAAACAAATAAAGAAGTATTCCTAAACAAAACAAAAAATGATTATAAGTACTAAATACTGCAGACTATATTATGCACCCTTACAATATAGTTTCTACTTCAGTTAATACAAGATGACAACATATGAAAGCTATTGCTAGAAAGCTATTAGAGCAATTAAGTATATATAATGAATCACATTAGTGTTTTCGGTATATTACAATTTGAACTATTATTCCAATCCACCCAAGAAGATATATGTATACAGAATATCACATATGCTTTTTGTTTGTTTCCTTGTTCAGATAGATTGAAAATATTGTGTAGTAACACCCATATTTAAGTACTTTCTAGTTCCACAGCACTGAAATCAATTCAAGATGCTTTAGACATCCATTTCTGTTACGCAATCTGACACTGCTTATTGAACAAAAATACTTTTTGACAGTACAATGAAAGCAGATACATATTTTAAGAGACGTGGTGGGAAAAAGGAGAAAGGTGTCAAAATATTAAGGCAGTCACTAGATCATGAAAGGACGTATTTTCATATACTGCCAAAAAGCCACCTAAAGAGGTTATTTCAAGAACAGTTCACAGCTGAGCAAAAAATGATCAAATATCCCACAGAACAGCTAATCTTTTATTAGTTTAAGCAGGCATTACACATGAAGAGTTCAAGAAATAAGAGCGTAAAGCCCTTACTTTCAATATAAAGAATGTATTAATTCTAATTCACAATGTGGTGAGATCTACAAGATAATCACATTGATCTTCACTTTATTTAAAGAAAATAATTTTGCAAGTAATGAGGACTTTGCAAAATAACTAGAGGTATATTCTGGATGAAAATATAACTACATATACTTTATAACAAACTTTGTAGAAGCAACTTCTTCCACAATTTTACATTAACAAGTGAATAAGTATGTCACTTTAATGAAAAAGAGCTAATGAAAGCTGAAAGTACTGTAAGATGGGCTACATATGTAATGCCTCATTTAATGTTGCAATACTGGAAGGTTATTTGGACACAAACGATAAGCTAAAATATATTTTACATATTTATGGTTAATGGGCATTTTATTTCCAACTAAAATGAATTTTATTGTTGTTGTAACAGGATTTTTGAGGATTTTTAAGCAACTTCCCCTCCCCCACCCCCCCCCAAAAAAAGTTCCTAAGCAACATTAACCCGAGAAGGGATGATCAAGCTACTATGGAGGTTCCAGCAACAGGAGCCCTCCAAAATCAGAACTGTGATTGATGAAGACCAAACAGCACAGTATCTGTGGCCTGGGAAGAAGACATAGATCTGCACAGTTAACAGTCTTCAAAACCCCAATTATACTTTCAAAGGAAAACTGAAACCAGTACCTCTTAGTATTTGCAATGGTAACTGAATTTTTATTCCAGAACAACCCGTGACATGGTTTGTGTGTGGGAGGGAGGGAAAGGGGAGGTTATTATTATTATTATTATTATTATTATTATTATTATTATTATTATTATTATTAGAGATAAATCACAACTCTTTCCACATTGTAATAATAATAATAATAAAACTTTATTTTTTAACCCACTCTATCTTCCCAAGGCGGCAAACATTCAATACCAGTACAAAATATAATAGACAATTAACGGACAATTAAAAGTAAACCAGTCAAAATAAAATCTTATAAAACATATAGAATCATAGAATCATATAATACAAAACGTATCATAAAAATGTATGTAATTTTGAAAAATTCAGCAGAACAGGCAGTCCCCATGTCACAGTAGTACTGTAGGTTTGTTCTGAAGTTGAATTTGTATCTGAAAATTGGATTTTGGAAAATTTGACTTATTGTGAAAACAAGGATTGGCGATAAAGCCTCGGTGGAGACACATTTCCCCCCAATGATAACACTTTATGGAGTGAATTTTCCTTCCGCGGGGTGGATTTCTCTTACTTCCTGTTGTCTCATCTCCTTTCTTAACTATGAGTCATTTGTATATCAAATATCTGTATCTTGGGGGCTGCCTGTATACTGCATTTCTAATTTTGACATAATGAAGTGACCCAACATTCCCCAAACCACAGTCTTGATAAGATATGTAAGAAGGGAAATGTCTGAGTACAATTTTGCTGAAGTTTTTTATAAATTTTCGATTTTATAAATTAATCAAGACTAAGAGCGGTTCCACACAGGGCTTTAACCCGGGCACAATTGGTTTTCTTAAACACAATTGCACCCAGCCTAAGGTCTACACATCCCCCCAACACCTGCGCTTTCCTGGGGAAAAGGGTGCCCAGACACAAAAGAAAATCCCCCTGAAAAACCTTAAAAAGAAAATAACTTACCAGGCTGGCAATAGGCCTTGCAGCACACTTCTTGGAATGTTACCAATTATTTGCAAGGAGGCCAGGGGAGGCAGGACCGATTTGCTCCCCCTCCCCTCCTGCTTCCTTGTACATAACTGGTACATTCCAGGAAGTGTGCTGCAAGGCCTAATGGTGGCTGGGTAAGTTATTTTCTCTTTTTAAGGCTTTTCTGACGGGTTTGGGAAGGAGTGGGGTCCATCTCACATCTCTGGGCTCCAGAAGCCCGGAAGGTGCGAGATGGGTGGATAGACAGGCACCAGGTAAGTCCCAGGACTCTCCATGGGCCTGTCCATACAGGGTCTTTCACAAAGGTGCAGGTCTAAAGGGCTATCTAATTAATTTGGAATAAAGCAGGGTTGTCCTGCTTTATCTCAAATGCATCCTTTTTTACTGGAGGCGTTGTTTGGCCACCCTCCATTTTGAACCAGGAGATCTTGGGATAAAGGTACTGTCTGGATGGGCCCTAAATCAAAATAGGGAAACTAATATACTATGGGTGTCTGTGTGCATTGATTTCCAGGGAGTGGGCTGCACACTGATGTCTGTCATATGCATAGTACAAACTGCTGGACTATTTTTTTTGTAAGATTTCTGTTGCTTTGAGGCAAAATATCCTAGGAATTTGACAGTACTAGTAGAGAACAATGTTACATTCAGGCTTCAACAAAGGAGCATCAGGAACCGCATGCAAACTGGGGTGGAGGCGAGATAAGGAATCAGGAGATTTGATTTTTGTTTTGTCTGTTTGGTTGATGATTTTACATGGTTTGTCAGGAAACAGATCACATTCCTCTATGATAAACAATCTGGAGACACATTTTTATTTATTTATTTATTTATTATTCCACCTTTCCCAACCCTGAAGGGGACTCTAGGAAGCTCACAAATAGGCAATAATTCAATGCCTTAAAAAGAATACACAATTAAAATAAACATTTAAAATGAATTAAGATCAAAATGGAAATACATTAAAATATTGTAAAACATTACAATAACTATTGAAACCATGCTATCCGCAATCATAATCCAGGCCATTCCAGTAGTCATTGCATATAATTCCAAATACATGTATTGCACTATAAGTATTCCCCGAAGGCTTGATCCCAAAGCCACATTTTTACACTCTTTCTGAAGGTCAGGAGGGAGGGGGCTTATCTAATATCACTGGGGATTGAGTTCTACAGCCAAGGCGACACCACTGAGAAAGTTCTGTCTCTCATTCCCACCAGCCACACCTGTGAAGGACTAGCTGTAGAGTCCACAGGACAGGAGTAACCCCTAATCCTTAATCCACATATCAGAGCCCTTCCACACAGGTCCAAAAATCAGGTTTGTTTTCAGATCAGCCTGTGGCGTTTGAAAACAGTTGAGCTGTGAGTAGAGAAATTAGGCACTTTGAAAATGTGGGGAGTTAGTTTATGACACCATAAAAATGTCAACAAACAAAGAACAAGGAGGAAATACTATGACCAAAAGGGCTTGGCATCATAGTCATAATGGATAAAGTGACAGAACCCCCCTGTGGCTGGAATCAAGCATAACCTCCAGAAACCAAAATGGGAAGATACTGAAATACCTCTATCTGTATGTCTGTTTGTCTTGTATGTCTAAAAAATTGCATCGAATGTTTGCTGTGTATGTGTGCATTGTGATGTGCCCCGAGTCCCCTTCAGGGTGAAAAGGGTAGAATATAAATACTGTAAATAAATAATAAATAAAATAGACACCAGTATTTAAAATGCCAATTTCTAGCAGGTTTTGGGCCTATGTAGAAGGGCCCTCAGTCTCCTCTGATAGGAGTGCAATAGTTGTATACTTTGTCTAGATACACCACCAGCACATATTTAGGTGTGGCAGTCTAAATACCCTGAAAGTGCCAGATCCCCTCTGATCTTGGAAGTTAAGTATGGGCAGCCAGGGTTAGTACCTGGATGGAAGACCACCAAGAAATACTAAGTTCTGTATTTCAGAGGAAAGAACTGGCAAAATGCTTTCTTAAAAAAAAAAAAAAACCTATTCAATTCATGGAATCGTAATATACACACAAAGTAACCAGTGGAGAAGATGGGAGAGAGTAGCACTTTATAATCAAGTACAATTTAGGATTCTGTGGGAGGGTCGCATTTTAGCATCAAAATTAGAATGAAGCATTCCTATCACTAGTGTGTTGCTTGTCCCAAAAAACATATCTTCTAAACATTTACTATTACACTTCTCACAGGATAACTGTGAGTCATCTCTAAGCATCTTAGGGCCCTTCAAAACAAGCCTTTAATCTGAGACCTATCTCGGTTTTACCTGAGGTGTCCAAATGACCAGAGGTTGGCCCAGGAGGGTATGTAGCCACCCCATGAGGATTTGGGTTGGGGGTGAGGATTCAATCCCAGGAGGAACTGGGATTAAAGCCTCTTCTACAAAGCTGTATGAAACCCACATTATCTGCTTTTAACTGGGCTATATGGCAGTGTAGACTAAGATAATCCAGTTCAAATCAGATAATATGGATTATCAGTCAGTGTAGAAGGGGCCTAAGTCGTGTCTGGAAGGGTCCTTAGTTAAGATTTTGTGAGCAGAGGTAGATTATTTTCTTAGGATCTTATATAACATATTGTTATCTGGAAATTAGATAATGTACAAATCTTCAATAGTAAGTATCATTAAGACTTCTGTTGCCAAACTCATATGGGCATGTTGCCATCAGCAGCTTTAATCTGGGAACATATTGAATTCAGTATTCAAAATGCCATGAAAAAAATGTGACAAATCAAGTACCTGTCTTTACTAAGGGAACGAGGTAATAGCCACTTATTCTTGACAATGAAAGATCTGGCATGATTTCAGTGCAAAATGGTCTGCATTAAAAACATCTGTTTACATTTTTCATTCCCTAAAACATTTTAAAGAGCAAGATCCTATTCACATTTCTCTGCTCCAGAAAGCTTATTGAAATAAATTAAAGAGTAACCAGATCCAAGTGCCTTCTAGTTTGTGAATAAGAAACTAATTTAGCTTTAGAAACCCACTATATCATTATAGCATATTAGAGTTATTAATCACAGGGATAAGGACTTTAAAACTGTCCCAAGTCAGGGAAACCTAATGATTCAGTCACGTTTCAATGACAAGCTGATGAAAGGTTCCTGAAAAACATTAACAGCAGCAATTCCTCACTGCAGTCCATATCTTACTGTTCTTCCCAAACAAAAGAGGAATCTCACTGGAATAAGCACCAACAGGGCTGTAGCCAAGGGGGGGGGGGGGTAAGGGTTCAACCCCCTCCCCCCCAAAATTTTTCAGATTATTAAAAGAAACCGGTTTACTCATGAATTTTAACTGATTAACCAAATCCCCATGAGTGTCCACTGAAGTTTATCAATGGTGCCCAACGTCTAAATTATTTTGTGTTATGGAACTACTCTTCATGAATCACCAAAAAAAGTTTCAAACCCACCCCCGAATTTTTTTTCTGGCTATGGTCCTGACCACCAAACAGGATATATGACATATTCCAGTTTTAGATGTTATAACACTGCATAGATAAATCTATTTACTTATGTCCTGGACAGTCCACATGCATGATTCACAGAGGAAGCACAACTCTGTGTTTTTGGCAGCTGTTACAGAGCAGGATTTTTTTACTATACTAGGAGTAGAGAACACGTGACTCTCTAGGACAGTGGTTCTCAACCTGTGGGTCCCCAGGTGTTTTGGCCTACATCTCCAAGAAATCCTAGCCAGTTTACCAGCTGTTAGGATTTTTGGGAGTTCAAGGCCAAAACATCTGGGGACCCACAAGTTGAGAACCACTGCCCTAGGGCCCCTTCCACACAGCTGAATAAAATCCCACATTATCTGCCTTGAACTGGAATATATGGCAGTGTGGACTCAAATTACCCAGTTCAAAGCAGATCATGTGGAATTTTCTGCCTTGATATTCTGGGTTATATGGCTGTGTGGAAGGGCCCTAGGTACCATTCTATTATTCCAACTAGTACAGCCAGTGTAAATGCCTTCTGGGAACACCATGATTGCATCACTGCATTAAAAAAAACCCAGCTTCATTGATTTTACTCCTACTTTCTTCCAACAATTTCATCAGTATCACACACATGAGTTCCAACTGCTACTTGCGACAGTCCCAAAATTCATTGTATTTACAATAGAGTCTCACTTATCCAAGCTAAACAGGCCGGCAGAACCTTGGATAAGCAAATATCTTGGATAATAAGGAGGGATTAAGGAAAAGCCTATTAAACATCAAATTGGGTTATGATTTTACAAATTAAGCACCAAAACATCATGTTATACAACAAATTTGACAGAAAAGAAGTTCAATACACATTAATGTTATGTTATAATTACTGTATTTACGAATTTAGCACCAAAATATCATGATATATTGAAAACATTGACTACAAAATGCCTTGGATAATCTAGAACCTTGGATAAGCGAGTCTTGGATATGTGAGACTACAGTATTTAGATGTTTTCCATGTTAGCTCATATTAATGTGTCAATTCCTCAGAGATATTACGGCTGGTAAGACCAAGATATTGCTATTATCCAAAAATGCTTGGAGAAAAAATAATTAGTTAAACTGTTAATTTATTATCTTCCCCCGCATCCAAAGTTGCAAAACTCTTGTTTGATTAGTGCTGCAGTTATGCCATCACCTTCACAAATTAGTGATTTTTACATCATCAAAATTCTTTAAGGGGGGGGTTCTCTCTAACAAAGGAAACAAAACAGGAGGGTCTCAATTTAAAAAGGATTAGGACTGGAGGAAATTCATCGCATGGTTCTGGACTAAACAGCTGAACTGTTCCAATACAACTGTTGCCTCATAGATTTTAGAAATAAGAGAATAGAGATGAAGAGAAGTTATGAACTACTACCTGAAAAGAGGAAAGAAATATGGGAGAGATGGACAATTTGCTTGGCAGAATATGCTCAGGCATCTAGAGCCTTTTCATAATGTCACTGAAGGCTGGCACTGTCCCTCCTTTATTAGCATCTATGGACAATTTTATTCTCTACTTAAGACAGTATTTCTTTACCTGGCATTTCCAAGATGAGTTGGTCTTCAACTCTAAAGAAACAAAGAGCATCTTTAAAGAAGGCAATAATAGCATTTATCTTGGGGCCCGTCCAGACAGTACCTTTATCCCAGGAGCTCCCAGTTCAAACCGGAGGGTGGCCAAACGATGTTGCCTAAAAACACGGGAGGAATTGCTACAAAGGAGGGAAATCTTGGAATAAAAAGGTCCCCTTTTATCCCGTTTCTGGCCAGAAGAAGTGCATCTTCATGTGTGTGTATGACCTGGTGTTCCCAAAAATGTGTGTTTTCCTTCTCTTCGCCCCCCCCCCCCCCGGTCTAGACTCCCTCCCTGGATCCTTTTTCCCCTCAACTTACCAAAACCCTCAACAGAAGTAGGCCTGAAGCCTTTGCCTCTCTTCCTCCTCTAACAGAGGGCATTGGAGCAGAAATCCCCCTTCCCCTACCCATTCTTCCAAGGGAAGGGGAGTTAGGGAGAAAGGCTTCAGGCCTTGTCAGAGTTTTCTCCCAGTAAGTGTAAGGGGAAATGGGGGGGGGGGAGGCAGAGGCTGGCAGTGTTAATGCCCATTCAGTGCTGCTTATCCCTGTTTCAGCTTGCTTTTGACAATGCCTAGTCCCTTGTCACATATAGCCAGCTCCTATGTTCCAGAAGATTATGCTGCTATCTCACTTCATCCAATGCCCGGCTCTATCTATGCTGTTTGCACTACCCCATACCTTTGCCCTTGTATACCCTGACCACACCTATTGCACTATGGTAATTTCGCTGCATGTGGCTGTTTGATATTCTTGTTTTATTGAAAATGTATTTTTAACTATTTTGTTACTTTTATTGTTTTTATTCTTGTCTATGTTTTTGTTTTTGATGGATATTTGCATTTGTATCTAGGGGCATTTGCCCCATGTGTAAGCCACTCCGAGTCCCAATTGGGAGATGGTATAAAAATAAAGTTATTATTTATTATTATCTTGGATCAGCAGGGGTGAGTATCTGGACACCCCCCATGCAAAACCCCGGGGTTTAGGCCAGTTGCATTGTCATAGACAGAACGCCAGCAAGTAAATCAAAACTCAGTTTATTGAGGTTACAGAACTAAAAATGCCCGTAAGGAACAAAGAACAGGGCAAACACTTGACTTCAGTGTGCTAAATAACCAAAAAGCAGCTCAGTTTGAGCTTAAACAGTTCAAAGGGAAAAACCGGGTTAAACAGGAGTATAATCCGGATTAAATCAAAGAGCTTACTTCAGCTTGGCAAACAATGCAAACAAAAGAGAATCAACAGGAGTTAGAATGTAAACAAAAGACTGGCGGCAGATTCCTCTCTGCTACTCAGGAACAGCAGGGGAGTAAACCGGGCTTGTTTACTCCTTCCTGCAGCGAACGAGAGCGTGGTTGTAGTCAAGATTCAGGTTTAGGGTAACGGCAGTCAGCAGGGTCCCAATCCGGTCCAGAAGATCAAAAGCCAAGCGTAGTCGTCAGGGAGTCCAAAGGTCACACCGATAGCCAGCAGAAGGGTTAATCCGGAATCGTAGTCAGTCAGTCCAGCGTCAATCCAGTGAAAGTAGATATTGCCCATCAAAAAGACGACGGAGGTCCAAGCTATCAAGATTAAACACAAGTTGCACACAGAAAAACCCCACACAGTTCCTCCCGCCGTCAATGCCCCGTCCTTGGTAAACTTACGTATCCAGTAATGAAACACACCCGTCTTCAGGAAATTCCCCAGCAAGAGCCCAAGCGTCCGTCCAGATTACCTTGCCCAACGCAATTAGACATTGGTCCCAAACCCCATTTTATCACAGTTCAAGCTCATCATCGCTGTCAGCTGCCATCCCAATTCCAGACGCCCCAACATCATCATCCTCATCAGAGCTTAAGCACCTTCGACTATGCCCCACAGCATCCCCAGCTGTGGATCCCGCTCCATCCCTCCAACCAGTCCATGGGTCTGATCCTGCAACCCGCCAATCACCTCCCATGCTTTCAGTGCCTGTTTCTCCAACACCCAAATCCTCCCTCACACGAGTCCATTCCATATCATCCTCCTCCGAGCTGGCCATATCTTCCTCCAAACCCTGAGAAAAACCCTCAAATGAGTCCTCATCTGTTGGCTCTGCAAACAAATCCTGGAGCCGTTTCCTTTCACGCTCCTCAAGAGTATCTGTCTCTCGAGGAGTCTTACGACCCCTTCTTTCATTACCGGAGCCCGAAGGCTCAACCATAACATGCATGGCCTCCATACCAAGAGAAAGTGGGATTTAAAATCCCACTTCCTCTTGGATCTTTTGCTTGCCTGGAACCGCCCTTGGTGTCAATGGTGACAATTATCATGCAATCCTCTGTCAATCCCATGGCCTGTTTCAAAAACTAATGATTACAGTAACAAATCAGATAATGTAACTCAGCAAATCAACTGATTTTCTGTGCTAGCAATAAATTATTCTTTGTTTTGGCATCTAACACTAAATAATTAATTTTCAAACCTAATGTTCCAAGCTCTGACAGCACCAGAAGATTTTTTTATAGAAAGATTTTCTAGAATTCCTGGAATTTTGGTAATGTTGCCTAGGAACTATTCTAATTCATTCAAAGAGCAGTATGTGTCCTTATGTTCTTAATGATTCTACAATTGTACGCATTTCAATTAGAAAGATGTTTATTAATGAAAATATGTGTTACAGGAAATATCAGAGAACTATGTGAAATCAACAACTTCTTTATGCCTATTGCTTAGTCATTTATCACAATGTTAACTTCAGATTGATGTTTTTTTCTTGTTTTATCAGCCATGGTTATAATTTTTATCACACTAATCTTCTGGTGGAAACCCTCTGGGTGATCTTCAGCAAAATACACTCTCTTAACCTCAGACGAGGGCAAAGGCAAACTCATTTTGAACATTTATGACAGGTTTGCCATAAGTCGAACACTACTTGAAGACATTCTATACATGAGGCTTACTCCACTCTGTCTCAAACAGTTAATTGTTAATTGCTACTGTGTTGTTTCATACTTGACAATTCTATGGATGAAAAATCTTAAAGACACTCTGTGTCTTGCCAAACCCAGCATCTCTCTCCTCATCCAATATATATGCATATCTGTATCTCCATAGAACACACACACATATATAATGTCTCTTATTTGGCATACCTTTTCTATCTGTATACTTCAGCATAAGTTAGTTTATATGCACCTGAAATGTGAACAATTATATAAAAATATTGTTAAGTCTCAATCTAAACGTCTCAAAATAACAAACATATTTTGGCTATACACTATAAACAATAATGTTTCATAATGAGTCCATTTACTCAGAAGGACCAAGACCACTGAATAATGAAAGCTATTGTCTAGTGAAAGAGGACTCTTTACCACAGGCAGTTACTGACCTAGAGATCTTTACTGATTTTATTTATTTATTTATTTATTTACAGTATTTATATTCCGCCCTTCTCACCCCGAAGGGGACTCAGGGCGGATTACAATGAACACATATATGGCAAACATTCAATGCCAACAGACAAACAACATTCAGTTTTTAGACAGACACAGAGGCATTTTTAACATCTTTCCAGCTTCACGATTCCGGCCACAGGGAGAGCTGTTGCTTCACCGTCCATTTTATGAATGGTTTTCACAGTTTTTTTTTACAATAGAATGAAGTAGCTAACACTCCAGCTACAAATGAAGATATTCAAAATGCTGTACACACATATTCCACTTCTTCATCGTTTGCTATTTCCCTATTATACTTTTTCTCATGACCAGCTATGTGCTTTTTAGTTATGATCAATCTGTTACCTTCCAAGTTTAACTACATTTTCATTCCTTGAAATGGGTGAGATCAGAAATGAAATCTGTAGTTTGTACTGATAACATATTTAAAGACTCCACCCTCCCCAATCACTGACGTGTGCTTCCTTTACTGTTCCTTAGCTTGGAACTGATGAGGGGTGTAGGTTCACCAGCTCCAGAGAGAGGCGACTCAGCCTTGGTACCTCCATGAATGAAGAGGTTTTTGTGATGATCAATGTCTTCATCTTACTCCATGATTTTGGAAGAGAGTATTTACTTCTGCACCACCCTAGTCTTCTACAAGTAGATATATCTGGGAGCACAGATTGCTTTGTCCATCTGTTGTAGCAAAGTCATGCAGTCTTGAGAAAGCATGAAGACTCAGATAACTTCTGAGTCACAAATGACATTTTACTGATTCTATTTCATATATCACAAAGTCCACGAGATAATTCTCAGACACCATCTTTATATCAACTTCTATATTTTGTATGACTCTTATATAGTTTGAAACATAAATTTCCCCTTCTCACCATTCCCAAGATTCATAAATTGCCATGAAACTCACTCACATATGCATAATAGCACAATATTAGCTATGTGTCCACCAGGGATATATTCCCAAACCCCTTGTGGAAACCATGGATGAACCCTATATTTTGACTATACTTGAGCTAGAAACATACCATAGAAAGGTACTGGAGACATTGGAGAGATCCACAAACATGTTTGGAAATGATTTTTTTTTTCTGGAGTGTGGGTAAGATATCAAGTTCACTGTATATGGGAATAGAACTATTGCATTATATAAAGATATGAAAATTGCATTTAACAAGTTACAAGTAATTTTATATAAATCATTCTGAATAATTTAAAATGAATAAGAATGATATCTTTTCTCCATGGCTAGAGGGAGTAATCTCTGCTCAGATGTTTGAATGCAAAAAGAGGGGTTGATGCTACTCTTCCTCTGTAAAGTTCATCCAATAATCCTTAGATCTTTGGAAATTGTTCCCGATGAAACCCAATGAACAATTCCAAGCATTTTAAAATAAACTTCTGAAAGTGAACCTTCATGTATGTTCCCTTCTTTCATTATTATAACGCAAAGAAGTAGGTATGAGATTAGAGATTATGACAGAAGGTGCTATTTCTATGGCCTGGTAGTGCCTTTTTTTAAAAAAAGTCATGAAAACTGTTTTTTAAAATATCTTTGAATATAGAAATAAGCATAAAATCCTCTATGCAGATGAGACCTTAACTGTGCAAAAGCAGACGACAAAAAATGACCTCACCTAACTCTTTGAAACATGGGATGTAGATTTAGAACAGCCTACAGACATTGTTTAATCTCTGGAGGTACAGCACAATTAGAGAAAATGTAGTGGTTTCATGTCTTGTCAAGGAGATGAGCAGTGTAATGAAAAGCTGGGGGAGATAAAGCTAAATTTGACAGGCAGCTGAGCTTTTTTCTTTGGACCTATAAAGCACACTGCCAAGTGCCAAGTGCCTTCGTCTCAGCACTCTTCTTGAGAGCTTGCATGTGCCTGTGCATGTCATTATAGAATAAAAGCAGCAGCACCAGGCTAGAAAGATTTAATAACTTTCACTAATTTTATAGCAAAGTAAATATTCAGGTACAAAACTGAGTCTGATGTTGCCTTATGTACTGTGCCTCTCTTCATTATTTCTTCACCTTTGCTCCAATCTTCTAAAAGCAAAGCTGTTGAAAACTTGCATTCAACACACTATTTTGCAATTATCCTCATATTGTTTTCTCACAATACACAGATATCATCCCAAACAACAACATGTTGAAGTATACTTTAAATTCACTGGCTTCTAAACAATCCCCTTCCTGTGGCATTTTAAGTTTCTGTTGTTAAAAGCTGTTGTCAGCATACAAGGGGGAATATCAAGTCTTGCAGCTTTGTAGGAGGAAGGTGTTATCTCCAGACACTCCAATCTGTATTTGGTAAAGTGCTACATCAGTGTGTTTCAATAGTGCTAACTGTGATGAATGTAAACTAGGTTCCTGGCTACCAAGTTTTGTTTTACGACCTGATTTCAAGCTCAAGTGGTTTGATTAGTGATAACTATGGTTAATACAGATGCACATGCATTATTGCACTACTGCAGCTTCAACAAGCACAAAAACAATAAAAAAACAATCATGCATGAGAAATTACAAAACTATTACGGCTGTCCTGGGTCTTGGTGCATTTTCCTTAATTGCCTATTACAACTCTGAACACAGACATTATCACTGCTGAATTCAAGGCATTTCCTTCTACTGGTTAGTGTAGAAGGACATCTTCTGGTATGTTTGATGTGTTTATTACATCCCCTCAATATGCTGATAAATCAACAGAATAAAAATACAATAGGCAACTATTTAAAAAACTAAGCTCCAGCAGAATCATTACCAGGCAACAACAAAACAAAGTTATATAAATAGTAATGAAATTACAAAGCCTATCACTGAAGCCACATGAGATCAATGATATTTTAAGTTACAACAGGTCCTTGGTATCTTTTGGGATTTGGTTTCTGGACCCCCAGTGGATTCCTGGATCCATGGATGCTCAAGTCCCATTATAGGCAATGGGGTAATAAAATGGTGTCCCTATTGTAAAATCAACTTTTTGGAATATTTTCAAAATGTGGATGATTGAATCCATGGATACTGAATCCAAGAATTCAGATGCCCAAATGTATAAATATGCTGCCAACTAAAGCACTAATAATTTTATAACATTCTTGCCTCTGCTAAGAAGGCACTATGTCTACTATTAGGCTTGTGCACTTTGGCTTAACCTTGACCTGTTTCTGCTGGTTGGATACCAATAGACCCTCCATATCCATTATCACGTGCCTCCTGAAAACGGATGCACAGCCGGATGGCATTTTCGGGCTGCAGCTGAAAAATACGGCTAGACAATTGGCAGCAATTGAAGGGGGGGGCTCCCCGAGCTCTCCTTTCCATAATTTTAGGCAATTGCATTGTTTATCCTTATATACTTCATTGAGACTTGGGTTTAAAAAGCATCAGAGTTAAGATACCATTCTTTCTGCAATCCTTCCCTTTTGTCTGTAGAGGAGACCTGGATTCAATGCTTCCTTAAAGCTGTTTCTACTCTAGAGGAGACAGGCACTATAGGTGCTGCAGGCGTGCACACCCTCGCCCTGCACATAGCTTTCCAAAGCATTTTAAGAGGCTTCCCACTTCCCAGGGAAGGAAAAGTGATGACCCTGAGCTATCAGACTCTGGGCTTCCTTTTAAAAGCCCTCTTTTTTCTCTTGATTGCACTGCAGGCCCTGCCTGGAGAGGTGCCTGCCTTTCCCCCCCTCATGTCTTTCTGCTTCGGGTTTAATGCCTAGAATAGTGGGACACATAATAGGAACTTCTCCAGAGATATAGGGCAGGTTCATCTGAGAGGGGTCTTTCAATTATTATTTCATTTTTAATTAAATGTATATTCAGGGCCTTAGAGGATGTCAGGACTTTGAATTAGGAAAGGGAATCCTTCCCTCCCTCCCACACACACATGCAAACACACATGCAAAGATCTACTGGACATGCCATGACAAGGAAGAGAGCTACAGGAATCCTAGTTTGCTGTGATTGAGCGCTATGATGGCAACATGCTGCTTGATAACTCCCACTTGCAGTGAAAATAACCAAACCGCTAACCTTTGGTCTATGGCTTGTTTATTGCAATCTATGAGCCCACCAGGAAGCCACCTCTTTGACTTGGACAAAAAAAAAACTGGGCATTAAAAAGCAGACTGGCTTTATTTTCTGTTTTTATTGGAGAGACGGGCCAGAAAACTGACTGCAGATATCTCTGCAACAATACAAAATATACCTAAGGTGGGAGGAAGTAGAAAAATATATTCTATATCAGTGGAAATAAAATAAATTATTTTATATTAGCTCTGATGAGCCAGACTTTTCTTGAATTCTGGCTTGTTGTGATGTCTGAATATACACACATGTACACAAAGTTTAACATTCATGCTTTAATTAGAATTATATTGTTATTACAATTGGCTTTCACAGTTTTTTCACTCATAGATTCAACTATTTATGTTTTGAAAATATTTTTAATCCAAAAAGTGAACCAGGGGGTCAGGCTGTGGCGCAGCTGGTTAGTAGCCTGCTGCAATAAATCACTACTGACCGAGAGGTCATGAGTTCAAAGCCCGAGTCAGATTGAGTGCCTGATTGTTAAATAGCCCCAGCTCCTTGTTTACCTAAGCAACCTGAAAGACAGTTGCATCTGTCAAGTAGGAAAATATAGGGACCGCTTATGCGGGGAGGCTAATTTAACTAATTTACAACATCATAAAACATCCAGCAGCAATGCGTGCCAGATGTGGAAGTACTCCATCAAAAGGACTCGTTGTCACAGTGGATGATAAAGCAGCAGCTCCTCCTGTGGCTGGAATCGAGCATACCCTCACAAAAGCCAGAAGCTGGAAAATTAAATAGCCTCTGTGTCTATCTGTGTGTTGTTTGTCTAATGGCATTGAATGTTTGCCATATATATGTACATTGTGATACACCCTGAGTCCCCTTCGGGGTGAGAAGGGCGGTATAAATACTGTAAATAAATAAATAAATATATTACTATCTCATCATATATACTAATAAAATGGTAGGACCTGAGCACCCATGGATTCTGGTATCCTCTGAAAGCAAACCCAAGGACACATGCAAGCCTTTCTGTGCAAACTTGTTAAAAACCTATTATTCTTTCTGAGAACTTTGAATGAAAACTGTGGTTTTTGCACCCAGTTTAAGACAAAGTGGAAGTGGAAGATGCTGGAAAAATTCATTCTACTTCCAGACATATCTTTTTAAAAATAATAATAGAACATGACTATTAGATGAACAGACCTAACTGAGGGTGGAATCTACATGTACTAAGTTTCTTAAATACTAAAATATTGCTGGCACCCTCCCCCTCCCAACAAAAAAACTAAATACAGAATTTAATATCTATTATTAAAAAACTATAATGATTTGTATTTGCTATAATTTTAATAATGTATACCATGCAGATTAATTTATTATAGGGTCATTGTGGGGTAGATCTAGAATAGGCTGAAAAAGAGTTAATACCTGTCCCATTTCTTTAGTGAGTTATTGACAAAAGGGCTTCTATTTCTGATTTAGAATTTATGAAAATCTTTTTTTTAAGGAATGTACCTTTCCCAAAAATTCCTTGACACTTTCCCTTCATTTGGCTGAATATTAGACAAATCTAAATGCGTATTCTAGCAGAAATTATATTTGGGGTGGGGGAAGGCCAGTACAGGTACAGAGGCTGTCCTCTGAGGTATTAAGGCAATCATGAAATGTAGTCCTTTAAGAGGTACAGCCTAACCTGGGAGAAAGAATATAATACCAAGGAATTTGGAGGAGGGAGGCAATAATGGAAATTATAATCTGGAAATTGTAATGTAGTCAATATTTAGGTAGCAACTTGCTTGAACATGATTAAATACTTTTCCATACGCATTTTTCATTACTATTACAGTAGAGTGTCACTTATCCAACATAAACAGGCTGGCAGAACGTTGGATAAGCAAATATGTTGGATAATAAGGAGGGATTAAGGAAACACCTATTAAACATCAAATTACATTATGATTTTACAAATTAGGCACCAAAACATCATGTTTTACAACAAATTTGACAGAAAAAGCAGTTCAATACACAGCAATGTTATGTAGTAATTACTGTACATACGAATTCAGCACCAATGTATTGAAAAGATTGACTACAAAAACATTGAATACTAAAAGGCTGACTGCGTTGGATAATCCAGAACGTTGGATAAGCAAATGTTGGATAAATGAGAGACTACTGTATTATTTCCTATCATTGTCAATGGAAAACTGAATGGGGCTCTGAAAAAGAAAGCCCATTAAGAAACACATTAGTTCCCCAAAGTACGGCTTGAATGAATTTATAAAAACCCTAAAGAAATGATGTGAATATGGTTTCTGAACTGCAGGTAAACAGTATGATCATATCTATATCTGTTGACAATGATTTAACTACAGTGACTAATTTGTGTACTTCCATATAATATAGAAAAGGAGACTTACACACACACTTAGTGTTTTATCGAGCTCATTAATACAACTATTGTAATTCAAGTTGAATTTTAATATGCAGTGTTCCCTCACTACGGTTCACTTTTTGCGGATTTGCTGTTTTGCAGTTTTTCAATAAACTCTAAAAGTCTATTATAAATCATTAAAAAATACTATTTACAGCCTAAGGAAGGGAAGAAGGAGAAGCCAAAGGGAGAGAAAAGGAGCCCAAATGGCATTGGGGGAGGAGGAGATTTATCAACACACGATTGGTTGATAAAGACTTAAAATAGTGGATAACTATTAAAATAATGTATAAATATTAAAATAAATATACTGTCCCTACTTTGCGGATTTTCACTTATTGCAGGTGGTCCTGGAACCTAACCCCAGAAATAAGTAAGGGAACACTGTTTCCAAATAATGTAATGAACATGTAACACTGCAGGTAGTAACAGAGCCAGGAAACATCCTATACAAACCAATGCAATAAATATTTTACAGGCAATATTAAGTGGCTCAATCCTGGCTGCATTATGTAAGCAAATTATACACTCATCAGAATTTATATTAGATAACCAACAATGATAAAATGATACTTCTCACTGCATATAATCCAATGCTAACTTGCAGTGACCTCACACCAACTAAAATTAGTATGAATTAATCAGTCTCACTGGGATCAACCACACTTAGTCACAGGAGCTGGGTTTTTTTTTCTTTTGCGGCAAAATATGATTGAATAAACTTTATGATTAGTAGTAATTACCAATACAGTATTATAATCATCACACATACTAAATTAGCTCTCCTCAAGCCAAATATTCAACACAATTATGTTCTCAAAAACAACCAAATGTACCCCACACACTTAAAATCATATGATCAAGGCAGGAAATGCTTTACTCCAATGACTCAGCAAGGCCAAAAAAAATGTGTCAACAGTATAGATTTGTACTGGTTGCAAAGGAGTAAAAGGTTTTGGAAAGGAATAATACTGTAAAACAAAAAAATGGAAGTCCCCCCCCCCCCCTTCAAAAAATAAAATCTTCAATGAATATAAACAAGTGATAAAGGATGTGCATTGCTGAAAAAGGCACATTAAAAAAGCAAAAACTGGAAATAGTAACCTGAAGGTAAACATCAGGTGAAACTCAAGAAGGTAGTAGGAATGCAAAGCTTCATTAGAAGAATGCAAAAACAAGCATTTTGAGCTGAAACCTCTTCCTGCCACCCACAACATTGTTTGCACATTTCAATTAACAATGGAAATAATGACAAATTTAGACATGACAGGAAATAATAAAGGGAAGGGAAAGACAACATAAAACACTGTCCCCAATATACATATGAAGAAACTCAAATGCTTTTTAATGCAACATATGACAAGAATTCAAGAATGACATAGGAGAAATCTAGACTCTGATTGGATGGACACTGCCATATAAAATCCAAATTATCTGCTTTGAATCAAATTATAAAGCACCATATAATTCAGTTTAAAGCAAATAATCTGGATTATATAGCAGTGTATATCCAGCCTCTGATAATGTGAACATCCATGAAGTTCATTACAAGCAAGGGCCCTTCCAGACAGGGACAAATCAGGGATTTTAAATCCCGATTCCTTTCGAAATTTAGGCCACACAAATCCAGGGTGGCTGCATACCCTCCAGCATCAATCAAAGGTTGCTCCAGGAGGGCATAGAGCCAGTCCGCAGCCACCCATTTCCCCTCTAAACTTACCAGATTTCCCCCTCCCCTCTCCAAACCTCCTGACACATCATTTTTATGCATCAGAGGCTTGCTTTGAGGGTCCTGAGGATGCAGTCAGGGCCCTCCAATACATTTAGAGTGGAAATGGGGGGGGGGGGCTGGGAGGGGAGGGTGAGGGTTTTATCATGCTCCCTGGGCTCTTAGAGCCCGAAGAATTGGAATGGCAATGGGGAATGGCCCTCGAGATCATGGAAGGCAGTCCCGAACATCAATCCTCACAGGCCCAACACTTCAAAACATCTGGATCTTTCAGTAAGGTCCGGATCTTTTGAGGGTTTTTAAAAATCTGGAGTAAATTGGGCAATCCCAGTTTGCTCTGGATTAATCTGGGTTAACCTGAGGCGTTGTTTGGATGTCTAAAGTTAATCCAGAACCCATCATGGGTTTTGCACCTGTCTGGAAGGGTCCTAAAGAGTAAGAAATGCACTTTAGAATCACACAATCTATAATACATTTTACACATTGGGCAGAGGAGGGAAAGGCAAAACATATTAGGGCATACTGAGGAAAGTTCATAAGTACGGCTTTTCATTTCTCAGAAAAGCGCTCGATATTGTGTTAACAGTTGAACAGGATCTGTCCTCATTAATTAGCAAGAAATGTAATTTTGAGGCCAAAGATCCTTCTAAAGGTCAAAAAAGGCAGACATTCTCAGTTATTCTCCCAGTTGGCCTGCCACACAAATATGACTGCTCTAGAAAATGAGAAGACTAGAACAAACACATATATAATACTTAAAAGCATACACATCATGTCTACTAGTAAAACTGAATGTTAGACATTTCCTCACATTTTGACACCCCTCTGGTAGAGAGTTATTTTTCCAGCTGCTTTTTCATCTATGGTTTCCTTGTCTCACATTAATGGTATAAGAATGAAGGAACATCTGCTTGATTTTTGTTTTGTTTTGTTTTGGATGGAGGCATCTCTTACAGTAGCCACAACACAACACATGAAATAGGATCTAAAATCCAGCACATTTTACCCCACTCTAACGAGCATGGAAGATGGTGGTGGTTGTCCTAATATATCTTTAGTTCTGTGTTCTGAAGAATTCTTGTACAAAAAAAATCTTGTTCATAAAAATTCAGTATACAGAGTTATACAATAATGTGTGAAACTACGGTGCCGTAGTGGGTTAAAGCCTTGTGACTCGAAGGTTGGGTTGCTGACCTGAAGGCTGCCAGATTCAAATCCAACCCCGGGACAGTGCGGATGAGCTCCCTCTATCAGCTCCAACTCCATGTAGAGACATGAGAGAAGCCTCCCACAGGATGGTAAAAACATCAAAACATCCAGGCATCCCCTGAGCAACATCCTTGCAGATGGCCAATTCTCTCACACCAGAAGCGACTTGCAGTTTCTCAAGTCGCTCCTGACACAAAAAAATGAATAAATTGAAATAAAATAAGATAAATATACAAATATAATATCAAAATATTTCATGCTAATAAATATTAATATTTAATATATTTATCTGTATATATTATGTATTTAAAATCATGTCAATGTAACTATTTATTGTATACTGAAGATTTAAACAAATTAATGAAAACTAATTAAAATGAAACCATTAAATTAAATATATGATAGAAAGTCATACTAAGTTAAAAATGTAATGCACAGAAGGGAACATGGCCACAACACTCATGCCATGACACATCTGAAGTCAAGAGGACTATTGAAATTATGGCATAGCAATGTTAGATGGCACTATTCATGTCATGGACAGCTTGGAAAGCATGGATGAGGAGATGCTGATGGATGACTTAGTGGTCAAGCTAGAGCCCAGCAGTGCCCAACAGCTCCCTCAGCCAAGCTTTGAAGCAGCACCCATGGAAGTAGCTACTTCTCAGCCTGCAGAACATGAGCAAGCAAATTCCTTTGAGGAAAAGTTAACTGTTCCAGCTTTCAGTGACCTGCAAAGAGAGATGTCTCAGCTGTTCAAGTCCCTGAGATTACCTGAGAAGAGAGCCAGCAACAGGAAACACCTGTGAATTTAGGATTTAAGGAGCTCAGGGGTGGTGTCAGTTCTAGAAACTATGACCTTAGACTCTTGTTATCTGGTGTTCCTATACCTTGGACCTAGGTTTACGGATTCTGATTCAATCTCATACTCTGGACACTCTGGAAATCAGCTTATGGCCCTGGAACAGACATTTGGCTTTGTGTTATCCTGATAATGATGATACTAGTGACTTGACCTTGGACTGTTGATTAACACTCTGCTAATATTTAGACTTGACGCTTCTGACAATTGAAAATATTTGGTCAGAATTACGGTTTTAAAAAACATGAAACATGACACTTTTTTATTTCAGGCGTAGAAAAATGCTGTCTGCATAGCTCTTTTGTAGCCCCTAAAGCAGTGGTTCTCAACCTGGTGTCCCCAGATGTTTTTGGCCTACAACTCCCAGAATTCCCAGCCAGTTTACCAGCTGTTAGGATTTCTGGCAGTTGAAGACCAAAAACATCTGGGGACTCCAGGTTGAGAACCACTGTCCTAGAGTCTTCTAGAGCCCTAAATTTTTTGTAAAAACACCTTGCATTAAAATGCCCACCAATGTCCTAGGGGAACTAGGGTCAAATTTCATTGTCGTATGCCATCTGAGATCCATAAAACCACACACATGCACCACGGAAAAGATCCATCACAGAAATTGATATGCTAGTCTCTTCTAACTTCCTAGGCCCAACATATGGACTAATTGTGTCAGAAGAGCACTTTTGGTACATATCTTTCAGTGTGAAGGCATTAGAGCATGTCTGATCTCCCTAAGGGGAGAGAATATGGCCTTCTAACCTCCAAAGGTTGTCCCTGGTGTTCTAATTAAATACTCCTTCCATTTACTAATGGTTTTGATTTGGCATGACCTTTGCAATCATTTTTATAGAGTACATTTGCATTTTAAAGACTATTTCTGTTCATCATTACATTAATGAGCATTTTTCTTATTCATTTCAAATTACAACTGACCAGAATTTATGGCCATATAACACAGTTCAGTGCAGTTCAAGCTGTATTATATGGTTCTACGCTGACCATATAATGTTCAATGCAGGTCAAACAGCAGTATATCGTCAGTGTAGAACCACACACACAACCACTATGTAAAAGTAAGCTGCCTGATCAACGTGACTCCTAATTAAGGAATTTTGCCAAAAAAGGTATCTTCTGCATGAAAAAATAAATCTGGTGCCCTCAACTCTTTTTCAAAGGTCTTTTCCATTTCTTTAAAGTCAATCTTGCACAAGAGAGTGAGCCCTTAAAAGATGGATGATCCAGGCAATGCATATCACTGAGAACATTAGGGATAATCCACAACCACTGGAGGCAATAGTCTACAATGCTATGCACTTAGCCAAGATAAGCTGGAAAAGTATATTCCTCTATTTTTCTTTGTGCTAATAGATTGGACATAAAAATGACGCCCTTGTTGCAGTTGCCAGCCTTCCTGGACATCATTCCTCTCTTTACTCTCCAAAGCCAGGGGTTTGTAGAGACAGCTTGTGCTGGACAAGCTGATTATGAACTGAACTTAATCTCAGAGAGAGTTGGGTTCAGCTCATAATGACTTGTTATTTTCCTAACTTGATAAATTAGTTTCTTATCCGCCCACATTGCCAATTGCGGTACTAATTGCCAAGAGAAAGTGCAGCACTCATGACACAATGATATACTTTTTTTCCTCTGCTCTCTTGGTAAACTCTGGCACGCCTGAAATTTATGGCTGAACGGATTTCACTTCTCCAAATCTTTAAAGACCTTGCGCGACACTATCATTTTGCTTGCTAATATGCCAGCGTTTTATTGAAGGGCATTAAAGGAAATGTGGATGCTTTTATTGTTCTCCTTGAGGCAGCAAATACTGCATCGAAGAGGTTCATTATTAAGTATTTTACCACTGTCCATCTGGCTTACAGTCAATTATGTTCTCTTAATGTGCATATTAATGTGACATCCATTAGATATTGCAAACTGCAAACTCCAGTGTCACTTTTTAGCACATGATTAGTACTTTGTTGGCATAATATAGTAAACACTTTGTCATTATATTGGCAATCATAGCTATTCAAGATGACTTCAATAAAAGAAACTTAATATATTTTCTTTTACAAATTTGAATATAAAATCATTTTAACCTTCCCTCCCATATTAAGCTTTCAAGCAATTGGAAAGCAATTCAGAAATCAGCATCACCATAAATCATTAAGTCATTCTAGTCTAGTCTCCCTAGCCTCATTTTAGACCCTGCAAATAGATCTAGTAGCATAGTACAAAATGTTTCCCCCCAAAATCACCTGTCACAGCAAACCATATAAATCATGCATTGCATGCCAAGATTTTTCTTATCCAATAATGATGACTATTACTTTTTCTATTAACTCCCCTCTATGCAATCCTTTCTCAGTATCCTTAACCACAATGTTCTAGCTGAAAATGTACACACATTTTTGTATAAACTACAAAGTGGCATTTGCTATGAGATGCAGCTATGAAAGGGGACAAAGCCATTGCCTCTCCCCCACTCACCCCCAAAATAAGAATTCTACCAAGCACTTTATTTTTCTTCAGTAACCAAATTTTTAGCATTGCAGTAACTTCATTTTAGCATTTAGAAATACAGTTTGGGTCCTCAAAGGAAACCAGGAAGAAAAAGTACAAAAAAATATGAACACAGCACATATAAGAAATCTAAATGACAACAATCTCCAATATATTACTCTCTGCAAAACTGTACATTTGAGGAGTAAAGGAAAATATCAAGAAGAAAGCATTGTATTTTTAGTAGCAAAGCCTTCATCAGTCCCAGAAGCTAAATTCATAGGTGCCATTTACATGGAGAAGGAAGTACAGCCCAACTCTAAACATTATCCTAGATTGCAGACAGTTTCTCTTTATTGAACACAAAATCAAGATTATAAAAGTATCTTTATATATAAAATAGGCACACAAAATTTTACTATGTAAAGGCTCTCAGTAACTATTTGTGATCAGACTTGCAGGACACACTATCTTCAGGGCATTATTCCTGATACAACTACCTTGTTGGAAGACTATTACAGGGCCCACAATAAAGACCAATTTAGTGAGCAAACTCTTTAGGCAATGTAGAGCATTTTGTCCTCCATCTCTGAAGCCAAGAAAGAACAATGGATAAAACTGATAACAGAAGTCGGTATGGGCAGGAGTAGTCAGAAAGTGTGGAGGCTGTTAAGATGGCTGAGCAATGACCCTTCACAAACTAATATCCATACCAACATAAAGGCAGATCAGATAGTGCATCAACTTCTGAAGAATGGGAAACCCAACCTTGCCACCAAACTAGGAAAGAAACCAAAAGCCAGACAACCAGATAATGAGAACAACAACCTTCATCAACCTTTTGCATTGCTGAATTGGAACTGGCTCTCAATAAATGTAAAAATGGCGAAGAAGCTGGTATGGATGATCTATGGATGGAACAAATAAAAAACTTTGGCCCAAAAGCAAGGTGTCGGCTGCTGAAGCTGATGAACAACTGCACTGCATCCTGTCAGATCCCTAACATCTGAACGAAAGCAAGTGTCATAGCCATTTTGAAACCAGCCAAAGATTGTAATGATCCAAAAAGCTACAGACCGATCTCCATGTTGTGACATCTTTATAAAGTTATGAAGAGACTTATCCTTGGTCAGGCCTGCAAAAATGAATCTGAAATATAATGTGTCACATCTCCCTTAAGATTACAATAACTTTCTTTATCATTTCAATGATTGTTTGTTTAGCTTTCTATGAAAAAATAATAAGCAGGACAGCTCCCAGCTTAGCACAAATGTCTGAGGAAGAGGTGGTTAAACAGTGTAAGTATGTCGTCGTGCCTGGGGCTATAGCTCTTAGCGAAAGAGGCATGGATGTGACATCTTTCCCCAGGGGATTGCTTCTTGCCCTCCTTTAGGGAAACTGGAACTCCCAAGGACCAAAGCACTGTAGATAACTCAAAAACTGGTTTTACTGTTCACAAAAGGTTGTCTCAATAAGCTGGAAGTTTCAAAGGGGTAAAGGAAAATATAAATTACAGTCTCTGGTTGTTTTAAGTCCATGGAGCTCTGTAGCTGAGAAGCCTTTCCAGGTCCCTCTTTCTCAATGGCTGTGAATGCCGGAGCAATCCTCAGCCTCAGTCCAATGACCTATGTTTGAAGACACAGTCTTCCTCTGGTGCCACAGAACTGATTTGAAGGCGCT
Organism: Anolis carolinensis; assembly: GCF_035594765.1. Lineage (NCBI taxonomy): Eukaryota > Metazoa > Chordata > Lepidosauria > Squamata > Anolidae > Anolis > Anolis carolinensis. The sequence continues at coordinate 128,187,040 of NC_085845.1, read as the reverse complement.
TGAGACTCCACAACATCGTTCAGGTTGGCCCTGAACATAAAGCATAAGTCTCAAGGGTAAGAACCTCAGAATTGATGATGAGAGGTAACTTAATCAAGGGCTTTTAGAGCCAAGTCTCTCTCTCACGTCCATCTGATAGACAGCTTGCTGGTGGAATAAAAAAGGAAACACTGTCCTGCTCCAGGAAGAGGTGGAGCCAAACAATTGAGCTGAGGAAGCAATATAACTGGAGCCAACAACATTGATTGACAGATATAAATAACCAATCCAACTACATTTACAGGGTAAAGGCAAAATCAGGCATGATACAATTCAAATCTTGCAACTTACAGTTTGACATATAGATGGCGCCACTCGCGCCGTCACAGTAAGTATCATCAACCTAATTCTAACTGACTTTCAAAAGATATGTTAACATCTATTCTTGTTTATAGAAAAACCAATGAAGAAGTACAATTTACAAGTACATAGAAAGTATGATCAACATATTTGGTTTAAAAACAAAACCCTTTCCCTCTAACTTGTGTATATATGAAGATGTACAGTATTCTGTACATCAGACTGCATATCACTAATGCAATTCTCAATTATTTTAAATATTTCTATTTTATTTTTAGTCAACAGGAATCTGCTACTTATCCAGCTGTTACAAAGCATTTTGTAATGTCTACTCTAACATTTAGCTTTATTACAAAGTGCTAGTAAAGGAGAGAAAAGCTTTCTATGATAAAAAAAAGATATAGCAAAACATATCAAGTTCACAGTAGAATCCATGTTGCTAAATATAGACTGGTTATATTTTACCTTTGACTTTAATATAATTCCTGGACCCACAATTGTTATTTCTGTAAAATGTCCCTGCTATATCTTACCCCCACAACAATGTAGATACAAGAGATACTGTTTAAAAAAGCATATGATTTGGAATTTCTGAGTTCTTCTTACCTAAGAATACACTTTGAAATCAATGGAACTGACAGGCAACTTGAAAGTATATATTACTACTATTAATAAAAACCTACTTAACACAGAGGGCCTTTCTTCTGTATAAACAAGTGTTTATTCAGAAGAACAAGTGTTCTTTGCTATTTATCTGACTTCAGTATTCAAGCCCACATGGTGTTGCATTATTCCTATCAAACACAATAAAATTCTCATTGCATGTATGTCCTGAGAGCATTTAAACCAGGGGTCCCCAAACTTTTTAAGCCGAGGGCCAGTCCCCAATCCTTCAGATTGTTGAGGGGCCAGATTATCATTTGAAAAAAATACAAATTCCAATGCACTCTGCATATGTCTTATTTGTAGTGCAAAAACAACAACAACAACAAGAAGAACAATGAAAGAACAATACAATATTTAAAAATAAAAACAATTTTAACCAACATACATTGGTCAGGATTTCAATGGGAAGTGTCGTCCTGCTTCTGGCCAATGAGATAGTCAAGTTAATTAGGATTGTTGTTGTTGTTGTTGTTGTTGTTGTTGTTGTTGTTGTTGTGTGCCTTCAAGTCATTTCAGACTTTGGGTGAGCCTAAGTCTAAAATTTATTTATTTATTATTTATTTATTTACTGCATTTATTTACTACATTTGTATCACATCCTTCTCACCCCAAAGGGGACTCAGAGTGGCTTACAAATTATATATACATACAATATATTATATTATTAGCATAGCAAAATATTAGCATTATATATTACTATATTGAACTATACCACTATACTGTAATATTATTAGTAAAATTATATGTAATATAGAACATATAATTAATATTATTATATGGTATTATTATTAGTGTTATATTGTATTACATTATAATATTATTATCAATATTATATGTATATACAATATATTATATTATAAAACTGAGGGCGGGGGCCAGGTAAATGACCTCGGAGGGCCGCATCCGGCCCCCGGGCCTTAGTTTGGGGACCCCTGATTTAAACTGTTCTTGTTCTTTTAATATATCCTTTTTCTATAGCTTGTTATTTTCATATAACTTTGAAATATCATGTGTGTTGGTAAAGCTGTGGAACAAAAGATTTAAAACATGGGTTCTGAATACAAATGCAAACATGAACACTTATGACCTCATCACATGGGGCTTTTCCCCCATCCTAGGATGCTGCCAAGACGCAGCTAGGACGGAGCCCACCAGAGCACATCACATGATGTAGGACTACTTCCAGCAGGGCTCCATTTTAGCTTCATCTTGGCAGAGTGTTCAGAGGCTGCCCTGAAAACTCGGGTGACTAGCTGTGTTCTCAGTCAAGAAGCTGGGGACAGCACAGGACAAAGTCGAGGGCAGGTGGGAAATGCTGTGGGATGGTAAGGGGACAATGTGAGGCAATGCAGGGCACTGCCTGGCGGTTTCCCCCGCTGCCCCATGGATCCCCCCCACTGCCCCACAGATTCACCTGCTGTCCCCCAGCTTATAGACCACCTTCTGATGGGGTTCCTTGTTATGAACATAAATGCCATGCTGAGCCAAACAGTGGCCAGTCAGTTGCTGATAGAGTGGCAATATCTTGATAACAGATAAATATATACAAGTGACTTGATTAAAGTAATTTGAAATAGCACCAGAAACCAAGCTCTTCAATTGCTTGATCTGATCTGAACAACATGTGGGGGAAAAATAATGCAAGTGAACTCTCTTGCTATACTATTTTTATGTTGTAAATTCAACATCAATCTAGCATTGCATTGAACACAATATTGAAATATAACCTTTTGTTCTTTATCTAGATTCATCCAAAGGGCAACATCAATTTTGATTTTGGATCAGCAAACTTCGTAGTAGAAAATGTATTGATCAGTATTTGTTTTAATGTACTAAAAGCAAAATAAAACAACAAATTGTCTATTCAACTCTACTTGTAAGAAAAGTAAGGCTCTCCCCTTTCAAATTAAAACCTTCTAGATAAGAAAAGAAACATAATATTGTATATTCTACAATCTAAATTGAACACTTATAATAAAATTCCTGTGTCCATGTGGATACCTTAAATAGTGGATAATAGCAAACCATGTTTCAATTATACTTGGGCCAGAAACTTTTCACAGAATCACACTAGAGAACCTAGAGATGCTCATAAACACTTGTGGAAGGAAATACTTTTAGTAACGTTAGTAAAGCTGAAACTATCAAATCCATGGGGGATGTCGTGTATTTAATTGCAACTAGACACATATAAACTCACTACATCATTGTAACAGTGGTAGTCAGCAAAAGATGAGCAGGATATATTTCATATAATTTAAGATGAGCAGGACTACACATTTGTGACAATTAATTTGCAATCAATATAATGTATCCACTTGAGGAGTATTTTTCATAATGTGTAATCTACAGAAATAGTCACATCTGATTTTGTCATATTGATGGAAACTTCAAAAGTACATTCAGTTAAAGTTTAAAATTAGATTTCAGTTTAAATGTATTTCTTTGTATCTCTGATTGTCTTTGTGTCAGCACTGTGCCAGTGGCCCCTAATACTTTGTTTAGTGGGATTAAAAACTATAGCAGAAATTTTCCATAAATTAAATGGCTTTTTTGTAAATTCATATTTATTTAAGTTAAACTGACTAGTTTCTCACAAATTTAATACTCACTTGTTTTTCATGCTCACTTGTATCTATGTGTTTTTTATCTATGAAATTTAGTAATTTATTATATTTTATGTTCATTTTTATTTGAATTTGTTGTACCCCATCTCGAGTCATCAGGAGAGATGGGTAAAAATAAAATTATTTATTATTATTATTATTATTATTATTATTATTATTATTATTATTATTATTATTATTATTATTAGATACACAACAAGATTAGTACACAGCAAACTAGATCACTCTGATGGCTGTTGTATTAGACCACATGTCGTACACTTCCCTATTATTATTATTATTATTATTATTATTATTATTATCAACACAACGACGTTGTATGGCACAGCAAACAAGATAGATATGCTGGATTTTGCCTCGCAAAATCACAAGTCGAACACTTCCCAAGTGTCTAGGACTGTGTGATGTATTTTCTGATGATGTGTGCAGATCCCAGTAGGGTGGCCTTTTGCAGTTGGCAGATGGTGATTTTGTCAATGTCTATTGTTTCCAAATGCCGGCTGAGATCTTTTGGCACGGCACCCAGTGTGCCCATCATCACCGGGACCACCTGCACTGGTTTCTGCCAGAGTCTTTGAAGTTCAATCTTGAGGTCCTGATAGCGGCTGAGTTTTTCCTGTTGTTTTTCGTCAATGCGACTGTCACCTGGGATGGCAACATCAATGATCCAAACCTTGTTCTTTTCCACAACTGTGATGTCTGGTGTGTTGTGTTCCAGAACTTTGTCAGTCTGGATTCGGAAGTCCCACAGTATCTTTGCGTGCTCATTTTCCAATACTTTTGCAGGTTTGTGATCCCACCAGTTCTTTGCTGCTGGGAGGTGGTACTTGAGGCATAAGCTCCAATGAATCATTTGGGCCACATAGTTGTGCCTCTGTTTGTAGTCTGTCTGTGCGATTTTCTTACAGCAGCTGAGGATATGATCAATGGTTTCATCGGTTTCCTTGCACAGTCTGTATTTTGGGTCATCAGCTGATTTTTCAATCTTGGCCTTAATTGCATTTGTTCTGATGGCTTGCTCCTGGGCTGCAAGGATCAGGCCTTCTGTCTCCTTCTTCAGGGTCCCATTCATGAGCCAGAGCCAGGTCTTCTCCTTATCAGCTTTTCCTTTAATTTTGTCAAGGAACTTTCCATGCAGTGTTTTGTTGTGCCAGCTGTCAGCTCTAGTTTGTAGTGCGGTTTTCTTGTACTAGTTTTTTGTCTGCTGTGTTTTGAGGAGTTTCTGATTTTTGACTTCAATCAAAGTCAAATTATTATTATTATTATTATTATTATTATTATTATTATTATTATTATTATTATTCTATTTTGACCAAGACAATATGGAGCCCGTGGTGGCGTAGTGGGTTAAAGCCTTGTGACTTGGAAGGTTTGGGTTGCCGACCTGAAGGCTGCCAGATTCGAATCCAACCCGGGGAGAGCACGGATGAGCTCCCTCTATCAGCTCCAGCTCCATGCAGAAACATGAGAGAAGCCTCTCACAAGGATGGTAAAAACATAAAAAACATCCAGGTGTCCCCTGGGCAACGTCCTTGCAGACAGCCAATTCTCTCACACCAGAAGTGACTTGCAGTTTCTCAAGTTACTCCTGACATGAAAAAAAGACCAAAATAATATGTTGCATTCGCTGGTAATCCAGGAGCCATGAATTTACAACTAGGTGGCCTTAAGATCCATTACTTTCTATTAAAGCCCTTCAAGATCCAACCCATTAAGTAAAAAAAAAGTCCTGTATGCATTAACAAAAGACCAGGAATTATTATCTACATTAGAAAGTAAAATGTGTATGGAGTGGGGGAGGAATGGAAAGGAAGTATCTCGTAACCTTGCTAATTTACATTCCCATTTTCTGTCAACAAATTATAAAACAATTTTAAAAACACATATCTCCATAATAAAGCCTTTCAAATGTACTGATCTATAGCAAAATAGAAGTAAGGACTGGATTCTTCTCTACTCATGCTCAACTGCAGTGCTGGGGTCTTGGAATTGGGCAATTCTAGCCCAAAGCTATTTTCTACCCAAGGCTGTTCAACATTGTTGGACTGCAACTACCATTATTCTTCACCGTGTTCTGTCTTGGGTAGATAGGAAAACTTGTCCAACAATGCCTCATCCCTGGTTTAAACAAGTCATGTTTACTAAACCAACTACAATGGTTAGCAGCCTGGTTCATAGTTAAGGAAAGATGGCATTTCAAAAGCTCTAATGTATATTGGTTTGAAGTTTGAATTTCAAATAGATTAGGATCACATGAGAAAAGGTAAGCACATAAAGGGTGGAAGAGAAAATATGCAGGCCCAATATTATTTTCCGACTTGCAGTACTCTAATTTATTTCTGAAGCTGTCTAACATGCGGTTTAAAATAGCATTTCTACATACATAATGTTTGCTAAATGTGATTGGCCAATTCACAACATTCAAGTATTTGTGGGAATAGAAAAGAATAGCAGCAGAGTTTGTGGCGGCTCCAGCAGAAATAGGAACAAACAGTAGGAGTGGGAGGCTTTCATGAGCCGCACCATTTTTAGCCCTTCATAACAGCAAGCCTTGAAAATTGTTGCTTGTTTATCTTCCATTACAGACAAACACAGATGCACAGATGAGGCCATTCTGGTATTACTGCTTTTAAACTTCAGATTTAGACTACCATTGTATTTGGCCACATTATTTTAAACAATATTGAAAAATCTACTGAAAAAGAGCATCCCCTTCCGCCAATAAAAATGGCAAATAGGGAAATTGTTCTAAATTTAATATGAGCTTTTGCATTGCTGTACAACAGGCATGGGAAAACTTTTTTGCCTAGGGGCCACATTGCAGGTCAAGCCAGGTGGGCTGGGCCAGGGGGAGGGTGGGCATGTACTGGGTGAGGCGTGGCCAGAGGCAGGAGGGATTGGGAGGGGGCAGGGCAGCCCCTTTGCGATTAATCAGAACCACAGTGCTGCATTTTCTTCCTCAGTGCAAGGCTCACAGTGAGAAAAGTGTGCCCCCAGCCTTCCTCCCTCCTTTCGTCCCCCCCTTCCTCCCACTTCCTCCTGCCTCTTGACCTCCTTCTTGCTGGTTCCACAGGGTAGGATGATGGGAGAAGTTGAAGGATGCCCCTTCCTTCATGATGGACAGAGGGAGGCCTGATGGGATGCAGGGAGCAACAAGGGAAATTATTTTTCTTTGGTCAGCATGTCCCTCAATCCCTCCATCCCCCCTTTTCTCCTCTTGTGAGTTTGTCCCTGAGGGCTGGCTCCTCCCTTCATCCTAAGCAAAGAGCCCCGATTTGTGGCCCACGGGTGGGAGAATCCTCTTCCCTTTTTCAAAAGCAAATGTGGACCCAAAGAGATGCACGATAGTGGGGCAGAGACATACACAGCCTTTCTCTCTTTGAATTCAGGGAGCATCTTCCCTAAACTGAACTGTGGAGGAGATAAGAAAAGGAGAAGTGGGCCTGGGTTGAAAGACAGATGGAAAAGGCTAAGAAACCCTTTCTCTCCCCTTCCTTCTTTTTAATAGACTGTTCTCTATGGGGAAGTCTATTAAGAGACACAAAAAGTAAATGAATTATTTTAGAACAGGGATGGAGATCCATCTATTTCCTTCATTCCTCTTTTCAGGATTATTCAGGGTTGCTTGTTACCTCTGTTTATTTTGTATAGCTTTTTTTCTCCCTCCTCCTCGACATCGGCTCCACTCTCGTCTCCCTCCAGTGGTGGTGCTCTGCTTTCCTCACCCCTTTTCTCTCAGGAAGAGAGGTGGCCGGGCCTGCCAAAGGAGAGTCCCATGACAGTCCTACCGTCACTAGCCATCTCTCTGTTGCAAATGACTCCTGGCATGGCCAAGGCAAAAGACTGCTTTCCTCATTGCCTCAGCTCCTGGATCCCTACAGCGGGCTGGCACATCCTCCTCCCAAGAGGAGGGTGAAGTGCCTGACAGCCCGTGGGCTGCATCCAGCCCGCGGGCCTTAGTTTGCCCATGCCTGCTGTACAGTATCTTAGATACCTAAGAATGTAAACTGGTATGGAAAGAAAGAGCATCGCCAAACTTTCTCAGTTCAATACACAGGCACACACACACACATTATTTTACTGGTGAAGAAAGCAGTTTATTTTATTACAATATTTATAGTCCGCCCTTCTCACCCAACAGTTGTTCTTTCTCTTTTCATTTTTTGGTCAGAGAAAAAGTAAAATAACCTACCTCATTAAATCAGTGTATCACCTCCGCTTCCAGACTTCCACTAACACTGAGCTTTACTTGAAAACTGAGGTGGAATCACAACTCATTTTTAAAACCTCACTTGCCATCTCTATCTACTAGAATGAGAACATCCAAAGAGAAACTCTGCTAATTATAAAATGCTCAGAACATTTCTAAGGATGTCTGGAAAGAGCTCCCCTGATCACCAAATATTATTCCAAGGAACATGGAAGGGTACAACTGATGTCTTTTTTGTTTTAATAGGAATTAGTCACAGCCAACTTATTTAACCATCTTTGATTCATGAGTCCTTTAGTTACATACAGTTTATCCCTGGTGAGGAAGAAAAAGAGGATGGTACTGCCCTTTTATGGCTTGATTATCATTAAGACTCAACACAGAAAAAAGGAAATCAAGTCAACTGAAATGTCCATCCAGAAACACATTCATCAAAATTCTATGCTGTCTAGAACAAAGAATAGCTTTATTCAATATGAGCCTTTTGCCATTTTGCCAAGAAGAATGTAGCTTTCTATATTAATAGAATAATTCAGACTACTGATACAGATTGAACACACCTCATCTAGATTTTCAAAACCTAAAATACTTCAAAATGTTTTAAAAAACTGCCCACCTTTGCCTTCCGATGGTTCAACATGAACACGCTTCGTTTTGTGCCAAATAAATAAATAAATAAATGATGTAAAATTACATTCAGGCTATCCATATAAAGTGTATGTGCATGAATTACTTTCATGTCTAGACTTGGGTCCCCTTTCAAGATTATATATACATTTGTATATGCAAATGCTGGTACAGTATTCCAAAATCCGGGAAAAGAAAAACAAAACAAAACCAAAAACATGTCTGCTCCTAAGCATTTCAGATAAGAGATACTCAGCTTGACAAAATGGTTAGTGACAAGGATGGAGTTTAAGCCTTGGATTATGTATATAGATAGAGATAATATTAAAAAGGGATAATATTTCAGACACACAAAAGCACAAGCCAGATATAAGCAAATCTCTCCTCAAGTTCTCAAGCTGTATGATCTGAAACCAGTATAAATCTTTTATCTATGAAGAGGTTCTACATCTCTTCCTGATGTGACTACATTGATGTATATGTAGGGAACTATCTGAAAATATACCTGAGCAAGAACTGCAAACAAATTGCAATCAGTAAGCATTTGGGAATCAAAATGTATGAACAAGTGTTAGTCAACACAAACATTCATATTGTCACTTTTCATTTCAATATGACTAATTTACTTCAAAGACTATAAACACTAGTTCTGATATTTACAATATTCTACTATAAAATAGACTTACACACTTAGATAAATATGAAAATATTACTTTTCATAATTTCAACAAAAGTGTATGTGGATCTATTGATGTTATGATTTTTAAATTTTCAGTTTGATTATAGATAATAAAATCCCCTATGTTCAGGCATATTGTCATCCATTTATGGAAGTATGATAAAATAACTTGGAATTATGAAAACAAACATATACAGTACATACATGTGTGTGTGTGTGTGTGTGTGTGTGTAATGACGCATTAAAATATTAAGTGATATTTTAATATCATGCATAACTGCATTTAAAGCAAATTCATTACTGTGATTTGCTAATTAGAATGCATATTTATCATTGGTGATATCAGATTCTCATATCTGTGTATTGTTCTGAAATTCAAATGTAATTCTTTGTACTGATACTTTCCAACAAACAGAACCCATAATGTGTAAGAGTGCTAAGGTACATTAATAAAAGGAAAAATCCAGATCATCTTATCTCTACCACAGACATAAAAATAATTATGCAACATAGTATGTGGATGAAATTAGTAAGTAAAATTCACACATAATGCACAAAGTATCTCATATATATATATATATATATATATATATATATATATATATGAGATACTTGGTGTGATGTGGGTAACTTTTACATCCATTACTGCCCTCTTTTAAACTGAGAACAAGTTTGAACACTAAAGTCTACTTTTCAAAGTCACTGAGAATCTAATCTCCACTATCAGCTAAAGGACACAATGATTCCTTGCCAGCTTTCAAAATAAAACTTCCACTTTCAGCAAAAAGGATACTAAAACCTCTGTAGCCGTTACAAAACCTGATATTCTGTATGAGCCTGAAAGCAAATGATGTTTTGCAAGGAAACCAGATCTTAGCATTTAACTTTCTTGTAGAGGACATAGAAAAGTTCTTTCAGCCAGGAAACCAAATTTCCACTCTGCTGGGGGTGACAGGGGAATAATACTTGCCAGACTACGAACAATTTGTTTTCTGCCAACTAAGAATCCATATCCATTTCAGGAAACAAAGGACAAAACAGAGCTTTGTCAGCATTCAAATACCATTTACTGCCAATACATTTCAAATTGCTGTACATTTCTGTCTCTGGAGCAAGGCTTTCACCACATGTTGATGGCTTCTATAGAACCAGAGTTGGGAGAGAGTACTATACTATTATGAATAGGGTGAAGATAGATTATTTCGCAGAACGCATGACCAATAGTAAGGCATTATGAAAGCTATAGTCCAAAATATATGTAGAACAAAAGATTCTCCAGTCTTGCATTATATGCTATGTCAGAGCTAAAGCAGGCCTTCCTAAACTGTGCTGAAGAGAACTTTCAGTGTGACACAAAAAATAAATGGAATGTGAACTCCAGTAAATTCAAGCATACCAACACAAAAATGCTACTCTTTCTATTTCTGAATGATTTATTTGTCTGATCTTTCCTCTCCCCAATCAGCCTCCACTGAGGACCGTCATCATGGTTTATCTTCACATTGATGTGTAGGAGTGTATCTACATGTCATGTAGTAGACTGCACCAACACTCTCACAAAAGACTATCCATTGTAAGTGCTCAGAAACACTGCTCCAGACATTCTGCTGACTCCTTAGAGTCAGAAGACATGATTCAGAATAAAAATTCAGTCAACATAAGCAATGCATTGCCTGGCTATATCACTACAGAAACCAAAGAAGGCCAAAAAGAAATCTATGGGTTAAAAATTTAAAAAATAAGGATGAGATATGCAGGGAGACTTGTAAAGTGGAGAAACACAAGAGGAAAAGTAAGATATATAGTGGGGAAAAGTGAGGTGGTACGGAAAGCAAAAGCATGAATGTGGTTTCTCTACTTCAGAGACTGGAGAAGAAAAGGCTAAGAAATGGATTCAGACAGAACATGCAATATGTGGTCCACATAATTTATTATAATATGGTATGTATACAAAGGAAATAGAAAAGCAATGGATTATGCATCAACAGATGCCTCCATCAATGGCTTGGCAATATTAAAAAAATCCAAAATGCAAAACTTATTTTTGCCATGTTATGTAAGGCACACAATTTTACTATACCATTGTATAAAATGGGACTGGGACCACTCCTTGGTGGGTACCAGAGACTCACTATATAAAGTTGTAAGAAATCTGTATATTTTGTGATGAATGTGACACACTATAATAAAAATAGAGTTTCCCTCAGCAATCAGAGTTGAATACTGTATCCCTCATGTCAAACTGATACCAAGCTCAGCATCTTTTAGAACAGCTCATAATGGGATGGCAACTCCCAATATTTGTCACAACTGCCTATAGAGTTGCTGGTAGTTGCAATCTAACAATGAAAACATTACACATTTCCAGCTCTGAATTAATTGCATCATATCATGCAAAGTGTTAAATAGTTTTTATACCATCTGCTTGAGCTCCTATATTCAGTCTGAAGCTATACAGGTGCAGCAAGCACTTTTACTTTATAGTCCTGGTCACTAACCAAGATCCACTCCCTTGTTCAAGAAGCTCCACTGGCTGCTGTTTATTTTCCGGTCCCAATTCAAGGTGCAGACCATCATCTATAAAGCCCTAAACGGTTTGGGACCCACCTACCTTAGTGACCGTATCTCCTATCATAAACCTGCCCGATCCCTTCGATCGTCAGGGGAGGCTCTCCTGTCACCACTGCCGATATCTCAGGCCCGCCTTGTGGGAACAAGGGAGAGGGCCTTCTCTGCTGTGGCCCCCCGATTGTGGAATTCACTGCCCATTGAGATTAGGCAAGCCCCCACATTAGTAGCCTTCAAGAAAGACCTGAAAACATGGCTCTTCCGTTTTGCTTTTGGAGAGTAACTACTATATACTTCTTCTCTGTTGCTCCCCTCCAATATCTATCCTCTAGACTGCACCACTATCTTATGACCCTGTTCTTTGTGGTTTTTTCTTATTTCTTTCTCACCCCGAGTTTTAACTTAGTGTTCATGTGGCCCGCCCTTGTTTTTATTGTTCCCCTGATTTTGCGTTGTAATGTATATTATTATCTATTGTATTGTTCAATGTGTTATGATGTGTTGTTCTTTTATATTCTGTTATATTGTATTGTTCTGGGCATGGCCCTATGTAAGCCACCCCAAGTCCCCATTGGGGAGATGGTGGCGGGGTTTAAATAAATTATTATTATTATTATTATTATTATTATTATTATTATTATTATTATTATTATTATTATTGACACTGTAACTATTGTCTCTTCCTTTGCCCAGGATTCCTGAACAGCCAAATTTGCCAAAGCTGAAATCTTGACATCCTTATGACTAACTGAGCAGACATATTTACATTAAAACAACAATCCAGGGCTTAAGATATATTGTCGGGATTTCAATTTCAATTCTTTGTCACATAATTTGAACTTGGCAACTGTGTATTTTGCCAACTGAATGAATTCTGCTAAGTGATAAACACTTACAAACAAGATAGCTTCTGTAAGTTTATTCTTAATCTGAATTTGTTTGTTAAGTCGGAACAGGTTAACCTTCCCTGTGCTGTTTGTTTTGCTGTCTGGGTCTCTCTTCAGAAGATTTCTCCTCACTTTCTGTCCTTGTGATAATTGTAATTTGAAAAATTTGGCTTGTTGTGGTAAAGCTTTAGTACAGACACCTTTTCCCAAGATAACTCTTTCGGGAGTGCATTTCCCTTCTTGGAGGTAGATTTCTCTCACTTCCTGTTGTCTCACTCCCATTCCTAACTATGAGTTGTTTGTAAGTCAGATGTTTGGAACTCGTGGACTGAAATGGCATTCTATTTTTCTCAACATTTCCATTATCTTGGAATTTTTTCTTCCATCTTTCTTTCTCACTCTCTGTCTGGTAAGTGAATAATGTTTCTAAGAATACCTGTGAAAGAAAATACACACAAAAAACCAAAGTGTAGTGCAAAAATGGCCAAAAGAACTGAATTAAAGAATTAATTTGACATGCTCTTGCACATTTTTCATAAAAACATATTGATTTTAAATTTCTCCAAGGATGATGTCCTATGGAAAAGAAGCTTTGATTTGAAATGAGCCTATATATACAGCTAGGAAGGCTCAAACTGTCATACTAAGCTTTGTCAAATCCCCCAAGCTACAGCATTGCAGAAAGTGCACATTGTAGTTGTTACATCAAAAATATTTCATTCATTACATCAAAAGCATTTCATTACTAATCAAATACTAGCCTCATGGTAGACTTTTTAACCCTCCAGATCAACTAAGTCTTCAAAGAGCTTTTAAATTTTTATGGGCAATCAAAAGATAGTGGATTTGAGACTCTTCAGAGTTTACATCAATATCCCACAAGCTTATCACTAGATAAGACTTGTACAGTTTGACTCTCTTTAGATATTTTGAAACGGCTCAGAAGTTATTACTTACTTGAAACATAAGGGATTTTGCAAAGACATCTCATTCAGGTTCATCTACAATACTCCAGAAATCCTAGTTTCAATCAAAAGAACTAAACATAGACTTCCCATTAGACCTGGGAAATTTGTGACACATACTGTTACAGACTGAGTATTCCTAACCTGAAATACTTGGGACCTAAATGTTTCAAATGTGTGTGTGTATTTGTGTGTATATATACATACATACATATATACATACATACAGGGATGGATTTTGAAATCTATGAAATGCAAGAATCCAAGAATAGTGCTATCTGAATTCATGCTTCCTGCTATTTCACGGATCCTAACATCTCTTTTCGGCCCAATTGTTTTCATCTTGCATCTTGTTTGTATACTACTTATGTTGTGTATGAGATATGTGTCTGGAGGGAGACTGAGGCCTCTTCCACACAACTGCAAAAAATCCCATATTATCTACTTTGAACTGGGTTATATGGCACTGTGGACTCAGATAACCCAGTTCAAAGCAGGTATTGTGGATTATCTGCCTTGATATAATGGATTATATGGCTGTGTGGAAGAGTTTCACAAATGTCCTAGACTGCCAAAAAGATAAATAAATTAGATTTAAGGAAATCAAGCTTGAATTCCCACTAAAAATTAAGATGACAAAACTGAGACTTTTGTACTTTGAAATTGTTGCGTGAAAAGTTGTGACTTACTAGAAGAGACAATAATGCTTGGTTAGGTAGAAGGTAGCAAGGAAATAGAAATACTACAGTAGATTACACATGACTTGACGATTTCTCATTCATAGGGTTGTCATAAGTCTAGCTCAACTCAATGACTTAAAAAAAAAGCAGGGACAATAATGAGCAATGTATAGTTGTTGTATTATTTTCTCAGTAACTTCATAGTTGGATTATTGAGAGTATATCTTCCAACTACTGATGTAATATTGTTACATCAAAACCTAGAAAAAAATGTTCCTTCTCACAGTGAGGCAACTTCAATGAGAATTTTGGCAGCCCTGTTACTAGTCTTGATTTATGAGATCCTAAACAGTTCTAGATCATGTTAACTATTATTTTATTTTCCATATAGACTAGCTCAATGCAATATGCAGTGAAAGTGGCTCTAGTTACTGTGTTGTGATCTAGTGAAGTTTCTTTGGTATAATAAGATCTTTTTTCATAGTAATGTCTGCCATATAACCTACAGATCCTAATTCTGAATTCTGAGTATTATCATAAATTACTGTGCTTACTTTATAACTATATGTCTTTGTCCTAGTTCCTTAACCTGCTCTTTCACATAGAGGTTTTTTGCCCTGTGCTAGAGATTACTTCTGTTTCTCACCTCAGTTCAAATCTAGTAAACCAAGGATATCTGTGCCCCCTTTGTGTAAAAACCATTTCAGTACTAAACGTTTCCCTTGTTGCTCCATTCAAATTGTTCAAATAAAAGAAAGTTTAATTAGATTTTGGGAACTAATTTATAGCCTGTAGATTCTTGCTCATTAAAAAAATTAATCAGTTTTTCAATCTTTCCCTATCAGACCACAATCACTTGCAGTGATACATTCCTGTTGATTGCCTTCAAACTGCATCGTCATGAATTATTTTCCAAGGAAAACTATTTCCTGCCAGTCTTCAATAAATACTATCTGAGACCATTCCATGGTGGTGGGTTATGTATAGCATGGTTGAAAGCAAGACCAATTCAAGGTGGTTCATGTCCTAAACAAGTTCCAGAACTGGGGTCCATGCTGTTAAAGACATGAAACAAGCCCCCTCTCCCTGAACAGCCTCATTCCTCCAGAACAAAAAAGATGGGAGAGTGTGGATCATTGAACTTTTCTTTTTAAATGGTCCCTTTTCCCCTTTCAGAATATCTTAGATTCAATTTTTTTTTTAAAAAAAACAATATTTTAGAATACAGAATATTTTTAAGATATCAGAGGTTTATCCAATGTGCTAAGGGATTACTTTGGAGTTTGAGTGAAAGTCTGAAACAGCCCTGCAGTGTAAGATAATGGTTCTACCAAGCTGAAGCAGTCCCAACCCAGCTGAATTGTGTGGACTCCACCCGATCACTGCCATGGGTTAGATGTATAGTCACCTCTGAAGCCAGTCTGGAGCATTACTACTCCACAATAACGAACCAGTGTGGATTAGCTCACAATTACAGTAGAACTGGCTAGAATAAAATCCCATTATGCCCCAGCTCAACCTTTGTTGCACTGGTTAATGTTGATACATTACTAGAACCTGACACTGAATCCTGTGTTCATCTAACCCTCTTCCAATATCCTTCCAATGCCACTAATGCTTAAAAAATTAATCCAGCTAGACAGAAGACAAACAGGAAAAGATGGCTGGCATCAAAAGACTTTCGTTTTTAAGAAAACCTTCTTTCTCTGATGCTTGTTAACTGAAATATTGCCTATCTTATTCAGAATGGGGCATCAATGAATGATACCATTATTTTGAGCTGTTATCAGTTAAATATAAAGTATTTCATTTGACTATACAGGAACCATGACATATGCTATTCAACACAAATGTGACAGAAAATCAAATTCTGGGTCCTTTTACATAAAGCTAGATGCCAGCAAATTGCTATATTTTGAATATGGAGATAGATTTTACTTCAAAGAGATCTTGTTAGTGTCTGCCTGTTGGTTTTACTTTCTTACTATTGATAATGCACTGAACTTTATAGTGCTCTGCTCAGAGGATTTCCCACTGTGTTTTTCAGAAATTTAAGTGTGTCATTTGTAAAGTGAAAACTAGGAAATGCAATTGATATTCCTGGGTATAAATTTGGACAAACAACTCTGGATTTCAGAGTTAAACCTTAAGCAGCATTGGAATTGTGGATATCAATAAGCAGATCAAAACTGGCAAAGAACAGACCAACTTGGTCATGCTACATCCAGACTTGTTTTCTAACAGGGAGTTTTACATACATGTTCTTTATAAGGCTGTTGTTTGAGGTCAATGATCCCAATAGTAAATGGCGAAGTATGTTAAAGCACTGAGCTGATGAACTTGCAGACCGAAAGGTCACAGGTTCAAATCCCGGGAGCGGAGTGAGCGCCTGCTGTTAGCTCCAGCTTCTGCCAACCTAGCAGTTCGAAAACATGCCAATGTGAGTAGATCAATAGGTACCGCTCCGGCGGGAAGATAATGGCGCTCCATGCAGTCATGCCAGCCACATGACCTTGGAGGTGTCTATGGACAACATCGGTTCTTTGGCTTAGAAATGGAGATGAGCACCAACCCCCTTCTTATAAAAGCAGTTTACCCTGTGGCACAACGGGTTCAACTGCTGCATTTGCTGATCAAAAAGTCACCAGTTCAAATCCGGGGAGCAGGGTGAGCTCCTGCTGTTTGCCCCAGCTTTTGCCAAACTACAGTTCAAAAATGGTGCTCCATCCAGTCATGCCGGCCACATAACATTGGAGGTGTCTATCGACAACGCCAACTATTTGGCTTAGAAATGGAGATGAGCACCAACCCCCAGAGTTGGACATGACTAGACTTAATGTCAGGGGAAAACTTTATCTTTACCTTTTACAAAACTCTCTCTTTGCCTACTGATATGGACACATTTCAAAAGCTTTTTTGGACAAATGCCAGAATTCAAAATGAATGATCAAACACCATTAGGCATTCTCAAAACTACTTTAGATCAAGATCTCAACTTTCTGGTCTGTGCTCTTGTGCACAAAGGTTTGCACTGACAAGATTAATAGTTTTTAAACTTTTTTCTGTTTAAATTCATGAGCTGTTATGAATTGGCTCATGTTGATGGAAAAAATCAGGTATTCCAGTTTTTGTGTTTCAGAAGTTACAGAACCAGTTAGAGAAGAGACCATCAATTACAGTATTTGTTCCAACAATCTGCAAGTCAGTGTGTACATGAAACACCAGGGAAAACCAAAAGCAGAAAAACAGACTGACTATTTAGGACTGACACATTTTTATGAAATGGTAAAACACTTGCCAAAGCAGGATGGAACACAATCAATGTCTTTGGTACTTAATGACAAAACAAACTAAAATGGTTTATAGACAGTTGCAAAAAGTATCTGGTACCACTCTGAATGTTTCTCTTGGTGATATTGTAGATTTATGTATATCAGAAAGCTTGCTACTATACTTCAGGAGAAACAATATAGCTCAGTCTGTAACAGGCCCTATCCGGATAAGCTTACTTGACAGACTGGCTAAGGCAAAGGTGTAGAAGGTGCACTCGTTTCAGTGGCGACCAAGCTCCTGAACACTCCAGAAGAGATACAAAAACAAAAACTCAGATTTGATGGTACAGTAATGTAGTAGCAAACTGGTATATCAGTCTGTTGCTAAAGTAGTCAGCTTTGTGATACAGGACCAAAGAACCCTTCCCCAATGTTAGTAATACAAAAGCAATGCTTCACCCAACTCCCATGAAAGCTCCAAGGTTCCACTCCAAGGAAGAAACCCAGACACCAAAATCAGAGATTGTGGTGAAAGCAGCAGCGGGCCAACTTCTAGTGCCAAAAATGCAATCAATGGACAACTGATTCTATTTATTTAACTATTAAGGCCCCTGCACATTACCGGTCCTTTTTTTTTAACTTATTGGTAAAAAGTAATTAATTCTAGATAATAGCATGTTTAAATCCAGCAAAAATTATTTTTATTGTGCTATTGCTATGTCAGTCTGTTAGGTATTTGATATTGTCATTATATATTATGTTTTTATTTTGCTTTGGTTTTTGTATTGTGGTTTCTTTTTGGTTAGGTTTTGATATTATTGTTTAAGTATCATGTTTATTTCTGTGTTTTGCACTGTTTTTTTTTTCTTTGTAAGCTGCCCCGAGTCCTGTTTGGAGAGGGGATGGGATATAAATAAAGTATTATTATTATTATTTGTTCTTATATTCAGTCTTAGCACTCAAGTTACCATTTTCGTCTACATGCCAAACGAGGTGGTATTTCTAGATCAGACCTTACATTCCCTGCCATTATGTTTAAAGCTCACGCACATTGGTTCTTCTTGTGGTACTTTTGTCCTACCAAGTGTGTAAAACCAAAGGACACAGCATTTCCTTCTTAGTGTGCTTTCATTGTAATGCATCCCATACAAAACTAATATAAAAACAATAAAGCAGACATCACATAGAGATGTCAGTTTTGTCCTTATGATGCCCTGTGTTAGTAAATGAAGAGATACTTGCAATGAATAAATTAATTGGACACAATCAATTACTAACCCTTGCCTTCCTCTTGTTTATAATCTTCTTCTAATTAATAACACAATACATCTCCATAGGAAACAGAAGTAAAGGTGGAAAGCAAAAGAAGTCAAGAGTTCTGCTCATGCATTTACTAAAAGATTACGTTTTGTAGGGTGCTATGCTCTGCCCCCCCCCCCAAAAAAAATTAACAAGATTTCTTCATTCTTTCATTAGGAAAGTAAACAAATAATCATAAACATTCACTAGAATCCTATATAAACTTTTAACTTATAGACCAAGACTAGACTGAAGACTTTCCATTCATTCGCCAACATATAGAGAAAGGCACAGTTTGTATAAACCATTATTTTGGAACCAAAACATTAGTTCAGTTTCAGTAATGTAAACATTTATTTTAAGGAACTCGTCTGTTTTGATATTATTTTCTTCTTTACAACCTGGTGTAATGAAGAGAGATCAATAGATAACATCAATATGCCCTAAATTATAGCTAGTATAGTTTATAATTTACAAATCCATTTCAGTTCATACATTCAGAATCAGATGTAAGAGACAACCACAAACAATCCCTTATCAATTCAGATTAAACCAAACAAGTAAAAGAACTATTATTTATTTACTAATATTTCCACTATAAGTTTCAAAATGTGTTTAATGTCAAGCAGCACAAAAGTTAAGTTGGCTCTAGGGCCATGTTGGTCAGATTTTGGTTCTGATATTAATGACTAATGTAAGTATCACATTCAAAGGGAACAAAGTACAAAGATGTACCAACATTATATAATTAATGCAGTTTGACACCATTTCAACTGCCGTGGTTCAATGCTATGGGATTGTAGGAGTTGTCGTTACAAAGTCTTTAGAGTTCTCTGTCAAAGAATGCTGGTGCCTCGCCAAACTACAACTCCCCGGATTCAATAGCATTGAGCCATAGCCATTGTGATGTTACACTGCATTAATTCTACAGTATAGCTACATCTAACCCACTACTAACATAAAGGTAAACTTTGCTATACCTAATCTACTGTTTCAGAGAAGTCTGATATTTAATGTTTTATGTTAAACTTAAGCATGGTTGAAAAACACATTAGCATTGTTTGTTTCTATTACATCCTGCCTTTCTTTTGACATAGGATCCATATAATAAAAATATGGAACATCATCAAACAATAGCAGCAACAAAATATAAAAAGGGTATGGTACTCCTCCTTTAGTGAAAATGAGCCATACAGAGAAGAGAAAGGAAATGTTTTTGGCTGTTTAAGCATCAAAATTCTATTATACACACAAATCATACAAATTCCACTCAACATCTGAGACTTGTTCAATTAATAATAAGAACAAAGGATTCCTCTAGTAACATGGATGTTTCATAATATAGGGCATGGGGAGGACCTTTTCTGATATTGTATATATTATCTATTTTCCCTTCATCTTGGCCTTAAAAACCAAAGTAGGCTGCATGGTAGCTAGGTTTATAAAGCAAGCAGGATTTGGGACATTATTACATATTTCCCCATCAGTAGAGTCTGCGCCAACATGAGCTCTAAAATCTAAGTTTTCTTATATCACCGAGTAGATTGTTATTTAATGCAGTTCTCATTTGGGCACTGGAATTATACAAGAGGATTAATTATTATCCCATGAATATTGCTTGGTTCAGGCTAACAAGTATAAAACTGGAAAATTCCCAACATCTGCTAGATTTCAAGTATTATGAGAAAAACTAGTGACAGCCCTCCATCCTGCTATATTTTCACACATTCCCAGAATCTTATGTTGAACAGGTAACAATCCTTTTCTAAGGATATTGTATAAGGAACAAACATATCTCCCTACAGACGTGATTTCTAAAACAGACAAAACACATTTTACAACAGCTGGAAAAACCTCCGGAGAACAAGAAAATTCAACAAATACAGGAGCAAGATAGTAAGTGATAAAGCCAAGTAACTACAAGTGCCGAATTTGATCTTCCACTGGTTTAAATCATTGCCCAGATCCAAATCAAAAGGACGATGTTATGCTATATCAGGCTGCCCATGTTTTGAGATCCTCTGTGGAGGGCCTTATCTCTGTCCCACCACTCTTACAGGTATGAACATGTGGAAAGTACAGGTTTTGGAACTTCCTTTTAAGAGAGGTCAGACTGGAATAGTCCTTGCTACTCTTCCACAAGCAGGTTAAGGCCATTTATTTTGTCCACCCTTTGAACACAAACTGCTCCAAGGGACTGACCCCTGCAGAATCATGTTGTATCTCTGTTGTGTTCACTTGTTATTATTTTTTTTAAAATGTGTTTTTTGCTGAGATTAATTTATGGCTAATTTCATGACATTTTACACTTTGTATTTGGTATATTGTTATCTGTCTCTTTTAATTTTTGTAAGTCACCTGGAGTCTCAAATAAAGCAAATGGTGAGATGATGACAGTGATGCCAATGTTGATGACTGTCATAGCTCACTTCAGACAGGAAACATTAAGTACTATACCCCACTGTTGATAATATTGGTATTAGTGATTTCCATATACCGAAAGCTTAAATCAAATTGCTAATTCAAATGAATGGTAAATCAACACTTTTGTAAATTCCATTGATTCAGTGGGTTTAATCTTGTTGGAATGAACAACTGAACTTAGGCCCATACATCTACTAATGTACTTACACCATCCTCATAAAGATCTACAAGAAACTGTATCTCTGTTTATGCTGGCAGTGGTTCTGTATACAAAGGAAAGTTGAATTGAAAATGGGTTTGGTATTCAGAGCAGTCTGCCATCTTACAAGATGCTAACTGCCATGTGTACTCACTGTTAATACTAATTAAAGTCTTAGTTGTTCAGTTTTCAACTTCAGAAGCCAACAGTCACCAGCTATGCTGCTGTATTTCATCCAAGTATTATTGTAAGTGGCAGAGCATGCATATTTGATTATTATTAGGGCACAGCTTGATATGCAGGTGTGTTCCCTCTAACCAAAAGAAAAAGATGGAACCTGCAGGCTGTCAGTCTGACAATGTTCATTATAATTTACCTCTTAAAATTCCTAACAAAACCTCTAAAGAGGCTTTAAAGGGAAACACAATATTTCCATGACATCTAATCCGTTAATTTTATTTGGCCTACATTTTGTATGCATGCCGTTTCTATCTGCATACAGAATACAGCTTCCTGCATTCAGAAAAAAAGAAAGAGCAAACACTGTACAAAGTGCATGGGCAAAAACATGTTTATTGCAACTAGAAATTAGAGAAGTAAATTGCAGAATTTCTAAATTAAAAATGCCACCAGATGCTCCTGAAGCTAGTAAAAATTGTGATTCCAGTACACCATTATTGTTGTTTTAGGATTATAAACATGCTCATCCAAATGTGATAAAGAAAAGACTATTCAGTAGAGAATTCAGAAAAAGTACTTTACTACTACACAACATGAATAAAATCCATTTATAAATTATTCCCTTTTCAACACAATAATCTAATAAAGAAAGAGGCTCCATAATTTTCCAGAATGCCAACTTCACTTGCTTACTCTATAGCTTCTATTTAATTCTAAGAATTAGAGTTAGAAGAAAGTGCAGTGAAATGGTCTGAAGTAGGCCTCTGAGAGTCCAGAATTTAATATTTGGAAGGTGGATTGTCACTCTACTGTCAAATAGTGCTTCCCATGAATATGCTCTTATTCTTACTAATATTATCCTCATTATTATTTACTTTATGTATACCCCACCTTTTCCCTGCGGGGACTCAAGGTGGCTAACAATTCCACACTTTGGTCATAGTTTTTAGTCACTGTACTAACATGGGCATAAGGCTGAAAAAAGAGACTCACCACAGGCAAGAGATCTTAATCTGAACCTGATAATTCCTACTTCAGCCTTTTAGCTGTGCTATTCTGATGTAGAATAAACTAAGAGTAGGGCAGAAAAGTAGGACCGGTTCATCTTGGGTTTTGCTCTTTGAGATAAGTCCTGAAACACTAGTTCTCTAAAGATATATTTGCAACATTAAGTAAAGAAAAGAAGCAATTCTAAATGCCATATGACTATTTGCCTATACATTGTTTTCCACCTCAGAAGCTACCTTAAGGAACATAGCAAGCTGCCTTATACTCTATTAGATTAATGTCCCATCTACCCAGTATAGTCAGCTGTAACCAGAAGGTATTCTCCAGATTTTCATCCATTACTCCAGATGCCCCCCCCCCCCCCCGGCCCTGGCTTAATTCTTCAATTTTGTTGTATTCATGGTGTTAAGGGCCAGCTTTAAGAGATGGAAAGTTGCTTTGAAGTCAAACATCTCATTTTTGGATATCAAAAAGGTAACACTTCAGAGACTATTCAAGGCACATGTAATAAGTGATGTAACTTTATTCCTGTTATCAGACTTTGTAGGCTTCATTTGCCAATAGCAAGCACTGGATATTCATAGACATTAAACACTAGCATTAAACACTAGGCAACATTAAATATGCAGATTTTTAACAAATAATTTATATGCAATACATCATATGGTCAAATGTCAATAATCTCTAGATACCCTGCAAAAATATTAATGAGCCTATAAATATGTATAGCACATATAAACTAATATTTCTAGCACATATAAACTAGTATTTCTAGCACATATAAACCAAAATCCTTTTGATTTTTGATTTTCTTTGGGGACTCAGTTTTTCCAGAGATCATAAAAAAGGAGCTTGGTCAGTTTAACAGATTATGTCTCTAGATTATAAAAGTTACTAATTATTCCCAATTATAAAAAGTTATAAAATATGTTAGCATAAAGCTTATTGCAAGGCAGAATAAAGATGGATAACAATATCAATAGGAATTCATTAGCAGAAGGGAACAAATGTTTGTGTTGCATGTACAGATCACATTGTTAAAGTTCTGGAAAAGGTCACAAAAGTAATACAGATATCAGTGCATTACTAGTATCTTACATGTAGAGTGGACAGATGAAAAGATAAGATAATACATTGCCAGCTGAACATTCTTGAGGGTGAGAATTTCATAGATTTGGCACCATGCCTTTCAATTGTATGGTTTTAAGTAACTTGTTTTAAAATTGGTATGTTTTTAATTATTTGGTTTTAATTTATATGGTTGGGTTTATTTGATGTATGTATATGTGGCATCGAATTGTATCTTATGTTGTGAGCCGCCCTGAGCCTCCTTCAGGGTGAGAAGGGCAGGACATAAATGCAGTAAATAAGTCAATCAATCAATCAGTCAATCAAAACCATGCACCATGCCTTCTAATTGCTGAACCTGAAAGATCCCATGAGCAATATTCCTGAGAAAATACTGTACAGTCCAGGGGAGTTAACATGATTACACTTTCAACCCTCCCAATTCTCAGAAAGGGCACCCATGAAGTTATCTTGTGGCATCATGAAGTCAGACTTAATCAGCTTATCCAGGAGCATATCTCCAACTTGACCAAGATGAAGATATTTGCAGCCAGCCAACAGTTATCACAGTCAGTGGAATTAAAGAAGGCTATTTTTGGAAGTCAGACACCTGGAAGTGACTTGTTTATCACTTCTTGGAAACACAATCAGCCATTTTAGATTTTCAGCAAATAGGAAAATGTCAAGCAGACAGGTGGAAACAATATTAGACACAGTACCTTGTGTACACCCTTCCACATCTGAAATTAATGCCATAGAACAGAACTAAAGGCTATTATGGAATTACTGCATTTTACGTCAACTACAGCCTCCAAATCATTAGAAATTCATGCAATGGGTGATAAGTATGACGAAAAGTGGTGTATGTTCCAGAGCTGCCCTTCTTCCCCAGAGGATGAGAGAATGAAAAATAGAAAAGGAAGAAAAGTGACATAGATAAAAGTGGGTGAGAGAAAGAGATGCCTTGATGTTGTATTTTCAACACCATGTGACCCTGGATTTTTTTCTAAGAGAATGGCTCAATAGTCTTTAAGGGGAAATAAAAAGGTTCTCTACCCTCAGATTAAATTGTCCAACTCTTTTCTGTGTAATTATTTGTTGTAGTAAGAAATGAAATATGAAATAAAATTCTATGTTTCTATTCTGTTCTAAAGTCACTTTAGCATTCAACTGCAAATGAATTCTTAAGATTAATTACATAAAAGTTCCTGGCTCTGTCCCTAGTTAAATGTGCTTAATTCACAAAGTCTTTTCAAAGTATTGTGGAAGTTGTACAGCATGCACTTATTAAAAATATTACATATGAGACATTATAAAATTATCAACATTATTTTAATCTAAATTTATATGTATAAAAATGGAAATTGGCATTTAAGTTACAGAAATCATGCCCTTTTTTGCAAAATCATGCAATATAAAAAGAAAAATTCTAAAATATTGTATATTTAATAAAAGGAAATATATAATTTAACTGTCTCCCAACAGTTAATTTCTTAAAGGATTAATCCAGAACACTGCTCTAATTAAATCTTTATGACATAGTATTTTACATTCATACAACACTTAAGTGGGATAACTGAGTAGTGAGTACATGTAAGGAATCTGGAAACTGGATGAAAAAATATGCAAATAAATTGTGCAATTCAAAGGAATGAAATTTATCATTACGGTATATATATTTATCATATAATGATATCAAACGTATCATTATATTATGCTTGTATGTTCCAAAGGACGAATAAAATCATTGCATGTGTTCTAGTATCGCTTCTAGTATCCCTCTTTCCAGAAGCACATGAAATGCACCAAGCTGGACATATAAGCAACAGGCTTCTCCCAATATTACTTCTAATCACGGATATTAAGTATCATGTCACCACTGATCATGTGGGTAATACTGAAGCATCATTATTAGCAGTTGTTGATAATCCTATCCTTCATGAATTGTCTAATCCTCTTTGAAAGTAAATTAAATGAGCAACTGTCTTCACATTTTGTCATGATGAGTTGAACAGCTTACCTACACGCTGTACAATATAGTGAACGCAGAAGGATCACACATATCAACCTCAAAGGATATGTAAGATGATGGGTTAAAATGTAATACTTTTGAAAATATGAAAACCACCAAGTT
Source organism: Anolis carolinensis (assembly GCF_035594765.1). Classification (NCBI taxonomy): domain Eukaryota; kingdom Metazoa; phylum Chordata; class Lepidosauria; order Squamata; family Anolidae; genus Anolis; species Anolis carolinensis. The sequence continues at coordinate 128,161,208 of NC_085845.1, read as the reverse complement.
TTTCTTTAAATAAGAATTAGGTTAACATCAAATAATTTAGATCTCAGTATGATCAACACAAAGGTTAATCTCTAAATTGAATCAATGCTTCAGGAATTACATTGATTTAAGGGTTTGTTTCTATATGTAAATACAGACCAATGTGGTCAATTGTCAAGCACAGGCTGAGCATCTCTTATCTGGAATTTCAAAATCTGAAATACTCCAAAACTCAAAACTGTCCACATGGGTGACTCAGATAGTGAAACCTTTGCTTTCTGATGGTTTGATGTACACAAACTTTGATTCATGCAAAACAAAATTATTAACAATGTTGCATAAACTTTGTGTGTAAAAGGTGTATATGAAACAGAAATGTATCTAATGTATATAAGATGTATGTAAATAAATTAATTCCATGTCTAAACCTGGGCCCCATCTCCAAGATACTCAATTATGTACATATGTGCAAATATTTGAAAACCTCCAAAATCCACAACACTTCTGGCCCTATGCATTTCAGACAAGAGATAGCCAATGTGTAGTACTTTTAAGGCAAATAATCCTAATTGATTACAATTTTTTTGGATTAAGGGAGCAGGGGAGAAGAGATACAACAGCTGTTCAAAAGACATTTTTCACCTTGTATGAACATGTATTTTCTAGCTCCAGGTGTTTGGGTATTATTTTTTTCACTTTGACCAATAAATACTCTTGTGTACAAGGACAGCTTTTGTATATTACAATATAATTGCATTCTCCAGGGATTAGAGCCATCACGGTATAGTGGCTTGAACGATTCTTTGTATCTTTACAGAAGCCACTACAACACCCAAGTTTTAGCCAAAAAAGAGGGAAGTTTTTTAAATGTTTTAAGTTTATTTATTTATTTACAACATTTCTATCCTGCCTTTCTCAACTCCGGATAGGATTCAAGGTGAATTTAAGTTTAAGCAAATTAGTAGAAAAAGATGCCTCCCTGCTCACCACCCTCAAATTTATTTCTGACCATGTTCATTTCAACTTTGATCTCATTCCAGCAACAATTCCAATTTGGTTAATTTCAGTAACCTTCCTCTCTCTTATCATAATGAAGACATAATTTATCTCAAAGTGATTTATTCCAAGTAAGTGCATTGAGGATTGCAGCTAGGGCAAAGAGAACCTGCTTGGCCACTGTGAGCTCAAATCTGTCTCAGAAAAAAAAAAACAGAAACAAAACCAAGCATTCTAGGAACACTGAAATACCTATTTATTCATTTTACAAAAGAATGCAGTCCCCCATGGATACTGCTGCAGGCCTGAAAACATCAGAAAGGCATAACCATGATGGCATTGCTTTTTTGAACCTCTAAATATATAGTCTGAACAAGAATGGCTGCCCACTGTGTTCTTTACAACAGAAGCAAACTCTGAGCACTTCTTGGTACACTTTGACTCTTAGGTTGCAGTGGTTCTTCATCCCATGTGTTTACACTATGCCCTGCTGTAGGTCATGTCGCAATGGTTTGAAATAGACAGATTAAACACAGTATACAAGAACACTTTGTGTCATTCTCTAATGCTGCAATCCTATACATGGGAATGGAACTTACAGTAAGTCCAATTTAAACTCCACAAGCTTAGCTTCTATGCATAGAATTTTGCACAGAAAATAACACATTCAGCTTTAGAATCTAATGTTAGGTTTTTTATATATAATTATTATTTATAACTTCAAAACTTATGCTTCACACATATTCCTGGTTAGTTAGCTTTGTGAATTCCATAATGAGCATGGCCTAGGTACAATGATGGGGAGCAGTAACCCCCAACAAGGTTTGTCAGCAGCAGTGGCAAGCAAAATAGGAGTTCCTACACTTATGCCAAAAGACTCACATCACTAGCAGAATGGGGGCTATGAACACAAAATGTGCAGCAGAATCCGGCGCAATAAAATACAGCAACCTTTAAAAGCTCATTTGTAATAGGGAATAAGTGAAATATGAAAAACAATAACAACAGACATGAATTTATACTAATCTTGTTCAAGTGAATTAGCAGTTGGGCTAAAAGTAAATATAATATGAAAATATGGTTTCTTAAATATATATATATCTTCTTTTGTATTATCCTCACATACAAGAACAAGTAATTCCAAAGCTTTCCATCTAATGGGTATTATGAAAGTTTCTGTGCATTTTCATTTTTTTAAAATTGATATTTTGCAAAAAAAAAAAAAAAAAAGGAAATCCCTTATGGTTGTTGCCAAAAAAACCCCTTCTTTTTGCATAAAACCATTTTTGGCACAAATATTATTTCAAACCTTTTGTCAAGGAGAAAGCATGTGTATACCATCAGAATTGTGTGCCTTTTCAAGTTTTGTAGAAATGCAAGTCATCTACTGGAAGAAAATGGTAATGAATCCTATGAGTGGTAATCCAACAACATTAGAGAGCCACATGATTCCCATCTTTACTACAGAAGCAAAGAGATGAAAATAATTTCAGGAATAATTGAAATACTCTTCATTTAAGTGTGTGCAACCGTTTTATTTCTTTTTCATAGTTAAATTATAGTGACTTCAAGACAAACAGCTTTTCTCACATCTTTGCTCTTCCACTGAAAGCACAAATAGCAATTATGTTTTGACTAGAGACATAATTCTTTTCTTAATTTCATTCTTGGAGGAAACAACAAGCAATTTCAGCAGTTTGAGACTTGTGTTGCAAAAAATTACCTCTGTTTTAAAAGAAAAAGAAATGTCATTTTACAGAAAATAAAATATTGCCCCTGAATATAAAATGTTGTCTTCTCAGCAAAACATATGAATTCTGTGCAGAATAAGTCTCAAACACCAAAGATTCGATTCAGGTTTTCTTTATCTGGGTTTCCTGATACTAGAGCACATGTGTCAAACTCAAGACCTGTGTGCCAAATCTGGCCATTTCATGTGGCCTTCCAGATACTAGACTACAACTCCTGTATTCCACCTCAGTAGTCACTATGATTAGAGCTGATGGGAGTTGTACAGCAACATTTGGAAGGCAGCAGTTTAGTCAAAATAGTGGAGCTTAAATTTAGATACAAGGTTTGCAGGTATGACGTCTTTTAACCTTTCCCCAACCTCTGAGCCACAAGTGATGTTGGGTTGCAATTCTCATTATCCCCAGTCCACATGGTGGATAATCAAAAGGGATGGGAGTTGTTGTTCAATAACATCTGGGTATCCAAATTAGGTAAAAGGTAAAGAGTACTGGTGTAAAAAGGTTATCGTTGGCTCTCTGTGTCCACAGATTCTCCGTCCAAGGATTCAACGGCCCTTTGAAGGTAACCATAAGGCTGATGTGGCCTTGATGAAGATGAGTTTGAATCCCTGCACTAGAGAATGATGTTTTCCACATGTTTTTAATATTCTTTCCAACCCCTGTACTGACATAGTGCATGCTGTTCTGTTGTATCAATGTTCTACAACCTATATGTATTATTACACAGCTGTACAGTATGGGGCCACCTGAATCTCAACACACATTATAGCTACAGTAGTCTCTCACTTATCCAACATTCGCTTATCCAATGTTCTGGATTATCCAATGCATTTTTGTAGTCAATGTTTTCAATACATCGTGATATTTTGGTGCTAAATTTGTAAATACAGTAATTACTAAATAGCATTACTGCGTATTGAACTACTTTTTCTGCCAAATTTGTTGTATAACATGATGTTTTGGTGCTTAATTTGTAAAATCATAACCTAATTTGATGTTTAATAGGTTTTTCCTTAATGCCTTCTTATTATCCAACATATTCGCTTATCCAACATTCTGCCGACCCGTTTATGTTGGATAAGTGAGACTCTACTGTATATGGTGGATTCTTCTTTATGATTTGTTTTAGTTTTTTTTTCATTCTGGAAGTGTTATTGTTAACCCAACAAAACAATAATGCATATTTTAAGAAGTGACTGTGAAAAATTAGGCATGCATCTTAATAGGGAATAAAACAGAATAGAAAAGTCTTTTTAAATTAATATCACGGTTTCTTACGACATGATCTCTCTCTCTTAACTTAAAAGGTAACCTGTTGATGAAAAAGAAGAAGGAGGGTTGAGGAGGAAGAAGAAATAAAAAGAAAAGGCACCCTGAAATGATACCCATCACAGCATTCTGCTGACTTTGCTTGTCAAATCCCTAACCTTTAAAAAATATGAAATATTAGAATTAAAAGCCTGTATTCCAATGAAGACAGTTTTCCTTATATTTTAAGGAGGGGAAAGTCAGACCTTTTGCAGTGTAAGTGAAGAGAGGAATCATAGAGAAAATTACAATAAACTGAAACAGAATCTTGGTGGTTTTGGACACATTTAGCCTATTTCACTATAGGAATCAATTCACACCTATTTTATCAATAGGTTCAGGCTCTGAAGCTCAAATGATCCTTATTCAGATGTAAAATGTTAATGGGGTGAACTCTGAGCATAACAAAACAAAAACAAAATTATACTATAACGGTATGACAACATGATGGAAAACACCTGATGGAGTCATCACAAAGAATTATGTACATGTCTTGATGGTGTAAGGAGGAATCTTGAGGCCCCAAGTATCAATACACAAGTTACACAATACACCAAATGAATTTAAAAATAGCCAGAGGAACTATGCATCTCTGCCTACCAATTCAAATAATAATACAAAGCATATCTGTGACTAGTTCTTGGATGACATTTCTAGGCCATTGGCTGCAAACATGTTGCAATTTAGTTGTTTCTGATGAGTACAACATACTATTTTACTGTAAGTCATATTTATCTGGGAATAAATTCCTTTAAACAGTGTGGGTCTTACTTTTGAGGAAACATGAGCAAGGTATTTTATGCAAGTTTCTTTGGAGAGGGTTTTTAGACTAACAGAAGTTTTACCATAATAGTCTAAAAGGATTCTTGTATTATCAATATGCTAAATAGTAATGATTTGTTTATGCCAAGTGATATATCATACATGTTATACTGTCAAAATACTAAGACAGGTTTAGAGATGATAAGAAAGTATTGAACATTTCTCCCCACCACCAACACCACCCAAACATCTATTTCTCTTTCTCTCTTGCTTCCTCACTCACTGATTCCTGGCAATGCAAGAGATGAAACCTGTTTTTCTAATAGCTTCAACATTTCTCAAAGTTTTGCATCTTTAATTGTGTAAATAGTACAGTGGTTTGAATGCTGTTCTAGGACTCAAGGAGACCACAGAAATCCAATAAGTGTTCTTGGACAAGTTGTATTTTCTAAGTTTTAGAGTAAGGCAATGACAAATTACTTCTCAATAAATCTTGCCAGAAAACACCATGATAGGGTTACTATAAGTTGACACTGATTTGAAGGCAAATTAGCTACAACAACTCCATGACCATCAAATGGCATGTGTATCCATCCTTCTAAAATGGCCAATATAATACTGATTCTTCTCACAGCTGCATCATTGTAATACCGTTTTCATATCCTTGGCTCCCTTGCCCCCTCTTTTATTGCCACCAATTTAGTAAATATATGTATATATTTCAAGATAATATAGAATCTGGCCTTTAATCCAATTAAACATCATGGGTTTTTTTTTGTTTAGCTTTAATACATGGTCTTCTAAGTTAAAAATTTCATAGGAAAAAAAGAGGTGTTCCTCTCCAAGTAGCAAAATGTACTTTTATGAGCCTATCTAATATTGGATAACTTAATTTGCCAAAGGGGGTTAGCTATCTTCTTACAAATGTATGCATGCCTGCAACTCCCATTACAGCTAATGGACATTATGTGAGCATGGAACAGACACCTTAGGCAGAATGTTAGTAAGTAATAGTACTGGAATTAATCTAAGAAAGATGATACATTTCTAATTTGACTTTCATCATCTCTGTAAGTACTAGAGAAGCTTACAAACCTCATCCATTCGTGAAGCAAAATTCATTTTTCAAATTACTTGTTAATATAACTGTACCAAATAGTAATTTCTTCATTATTCTACACATCACATTCAAATTATTAAATGTACATAGTTGTCAGGTAGTATAATTAATGCCGTGTGTACAATCGGTCAAGTCTTTTTCATCTCGCACATAATAGATCTCAATAAGACAACGGAAACCTAATGAAACCATGAAACAAAGCATAACAGATTTAAATGGATTATAAAATGCATTAAGAGCTAGGGTTAGATTAGGTCAATACTAAAAGGGTAAGATATGAAACAGTCATTCCCACAAAACAAAAAGCATAGCACTTTCTCCTGAACATTTCTACAACACAATTATGGTTCCCCACTTAAATTTACAGTGAGAAACGATTATGAGCAAGATTAATTATCATCCCAGCAGCCTAAATACCCTAAAGGTACCAGATGCCATCTGATCCAGGACATCAGGCAGGGTCAGCCCTAGTTAGTACCTAGATGGGAGACGGCCAACAAATACCAGGTGCTTTAGGCTGTATTTCAGAGTAAGGAACTGGCAAGACCACCTCTGAGTATTCTTTATCTAAGAAAACCCTATGAAAGTTATGGGTCACCATAAGTCAACAAGAGACTTGACAGCACACATACAGTTATCATCTCAAGGCAGAAACAGATAACCCAAACATAATGTTTTGACTATATAGCTGCCAATGCACAATTACTGATTGTCACTACTGTGCTTTCTCTCCCAATACAAGATGCCAATTAAATCCAAGAAAGTAAATTTGCTTGAACTCTATGCTGCTTCCTTATCCTCCTCAACAACAGTCCACAATGGCAAAAAAAAAATCAGATTATGGTGGGGGGTTTTTTTGGGGCGGGACCTCTAAGTTACCTGCAGCTATGGAATGATCAATGCAAGACACAAGTTGTTTGGTAATTGCCAGCCTCATCTCCACTCCATTGCACATACCAACTCCTTATGATTATTCATTAAATAGAAATAGGTTCAGTCAATAAAAATCCTCCAAAACAAGAAAATAAAGGCATAATGAAGTTAAAAACCAAAACTGAACAGTCTCTGAATCCCCTAGTTTAGATGACTTCTGCTTGTTTGATTTCAGCCAGCATCATCATAAATATTTTAAGTATGTGCCGATGTGGCCATTCAAATTTATAATCTTTAGAATCTATTTAAATCCCATCCCACCAAAATAATATGCTGAATCCTTCTAATTGATGTCTGGTATGTGTATCTTTGATGACAAATATTTTTATCTGGTTTAATCTTTTGATTGTTTAATCTTGTTTTAACTTTTGTATCATGTGGATTTTCAACATTTTTTTTTATTTCTAGTTAGATACTTTGAATCCTGAACTGGGATAAAGTGGGGTAGAAATAAATTTCAGTAACAGCAATAGCAGGAACAGAATCACCATCATCAGCAAGAATTGTTACATAGGTTATGAACATCAAACTGTCTCCAAGATTTTCCTTCAGTCCTGAATATCTAGGCATATTACATGTAACTCTGGTGACAATGTTTGGATTTCATGTGAATAGACTTGCAGGGAATTTTATTTCTGGAAATTGATCGCTCTAGCATCTCTTGTACCCTGAAAGAGATGGAACAGAAAAGGAAGATAATCTTCTGTTAAATTAGGAGCTGTAGGGAGTACTGGGAGAAAGGAGATAGAAACGAGGAAGGAGGGAACAGAAGTAGAAAAAATAGCAATAATATAGGAAAAGCTACATCACAAAAGAACAATCTGTATTATGGTGATTCTGTCCTTGTGCCTACTACCACACCTACATCGAATCACTGGAATGTACAGAGATATGAGATAAATGTAGGGACCTTATCATAACTGAACTGAGATGCTCTTATTCACCCTGAAGGATGAAGAAATTTGAAAGACAAACAAACCAGGAAAAATCTTGGATTTGCCAAACCACCAAATAGCTAGTTTTGACAGTAGTTGTAGCAAACATAAAACAGGTTTTCCTTTTCAACATGCTTCACATTTCTGGTTCACTGAATAACAAGTAGCCCTTAACATTGCACAATACTGGGGGAAATGGGAAGTAAAAGTACTTCTCATATCTTAATTGTGCAATTGTACATCTCCTAATAAACGATGAGAAAGAATTCCCTTGTGCCTGAAGATGAAATGTGTCCTAAAGTAACAATCTCATTGTGCTCAAAGCTAATGGAAATCTTAGAATCTTGTCTCATGCATTTCATCATGACAGCAATGCTTATTTATTAAAGCATTTTAATCTAGCCTTTCAGCTCCACAACAGAGTCACCAAAGATAACTAAAACAATTAACATTATTGAAATCATTAAAAAATAATTAAACATACCATATTCAAACCCAGTGAGTTCACTTTCCCACTACAGCAGTATCATAGCCACAAATCTAACTTTTATTCATCACTAAAAAATGGCTAACTACGAAACTTTTAAACTTGAGTGAGGAGGCCAAATACATATTGAGAAGGTTCTAGTAGTTTTGTTATTTAGAAAGTCCAATCCCACCAATCCCATCTCCAACGGGGATAGGTCACAATGCCAAATTTACTCTGCAGCAGAAGGACATAAAGGAATATGTGTTTCTGTTGTTTCCTTCCAACTGTTTAACACTTTGAATGGTCACAAGCAGCCCTGCTAAGTCTGGATTTGTGTTGGTGTGTGTGCCATCAAGTTGTTTGCAGTTTATGGAAACTTCAGGTGAAACTATCACAGGGCTTTCTTGGCAAGAGTTGTTCAGAGAGGGTTTGTTTTAAACTTCCAATGAGGCTGAGAGATTGTCAAGATAGAATAACAGAATCATAGAATCATAAAATGATAAGTGTTGGAAGAGACATCATGGGCCATCCAGTCCAACCCCCTGCCAAGAAGCAGGAAAATCACATACAAAGCACCCCTGACAGATGGCCATCCAGCCTCTACGTAAAAGCCTCCACCACACTCTGGGGCAGAGAGTTCCACTGCCGAACAGCTCACAGTGAGGAAGTTCTTCCTAATGTTCAGCTAGAGGAGCAAATAACTTTTGCATGATTTTGATAACACAATCACAAAGATTTTCATTACTCTAGTTGCATTTTGCATAAACACTTTCAGGCCCACACACAGAACATTAGGAAAGGTTGAAATGAAAATAACCAAGGCATACATAACTGTGATATGGTTCACCTTGATAGGAAAATGACAATTTTAGCACACGGAGTAAAGCTAAAGAACTTTATCTGAAGTACAGATACTTGTGATCTCTTTGTTCACAAATATATATATATATATATTATTTAAAGCAATACCAATCAGGAATCTCTGGATCTATTCCTAGAATGGCTACACATCCAACTTACTGTATGTTTAAGTATCTTGTTTGGAGTTCTATCCAGTTCTTTGTTGATTCTAGATAAAGCTTCAAGACAAACACCAGACTTCACTAAACAGCTGATCTTTACTCCCGTACAACTTACTTTTTCCAATCTTAGCTGTTTTTTCAATACCTGCCTTCTTCTCTCACCACTTCACTGATAACCTAGGTAGCAACAATAAGGAAGACTTTTTTGTTTCATGAGTGTTCTTCAAAAGGCAACCTTTTTAGATGTTCCTTTTTCATTTCACCTCACGGCTCTGCCAACTGATGCAATCATGCCTGCAGCTACTGTGTAAGATTCTTTTGGATTTTGAAACAGAAATAAATTGTCTGGAAGCATTAAATTTATAGTTATATAAGTAATTTCCAAATAAGCAAAAACATACATTTTAAGCAAACATAAGTACTCTATTTTTAAAAACACAGTAGGATGTCAATCAATAATTTGTAATCTGATTTTTTATAAAAAAATATTAATTCATAATGTAAGCATAATTGACAAATGGCACTCTGGAAATTTTAATAGCACTAGGATCAGGAATGTATAGGACAATAACATATGTGTCTGTGTAAACTCAAATTTTAAACGTTCTCATCTAAGAACATGCAGATACATACATACCCAATTTTTAATCAATTTTACACATGTATGTACACAAACACATATTACAAATTCCATGTATCAAATAATATCTTTATACGTGTGATTTAAAGTGTCAAGCAATTATCTCAAGGGGTCGATAAATACTGGATTAAAGCTGTTTGTTTTGTTTGCTACATTTATCTATATGTTAAATTTCCAACCATAATCACAGAACTACACAAGACAGCTGGGAGAGCTAAAAGCTGTGACTAAGTCAATATATAATAATAGAAATTGAAGTTTTGAAAAAATAGACAATACTTTTCGAGTAGAGCCTAAAACAGTAACTGACTTTCATAAATTAAATGACATCTCATCAGCCTACATTGTATTCTTGGAATGGCAGCCTCTTTTCATTTAGGTAAACCAAAAACTCAGAACTCTTAATAATTAACATAGTACTCATTCGGGCTGATGATCTGGCTACACTGATTGATTTTTCACCGTGTAATATTGCTTGGCATTTCTTATCACTTTTCTACCTTCCTGATTTTTCTCATTTCAATAGAAAGATGGAAAATTTATGGACATCTTGCTTGCAACATTGGTTGTGCAGGTATATATCCAAGCCATTACCACCTTTCCTCAACCATCTCTCCAGATATGTTGTAGTCTTCAAACTCATATCCTTCTGCTTCTCCCTCATCCTCTTTTATTATAATTTTTTAATCTTTCTCTAGAGCTATGGTGCAAAACTTCAGATAAAATAAACTTAAATCGGATGGTGCTATTGTTACGTTTCCTCAAAGCAAGACTGAATCTATCCACCTGTAATGTAGTCTTCCTCTTTTTCTACTGCCTTCTACCTTACCAAGCATCACTTCCTTTTTTACTGAATCACATCTTTTCAGGTCATTAAAAAACAATTAAAAGAGGCAAGGGACAAAGGTAAATCAGATAGTTAACTGGCAATTGCTGAAGATCCTTTAGTTGGGCTTTTTTGTATTTTTATCATGATTTTTGTAACTATTTAAATGTTTTCAGTAGAATTGTTTAATTTTCGTGTATATTTTGTTTTATCTACTGTTTTAACTGCATTTTGCTTTAACTTTTGTTATTCTGCTTTGAGTCCCATATTGGGAGAAAGGTGTAAAAGTTCTGCTCCAGATACAATGGATTCAAATTACAGGAAAACAGATTCCACCTAAACATTAGGAAGAAAACCAATTTGATAGACCAAAATGACATTTCTAATTCTCATTAGGGAGGGAAAATAACGAAAAGAGACATTTATTCTAACAAGAAATCAGGTACAGTGGGCCTTGGTATTAATTGGAGTTTGGTTCCAGGACCTCCTCTTAATACTGAAATCCATGAATACTCAAGTCCCACTATATACAATAGCACTGTAAAATTGTGACCTTTACATAAAATGGCAAAATCAAGGCTTGCTTTTTTTGGATTTTTTAAAAAATACTTTCAAGCTGTGGATTATTGAATCCATGGATACAGAATTCATTGACACAGAAGGTCAATGGCAGTGCTGTGAAAAATGGGCAAGAAGAAATCCTCCCATTGTAAATGTTACTACATCCAATAGGAAACAATTGTAAAATAGGTTTGAAAATTGTAGGACCCTGAGTTTCCCAATATTCCTTACCATTGGCTTTGCTAGCTACTTACTTTTGAAAGGCTGAATAATTCACATCCATCAAACTTCTATCTCTATAAAAGTAAACCTTGTATTACTGGCATGCTAGAAGTCTCATGCATCCTCTCGCTAATGAAATGAAACCCAGGGTTAGTAACAAAATTCATGAAATATTGTAGTTTTGTTAGACACCCATATACAGAAATATAATAACACACTATGACCTGGACTGAATGGCTCAATTGGGCCAGAAGGATGGTGGTGAGTGTCTGTAGAGCTACTGTACCATCTACCTGAATGAAACTGGGTGGAGTTGATGTATCTTGTTTTATTTAATGCATCAAAAGACTTGCTGTGCTATCTATCGCCTATGGTTTCCTATTCCCACAGCATAGATCTGTAGTTGGTTGCTATGTTACTATAACAACTGCAGCATGCCCATGAACAAAACTACACGGTTGACAACATTTAATAAATGAATTTTGTCTATTCTATGCATTTTCTAAATCCAGGAATAATCATGCCATACTGGACTTAAACTTCACGTTTTTCAAGCTTTACTTTAGCCTGGGGAATCGTTTCTATGCCTGAAAGAATGTTGAGATGCTTTCTGAGAAGATTTAGAAAAAGCATACTGTTTGGTTAAAAAATTGATCCCCTAAGTATATGACAAGACAAGAAAAGAAAAGCACACACACCTTCTGTGAAAATGTTGTCTCACTGGATTATGAGTAGCAAAAAACACTTGTTTTATGCTAGCACATTCTCCACTACTCTTCAAAAATCTTCAAAAGCTCCCCATTACAGACATCTAGGAAATGTGAATGGCAAGAACGCAAACAGAAAATAGAGAATAAAAGAAATATCTGTCTATACTAAATACACACAAGGAGGCAGAAAGACATGGTAGAGCAGTACTTTTGAGTATTCTGTAGCCTTCTTATCAGTCTTTTTAGCTATGGAGTAGATGCAGTAATTTAACACTCCAAATTGCCAAGCAAGAGCAGACAGGGAGTATTTGCAGGTACTCACAAAAGGAAGTTTTTTCTACTCATCTACCTGGTCACAAAATATTTGAACAAAAAAGCTACAAACATCACCAAGACTCAGAAATTTGTATAGCCGAACATCAAGATATGCAGAGTATATGTGTGGAGGGGGGGGGGGGGCACTAATAATCAGATGATAGTGTGGAACAATATCACATCATAGCTACACTGATTTTCTCTAGACAATTCAGGAAGTTTTTTTTTCGTGTCAGGAGCAACCGGAGTTGCTTCTGGAGTGAGAGAATTGGCCGTCTGCAAGGACGTTGCCCAGGGGACGCCCGGATGTTTTGATGTTTTTACCATCCTTGTGGGAGGCTTCTCTCATGTCCCCGCATGGAGCTGGAGCTGCCCTGCATAGAGGGAGCTCATCTGCACTCTCCCCGGGTGGGATTCGAACCTGGCAGTTTTCAGGTCAGCAACCCAACCTTCAAGTCACGAGGCTTTTATCCCCTAGGCCACCGGAGGCTCCGATAAAGGAAGTTCATATGACACAATACAAAAATTTTTGAAAAAATGACATCTCCTCTCTTAGAGCAGATACACACAGTCACACAGTTTGCACCATGACACAACTCCTATACCACCATCTCTTTTAAGACCACAGAAGTGAAGGACAAAGGTATATAATCATAGTTTTTTCACATACATCCAAGACAATAGCTATACAAAATGCAATGAGAGTAATTAGAAATATTTTAAAGGATTTTTCCTTCTTCCATAGAGTCATGTGGCCATCTGTCCTATTTAATATTGCACAGAATGGCTTGTTCCAAAAGGCCATTCAAACCAGGTAATCGCAAAAGGACAATTGACAGTCCTTTCAAAAGGCAACATGTCCTGAATTTCTGAAATAAGAGGTAGAATAATTGGACTGCTCTTAAATGCACTGAATACCAGAAATAGGACATATGTACCCGTCTATGAAAACACCTCATTATTTATCCCAGTATGGAAGTTCCACAACCCAATCTATCAAATAAAACCACAGCAGCCTTCTTCACATGGACAGGCTAAGCCTTGAAACAGCTAGAACTAAATACTTCTGCTACAAAAGACTCATGCAATTGTTACTTTGTTACTTTGTAGGTTACTGGCATGTTTATCATATTCCTTAACTCCATCATTTCTATTCCTCAGTGTTGTAAAGTGCTTTATTGTTGTCACAAACCAAACCAAAGATCAATTGTACAAATATATTATTTTATAAAAATACAAAAATATGCATGAAAACTTATTAATAAAGGCCAGCCATCAGTGCCAACATTATGCCTCCTCACTCCCATCACAGCTGATAGAAATTTGGCAAACATCAGCATCCCTGCAGTGCTAGGATTCTAACTGGCTTTTAAAAGAAAGAGTACAACTATTCAGATATATCACGAAAAGTTAACAACAAAGACAAATAATTGTCTGAAGCTGTGTTTCTGGCTGCAGACTGGCACTGATCCATGAACTGCCAGTATAAGTAGCATTGGCCTGGGAATTAAATCATATTCTACGTTGTATTAGTAAAAATATCAGTCTAGAGACACTGGCTTGAATTTAAACTCAGCCATGAAGCTCAATGTTTGGACCTATCTATTGGCAGAATCTACCTTACTGACTTGCTCTGAGTCAAGAATGGATGGAAAGAGAACAGTGTTTGAGCTTGGAGCAAAAAGAATAAGTGGAATATAGATGATGATGATATATTTTATATGTATATACATTCTATATTTCTGGATAATTAACAGGTTTTTTTGTGTCAGGAGCAACTTGAGAAACTGCAAGTTGCTTCTGGTGTGAGAGAATTGGCTGTCTGCAAGGATGTTGCCAAGGAACGCCCAGATGTTTTGGTGTTTTTAACATCCTTATGGGAGGCTTCTCTCATGTCCCCGCATGGAGCTGGAGCTGACAGAAGGAGCTCATTCACGCTCTCCCCAGGTTGGATTTGAACCTGCAACCTTCACGTCAGCAACCCAACCTTCAAGTCATCAGTCCTGCCGACACAAGGGTTTAATCCACTGCACCACCGAGGGCTCCTAATTAACAGTAAAGCATACATACAAAGAATGTACCCAAGACCACTTGTTCATCATAGCTATACAGTACAATCTTTTGCTTTCTAGATCCTAAAGCAAAAGCTATCTAAATTCAGTTTCCTTCTGAGACATTAAACACAGAAAAGGCCAACTAAAACATATTAGAATAGCTGTGGAACCAATTCTTTACATCAGGAGTCAGATGACAACATCTATAGACCACATGCAATCATCAAGGTTGTTTTGGTAGCATCCGGGGTTCCAGCAACTTTCATTTCTATGGGTAGGAGCCCACAAAGATTTCCAAAATCAGATATCCCAGATCATGGGATCTTACCCATCTTTGCCTTAGTGCAGGCCTGCACAAACTGTGGCCTTCCAGATGTTTTGAACTTCAGCTCCCAGAATTCTTGACCATTACACAAACTAGCCAGGACTTCTGGGAGTTGGAGTCCCAAACACCTATAGAGCCCAGGTTGTGCTGGCCTGTTTAGAGTCTAAAGTTTAGACCATTTATGCTGCTATCAGAAGTAAGGCATTGGCAATATTGCATCAAAAACAACCTGTTTCTGGCTTGTCAGGTAAACGGCTTCCCAACTATCCAAGGGAGAAAGTCATTTTAACTATATCTATGCTGTACAAGTGACCTTGCACATATTGTGCTCTATATACTATGGGAACAAAATAATATAAAAGTCCTTTACTAAAATCAAATACAAAGGGAGATCCTTTGTATCAGTTTGGGTGTTCCAATGACTCATATGATATAATACAGAAGCAGAATTTTAAAGACGTTACACAAATATGCTAACTCTAAAATAAATTTTCTGGTTATGTCATGGGAATAGACAGATGTTAATCTCTAGTCATTAGCCTACTTTAGTGAAATTATGAAATTTATTTCCGTTTTATCAGTGATTACACTTGTGATTAAAAACCCTTGTAGCCTTCGGAGATCATTCATAAAGACAGACATTTGCTGGAGAGAAGGTCCTACTGATCCAACGGAAATTATAGTGTCATTTACCACATGGTACCCAGTCATAAAACAGAAGTAAACCTTATAGCTGCTGGTTGTATAATATTTCCCTCAAATCCTGGCATCCTGATTTAAATCAGCTTTATTTCATGAAATGCAAATATTGCAGGAGTTCGGACTGAGCCATTTTTGTGAGATTTTCAAGAAGATTTTTGTACATTCCATGCTATTCTTAGCTATAAAAACTAAGATTAAGATATACTTGTAAACTGACTGTACTTTAGAGTATTAGCCACAGCGGATCAAGGCACATGTAGGTTGGATCCAGGTTTAATCATGCTTAGAGTAGAAATCAACCGGACTTAAATTAGTTGTGACTAATGCCAGTCCCAGGGGTTTCAATGAGTGTGCTTCACAAAGTATACCAACATCTGGAGCTAATTCACAAGGAAAAACAAAAGTATTAAAGAGGAGGGCAAAGCTGTCCAGAAATGTTTTTGACAGGGCAGAACTGGGCTGCATAGTTGATATGACTAAGCATACAACCATAGAGAAAATAAGACAGAATATACATTATGTTTCTTTCAAATGCAAGTTGTGAGAGAGATAGCTTTAATTTTTAGTTTCCTATGTATTTGGGTATGCTATATTTAACACAGTAAGTGTTTCCTTTTTATTATTTACTTTTTACACAATGGGATGCATCCTTCTAACCCAAGGCATCCTTCTAATCCAGCATAAAAACAAACTTCTCTTTCACCTTTTTTGTGAAAGAATAGCAAAGAGTGCAAAACAAATGGAACAGCCTAATTAAAATGCAGGCATCCAAAATGACACAACATCTGCCAAGGAAAAGAAACGAGTGCTTATGTGCTGTGCATTGTACATTGCCATATAGCTGTATCTCAAATTAAGCTACCTTAACATCTTTACACAGCCATCTATTCAAGATGTATCTTCTGCTCTTTCATCATCTTTGGAATCACAGTTCTGAATGGCTGCAATGGGAGCTGATATTAAGGGCTATTTTATCAGACGAAATACCCTTCAGGCCCCTTATAATATATTTACACAGCTCTGCTTTCTGTTGAAGGTAACGGCAAAATAAGGGATAAGCCCATTTTGAATTGAAGAGCAGCAAATCAATATACCATGTCTACATTTAATCTTCTATAACAGCAATTTCTAAATGTTTTAATTTTCAACACCTCTTCAAACTGACAGGAACCAACTCGAATATGTTAAACTGCTTTGTATGAAGATCAGACAGGCATGGAACTGCAATTATATATCACAATAGCCTTTTCTTGGTTCACAGCTCTATTCATCTTTTTGAAACACTGAAAGACAGATTGGACATAAGGGAATGGATTAGCCACAGGACAACCTGTATTTCCACACAAAAGCCGAAGTGTGGAAAAATGCACTCTGTGTCAGCCATTCTTCACTTCTTGGGCTAAAAAAACTATTCAAAGAAGCAGCCAGTTAAGCAGCTCTTTCCCACTCATCTCAGAACAAGCATTGCCTGTTTCCTTACCATTTACGACTTGTAGTGTAATGCAGTATTACCATTACTGTGAACTGATTCTGACCTTCTGTCAAAAATAGTCTCAAAAATAACATAGTTAACTCTAACTGGACCATTTTGCATGGGCAGTTTCCAAATGCAAAGGTAAGCTTCAACATGTCTTCATGTTTTCCAAGAAAACTTTTCAGAAAGCAGCCAATGCCTTTACTAGAAATTTGCCATAATTAAGTCCTGCCCTAAGCTGTTGTCTGGGGTAACAAAAACATAAGCATTTCACATGCTAAGTATGGTCCAAATGTACTTAGTCTTGTTTAGAATAATCATGCTGAAATCCATGGGAAGAGTAAGTTATCTCTAATGCAAGTCCTACTAATTGCATTTTCTAACCATACCTAAGTTCTGATCTCTCCTACAAATATTTTTATGCTGCAGCTACATACACGTGTGATATAATCTGGATCAAAGTACAAGGCCTTAAATCGCAGATACAGCTGAGGCTGAGGCATGCTTTGTAACAGATAGTCTTCTGAAGTCATGTTCTTGGGAAGTCCTTGCTTAAAGAGTGAAGAAGCAGGTGCTGCTTAAACTGATAAACATGTCTTATATACCATTCTGGCAATTAAGCCCGATCAAGTCAGACAAATTGTAAATTACTGGGTTGATATTATGGAGATCATTTAATTGATCTGCATCAGAAGAGATGATAAAAAGAAGGTACCTAGGTTTTAATTCAGCACAGTAAATTATTGCTTACACAATGTAGCCCAAGAGTGAAATCAATCTATCCCACCTTCGACTACACACTGAAATGTGTTGCTCCAATGGGAAGAAATAGAGCCATAGTAATCCTATCAGTGTACCAGGCCTCAAAACTTAAAAGAAGCAAGTCATTTGCCACATTTATGCCACTGATTTAAGTTCATTCTATCAAAAACTACAGATATTGGGTGCCTGATTCCTCCCACTGCTTGTCCAAAACTTGGAAGAGATTCCTTCAATTTTGTATAGGACAAAAGGAAAAGTACAATGTCATTCCCACTATGCAAATCTGGATGAAACATAAATATGCTTTATAAAAGAATGCTCTGAAATGAAACATGAACATCACTGGGCTCAAACATTAAAAAGGAAACAGATCCAGCCCAGCAGATAATAAAATGTGTTACAAAACATAAAGCTGAATAACGATTGAATTATTTCCAAACTTATTTAATTATGTAGTGTTACTGTAGGAAACAGCACTACTCTGACTGTGAATGATGGCCTCTAAAAAAAAGTCAAAATGTTAATATTATCAAAACATAGATTAAACCCCAGGTTGCTAAGATATCTCTGAAGCTTAGAATACACTTGCATTACAAATGTACAGCAAGAATAATCACACACACACACACACACACAACCTAACATATAAATGGTATTTGTTAAGGTACATATTACTCTTTAGTTCTCAAACATAGAAACTGTTTTGATTGAATCTGTCACCTTGTAAATTGTTTCACCCTGCAGTATTTTGTAATAGGATGTCTCTTTGACTCATTAGGGAATTTCAAAAGTACTACTAAAAGGGACTTTTAAAAAAGTATGCAAGTATAAACACTGGAATACATTTGGATCTTTTCCTTCTCTGTTAATATGCCTGGCTAAAAGAGGAGCCTTTGATATAAAAAGCCAAGGAATTTTATTGTTATTACAATGTATCTCAAAAAAATTCAGTTCTTCAGAGACAGTAACCACAAATGTGTTTTCCCTAAAGGAGAGGGCATTAAAATATTCAATCTGCATGGCTATTTCAATTTAAAAAATGCATCTTCTTCCTATGTCTTATTTTTCAAAAATGCAATATTTTTTAAAAGGTAATTCCTGGCATGTATGAAATTACACAACCAAAGACATTGCAGTAGCCAATTGGTCAGATATACTTTGCCCAAGGTGCACTAAAAGTTCTGCATTTATTGGTGTTATATTATTATTATTATTATTTATTCATTTCTGCACTACTTTTTCCCATGGGTGGGATTCAAAGCGGTGTATCCTCTTATGTTAGTTCTGCTATTCATAAAGATTTATGTGGAAAGATATGAACCCATATTATTTAACAGTACTGGTTGTAAATGGGGGGGCTCACTTTTCAAACCTCTGCTACTTTCTTGTTCTTGAAGAACAGCTTCGTCATATTCTATTCCTGCACAAATATATGTATATATTTCTATCAACAGTAAACTAAACTTTCAGGAAGGACAGCAGCTTGGGAAGGATGTGGCTAATTGGAATCCTCATTCCATAAAAACCAAAGGCTGTTGCCTCAGTAAGATGGAGGGAGAAAAAAAAAAGATTCAATTACAAAAAATACAAATAAGGATAAGCTTATATTCAAACATAGAGCAAGTTCTTCTCTTCCCAAAGCACAGAAAATAACAGTTCCTTGTGTTCTTCATTTGTCAGGGCAGCAGAGGATACGCAACCTATATCTAATTGAACATTTTGTGAAGAAATCCAAAAATTAGACCGAAAGGCCTCTTCCAATTTGGGAATTGAAAGAATGAGGAAGGAGCATTTTCTACCCCAGCTCAGCACTTCCTTGCCCTGATCATAGAACTTTAGTGCCATCTATTGAAAATGTATGGAACATGCTTTTGATGGGGGGGAGCAATGCAAAGAAACCCAGAGGATGGCCAATGAGTCCAATTATTAAAACTGAAGATAAAATCTGACATATTTTTATGGTGTACTAATGCTCTGCACTGTGCCTGGCACTTGGGCATGGTTCCTACATAACAGCAGGGTCTGGAAATGTGATAAAGGGCCAGCTAACACCTCCCAACAAAGGATTCCCCCAGGTAGGAAGAAACCAGACCTTGAAGCTGAAAGGCTATCTAATGCTCATCAAGGTGGCCAAATGCAACATTCACACCTTCCTAAAACAGACAAGCATTCTTTCTCCCGTCCTGGACATCCCACAGATATATATAACCCCAATTTGCAACAGACCTCACAAAATCTGAGAGTGCTTGCCATAGATGGAAGCGAAACATCAGGAAAGAATGCTTCTGGAACATGGTCATACAGCCCAAAAACCTCACAGCAACCCACAAGCCAGAATATCAAGGCAGAAAACCCCACAATATCTGCTTTGAAACTGGGGCCCCTTCCACACAGCTGAATAAAATCCCACATTATCTACTTTGAGCTGGGATATATGGCATGTTGATTCAGACAACCCAGTTCAAAGCAGATATTGTGGGTTATTCTGCCTTGATATTCTGGGTTATACAGCTGTGTGGAAGGGCCCTAGGGTATCTGAGTCCACACTGCCATATATCCCAGTTCAAAGCAGATAATGTAGGATTTCCTGCCTTGATATTCTGGGTTATATGGCTGTGTAGAAGGGCTCTGGGGTATCTTGAGTCCACACTGCCATATATCCCAGTTCAAAGTAGATAATGTAGGATTTCCTGCCTTGATATTCTGGGTTATACAGCTGTGTGGAAGGGCCCTGGGATATCTCAGTCCACACTGCCATTTATCCCAGTTCAAAGCAGACAATGTGGGGTTTTCTGCCTTGATCTTCTGGGTTATATAGCTGTGTAGAAGGGCCGTGGGGTATCTTGAGTCCACACTGCCATATATCCCAGTTCAAAGCAGACAATGTGGGGTTTTCTGCCTTGATCTTCTGGGTTATATGGTTGTGTGGATGGGCCGTGGGGTATCTGAGCCCACACTGCCATATACCCCAGTTCAAAGCAGATAGCGTGGGATTTCCTGCCTTGATATTCTGGGTTATATGGCTGTGTGGAAGGGCCGTGGGATATCTGAGTCCACACTGCCATATACCCCAGTTCAAAGCAAATAATGTGAGGTTTCCTACCTTGATACTCTGGGATGTATGGCTGTGTAGAAGGGCCGTGGAGTATCTGAGTCCACACTGCCATATACCCCAGTTCAAAGCAGATAATGTGGGACTTCCTGCCTTGATATTCAGGGTTATATGGCTGTATAGAAGGGCCATGGGGTATCTGAGTCCACACTGCCATATACCCCAGTTCAAAGCAGATAATGTGGGATTTCCTGCCTTGATATTCTATGTGGAAGGGCCCCCAATATCACAGATCTACCTTACTGCAATGGGGAGAAACAGAAGCCCTCTTTTTGTCACTTTAGGCAGCAAATGAAATAATAATAATAAAATAAGCAGTCCTGTTTTGGTGAGGCTGTGGAGCGAGAAAGAGATGCAGAAAGAATAGAATTAGGATGCCAAAAAGAGAAGAAGAGAAGGAAGGAAGGGGAGAAACAGTGTATATCATGCAGGCATGCAGAGAGAATAATTACCTTCTTTAAGGAATTGGGAGTGGATGACAAAGATAAGAAAACAGCAGATCGCTGCTCCTGCTAGTGCCCATAAAGCTTTCAAGAGCTGCATCTCGGGGAGAAACTCAGCAAATAGCCAGAAAGTCACACAATGGGTCTCCACGGCGAGGCATGAAGGTTTCCCGGGTCGGAGAGCCAGCCAGTAGTAGCCACAGTTTCCAAAATAACAAGAGAGGCAAAAGGGAGGCAGGGAGGGAAGCAGGGGGCACCGAAAGGGCCAGGAGCAGGAGCGGGCTTTTTATGGTCCCCTCCCCCTTGCGTCGGGTGGGTGGGGGGAGGGGGAGGAGGAGGAAGAGGAGGAGGAGGTCAGGGCGAAGAAGAAGTCTCCAGCGGCAGCATCCTGCTCTTCAAAAGGAGGAGGAAGGGGAAGAGGAAGCCGGCTCGGGGCTCCATGAATCAGCTTTCTGTTCGCCTCAGGAGTTGAGGGAGACTGGGGTTTGGGAGACGAAGACAGGGAGGTGAAATTGGGGGAGCGGAATGGCGCAATCCGAGGAGGGAAGGAGGGGGCTGCTTTTTTTCCCCTCCTCCGGTTCAGCAGGGAAGGCAATGCGGGAGGAGGCACTCCATCGCGGCTCCTTGTTTTGCCCCTTTGGCTTCGGGGAAAAGGAGGGAAATCAGCTCCTTTCGACGGCGAGCGCGCCTTCTCCTCGTCGCCTCCCTCCGTTCAAGGCAATTCAATTAATCCTTTCATCCCAGGACCAGGCAGGTGCCAGCTGGCTGCGGCGCCGGGGCATCGGCATCTCTGTCTTTCTCTCTCTCTCTCTTATTCCCTCCCTTGACTCTCTTCTCTCCCCGCTTTTTAGGCGGAGCGAGGAGGCTGGGGTCTCCTTTGCCTCCTCTCCTCAGTCAGGAGAGCGACTGCAGCCCACAGGTTGACGATGCTTCTGCCTCCTCCATGGCTGTCCTTTCCCTCACCGCAGAAAGCGAGGCACTGGCTGGATCCGACGGGGGAAAGGGAGGGAAGGAGGAGGAGGAGGAGGGAGAGGCGCAACGCAGGGGGAGGGAAGGGACGCGGCTTTCGGGAGCCCTCCCCTCCTTCTTTCCTTCCTTCCTTCCTTCCTTCCCTTGGTGGCTTTCTCTCTTCGCGCCTGCCCTCGAGGAGCAACTTTCCCCGCTGCCCAGCCGAGTGGGGCTGCCTGGGCGCCAAAGAGCATGCCCGAGAGGCGAGCCTGCGCGATGGACGGAAGCAGCAGCAGGAGGAGGAGGAAGAAGAGGAGGACCGAAAGCTTTCCTTCCCCCCCCCCCTTTCCCCAGCCGATGGAGGAGCCCAGCTGGCAAGGAAAGCTGAGAGGAATTGGGCGAGCCACTGAAAGAAACCCTTCGGGACCCAGCAGAGGGCAAAAGGACCCGCCTTTTTCTCCAGGTTGCTTTCCAAGCTCCCCTTCAATGCCTCTGGAATGTCAATGTGCTTCTACGGAGGGAGCCAAGGCGGGGAGGGGAGGGGTTATGGGTCCAACAATTTCAACAGAAAGGAGGAAAGCGTGAAAATGAATCAAATCTGGCTACCGGCATTTTTTAAAAAAACTCTACAATCAGGACAGTAAATAAAGAAGGACACTCTGAAAACAGGGGGATTCCAAGCTTGAAACAATCAGGGCCAGCTAGCACCTCCCTCAATGATGATGATGATGATGATAATACAGTAGAGTCTCACTTTTTTTTTTTCGTGTCAGGAGCAACTGGAGTTGCTTCTGGAGTGAGAGAATTGGCCGTCTGCAAGGACGTTGCCCAGGGGACGCCCGGATGTTTTGATGTTTTTACCATCCTTGTGGGAGGCTTCTCTCATGTCCCCGCATGGAGCTGGAGCTGATAGAGGGAGCTCATCCACACTCTCCCCAGGTGGGATTCGAACCTGGCAGCTTTCAGGTCAGCAACCCAACCTTCAAGTCACTTAGTCCACTACGCCATCTGGGGGCTCCGAGTCTCACTTAGCCAAGCTAAACGGGCCGGCAGAAGCTTGGATAAGCGAATATCTTGGATAATAAGGCGGGATTAAGGAAAAGCCTATTAGACATCAAATTAGGTTATAAGCACCAAAGCATCATGTTTTACAACAAATCTGACAGAAAAAGCAGTTCAATACGCAGTAATGCTATGTTGTAATTACTGTATTTACGAATTTAGCACCAAAATATCACGATATATTGAAAACATTGACTACAAAAATGGCTTGGATAATCCAGAAACTTGGATAAGCGAGGCTTGGATAAGTGAGACTCTACTGTAATAATATAATCAGAAACTCCTCAAAGCACAGCAGACGAAAAAAAAACAGTACAAGAAAACCGCACTACAAACTAGAGCTGACAGCTGGCACAACAAAACATTGCATGGAAAGTTCCTTGACAAAATTGAAGGAAAAGCTGACAAGGAGAAGACCTGGCTATGGCTCACTAATAATAATAATAATAATAATAATAACACTTTATTTATATACCGCCCTATCTCCCGGATGGGACTCAGGGCGGTTTCCAATCATAAAAACAACACCTCCCTCGATGATGATGATAATAATAATATAATCAGAAACTCCTAAAAGCACAGCAGACAAAAAAACCAGTACAAGAAAACCGCACTACAAACTAGAGCTGACAGCTGGCACAACAAAACATTGCATGGAAAGTTCCTTGACAAAATTGAAGGAAAAGCTGACAAGGAGAAGACCTGGCTATGGCTCACTAATAATAATAATAATAATAATAATAACACTTTATTTATATACCGCCCTATCTCCCGGATGGGACTCAGGGCAGTTTCCAATCATAAAAACAACACAAACATTACATAGCAAACATAATAACACATTATTTAGCAAAGTAAAAATACAATTATAGAAATAAATAACACATGACCTGATCAAGGGGACAGGAACCATAAACCCAATATATTAAAATGTATCATTTTAAGTTAGAGAAATCTTGTGCAATATATTCAGGCCCAGAAAACGGCGGTATTCCAATGTAATTACTGAAAAACCTGCCAACACCACCAGGTCTTCAGTTCCTTACGGAAATTGGATAATGTAGGGGATTGCCAAATGGGACCCTGAAGAAGGAGACAGAAGGCCTGATCCTTGCAGCCCAGGAGCAAGCCATCAGAACAAATGCAATTAGGGCCAAGATCGAAAAATTAGCTGATAACCCAAAATGCAGACTGTGCAAGGAAGCTGACGAAACCATTGATCATATCCTCAGCTGCTGTAAGAAAATCGCACAGACTGACTACAGACAGAGGCACAACTATGTAGCCCAAATGATTCATTGGAACTTATGTCTCAAGTACCACTTCCCAACAGTAAAGAACTGGTGGGATCACAAACCTGCAAAGGTAATGGAAAATGAACACACAAAGAATCCAGACTGACAAAGTTCTGGAACACAACACACCAGACCTCACAGTTGTGGAAAAGAAAAAGGTTTGGACCATTGATGTCGCCATACCAGGTGACAGTCACATTGACGAAAAACAACAGTAAAAACTCAGCCGCTATCAGGACCTCATGATTGAACTTCAAAGACTCTGGCAGAAACCAGTACAGGTGGTCCCGGTGGTGATCCGCACATTGGGTGCCGTGCCAAAAGATCTCAGCCGGCATTTGGAAAAATAGACATTGACAAAATTACAATCTGCCAACTGCAAAAGGCCACCTTACTGGGAAATGCGCTCATCATCCGAAAATACATCACACAGTCCTAAACACTTGGGAAGTGTTCAACTTCTGATTTTGTGATATGAAATCCAGCATATCTATCTTGTTTTTTGTGTCATGCAATGTCGTTGTGTCAATAATAATAATAATAATACAATACAGTACACAATACTCCTGACCTCATGATCATGTTAAAAAACAAAGTATGGATTGTCAATGTAGCAATCCCAATGACAGCAGGATTGAGGAGAAACAACTGGAAAAGCTCACACGGTATGAGGATTTAAAGATCGAGTTACAAAGACTCTGGGACAAGCCAGTCAAGGTGGTCCCAGTGATGATTGGCACACTGGGTGCAGTGCCTAAAGACCTTGGCCTGCACTTAAACACAATCGGCGCTGACAAAATTACCACCTGCCAGCTGCAGAAGGCCACCTTACTGAGATCTGCGCACATTATTTGCCGATATATCACACAGTCCTAGACACTTGGGAAGTGTCCGACGTGTGATTCAATACAACAGCCAGCAGAGTGTCTGCTGTGGACTCATCTTGTTGTGTTTCAAATACTGTATTAAAAAAAAACACTACAAAATCAAGACAGTAAGACACTCTGAAAACAAGGGGATGCCAGGAAACAATCAGGGCCAGCTAACACCTCCCTCGATAAAATAGTGAACAGTAGAGACATGACACTGGCAACAAAGTTTCACATAGTTAAAGCAATGGGGTTCCACTTAATAACCTATGGATGCGAGAGTTGGACCATAAGGAAGGCTGAGCGAAGGAAGGTAGACACTTTTGAACTGTGGTGTTGGAGGAAAATTCTGAGAGTGCCTTGGACTGCAAGAAGATCCAACCAGTCCAAGGTAAAGGTAAACATTTCCCCAGGAGTGTTTTGGATTTTGACACTCTAGTGGCACAGTGTGTTAAAAGCACTGAGCTGCTGAAATTGCAGACTGAAAGGTTGCAGGTTTGAATCCAGGAAGCGGAGCGAGTGCCCGCTGTTAGCCCCAGCTTCTGTCAACCTAATAATAATATAATAATAATTTTATTTTTATACCCCGCCACCATCTCCCCAGAGGGACTTGGGGCGGCTCACAGATATAAAACAAGCATACAGTAGTATCAAATACAAAAACACACTAATAAAATTAAAAGGCATAAAATAAAATCACAGTCATTATAAAACTCATGATAAAACACAGCAATAAAATCATACAATGGACTGGGCAAAGTGCACTGAGTGAAAATTGTAAACATGAAGGAAATTAAGGTGTTATAAGATCATGGGGAGAACCTCAAAGTGGGGTGAACTCTGTGGCTATGTTGAGGAGTTAACCAACAGGTACAACTGGTCAGAAGTAACCTAGCAGTTCAAAAACATGCAAATGTGAGTAGATCAATAGGTACTTATTAGGAATATATTCATAACCTGGAGCTGGGGGTGGTGACGGCCGAGAGGGAGCTCAGACATGGGCTGGTCCATGAGGTCACAAAGAGTCAGAAGCAACTGAATGAATAAACAACAACACCTCCCAAGAAAGGATTCCCTCAGGCAGGAAGCAGCCAGGCTTTGAAGCTGCAAGGCTATTCAATGCTAATCAAGGGGATTAATTGCAACATACACACTTTCCTCAGGCAGACAAGAGTTCTTTCTCACACCGGACCTTCCACAGACATGTAAACCCCACTGGCCTAGTTTCCAACAGACCTCCCAAACTCCGAGGATGCCTGCCATAGATGTGGGTGAAGCATCAGGAGAGAATGTTTCTGGAACATGGCCATACAGCCCAGAAAACTCACAGTGACCCAGTGATTCCGACCATGAAAGCCTTTAACAACACACCCTAAAACTTTTCAGGTAAAACAAAAACCTGGTTTACTCATGAATTTTAACTGGTTAACCAAATTCCCATGCCAAGTCTATGAGAAGCAAAAATTAGAGTCCCTATCTCAATCACATTTAGTTTATTCACAGTATCATTACCTATCTTTCTACCAATTTACATTGCAATAGCAGAAATAGCTGACATAGTGGAAGCCATCAAGTTGGCCTACTCGCAGCTGGCAGGCAACGCCTAAGTCATGGGGCTGGAGGATGGGGGATTTGACCTGGATTGCAGGTGGAAACTGAGGTTTCTGCCACTAGTTAATCTAATCCAGTGGTTTCCAACCTTTTTTTGACCAGGGACCACTTTGACCAGGGACTACTCTCCAACATTAGTACCAAAAGGGCTTTTTGTTGTTTATTCATGCAGTCGCTTCTGAGTCTTCATGACTTCATGGACAGCCCATGTCAGAGCTCTCTGTCGGCCATCACCACCCCCAACTCCTTCAAGGTCAAGCCAGTCATTTCAAAGATAACATCCATCCACCTTGTCCTTAGTTGGCCCCTCCTCCTTTTTCCTTCAATTTTCTCCAGCATCATTTTGGTCAGTTTTTGATCAACTTTAGATTTGGTTTGGTTATTTGGGGTGCTGATTCAGAAAATCCCATTGAATAGCCCTCATCTCTAGTTTCTGATACAGAACATATGCCATCCAGTAGTCTTCATCTGCTCACCCACAGAAAACCATATTTAATAGCTGATGGGGTCTATCCAATGTAATTTTCTGAAGCAGCACTCCAAATAGCCCCAGGATCAGGCCTAAAAACCAAGGCATCCCCACTTCCACGTGCCACATGAAATGGCTTCGCTCAGGGGGAGGGAGGGAGGAGGAGAAGCAGCAGTCAGGATGCTTGTTGTCATACCTTTTGTGGGTAGTCAGCCTCTCCCCTCCCAACATCCCCATTGCCTCAGCACTATAAGAGGGTTTCGTGAGACCAGTCACTCTCATTGCAACACTGTAGTATTGGTGAGGCTGCAGACCATATTTTAGTTCTTGGGGACCACTGATGGTCCATATACCACAGGTTGGGAACCACTGATCTAATCCAAGCCCTGGCAAAGAAACAATGTAACAGGAGCAAGACAAGACACTTGTCTTGTTAGACTTTAGACTTAATATGAACAACACTGTTTCTGATGACCAAGTGAAAGCTCAATTTGTGCAAAATCCACAGACTCCATCGCCAGGATATGTATTTCTGTGGATAAGAAGAGGCATCTAAGATTTCAACGCAAATGGTTCAACAGATCTCCCTGGTTGGCCTACTCATTTCATGTACAAGGTGCACTCAGTAAGTACGGTGTGGTGTTTAGAGGAGAAGTTGGGGGTAAAGATGGCCATCAGCAGTTTGGTGCATTGGTTGCTACACCATTTGTGAGATGGAAAAATGCAATAGAAGTTTTCAATAGGCAATAATAATAATGAATAATTACTAAAAGTTTGTTTTTAAGCCACCCTTTCTCTTCGGAGGGACCCAGGGTGGCTTCCAACCATAAAATTGGCAAACATAATACATTTATACATATGATTAAAACAAAATAAAAGTCATTGGCTAAAAAAATGAGTCAAGCATCAAGGAACCTACAATCAAAGAGTTAAAACTGTAAGAGGTAAAAATATAGCTCTTCAAGAAATTACAAAAAAAAATCATTGTCAGCTTCATCCATATGAAAGTCAGTGATGTTACTCATCCTTTTGTCTATAGACGTCTTCAATAGACATCATAAAGCAGAGTACCATCAGGACAACTTGTGCTTGGTTGAAAATTTGTGCTAATTCACAGTGGAAAATGTCTTGATGTAACCCATCATCATGATAAAGGAAATAAGAAAGCAGAAGAAAACAGAAATAAACTTCTGCCAGTTGTGGAAACGATTGTCCTTTGTAGCCGACAAGAACTGACTTAAAGAGAGAGCAATGATTCAGAACCTATTACCTGTGAAGAATCGTTGCACAATGATGGTAATTTCAGGGCCTTGTTGATCAGGAGACACTGACCTGAAAGTCATCTGCGGGGTGGGATTTCAACCCCTCCCAAAAAAAAAAATTTCTGGCTACAAGTCTGCCTCCCTGCCCTTTCTCCAGATTGCTTTCAAAGCTCCACTTCAAGCATCCAGCACAATGCCTATCAAATGGTGGCTCTATGGATGAAGCATCCCTTTCTCTGAAATGTGGGATTGTTACCTTTTGCTCATATGTCCATATGATGATGATGGGACCCAAGTCTAAACATGACATTTGCTAGCATTTGTTTATTTATTCATTAGTGAATGTGCACCCCATTTTTTTATTAATTTATTTGGGAAATTTCTATATTGCCTTTCTCCAATGGGCTTAAGGTGGTTTACAACAGCATAGAAACATACAATATAGAATAGACCATTACAATTAAAATAGGTGACATAGTCCTTTCTTGAAGGATGTTAAATTTATCATTTAAATAAGTAAAAACACTCTAAAACTTCCCGCATGAAGAGAACATATAATTATAAAGTGCTATAAATCTTGGGTTTCTGTTATAGATCAATTACAGATCTATAAGATAACTAAGGCTGGATTTCCACTGCCCTATATCCCAGGATCTGATCCCAGATTATCTGATTCTTCCAGATTATTTTGCAGTGTAGACTCATATAAATCCAGTTCCAAGCAAATCATCTGGAGTCAGATCCTAGGATATAGTAGATCCAGCCTAAGATGTAACACAGAAAACACTGATGGAGTTGTGTGGCTGGCTGCTTCCCTTCTGCTCATAGGCTTCTTTGAATGTGTGGTATTTGGGCATGAGAGAGAGAGAGAGAGAGAGAGAGAGAGAGAGAGAGAGAGAGAGAGAGAGAGAGATGGACACACACACACAATTGTATACAATATTATTAATAAGTATAGCTACATGAATGTTTTTGGATATTGGAGTCTTTCAGATTTTTTAATTCCAAGGAAGGGATGCTCAACTTGCAGCGATTGAAAGAAAAAGAACAAACAACTTCTGTTTGAGAGAGAGGCAAAGATAGTTCCCAAGCCCCCAGAGGAAATAGCAAGGAGTTTGCTCTGTAGGAGAAGAAATGTGGGTTAAACGGGGTGATGAGGAGCCCTGTCTGGAAACAAAAAGATGCCACAGAAGGAAGAGGAAGTAGGCAAAGCACATTCTGCTTCACCCTCTCTCAGTGTCTTATTTAACACTTTCCTTGCTTCTTTCTTTCCCTTGCAGCTGCCCTTGTCATTACCTTTCAGTCTGTAATGTCACTGTGGCCTCTCCATCCTGCTGTTGTTAGCCTCCCTGGGCAAACCACATGCTTCTCATAACTACCTATTGACATCCCAGCAACTCCCCGGAGAGTCTCTATTGGTGTTGCATCTCCTTATCATAATTTCTTACACTGCAAGCTCTCTACCTGGCAGTAAGTGTCACGGAAATCAATAGGGCTTACTTCATTGAAATTAATGGGACTTACCTACCCATTTTTTCCATCAATTTCACAACCTAAGCAAAGATAGAGTAAATGGAGAGGGGGGTCATTATGTTCTCTTTTCAAAATGCAGACACACAATACAGAGTGCCAAGAGCCACTCAAGGATGTTTTTTAATGTACTCTTGACTCCGTTTTCAAAATGAACGTTGATGTTCACCCACTCTTCTTGCTGTCACTACTAAAGTTTTACAAGTTGCACATGGCGATACAATGTTTCCCAGGACCAAGATTCTTTTTTGTGCGATCTGTATGTGATTAAGATTTTAGCAGACTACTGTCTGAAGAACAATGGAAAGGAGCCATTTCCTCCTGCAGAATTATTTCAATCTTTCTTAAATTCCAGTTTTTGCAAGGCAATATTGAGGACAAACATATAATTACTGCAGAGAAAAAAGTAGGTTTTTACATCCACCAAGAGCAACACTTAGGGGGACACCATTTATCCTCTATTTATTTCTTATACTTAAATTACACAATCCCTCCAAAAAGATCAAGGTGGTATATACTGCCCTCCATGTCTTGATTTATTTCAAACACATCCCACACTAAAAGTTGGAAGTTCATATCCTGTTTTTATCCTAATGTGAAATGTACTATAGTTTACAATGCAAGTTAAAATGGAATAAAATAAAATCAATAATAGTATTTACAAAACAAGTATAGATAACCTATTTCATTGAGTAAAATGCTACACATGTATAGAAACAGTTATTTAAAGCAAACTGTTCGTAATAATAGATTTATCTCTATTTAGGTATACAGGCATACTCACTTAGCAAAGATGTTCCTCTTTACAAAGTCTATTTACAGTAGCCCAGCTTTAAAGACCACAGAATCGCACTGTGAAGACCCTTGCAATGCTAGAGAAGGTTACTTCCTAAGCCTCCACTACGGTTCTGTGGTCAGTCTCCAGTGAAACTTCCACAGAACAACTGGCAAAGGCTGACTGTAGAATCACACCGGAGAACTAGAGCAAACACTTCTCTAGGTAGCATGAGGTCCTCCAGAATGGTTCTACGGACATGCATATGTCTTCTATAACTATAATGTACAATGAGCTTGTCTATTGTATTAACATATATTCAAAGATACATATTTTCAAACACATTTTTCAAAGTAATCATTACATTGTTCCACACATTTTGAAGAACAACAGCAATAGCCCCATGGATAAAACAGAACAAAACAAACACCAAGGCTGGCACCCTATTCAGTACTGATAAGATTCATGATCTCAAGTCCTTAATGATCAAACATGACACCAAAATCCCATTTTTGAACCAGGCAGTGGCACATAGAGGCATAAAGCTAAGTAATCTGCCTCAACCTCTTATCTGAAGGTGTCCAGTGACCAGGGGAGTGCTACACCATCATTTCCTAGCATCCTTATCTGCAGCACCTTTAATTGCTTTGGAGTCAACCTGGTTTAGGTTTCGAAGAGACATAAGTCACAACAACAGTGGAGCTCTGTTGTCATAACTACACCTGTAAGGAGAACCTATTGGAAACATGAAAAATGTGTGTTTCTATTTTTAAAGAAAAAAGGACTTGAAGGTAGTGAATAGCACATGCCTAGATAGGCCACTTCATCAATGGCCATTTGGGACTTAATAACCGTATGAAGTGGGGTTTAGATGGCCACATGTAATGCTTCACTTATGAAGTACACAGCCACTTTCCTCCTCTATTATCATTCACTGTTCATAGTGGCTTCTCAGTTACCGGTATGTCAGCAACAGAGAAACAAATATAATGCCACTTATTTTAAATTTACTTTAATAATAATAATAATAATAATAATAATAATAATAATAATAATAATAATAATAATACCTTTATTTTTATCTCACTCCATCTCCCTGAAGTGACTCGGGGTGACTTACAAGACAAAAACAATGCAACAAAAGCAACATATAATATATATCATAGCACCATAATAACTACAAGAATAAAATAGGGTTTACTTTTTCTGTCCTGATACTTAATGGATAAGTACAACTTTACTGTAGACAAAACATGCATGTCAAGTTTTAAATAAATAAATGGACCACCAATAGCTATGTACAAAGCTACCCCCATTTTTTAAAAATGGCACAAAGAAAAAAATGGTGAACAACTCCAGCTCCAATATGCCCTGGTACATGTACGTTGAAACAAGTGCTGATGAGAACAGCAAACCTCAGGCCCAAAATTAGCATTCCTTTGTTGGGGTGAGTCAAAGCCAGCTTTGAATTGTTGGGTTCAGACCTATTCCAAATATCCTCCAAAGAGAGCCAAATTGGGTCGATCAGCAACACTAGTCCAGAGATTTCAAAGCTGATTCGCCTTTCCCTTGTTGTCAATAGTGAAAATGGACTTATTTGGATACATCAGCAGAAAAAAACAGAAGAATCTTTTTCAGTACCATCTGCCCTAGATGATGCATTCCTATAATAATTGGGACATTGCAGTAGATGGACTGCTTTCCTTCTGCTCAATCCATTTAGGATAAACCTGGTTCATGAGCACAAGAATCTTTTCAACAATTGTATCAGCTTATATTCTTTTGTTATCACTTTTGGACAGGAAATCTGTGTTCTATGATCAGAAATGATTCATCTGGCTAATTTCCCCCCCTCACCAGGGGATATTGTCAGTTATCCTTTATCCTCTTGGTGTACTGTGCACCATCTGGACTTTCATGTTGCAATACATTGCCTGTCCTTGTGTAGAATCTTAACATTTAATAGTTTATTTGTATTTCAACTCGGCTACAATCTCAGTAGGATGGGTCTCTCTTTTTGCACTAAATTAGAAGCATGTATGCCAACCCGGTCTTATTAATGTGATTTAAAGTTCCATTATTTCTCCAGCAAAATATTAACTCATTAATAATCATATATAAATCTAGGCTATGATCTATAGTACTTGCAAGAAGAATAAATTTGCAGTGTACATATTTTCCAATATCACTTGCTTGTTGATCTAGATATATCTGTCTAACATGCTGACATCTCTTTAAATAGAGCAGAGTTGAGTAATAATTGCAAGAGTGCAGAAACATTAGTCATTAATCACCCCTCACACCACTAAAAAATCTCAATAACAGAAGACAAGAGTCTCTGGAGGAAGCCATGCATGAGCAACAGTTGAGGCGCTGAGATATAGTTTTGTCCTTTGCACACTAAAAGACATAGCAGGGAGGCAGATGATAAAGCGAATTTGCCCTGGAGGGTGAGTGAAAGAAAAATTACACTTACAAATTATCCCCAGTAAAATCTTGTTATGATTACAATCATGCAATCAAATCTGGAATGCAGGACTATGAGCTAAAAAGCATTCCACTTTTACAATAATGTGTTTACTATAATGGATTACAGTAGACAGATAAAAGAGGTTGGCAGAAGACGTGTGTTCCCATGAGAAGGAGCCTTGATACATTCTTTACAAACTAGGACAGAAAAATAATATGGTGCAACCCCCGTATTTGTGATTTTGGACTTCATGTGGATGTATAAAGCCAAAGATTATAGCAAACACTTTTGAAATAAAAGAATCCTGGAGCAAGAATATCATAAAGTAACACAGGGGGAACTAGAAAATATCTATTGAGGATGTATTTTGTCACATGTGGAGAAAGCAAACCACCGATACAATGCATCAGATTCTGTATATCTGGCACAATGACCACCTTGTGTCCGCAACATCTTAGCTAACATAGGAGGAAGAGAACAAATGGTTTCTTGCACCACACTGAAACATATATTGCATAAGCCATGGCCAGTCAACTACGAAAGAATTTATTTCCCTGCTATACACAAAAAGGATTAGGGCTCCTTCTACACTGCCATATAATCCAGATTATCAAACTAGATTATATGAGTCTATGCTGCCATATAATCCAGTTCAAAGCAGATGATCTAAATTTTATAGGGCAGTGTAGAAGACAATAAGAATAGGAAGGTCAAGAGACATCTTCCAGACTATCAGAAACATCTGAGGTAAATTTCAGGCAAAAATGGGCATGATCATAAACAAAGATGGCAATGACCTAACAGAAGCTGAAGAGATCAATAAAAGGTGGTGAGAATATACAGAAGATCTGTATAGGAAAAATAATAATATAGAGGACAACTTTGATGGTGTGGTGAGTGAATTAGAACCAGACATCCTGAGGAAGTTGAATGGGCCTTAAGAAGCATTGCTAATAACAAGGCAGCAGGAGATGACAGGATCCCAGCTGAGCTGTTTAAAATCTTGAAAGATGATGTTGTCAAGGTGATGCATGCCATATGCCATCAAATATGGAAAACACAAGATTGGCCATCAGATTGGAAAAATCAATTTATATCCCCATACAAAAAAAGGGAAACATGAAAGAATGCTCAAACTTCCATACAGTGGCACTTATTTCCCATGCCAGTAAGGTAATGCTCAAGATCCTGCAAGGCAGACTCCAGCAATACATGGAGCAAGAGTTGCCAGATGTTCAAGCTGGGTTTAGAAA
This sequence comes from Anolis carolinensis, assembly GCF_035594765.1. Taxonomy (NCBI): domain Eukaryota; kingdom Metazoa; phylum Chordata; class Lepidosauria; order Squamata; family Anolidae; genus Anolis; species Anolis carolinensis. The sequence goes on along the minus strand of NC_085845.1, from coordinate 128,126,243 downwards.
AGGCAGAGGAACGAGAGACCAAATTGCCAATATCCGCTGGAGTTTCAGAAAAACATCTATTTCTGCTTTATTGACTATTCTAAAGCCTTCGACTATGTGTACTATAATAAATTGTGGCATGTTCTTGGTGGTATGGGGATACCAAGTCACCTTGTCTGTCTCCTGAGAAATCTGTAATAAAGACCAAGTAGCCACAGTAAGAACAGACCATGGAACAACAGACTAGTTCAAGATTGGGAAAGGAGTATGGCAGGGCTGTATACTTTCACTCTACCTATTAAACTTGTACGCAGAACACATTGAGTAAAAGAATACGATGAGGAAATTTACAACAACAGAGATGAAATGCCAAACATATGAACTATAGAAGAACAAAAACATATTTCAATATAAAATGATTACAATAGCCCATTAGTCCAAAGGACTAGTTTCAAATACACAGAAACTCAATGCATGTGTAATTTTGAATAGTAATATGTTAAACTTCAAGAGCAAGCCTTGCAGAATTAGTTTTTTTCTATGTAAAATCCAGTGTTTCCCTGGTTAGGCATTATGGTACATTACAGTTCCTTTTGTCCAATCTGGATAAGACCGATTACTAACAACTGATCTTTGGATCATTTCAGTCCTCTGTACTTTAAAGAGACATTTCAAGGTTCTTAAGCATGCACTTGTCATATAGCAATATGAAGATCAGTGATCTCTATCTTGTTCCCAAATCTTTTGGTTGCCTTCTACTGATAAAATCCATGGTTTCCAAAGGTATAAACTGTTTATTAAATGACAATATAACTATACAAAGCAACCACCAAGCTTTCTTTGTTCTGACTCTTTTTCTCGCCTTCTCTCTTTACATTGACACAAGAGGACTTCTCTCCACTCTGACTCTTACATTAGAAAATAATTTCCTTAGATAGGCTAAGTTGTATGTTCAGTGTTAGAAATGTGTTTGTGTGTGTATCTACACATACAAACATAAACACTATTTATGCTAGTCATGATCCAATATGCATATGTTTTCACTGATTATAGAGATTAAGCATAAGGTGTGGGTGGATAGGGCATTATTTCCAATTTAAGTAACAAGAGGTGTTTAAGCTCTTTCTGTAAGAGCACAGTTAGTAACTCTTCCAAGTCATTCTTCCTTAGAAACCCAAGTTAGCTTCTCTTTCTTATTTTTGTTAATATCAATTACTATTAGACAGATTTATTATGCCAAAAAGGGGACAGTCTGATCCCTCATTAATCTTCTTTGCTTTTCGATTACAACAACATTGAATTTCCTCAGTATTAGTCTATGTAGGGGTTTCCTGAACTTTAAAGATAGTAAAATCTAAGGCGAGGATTTGCTTCTGTCTTGGGCTCCTGGGTCTGTGTGACAACCCTTGAAAGTTAAATGTCTTGCTGCAAGGTGAACTGCTGATTTGTTTTCTATTTCTAAATCATATTATATACATAAGCATATATTCTTTCATCACAACACTTTAATATGACAACATTGAGTATCCTACTGCTAAATCCATTGTTACATGTTTTCACTACCAAACTAAAAATGAAGTTTGAAATATGATGCTATATTAAATTCCAAACTAGCAGCAAATAGATTATTACAGATCCTATCCTCATTCATATTAAATGCAGAAAAGTTGATGCAGTAACATTACTTGACACTTGTAAATTCCACAATGTGAAAAACAGAGCCCATGCTGCTTTTAACTTTATTAGCCAGGGCTTTAGAATTTAAAGATGGCAAACTGCAGGGTTTTGTTGGAACTATTCGACACATTTTACTGCTCTTAGGATATAATTCTTAGTTTCTCCTGCAAGGGGGGCTAACTAATTATTCAATTTTCTATCCACTGCACAAATGTCATTGAAAACATCCTAGTTTTTGAAGACACTTTCACAGTGTAAAGAAAGTCACTCTCTCTTTCTCTCCCCAGAGAATCATTATTTTTCAACGCCACCCCAGCTCTCTGATATGGTCACATTGTGGTCAGGAGAGGGCAGTGAGGGCATTGCAGGCTCCCAAAAGATGACTGCATTATTAGGACAAAGCTGTGTAGTGGCCAGGAGAGGGCAAGGGAGCAGCAAAAGCGGTCCAGTTATATTCTGATAAACAGAGACATGACAACATCATTCTCTAAGAACTGTAGAAGACCCCCAGAAAGGCTAAAACATTCCTACACTATTGTTTCCTGGATATCAGGATGCAACTGGATGATCTAGCTCTGACAAAGTCATGTAGTGGTTGAGAAAAGGCAAAGACCTGCCAAGAATAATCTATGTTCTGATAGTAAAATGCAGAATGACAATGTAACATCCTTGGAAACTTTCGGAGCAGTAGTTCTCAACTTGTGTGTCCCCAGGTGTTTTAGCCTGCAACTCCCAGAAACCCCAGCCAGTTGACCAGCTATTAGGATGTCTGGGAGTTGAAGACCAAAACATCTGGGGACTCACAGGTTGAGAGACACTGTTCTGGAGGAATTCCTGGGAAATCCAGAATACTTCACTTTATTCAAACTATTATAACACTGTGGATGATCCGACAGAAGGGGGTTGCAGGAAAATTATGAATCTCTGCAGGGAAGGGCAGAGGTTCCCTGTAGGACCTTGAGGCACAGATTTCTTCTGGTCAGCTCTTGGGAAAATAAGTTTTTCTCTTACATCACTGAATATTCTTTCAATCTCCATACTATAACTCTTCTTTGTGTCATTTCATGAAAGTACATTGTACATTAATAGACCTAAGATTCACAGATTTTTAATCTTAGTTTATAATGGAAATGTTTTATTTGTTCTATTTTCATTTTCTATCATTTGTCGTTAACTGACATCAAGTTTAGATTGACTTATGAATGAGAGACCTACAAATCATCCTAACATCAACAGCCCTAAGGTCTTGAATACTCATGGCTATGGCTTCTTTAATTGTGTCTATTCATCTGTAACATCATCTTCCTCTTTTCGGACTATATTTTACCTTACCAAACATGATTGGCATTTCTAGTAGGCCATATCTTGTCATGATGCAGCCATCTCAGGGCCCATCTACACAGGCCAAATGAGTCAGGATGGAAGTGAATGGAGTTTGTGACATCCACATGATGCACCAGACCTATTGACCCTAATTCCCAGCAAGAGCACCTTTTCACATATTAAACAAAGGACCCACCTACATGCCCCACATACAGTAAAGCTGATCCAGATTGGGATACTTTGAATTAGTACCTGGAGAGTCTGCACAACCAGTTAACACTGTACTGCATGGCATGAAGCCAACCTAACAGTAGGAATAAGTTTGCAGGCAATTCCTTTTCTCCCTTCTCTCCTTTCTCATGTCATTCTGATGTTCTGGCCACCATCACTACTAAGTGACATTCACCAGCAATTTTGTGCCTAGTGATTGGTGCTGAGCAGAAGAAATCACCAGCAATTTTGTGCCTAGTGATTGGTGCTGAACTGAAGAAGCAATGGGGATGATAAGAGTGACTGTCCAATGGTGCTGAAAGAGGTGAAGTGCCAATGCTCTGTTCAGACTTATCCTAACCACAGAGCCAGCTCAGTGCTGCACCATGAGGACACCCAATAGCTGCTGAACTGGTTCGGCAGCTGGTTGTGTGGACTCCCCCAGCACTGATCTGAAGTGTCCCACTCCAGATTAGCCCCACCGTAAGTGGCCTGTGTAAATGGGCCCACAGTTTAGTCATCTTGTCTTCTATGGGGAATTCAGGCTTGATTTGTTCAATAACCTGTATGTGCCTTTTTTTTAGACAAATTGATAAATACTTCCATATTTGACAAAAGTTTTCTGTTTTCTGGAAGAAATTTGTATAGTTAGTCACTGAAGCCCTTCAAAACTTAAAATGCTAAAGCTGATAAGTCTGTATTTGTATGAAGTTTTTTCAGAGTCCCCAGAATCCAGAATTTAGCAAGACATTCTCATTTTTATCTTTCTGATTAAGTCCTGGAAGTGGCCCAGGGAATCTTGTCATTTTGTCCTCTAATAACTCTGTCAGTGTCTCCTTTCTTTTTACAATACCCCAACAATGATTGAATTACCAACATTTTGTGTCTATAAAAGTTTATGCTAGAGCTAGACATTTCTTCCTCACAGTCTCAAAGTTGCTATTTAGGTCCTTTTATGATAGGTCCTTTTATGATAAAATTGATTCACATCATTATTTCTTTGAATTACAGCTCCCTTTCTCACCTCCCAGGAAATTCGAGCAAGATTCAGGAAAGGTACTCCTTGCAGGGCTGTAGTCGGGGGGGGGGGGGGGGGGGGGTAGAGGTTCACACCCCCCCCCTGAAAATTTTCAGGTTTTTTAGAAAACCTGGTTCACTCATGAATTTTAACTGGTTAACCAAATCCCCATGAGTGTCCACTGAAGTTTATCTGTCTTGAGTGTCCACTGAAGTTTATCGATGGAGTCTGATTTCTAAATTATTTTGCATTATGGAACTACTCTTCATGATTCGCTAAAAAGAAAGCCGTGTCCCCCCCCCAAAAAAAATCTGGCTATGGCCCTGACTCCTTGTCTCTATTTGGTGTGCAGGTTAGAGAAGGATTTTAACCACTTGCCCATTATTTTTGAGTGTACATTTCTCTCAGCCGTCTTTCTCTTGTTAGCAACCTATGAAACTCACATTTTTTTCAGCCTCTGACCTCAACTGGGCTTGTAACACAGACCTTAAAACTTTGCTAACACTGTGAGCTTCTTTGTTTGGCTCAATAGCTGTTGCCCATTCTGGGAAAGTATGTTTTATTAGCTAGTTAGTTGTGTTAGCCATTTCTTGTTTGTCATTTATGAGCTCAGACATAACAATTACTGCTTAACAATGCAGTCATTCTGCATATTTTGATTCTTGTATGTGCCATGAATTTCCATGTTGCAAAGGTTTTTTGAGATGTGGAGTATAAGATCCAATCTGCTTCTAATATCCCACTGTCAAAGGCCACTTACTGGCATGAATACTGAGAATATATATGTCCACACATATGCACTGAAGTATACTTGATAACAAGGCCTGTTGCATTATACAGTCACAATTAATCCCATATCTAACCTGACTGTCTAACCTGGTTGTAAAATATGTTTAAATGTATGTAGTTGTTTCTACTATATTGGGAAGTCTACAAATCACTCTCACCACAAATGCGCAACACAACATTAAACAGGGACAAAGAAAAACAGATGAGTACAATAAAACAAAGAGAAAACAGTTTTAAATGATGTGTAAATTGTCCCTTGTAATAGTGTCACAATAAAACACCTTAGCAACTATCACACTATCAACTGTGTCCAGTTTTGGGCACCGCAGATGAAGGGAGATGCTGACAAGCTGGAAAGCGTCCAGAGGAGGGCGACTAAAATGATTAAGGGTCTGGAGAACAAGCCCTATGAGGAGAGGCTTAAAGAGCTGGGCATGTTTAGCCTGCAGAAGAGAAGGCTGAGAGGAGACATGATAGCCATGTACAAATATGTGAGGGGAAGTCATAGGGAGGAGGGAGCAAGCTTATTTTCTGCTGCCCTGCAGACTAGGACACGGAACAATGGCTTCAAACTACAGGAAAGGAGATTCCACCTGAACATCAGGAAGAACTTCCTCACTGTGAGGGCTGTTCGGCAGTGGAACTCTCTCCCCCGGACTGTGGTGGAGGCTCCTTCTTTGGAGGCTTTTAAGCAGAGGCTGGATGGCCATCTGTCGGGGGTGCTTTGAATGCGATTTCCTGCTTCTTAGCGGGGGGTTGGACTAGATGGCCCTTGAGGTCTCTTCCAACTCTACTATTCTATGATTCTATGATTCTATGATTCTAACTATCACACTAACACAGTAAAAGCTTAAAGTACATGTTTGTTCAAAAGTGCTGACATACTGTCAGTGTGAAAGTCTTTCTTCAGCAGATATTAACTTCATTCCATTTGGCATGAGCATACCAGCCAGGATCCCTGAGAAAGATCTGAATATTTGAGAAGGTATATATGGGAGAAAACAATATTTCAGATAACCTGAATGCAGTTTTTACAATAAAACATTTACCAGCTATCACACTAAAATCTTTCAAGCATTCTGAAAGCAATCTTTTAAGTAATGTATGCTGCATGATAAAATACAAGTATGAAATTCTAAATATAAATATACAGCCTGGAATTTTGGGCATCATCTTGTCAAACATATTCTTTCTAAAATTTACCAGAGTTCTGGTTTAAATAGAAACTACAATATAGATTTAGTGCTCTCTGTGTTTTTGTTTTTCTCAAGGGAAAATTGGATTAAAAAAATGAGATTTTCACACATTGCTCTAAATATTTGTTTTTGTTAATTTATAGCCAAGATCCACCAATTCAATCTATATCAATTTTGCTGCAATTCAACAATATCACTAAATTTAGACACTTTTCAAGTATTCTAATCGTACTCCACAGCCTTTAATCATTAAATGTTGAACAAACGTCAATAAACTCTATTAAATTATTTCCCTGATTACATTCTCCTGTGATACAAAATTTGCATTTGGTGCACAAGATAAATCTGATCAATCCTTTTGCACTATCAAAAAGAATGAGCATTTCTTATTGTATCTAACAGTGACATGTCAGTGAGAAATTTTGACCAAGTTTTTTTTTCCGTTTTAGTTTAAATTCATAGCATAACAATTTGAGGATTGTCATGGTTCAATGTAAGTCATCTATTTTAAAAAATACCTGAGGCAATGTCTCACAAGAATCTACTGAGAGTTATTTATTCCAGAAGGCCTATTATTGGCTGAATAGTAGTAACACACATTACTTACTCAAAAAGAGTCTTGAAAATGCACAAGGAAATTAAAACACAATATAATGTCCCACTGAACATCTGGAAGATTACACAAATAATAATTTAGAATTAAATATCTCATACAGTCATTGTTTCTATCATCCTTCTGATTGAGACAAAATTATTGGGCAGAACAGTATGTATATTTTTTCTTTCCTAACCTTTTAAAATGAAGCAGGCAGGTAGTATCATTGCGCAATTTCAGTTCATCACAGCCATATTACACAAGAACTGCAATACAGTGTTCCCTCACTTACCGCGGGGGTTAGGTTCCAGGACCACCCACAATAAATGAAAATCCGCAAAGTAGGGACGCTATATTTATTTTAATATTTAAACATTATTTTAGTCGTTATATGCTATTTTAAGTCTTTATCAACCAATTGTGTGTTGATAAATCGCCTCCTTCTCCTCCCATTGCCACTTGGGCTCCTTTTATCTCCCTTTGGCTTCTCCTTCCTCCCTTCCTTAAGCTATAAATTCTAAATTTTTATGATTTATAATAGTCTTTTAGTTTATTGAAAAACCACGAAACAGCCAATCCATGAAAAGTGAACCGCGAAGTAGTGAGGGAACACTGTACTGAGAAGGAAGGTTTCATAAAAGCAATTCATGCTTATTTCATATTTGAATTAAATGGGACCTACTAGGAATTACTGCAATATGGACAATTATTAAGTAGTCATTCCCACTTCCATGATACCCTTTTCTAGGAAAAGTTATGACATGCTAAAGAGAGGCAGTACACCTTTACTGTCATCAGTGTTGGAATCCAGGATGACTGTCTCCAACGATGACAAAATAATTAAAAGATCTCTTTTTTGCTCATGCAAGAACCGTTAGGAACATGGAAAGGTTTTTAAACCTGGAGAGGTTTTGACATGACCACTTGAATACTTGTTTGTTTCATTGTATAAGCACGTCAAATTATAACCTGTTGGTTTTTAATTTACCATGAAGATTTGCAGGTTATGCTTCCTTTTATTTCTTTGATATCACCTGGATTTTGGTGCCAGAACCCCCTGTAAACCCCTAAATCTGTGGGTGCTCATTCCATTATTGCATAATAGCACTGCAAAATGACATCCCTTATAAAAATGGAAATATCAGAGTTTGCTTTTTGGATTTTTTATTAACAGTTAAATCTGAGGGTAAAGAATCTCTGGACCCGGAGGGCTGGCTCTGTGTTATTTTACTCTGAGTCTGCCTTTCTGAAACAAAAGAAAATGTCAGATAGCAAATTGAAGTATTAGATAGTATTGGCAAAACTGTGATTAATTGGATATTGAAGAGCATTGCCGGAGGTATAAGGGTTAGTAAAGAGATGAGCAAGGAAGAGGTTGTTCTGTCGATGTAAGCATACAAGACTGGCATCAATTCTCAGGAGACACCATAAGTACCAAGGTGTTTATCAATAACATTGTCCTATCTGAGTAAGTGGATGAGATCAGTATCTCAGCGCCTGACCCTCTGACTATGAGAAATTACAGCAATTTACCTTGCCATGAAGCTTTTCACCTTCTCAGCAAGGCATCCCTACACTTCCTTAGTTACTTATTTTCAAATATAAGGTACAATTTAAACTCAAAATGCAGAGGTAAGAGGGTGAATGTACACATATGTACTAAGAAAGTATACAATTCAGACAGAGAAAAAAACATGCTCCATTTGTCTCAACTTTGCCTTCAAACAAATTAAATTTGTGCTAAAAATATTCAAACACAGTTAATATATTTGCATCATCTGTGCCTCTTCTCTTTCCTGGTATGCTGCTTAATGGAGCTGACTTTCAAATGCATTAATATTCTGTTTATATTGCCATTTTTTGCTGTGTGAATGAAAATAGCCCATTCAATGAAGATTAGCCTGACCTAAAATATTAAATAGCTTCTTTCTTTGTAGATAAGAAGCAGTGTCCCAAAGGGTTCTTTTTTTTCTCTAGACCGTTTGTGTGTGTGTTTTGTTTTGTTCATATTACAAAAGTCATTTCTCTACTGATTGTTTTCCCCTTTGGAGAGCAGTCTGTGTTTACGATGAAGGTGGATTACAGATGATTTTGGAAAATGACTGTTGTGAACACTGCAAGAAAGACAACAGAACTGTATTTGTGCCGTTGTTCTTGTTGTTTTAAAGCTCCATGGTTTCCACATGTTCTTAATCTTCATAGAGTCATCTAAACTGAATACAGTCAGTCTATCGTATCCTCCAGGTGATTCCCCACACAGATATGTAAAAGTGCAAATGATCAGGCTTTATATTATCAAATAACAGTGATATTAATGTGCATGCTTCAGTGGGTCCATGTTCACATCATCACCATGTAATAATAAGGAGCATAACAATTCGTGGTCAGTTGAATTCGGATATCTCTGCAAATTCCACAGATCTGGAAGGCCTACTGCACTGACATTACAACGAACAGATATAAAATGAGGAAACAAATATTGCATTATGAGAATGAAAAATACATCCATTAAAGAACATAATCATAAGTTTAAAATTGCAATAATTAAGATTTCTTAAATATATAAATACGGTATGGTAAGGTGCATTTCTAGGCAACTGACAATATTAAACGAGGGTTCATTATTTGGAACAATTCAGCTTCCCCATATGTTAGAAAACTGTTCTAAAAACTTATTCTATGTACTACACCAACCAATGAAGCTAGATCACAATTTTGAAATCAGGATGATCTTTTACACAACTGAAAACAGGGCTGTACAGATTCTTTATGAGCTGTATGGAAATGTGTGGAAATATACATCACCAGTCAAATAGTGTTGTATAATAAAGATCAGAACATTCAATTCTTCTATTTGATGCCCACCCTAATAAGTATGCAGGTTTTAGCCAGTTACTTAGATATATTAAAGAAAAAAGTGTAAATGTACTTCATTATGAGTCCATCATGCACTTAACTAAACACACATGAACAATTCATGCATAAATGGACTTATTAAACTGCAACATCAACGTTTATGGACAAGGAACTAGAGCAGGCAATATGATTCAAAACATTTCAAGATGCCTGAAACTAACCACACAAATGTAATGGCTTTAATTGCTTCTTTAAAAAATGTCTATAAAAATAGCCTATTCAATATATAGAATAACTGTTGTGACACTGATTGCACTGGAACTGTGAAGTGGCATAACACATCACTCTGTGTTTATACATATTTTATACTTTTATATGTTTTGAATAATATGAGGACATCCAAGAGGAAGAAAGCCCCAAAGAAAAATGTAGGCCTGTGTAAACTGTTTCAGTGTTCCATTAATTAGGTAATGAACTAAATAGATTAAAATGATATTATGCCTGTTAGGTGACCTGTTGTCAATATGGTTGCTAGGTTAGGAATGACTACTTGATATCCCCTCAACAGGAAATATTGATTAGGAAGGAAATGTTTTTCATGAACCACAATTTGCTGACAAAATGGGCTTGAGACTCTACAGGGAATATGAGTAAACGGCAATTTGAATTTGAAAGTATAGCTAATGATAGAGGTAGCCATAAGAAAGCATTTAGCTTTCTTATGGCATCTTGAGATACACTAGAACACCTAAGAAACTAAATGCAATGTTAGTGACTGCAGTAGAATTGATTCTACAGTATTGTGCTTAGACATGTGCAAAAGTAAATGGAGTAAATAAATGGAGTAATGGGAGTATAATTTTTACATTGGTGAAACTGAATTATCTCTCTTGGTAAGATATAAGAAACATTTGCCTGGCAATCAGCAGACTAAAATATGTTGTATACCATAACACATTCACATAAGAATAGGATATCATCATCATCATCATCATCATCATCATCATCATCATCATCATCTGAAACATGGTATTAATATTAAAGGAAAACTGAACCTATTAATAATGTTTGATTGGTTGTTTAGTTCAGCTAGAATTTATTACTTTCTTTCCTTTGATTTATATATGTGGCATTTTAGCATAGTCTTACTTGTGTCCAAAGATGAATTTTCATACCAAAATGTGTCTCATTTCATAAAATGTCTAATATTCATTGAAAGGGGTTCTGATATGATTGATTTATGTTAAAAATTTACAAATGTAAATTTGTAATACAAATATAGATAGTTAATTCTATATTTCATCTGTTCCTATATGGTCTAAGTCAGGGTCAAAAACTAGGATCAGATGGCAAACTTGCACTGAATCACACTGTTTCATCAGAACCAGCAACTCCTTTCCCTTCCGCTGCCTCCACTGCACCCTAAAAGAGTGCTCTGGGAGCTGACATATAAACTAATTGTGGAGCAGATATTTTTGAAGTGATTAAAAATGTATATGAAGTAGGTTAAACTCAATGCATCAAGACTAAATTTTCTTGCAATACCATGCTTATGTTCTGCCTAAGCCACACTGAAGGGAGAGGGAAGGAATTGGTATACTGTGTTTCCCCAAAAATATGACAGTGTCTTGTATTAATGTTTGCTCCCAAAGATGTGCTAGGTCTTATTTTCAGGGGATGTCTTATTTTTCCATGAAGAAGAATTCACATTTATTGTTGAACAAAAAATGAACATTTATTATATACTCTACAGTAGCTGTCATCACAAACCAGCATAACCAGACAAACTATGAATCCTATCAAGAATTTGTTGTTACTACCATTATTTCCATGTACAACAATCTATGGTACGTACATTTACTGATCCTGCATGCTCTGGTGTTCTGTTTGGTGGGCATGCTTCCAAACAAAAACTTTCCTAGGTCTTACTTTTGGGGGAGGTCTTATATTTTGCAATTCAGCAAAACTCTATTAGGTCTTATTTTCAGGGGATGTCTTATTTTCGGGGAAACAGAGTAGTTATAACTTTACCTACATAGATTTTCCTCAACAAAATTGATTTATAGACTAAAAATGTGAGGATTGTCCCTGATAGTAAGCTATGTGTAATCAGATCTGAATGCTGCTGTTATATAAGTACTGTTCAAGTCTATATAGGACCCCCCCCCCCCCGATGTGCAACAAGAAGTTACTGCTAACTGTGAGAGAAATAAGGCTGAACACTGTGAAAGCCATCCACTGCATGGCTATCAGCCTCCTCCCAGTAGACTGAAATCAAGGAAAAGCTTCATGAGGATGACCACTCATCTTGACATTCCTCCAGCAATAGCGAGGATGTCCCTCTGGGCAGCTAAGACAGGAAATCCCAGTTGGATGCGCCCCCCCCCCCCACAAGAAGGTCTACCTCCAGGGGCCATCCAAGAATGGGCAACTCCAAAAGTGGAGTGGGCAGATCAAAAGACAACCTGGCAAAATGGCACTTCCTAAAAGAATCCTCCACCTTGTGCGACTGTGGAGCAGAGCAGACAACTCCGAATCTGTATGCTTGTCCGCAGCATCCTGCCTCATGTACATAGGAAGAATTGTTCGAGATTACAGTCAATGCAATTGCTGTTGCCCGTTTTTGGTCAAAATATAGTTAGCCACTTGTGTGCTTTCTATTTTTATCAGCTTTATACTGATTTATGCAGTGTTTTTGATATGAAATAAAGAAATACTCTAGGACTGTAGTTTTCAGCTATGTTGTTGTTGTTGTTGTTATCATTGTCATTATTATGTTTATTTATACCTTGTTTTTTCTTTCTATAAGGAGATTCAGAACAGTTGAACCAAGTTCAGCTCTACTCAGTTAACAGACTTGTAGCTGCCAGAACTTTGTTTCTGCAATAAAGATAAATATGTGACTAATTAAAGCCAAATGGTTGACCAAATTGGTTGGTCAATTAAAATGACACTGTATCAATTTTTTGTAGATTTGGAAGAAACAATAGGTCATCATCAGCAAATAGAACAGTCCTTTATTTCTGATCTGCTGTGGTTATATCTTTTGTCTACACACAATCGGTTAATTTATGGAGAACTCAGGACAGCAGGCATACCTGGGATCCTGTCACACTAAGCAATTACAGCACTATGATTCCATTTGAACTTATGTGGTTGCATCTTGTGGGATCCTAGAGTTTGATTAGAAGAGTGCTCAGGGTTAGAATTCTCCATGCCCCTCCCGAAACTCCCAATCCCAGAACTCCATAGGATGTTATCATAGCAGTTAAAGGAGAATTATAGTAGAGTGTGAAGGGATCCCTGATGTATCAAAGTTCAATTGTTTTTCAGAACTTACACTGAAAATGCTCTGTAAACTGGTGATGTTACTTTTATCCCTAGCAAAGAGGGCAGAGAGCTATAAATGACTGGATATATGTTGGGTTTTTTTGTGAGGTGCAGATTGATACAAGGAGGATATGGTAAGGGTTTATGTATTGCACAGCCATTGGCTCACTCCATGTGCGGAAAGTAAGAGGGTTGAATGAAAAGTAATGCCAGTACTGGTATGGCAGTACTGGTATGTGGCAAGTACTAGCTTGTTCAGTAGACTCTCCTCTACAGTTCCATTTGGCGGGAAGCCTTAGCATTGAACAGTTGTGTTGTTAAAGTGCAAAGTATGGAACCCTGCGCAGACGGTCGGTCAATGTAACTTAAGCAACATTCAGTCATTGAATTCTTGACAGAAGAAGGTGTCACCCCAAAGGAGATTCATCAGAGAATGCAAGCTGTTTATGGTGATTGTGTTGATGTGAGTGCTGTGTGTCATTGGGCGAGTAAGTTTAAAGATGTTGAGGAGGGAACATCTGACTTGCATGACAAACAAAGAGTTGGACATCCTGTGACAGCAACCACCGAGTTTCACAAGCAAAAGTTTGACAGATTGATTCAGGACAATTGTCCTATCACTCAGAGAGAAATTTCAAACATAATCAGCATTTCACAAGAATGTGTGAGTCACATTATTGCTTTGCTTGGCTATCAGAAGATCTGTGCACGATGGCTACCCAGGATGCTGACACCTGAAATGAAAGCGCACAGACCTGAAATTTGCCAGGAACTCCTCTCGCATTACGAGAATGAAGGTGACACCTTTCTCCATTCAATTGTGACAGGAGACGAAACGTGGGTACACCATTACGACCCAGAGATGAAGCATTAGTCTATGGAATATTGACATAAAGACTTGCCCAAGAAAAAGAAATTCAAGACACACTCCTGGAAAAATCATGGCAACAGTGTTCTGAGATGCTGATGGTGTTATCCATGTTGATTTCCTTGAATGTGGAGCAACAATAAATTCAGAGCATTACATCTCAATGCTGCATAATTTGAAATGACGGCTAACAAGGGTCTGAAAGGAAAAAGGAAATGTTTTCCTGCAGCATGACAATGCCAGACCACACACTTCACATGCCACCACAGCAGAACTTCAGGGACTGGATGTCACCACCGTATGACATACTCCATACAGTCCAGATTTAGCACCGTCTGACTTCCATCTGTTCCCAATAATGAAAGAATATCTGCAGGGACACCATTATGCTTCTGATGAAGATGTTGAGAGAACTGTGAGACGCTGGTTGTGGAAACAGAGTGTCGACTTCTTCCGTGATGGCTTTAGAAAACTTGTTCATCGAATTGTCTGGTGATTATGTGGAAAAGTGAATAGTGGTAGTTAAAGAGCACATTCTAAGGATTATTTCTACGTTTGATTTATTAAAATATTCCCATCCAAACCCAAGTAATGAAGGTGGAGGTCTTACTTTTCATGCAACCCTCATAATAATCCATCACCATGGTTAAATTAGAATTGTTTTTTAAAAAGCAAGGGCAGCTGCCATTTTAATATTACTTTTGCATTGTATGCCTGATATGCTTTTACCTCCAGTCCCATGCCAAGCATGAATGATGATGGTTCTTCTCCTGACGGAGTAGTAGCATGTCTTCCTCATTTCTGGTATAATATGTCTATAGGATTATTCTGCAACTATCCTAAATAAAGAACTAAACAATTTCTCCTTGGAAACATTTGAACTAAAACATACCCAGGTGGCCATTCTCATTCCAACATGTGCAACTGTGGAAATCTATTTCCAATTGATTTGGGAAATGCTATTCTACATCATTCTGAAAAGAAACACCAAACAGCTTTCTAAAAATAGACATAACCTCACCCAATCACTAGCAAATCTATTTAAGCACAGGCTGCTATGAAGAACTTTCAATCTCAAAGCCTCGCCAAAGGTAATACAAACAGTTCTTAGAAGGGCATGTTTATTTCTAGATGAATGTTCACTAGGTCACTTGAATAGCATGACAAATAATATGGCATCAATAAAGGGAAGTATTATCAGAGTTCAAGAAATGTGTGGAGCACAACATGTCTATCTTAGAATATCTTTAGTGAGCTCTGTGGAGCTTAATTTGCACATTTGTTTCCAGCCATAAACCATAGAATAATTAAAATTCACTCTGAATAAGAAGACATAGCATAATCTTCCCAGTGACATTCAGGGTCATGCTGAAAATACAGAGAGATGGCCACTCTCAAATCCAAGTGATTCAGTTCACCTGCTTTATTCACAAAATAGATTTAGCATTTTCACAAAGCTGCTTCCCTGTTATGTAGTTCCCTGGATTTATAACTTTCAAAGCTTTTTAAATTTTGTTGTGTGCCTTTAAGTTGTTTCTGGCTTATGATGACTCATGGGTTCACATTTCCAAAAAATATTGATATGGTTTAACTGTGGCAAAGTACCAAAATACTCTAAACTTAATCCCAACAATGTATATTGCCGTGGTGCTGAAAAAAAATGAGCCACAACTGTGACAGATCTGAGCAAAAATTCAAATTAAACTGCATCTCTCATTACTGAATAGAAGATGTCACAACAAGATGTTTCTACAGTATGGAACTTTTGCTTATAACTATGAGTGCTTCTACACTGCAGATTTGATACAATTCAACACAATTTTAACAGCTGTGACTCAAGGTTATACAATCAAGGGATTTGTAGTTTTTGATGTATCATCACTCTGGCAGAGAATGCTGAAGAACTGGTTAAGCTACAACTCCCAATATTCTATAGCAGGGGTCCCCAAACTAAGGCCCGGGGGCCGGATGCGGCCCATCAAAGCCATTTATCTGGCCCCCATGGCACAAGGGCATAAGGGGATTGGACTAAATGACCCAAGGGGTCTCTTTTTCTTTTACAACCCCTATTATTATTATTATTATTATTATTATTATTATTATTATTATTATTATTATTATTATTATTAACATTGAGGCTGGGTAGTCATTTGTCAGGGGTGCTTTGCTTGTGTTTTCGGTGCACAAAGGCAGAAGGGGATTGGACTCAATGGCCCAAAGGGTCTCTTCCAACCCTTATTTATTTATTTATTTATTTATTTATTTATTTATTATTATTAACATTTAGGCTGGGTGGCCATCTGTCAGGGGTGCTTTGCTTGTGTTTTTGGTGCACAAAGGCAGAAGGGGATTGGACTCAATGGCCCAAAGGGTCTCTTCCAACCCTTTTTTATTATTATTGCTATTATTATTATTATTATTATTATTATTATTATTATTATTATTAATTATTGCTCGGTGGCCAACTATAGTCCGGCCCTCCAACAGTCCAAAGGATTGTGAACTGGCCCCCTGTTTAAAAAGTTTGGGGACCCCTGTTCTATAGCATTGAGCTGTGGCAATTAAAGTGGTGTCAAACTTTGCCTAGTTCGTTTTTTATGACTTTTACTCGGATGTCTAATTCATGTTTTACTATGGTCACCATTTTAATTTTATTATGTCAATGTGTAAAATTTTATATTTGTGTCTGTATTTATTTGTTGATGTGTTTTATTTTGTTTGCTGTTTTTATCTGGGCATGGCCCCATGTAAACCGTCCCGAGTCGCTTCAGGGAGATGGAGGCAGGGTATAAAAATAAAATTATTATTATTATTATTATTATTATTATTATTATTATTATTATTATTTTGCATTAATTATATTTAATGTTACAATCTCTCCCTTCCAGCAAACATATGTACATACATTGTTGTCAAAAATTGCCCCCTTCCCAAAATAATGAATTAAAACATTATTTCATTATATATAGTATAACCTTTGTAGATGCGAAGACTCAATGGCTTGATCTTGCACAAAGGTTTATCTCTGAAACCAGCTGGAGATCAAAAATTCCTAAAAGGATTAACTTATGTAATCAATTGTTTACCCAACCTAAAGCCTTGGGAAAATGGAAGAGAGATGTTCCTGGGACAATGAGATAATCTCATCCCCTCACCCAATGAGTTTCAACACCATTTAACCAACCCTCTGAGTTTTTCCCTATGTCTGGATTCATGGATATGGTTTACTGGAAACAGATATACAAGGGTGGTACACTATCAAATGTATTGGTATGCACTGGCTGGAACAGTAATATATATGATCTAGTGTACCTCAAAGAACTCTAAGATCTTATGGTGATATGCAGAGCCAGTCCAACAATGAGGTGAATTAAGCGGTTGCTTCGGGTGCAAAACATACGGGGGCACAGTCGAGACTGCTTTTTCTGTTGATTTGTTGTAAAACATGATGTTTTGGTGCTTAATTTGTAAAATCTTAATGTAATTTGATGTTTAATAGGCTTTTCCTTAATCCCTCCTTATTATCCAACATTTTCGCTTATGCAACGCTTTTATTTTTCAGTGATTGGTTTGGGGGGGCCCCAAAATTCTGTTCGCCTACACTTGAAAAATACCTAGGGCCAGCTCTGGTGATATGTATATGCTTATGAAACTGTTGGAGTTTTATTGCTGGGAAACTAGTCCAGTATCCTGCTAGGAGGCAACCCACTCAGGGAGGCAAAGCAAACAGGAAAAGATCCTTCTTTAAGAAGCAATTAGGATCAGGCTCCAGGGAAACATCCAGGTGTTTTAGAAATATCACATATGAGCTATGCCTCAATAGAATTTGTATCGTTCTCTATGCTTTCCATTCAGCTGTCTATATTTATATAATTGTATCAAAGACTGGCTCCTTTTGTTGACTCATCTAATCCCATCCAAGACTGTTTGCATATTGTCTCAGACTATTAGCCAAGTCTCGCCCTTTTTCTCCTGAGTGGACCTTCCAAATGGCTCCTGCTTCAAATGGACTAATAGCATCTCTTCGTTTTTTTTCTGCCATGAAGGAAACTCCATCCACCTCTGACATCACAGGGAGTCCCTAGTCAATGAAGCTCAGATCCTGTCTTGGCCAGTTCCTCTGAGCCAATCAGGGGAGGGAGTGGGTCTTTTAAATAGCTGTCAAAGATAAAATGTCTTGCACTCTATTGCATGGTTATGTCTGATTTCTTTTTGAGCAGGGACTCTGTATCAGACAACCTTTCAGGCCTGAAAGTAAATTAAAGCTCTGTTATTGCCTTCAAATCGGGTCTACATTTCTTCTGGCTGTCAAAGTAACATTGATGGAATGCCGGGCCACAGATCTATACCACTCCTTCAAGTGGCTAGCTGATTTCAGCAACAACACCATGCTGTTATCTACATCTTTAACTAAATGAGAATCCCCCTTCCAAAAGAAAAGAAAATGGCAGCAGGAATCTTTTCTTTAAAATACATGATGAAGATTAGCAGTGCTCACAAACTTGTTGCATTTCATAACAATATAGTCCACTGCAACAGACTAATCTGCAAGGGGGGGGGGGGGGGGAGAAGCACAGATATATATTACATTAAAATGTATTTCTCATATGTCTATTGCACCAAGGACACATATTTAAATTTGTAATTTGTCTTCAAGCTTTCCACCAGAATGCAAACCTAGCCTTCTATCTCCACATGCAACAGTACCTTATGGGATGACAGTGGGGAACAAGAACAACATGCCTCAGGGTACATAGGAAATAAGCTAAAATAGCATAATTTGATAAGTCCAAGCAAAAATGAGCACACATATGAGAAAGGTATGCCTGTTCCCCATATTAGCTACTAAAAGTGAAAAAGGTAAAGAGTTTTATGAATATCTAATAAACATCATCCTATAACCTAATCATGCTAAATTTAGTGATGAATCCTGACTAGGTCAGAACCAGAGAATCAATTGCTGGATGGATAGCAGGTACAGGTTGGGTATACCTTATATAGAATGCTGAAATCCGAAATACTCCAAAATTGTCCACATGGGTCGTTTGGATAGCTACGCTTTTGCTTTCTGAGGGTTCAATGTGCTTCATGCACAAAATGATTACAAATATTTTGTATTAAATAACTGTCAGGTTATGCTTATAAGGTTTATTTAAAACATATTTTTATGTTTAGAATAAAAATGTACAATTGTTAACATACCTTATTATGTATATATGAAAGTATTCAAAAATCCGGAGGGGGGGGGACCACAATACGCAATGCATCTGGTCCTAAGCATTTCAGATAAGGGATATTAAACCTGTGTTTTGATAAATCGTATTGATTCAATAGTTCTGTTCTAGTTGGGACTAGTTTGCTTTCTGTTTGAAAGAATAAGAGGCATGTTTTTTCCATGTTTTTTTCAATATTAAAATTATTTGTATGCTACTCAATAACACAAAGTTCCCAGTCCAACAAAAAAAACGGGTTTTCTGTGGCAGATAAGTTTTCTATATAAGGTAAAGGTAAAGGTTTCCCCTGACATTAAGTCCAGTCATGTCTGACTCTGGGGGTTGGTGCTCATCTCCATTTCCAAGCCGAAGAGCCGGCGTTGTCTGTAGACACCTCCAAGGTTATGTGGCCGGCATGACTGCATGGAGTGCCGTTACCTTCCCACCGGAGCGGTACCTATTGATCTACTCACATTGGCATGTTTTTGAACTGCTAGGTTGGCAGGAAAGTTTTCTATATATTAATGTATATTATCACTTCAACACCATGGGAATGATATACTGGAATTCCCGTCAAACTAGCAGTGTTGCAACATCACTTCGGCCACACTGGCCATAATGTACATCTATCTGACAATATGTCCCACTGACATTAGTATACTCCTTTGCAAGCTTAATCTCACAAGCAGAAGCAGCTGAAGGGCAGCACTAAAGAAACAAAAAGATCAAAAAGAAAATTCAAAGCCTGAAACCACTGCTCTGAAGAAGTAAAGCATTTTTGCATATGTTTCAGAGACATATGAATAAATGGCATGAAATAAACATTAACATGGAAACTCAATCCTGAAATAATAACACCATCTTAACAACAAAATGCATGTAACAGAGTCAGAGAATTTATTACTCAACGGTTAAATGCATTATCGTGCCTAATTTTAGCATCTATGTTTACAAGGCAATAACGAAGATACTAATAAAAACAATTTCAATGAGGATATATCGTCTTAATCATGGCAGTATCTATGGCTACCTACTTTGCTAGGACTAATAAGGTTAAAGTTTATGAAAAACAAATAAACTAACTAAAGCTTCAAAAGATGTGTCTGAAAATAGGACTAAATAAGATACATGAAACTGAAAATCACCATGGTATTGTGGCTTAGGAATGGTTCCGCTTGCATTCTGGAACAAGCCTAATAGAGGAAACAAGAATATCTCTCTCTCTGTGTGTGTGTGTAAGGACTGAAATATACTCTAATAATAATAATAATAATAATAATAATAATACCCCACCTTCATCTCCCCGAAGGGACTCGGGGCAGCTTACATGGGGACAGGCCCAGTTGAACACAGACAGTATAAAGAGCACAACAATATAAAAACAAATCAATAAAACATATTAAAATCACATTTACAGTAAGACATACTTGGATAAAAATCTGGGTAGGCTCCTAAAAATGAACTGGGCCAGAGAAAGTGCATATAATGCAGAATGTAAACTGGGGGGAGGTAGATACCCAGAACTTTATGGTGCCTGGTTTGGAGAAATGTCTTGGAGAAGCTAAGCGAGCAAGGTTATCCCCCACAGACTTCTGAAGAGCAGAGTCTAGCAATTTAGCACTAATGTTTTAGTGTGAGTTAAAAGGGGAGAAACTATCAAAACACTGTGCAGAAAATACTTGGGGAACTGGTAAAAAGTGGCAGGATGCAACAAAAAATATGATGAGGAAAATTACCAGTCTGCAGGAGTTTTTATGGAGCAGACATAAACCAAAAAGTTTCAGAACATCTACTGAGCACTGTGACTATTCAGAGATTTGAACCTGAGTCTCCCCAACCAGTATAACACTTTCCCTCCTATGTCTATTAGAACGGGTGGTATACCACTGCATATACCACAGTCTGATTGAGCTACACCTAGTAATGATGTATAATTCCAGATTTTCCAGTGTTGTTTTCTTTTTGTTGGTGACATCTGGCTAAAATCAAGTGATTACAATCCGCTTAAAGGGGGCACTTCTCTATTTACTTCACTAAGTTTTGTGCTACTCTGTTTATACACATTCAAAAGACTGAAAGAGTGTCTCAGTCAATTCCTAGAACGGCAGTAAATGGATGACCTAAATGGCTTCCCTTTAACAGAATCAGTAAGCATCTTGTTCTTCCTAAGGCAATATGTTTAGATTGGGCACAAATTGGGTACACTGAACTGTTAATGAGAAATCCATGTTGTGCTGACCAAAACATCGAATCCTAAAACAGCTCCATAGAACTCTGCATTTGGAGGTTAGAATTATTCAATAAAACACATACACACTTACATGATAGTCAAAATAACTATTTTCATTCTTGTTAAATGCACTTCAAATGTCTTCCCATTAACTTCATATACAAATCTCCATTTTACAAATGGTTTTACAGTCTTCATGGCATGTTTTTCCTTAACTGTTGCATACAGTTGGCAATATAATGACTCTGTTAGTGAAATTTTGTATACCCTTGCTTCTATATGTGTGCTAAGGGACATAGCAACCCAGTCCTGTATTGTTTAGAACTAAAATTATGTCTTATTGTATTCCTCAATTTGACATCCTGTAAACTGTTGCCAACACATAATCACAGATTCCTCTTTCATTAGTAATAATAATACTTTATTTTTGTATCCCGCCACCATCTCCCCGAAGGGACTCGGGGCAACTAACACGGGGTCAAGCCCAAAAGACAAAGTGTGAACAAGTTAAAATATAAAACAAGACAATAAAAAACAAGCAACAAGCAGTATAAAAACACAAATGAATTCAGGCACGGTTTTAACAAATACATAAAACAAGATAAAAAGTTTTTAAAGTTTTAAGCAATGTTTTCTCCATCCACTGCACACACCTCACACCTATTATGAGTTTTATAATGATAAAAATCATGAATTAAAAATAATTCAGAAACATAGTACAGGATGAGTATCCCTAATACAAAATACTTGGGACCTGAAGTGTTTTGGATTTTGACATATTTGCATAGGTAAAGGTTTCCCCTTGACATTACGTCTAGTTGTGTCCAACTCTGGGGTTCGGTGCTCATCTCCTTTTCTAAGCCAAAGGGATGGTGTTGTCTGTCGACACCTCCAAGGTCATGTGGCTGGCATGACTGCATGGAGCACTGTTACCTACCTGCTGGAGTGGTACCTATTAATCTACTCACATTTGCATGTTTTCGAACTGCTAGGTTGACAGAAGCTGGGGCTAACAGTGGGAGTTCACCCTGCTCCCTGGATTTAAACCTCTGACATTTTGGTCAGCAAGTTCAGCAGCTCAGTGGTATAACCTGCTCCACCACAGGGGGCTCCACTGTTGCATACAGTTGGCAAAATAATGACTCTGTTGGTGAAATTTTGTATTCCACTGCTTCTATATGTGTGCTAAGAAACATAGCAACCCAGTCCTGTATTGTTTAGAACTAAAATTGTTTGTTATTGTACTCCTCAATTTAACATCTGTAAAACAGTGGTTCTCGACCTGTAGGTCCCCAGGTGTTCTGGCCTACAACTCCCAGAAATCCCAGTCAGTTTACCAGCTGTTAGGATTTCTGGGAGTTGAAGGACAAAACATCTGGCGACCCACAGGTTGAGAACCACTGCTGCAAACTGTTGCCAATACATTATCACAATAGTTTCCTCTTACATTAGTTCTAAGGAATGTTCTCCTCTTACATTAGTTCTAAGGAATGTTTTCTCCATCCACTGCGCACACCTCAAACCTACTATGAGTTTTATAATTAATAAAAAATAATTCAGAAACATAGTGCAGGATGAGTATCCCTTATACAAAATACTTGAGATCAAAAGTGTTTTGGATGTTGACATATTTGCATATACTCTTGGGGATGAGACCTAAATCTAAACAGGAAATACATTCATATTTCATATACACTTTAGAAATAGAAAGCCATGGATGGGCTGAAGCCTATAATGTGACTTTGTGGAATGCTAATCCTCCAAAAGGAAAAAAGAAAGGAATATTAATGTTGAAGATGGAAAGATCACTTTGAGAGGCAGTGGTGGACACATCATCATCATCATCATCATCATCATCATCATCATCATCATCCTCATTATTTTTATCTCACATTTCCCTCCATAGAGATTCAAGGTGGCTAACACTGATGTGACACAATACAATAGAATTTTAAAAAACAAGGCAAATATATATGAATATAAAAAATTTAAAAGTTAAACATTTATATCATGAATGTAAAAGTTGAAGTACAGTTAAAATACAATAAAAATTACATTTTAAAAATAGACAGCCCCTAGACCACAGTTTTGCATGCTCTTTGTGTGTCCTGTTCGGTGGGGTATAAGGTGAGCATTGGAAGTATATTTTGCCTGAGTATTTATATGTCCTGGTGTATGGGGCAAGTAGCAGTGGCAGCTAATGACTTCTATGTAAGGCAAGAGATGAATCTGCCCTAGGATTTAATCTGAAGGTCAAACCATCTTCCTTCCATTTATTTTCAACTGCAAAAGGTGCATACTAGCTTGTAAAAAGTGACAGTATGAACTTAATTATTCATGGTCATTGTTGCCGTAATACTCAATAATGAGGTAAAAACTTTTTGGCAATGTGTCTCACAAGCTTTATATTTTCAATCTCAAGCCACAAGGAAGTTTGGGAGGATCATTTTAGATCCATCTGCAAATACTAAAAATTCTGAACCAGACCTTGATAATTCTCATGAAGCCATACTCTCGGTTATACCTGAATAGAATCTGGTATCTTGTGGCAGAAGTTTCAGTATTAATTCTTCATCTTAAAAGTAGAAAGGCTCCCAGTATCAATTTATATTCTTGCTGAAGTTATTAAAACTAATCAACATTGATGGGCATCACTATTGGCTTCTCTTTTCACCTAGATTAATAATTCTTGCAAGATCTCTGCTACTTGGAAGCAAGCAATTGCGGTGCTAATCTATAACATATGTCAAGGCACTGATCCAGAGAATTATAGATCTATTAGTATGTTACCAATAATGAGAAAGTTATAATGTTTGTTCCCTGTGCAGCAAGACTGAGGGTTTTTTTTTCAATTTTAACAACATTCTTAATGTGACACAAGCTGCATTTAAATCTAATTATTTAACTTTTGATCACTATTTGGTTCTTGATCACCTTGATGGAAAATATTATAGACCACTGCAAGAGACTTTTTTTTTTTGGCTTTATGGACTTAAGTCAGATATCGATTCTATGTCCAGAACTAAGTTATGGAAGAAGAGAGAAAATATTTAGGCTGATAAAAGTCTTTTCTGTCTTACTTATAACAGTCATATGTGAGTCAGAAGTGGTATCCAGGAACAACTGACTACATAAATATTAGGGGTCAGACAATGCGGCATTTTTGTATCAGCTTTGTTAACTGATTTGTAAGTGACATTGAAAATGCATCAATTGATGTCAATGGTCATCTGGAAGCACAAAGTGATTATTGTACTTTGAAGTATGAGTAGAAAGACTGACTGAACTTTTTTTTGTTTGAATTGTTCAAAAATCCATTTCATAGCTATCAAGAAACCCTGATGAATAGAATAGAAACCCCAGACTCCCAAGAATCTCTGCTGCTTAGGAATTATTCTATGCAAATTTTTCACATTTTTTGCTGCAGAAAATCATAGAAAGCAGCATTTTCTGAACAGAAAGTAATGTTTCTGTGCACAAAACTACTGCTACATACACTGAAAATGCTGGTTTTTTTGCATTATAAACATGAAAAATTCTACACGGAATAAATCCTCACAGCATATTTTGAACAGGAATTAGTTTTTCCTGAATATAAAATTCTATGACATGTTTTCTGTGCAAAGATATCACATGCAAATTGTGAGCAGAATAAGTCCTGAACTGGCAATAGTTTTCATACACTGACCACTTTTCTAAAATTTTCTTACAGCAGAAAGACAATCACTAAAAGGAGTTGTTACTTCTGTCAAATAACAAAATTAGTGAACAATTGTAATCCTACAATCTCTCTACCAACTTCTGTTTGGTGCAAGAAATGGGGATCTACACCCTTCTTTTCTGCCAATGCAATTTACATTCAAAGTATCTAACAATATATAGATGAAAATATTATAAAATGGAGGAAAAGACCAGCAAGTGAAAGATAGATCATTTCTGAAGATAAATACAGCAAGTGAATGATATATCATATTACCAAGTGTCAAGACACCTGCCAGTGACACCCATTAGACCACTAACTCATAAGGTCACAAAACAGGGAGAATATTAATGTATTAAACTAGAGATGGGCAACTGTGGAAAAACAAGGAGCATAAGCTTCCAAATGTCCCTGTGGGCATGGGGGCATTTTTACCATTTTTGAAGTTTCAAAAAGGCCTCTCTTGGGGCTATATTAGTTTAGATGGCAAGTAAAATGTGACCAAAATTCACCTCATAGCTCCTGGTGGACATTTAGGAGCATTTGAACACAAAAGAGGGTATTTTGTAAAAAAATAAAATGCATTTTTTTTACCCCTAGGGAATCTGGGAGAGGGTTCCAAATATGCTGGAAATAGTCTCCTTATCCCTAGACTGCATTTGGCAAACATTTTTCCTAAAAACCTACTGGTGTAGTTAGTAAAACTAAACAAGGCGAATGTAAAAACATAAAATAGGCAAATTCGAAGATATAACCAAATGTACATGTATCTAGCAATCTGAAATAAAGCATTTCCAATGCAAGGCCCTTCCCTCCAAACAGAAAAATGCATATATTCCTCAATATTTAATGAATTTTTTGTCTTCAACATAAAGTAAAAGGAAATTAATGGGTGGAAAAAGGAGGAAATCAATGAACATAGTCATGGAAAAGCGAAGTGCCAATTACTACATGTGTAGCTATTAAGTCAACAGCAGCAACTAAAGAGCAAGTAAAATGTGTGATATACAAATACAATATAACAGTGAGAATATATGTATGTTGCAAACATTTACTCTTCTCTACCTTTTAAGTAGGATAAAATCTTGTAATTTCTCAAAATTGTTATTCAAACACTTTATCATTTTCTAAAACTAGCTAAAATTGGCTGCACAAAATCTCTCCCAGGAACCTGACTTTAAATCATCATTAAATGACAACTCGCTGACTTGAAAGGTACTAGCTACGGGAAGCATACTCAAGGGGAAGCACAGTAATACCTACAGAATAAGATGCAAAGGTTTGTATCATAGCTGTATAGAAAGTTTAATGATTAAAAAAGAATATGCAATAATAACAAGCCATTTATCTATGGACATCAATCAAGAGTGGAGACCTAAATTGAAGATCATTCAGAGTAGGGGGAAGAGTAGCTTTTCAGAGCTACATCACCTCTCATAAATGGATTTGCATTATCAAGCAATTAATATATTTTTCATCAGGACTGGGGGGAAAGTGTTGTGTGCCTTCAAGTCTTTTTTGACTTATGGTTATCATAAGGCAAACCTATCATAGCATGGCTAGAATATTAATTGGATCCACGTATGCTTCTTTCGAAGGGAGGTGCAGACAAATGGTTCCTGCACACATAAAATGCTAAAATTTGCAAGTACGTGCAGAAAGAAAGAGAGAGCATGTGGTTTATCATAAGTCACATTTTTGGAGAGGAAGTTGCAATAGTAAAGATTCCTGCTACATCCAGATCATAGAATAAGAGAATTAGAGTGGGAAGAGACTACATGGGCCATCCAGTCCAACCCCCTGCCGAGAAGCAGGAAATCGCATTCAAAGCACCCCTGACAGATGGCCATCCAGCTTCTGCCTAAAAGCCTCCAAAGAAGGAGCCTCCACCAAACTCAGGGGCAGAGAGTTTCACTGCTGAACAGTGAAATTTGAATTTATGATTTTCACCATTGGGCTTTCCCGTCAATAAAGAAACTACTCTTTCAATGCAGAATCAAACATTTTTAAATGCTCTTTTCAATCCATATGCATGTATCGTACACCATGTGTGTGGACAGAACTTTGTTCTCACCAAAGCTTCAACAAAAAGACCTATCACATTACACAACTATTATAACCCAATGGCTGCATATTCTGGTCCAATCATTAAAGCAGCTGGCTTCAAAAATAGACAAAAATAGATGGTCTAGAATCAAACAGGACAATGATGGATGAACTAACCATATGTTTTGTTCCTCATTCATTCACTTATTACAACAAATATAACCTTCCTTATATCATGGGGCCTCACGGTGGCATATGTAAAATCAGTTAACCCATTTTAGCAAATGCAAAACAGTAAAAAGCTAAATAGCATATTAAGCAATTAAAGAGTTTAAACAAGACATTTTGGAACCAGTGAAAACAATGTAAGACAGTTATTATCATGCACATTTAAAGATTCGTATGAAATCAAGCTCCAAAGGTGCCAATAAAGAAGGTTCCATGTTCCATCATAATCCAAATTGGAACTCTAAGGTGACACTAGTGTGACATAGAGGAGGTTTTTCTTCAGAAGACCTCAATCCTCAGCCAGGATTAGAGCTAGATTCCAACTAAGGAATTGTTCTTAGCACACCCTTAGCACCACAAAAAAGAGGGAGAAGCTAGCAGAGTCCATCTTTAAAAGTCTGCCTTTCTCTTTTTCCTTATTGTCATTCTGACTACAGACATACAAACGCATTGACTGTATGGTAGAATTAACGGACATTGTACCCCAATTTATCTGGAAACTAACACCTTCTCCCAAACACCTCAATGTAATTCATCCATATATTACAACATTCACACAATAGACTCAAGCCAGCACATAGTACAGTATGAGATTTGCACCCGTAGGACTGGCATCTGCATGTTCACCTACTCTCATCCAACACAACATACATGTTCAAGGAATTTTCTATGTTTCCCAGACAATTCTGTAGAATGCTTCTGCTAAAAGTTGTCAGAGAATCACCCTGGATAACCTAGTAAATTCATAGAAATAATACATCTTTAGGAATTTCTGCTTCCTCCAGCGTGACTGTAAGATAATGTGTGGCAAAAGTAATTCATTTCAATAGGTACATTATGGTTTCCTGTTTCCATTGTAAGTTCAGTTAATATCTCCCACAGATACAGGGGCTGTACTGTACTTTCATTCAAAAGACAATTTGGACCTATTATTCCATAGCTTATCAAGGCATTGTTTGAAAGACAGGACTTTAGCTGAAAGAAGTACTTGATAATCATCCATGTGGTTTTATTCTATAACAGCTAAAAGTGGGTTTTCTGATAGTAAACCTCCCTTTCAAGTCAAATTATTTCAAGGATGTGAGCCTTAAGACTAGGAATGGAATTCCTCCAAATCAAGCTCGTAAGATTACCACCTTATATTTGTAAAGAAAAACTGATGGCTGTGAAGCACTATAATGATGCTAAATACCCTATCTAAAAGGAAGAAATGGTTCCCTATAATTAAGTCTATAAGTCATGAAGATCAAAAATTGCATGGTATGGCCAGATATGAGTGGCTTAAAGGCCCCTTCAAAAATAAATTACTGCAGGGCTTTGTCTTTTATTTGTCAAAAAGTTACAGCAGGAAATCGGCATTTACTAAAAACATGTCATTTAAAAGCAAAATTGGAATGAATTGCCAGTGCCCAATCAAACAAGAATTTTCATTCGTAACTTACATGTCCGAGCACACCAAAATCTCATGCTCTGTAAAATATATGCAAATTGACTTTTCAAGGCCCAATCCTCTGTGTTCTATTTGCTTTTTAACAATTAACAATTAACCAATATAAATATTGGGCATATCACTAAGTTTTCAAGGACTCTGTTATCAGGGCAGGGGACAAGAGCAATGTCTATAATATACCCACAGGTTGGTGCCCACCTAGTTACATGTGACAAGACATGTCCTCTGTAGGTGACTCTATGGCACATTTCACCAGTAGTCATCATAGGAATTTTCTAGGTTTCTCTAATACACTTCTATGTAAATGTCCTGCGGAAGTCATTCAGTTCATATGATTCACTACTATTCACAGTTTTCTGTTTTCACTGTGAGTTCAGAAACATATCTCCTGCACATGGAGGTCATACTATAGTTAATCCAATTACAAGAGGTAAAAGAAACATAAGAGCCAGCCACACTCAGGGTTCTTCCAGACAAGGCTAAACCCCATGTGGAAACAGGTTAAAATAACCCACTTCCACAAAGGTTATAGTCCCCACCCCCAATCCAAACCCTGGACTTTCCCGGGGTATGGTGGCTACATGCTATCCCAAGTCAAATCCCTTTGGTGGGAAAAAGGTGACTGAGGATTGGTCAGGTGAAGTACCAATCAACTGGTGTGATGTCCCCGCCTCCGGGAGAAGGTGCAATTTGGAGATAAAATGTCAATGAAATGTTAATGAGCCTTTGATTAGCTCAACTGTCCAGTTCTGTATTGGCAAAGATAGGAGCTTCTGAATACAACAGTGTGAGGCTCTTGATACAAAAGGTAATCTTGGACCACCAAGGGTTGGGCTGTCAATAAAGAGGTTTAACAAATGTACATATTCTGAGCTTCTGCTTCCGTCATCAGGAATTAGTCCACCTCATGTGAAAAATTTAACTAGACAAAAGATTCTGTGTTTATCTGGGCTGACATGGGAAATCACCTATCTCTGCATATACATGAACAATGTGTTTTGGTAATTATCTGGCCTGGGAAACAGTCAGAGGGATTTGCCCAATCTTCCTGTCCTCAAAGGATTATCTCAAGAGGGTTATGGACAGTTGACTGTCCCTGGGCTGCATCTTGTTACATTTTAGAAATAGGTTTATACATTTTATATATAAGAAATAGATACAGTATATGAAGAGATACAAGTTACACAGAAAGTAAAAAAAAATGTTCCAATTCTTCCAAAATATATGAAAGGATTAGAAATGATAAAGTCGTTGGGCGGGGGAGTGGGGGGTGGGAGTGTGGGTTAAGATGCTGCTGGTCCACTTCCAATCTCCAATGCTTCAAACTTGCAAAAGTTCTAAAAAGATTTTAATAGAATATATATATATTTGTTATGGAGCCCTTGGCAAACTATAGATCATCCAGGGGAAGGGGGTCTTGTGGCTCAACAACATCCAAAGTCAGTCTAATGTTCAAAACACTATACAGGAATGGATCTCTTTTTAAAAAGAGCTGTACAGCCCACCCCACATTCCTAGTTGGCTCATCTAGTTGCAAACCACCTTTAGTCTCCATATGGAGAGAAAAAGTGGGATATATATAAACTCTCTCTCCCCCCTCCCTCTCTCTCTCTCTCTCTATATATATATATATAGAGAGACACACACACACACACACGCACACACATATATATGCACACGCGCACACACACGCACATATATACTTCTTCATGATTACACAGAGTCTCATGCTGTTTCATACAGTTTTGTGACTATTCGTTTAAAGTACTTCTGAGTATTTTCAGTTTTTCACGATAACCAAACAATAGTTCAAGGAACGAAGAAAGATATGATAAAATCTAGTCTCAAACCCTTATCTAGATATTAAATCTTTAAAGAATCATATCAGGCAATGGCTATGCATCTGAGTGGTCACTTTTTTTTGGAAAGTTTACCCAATAGGATTGGGGCAACTGCGAAACAGAACCTTCATTAAGCATATCTGCTAGAAAGGCTGCATGATCAGTGAAATCAAATGCTGTTGAACATCAGATTAAACAAGGAAACATTCCTCATATTTACTTCTGGGTGTAGGCCATCTGCCAAGTAACCAAAGCTGGTTTTGCTTCAAAATTAGGCTTGAACACCAATTGAAATGGGTGAACATAATCCATTCCCTTGAAGAAAAACTCAAGTTTAAAAACAGCTATTGCTGGAACACAATCTATGACTTTCCTTGAAAAAATAATATTAGAAACTGGCAAGCAGAAGTCTTCTTTATCAGGGGAATTACAACTGTTCCTTTTGGAAGAACTGGAACATAACCACAGGCAACTTTTAAAGCCTGCAGTTCAGTTTTATGCAGCTGTTTAGTTAGGAAGAATAAGAATACAACTGCACACAGTCAATGATTTTAAACAAAATCTTAGGAAAATAATGGCATTCTTTTCATCTCAAGATAAAAACACAGTATTGCTAAATCCTTGAAATCCTGTTTCTGACCCCAAAAGAAACACTGCAGCGGCTTATGATGTGGCAGAAGGAGCATTCAGTTAAAAGACTTCCTTGCAAAATATTTAGATCTGCACCATTAATTCATGTTGAATCAGCAAATCAAGTTTACTCTCAATATGAAAGGAATGCGATTTTAACATTAAATGGCCTCATATCTTACTTTAAAAAAGGTATTGAAAATGTTTCTTTAGTAACTTGTGACCTAGCCTCCCTCTACTCCTTGAATGGAATGGGGCTTTGTGCACTTCCAGTATGAATATGTACAATATTGGAGGAATGCTCTATCTTCCAAACAAATGTGCACAAATGTTTTAAATCAAGTATTAGATAAAATAGTGCCTGCGAGTACTCTTTGTAGCTCCTCCCTTTCTATCCCAAGAGCCACCACAATTTCATCAGAAGGGGAATCATAGAATAGTAGAGTTGGAAGAGACCTCATGGGTCATCCAGTCCAACCCCCTGCCAAGAAGCAGGAAATCTCATTCAAAGCACCCTCGACAGATGGCCATCCAGCCTCTGTTTAAAAGCCTCCAAAGAAGGAGCCTCCACCACAGTCCGGGGCAGAGAGTTCCACTGCCGAACAGCCCTCACAGTGAGGAAGTTCTTCCTGATGTTCAGGTGGAAGCACAGAACAGAGAGTAAATTTTGAAAGGAAGCTGTACATGGATTAAAGAAAAAAAATGAAATGGATTTATTTTGGAGTGAAAGAAAGTTCATTAGGGTTTTCATCCAGGTTTCAAAAAGAGAAGGCTGCTGCACTCTGGTTTGCCAGGGAAGTGAAGACATGGCTAAATTTTCAGAAAGAGACCTGTGGGAATCTCAAATGTCAGAGAACTGTACATCCTACTCTTGAATTCTCTTGGTGGGAGAATCTACTGTTTGCTCTAGAAAAAGGGGAAAGTGCCATGTATATATATGCAATGGGCTTTTTGGTATACCAATGCCACTTATTGAAATATTTTAAGTTATTAATGCTGGACATAATATGTGGATCTCTGAATGCATGGAATCATTCAATGAGATAGAAATTCCTCTCCTGAAAATAATTTCTCCAGAAGAAAGCAAATCATAACCAGCTCTCCAAGCTGCTCTTCACAGGGTATGGTTTCCAGTTTTTTGACTATTTTGGTCATCCTCCTCTGGATAGGTTCTAGCTTGTCAATATCCTTCAAAAATTGTAGTGCTCAGATCTGAACACATTATTCCAGGCGAAGTTGGGCCAAAGCAGAATACAATAGTACTACTGTATTACTTTCCTTGGTCTAGACCCTGCAATTTTACTGTTGCAACTTAGAATCATGTTGCCTTTTTGGTTACTGCATCACTGGACCAGTTACTTAACCTTATCATGAAGATGAAGCAAAATAGCAATATAATGTCACCAATAAAATCTCTTGTATACATTGGCTGAGGGACAGAAGCTGGCTGTGCAGTTATAAAGTGCAATATGTCACATCAATATTGTGGTCAGGAACTACAAAAATCTGAGCAAGTTGCCAGCCCAGCCCAAATGAAGCATGCAGAGTCCTCACAAAATTGCCATCCATTTACTTTGGTTATTTAAATTATTCAGCTATTACTGATAGTAAGAAATCCATCATCAATTTTATCCAATTTCATCAAATTTTCAGACATTTGAAAAGGATAGAAAGAACTGAAGAAAATTGAAGAAATAAAGCACTGTATGGTTAAATGGGCCAAAAATATTGGGCGACCGATCAAAATAATGGAATGGGAAAAGATTTGGACAAAAAAAAATATCAAAATATACTTATTCTACAGATCTAAAAGAAAACTGGTTGAAAATGTTCCACCGGTGGTATATAACCCCCCCAAAATTAGGCAAAATGTATAAAAATTCCAACAATAAGTGTTAGAAATGTAAAACCCACGAGGGATCATACTACCACATATGGTGAACATGCGATAAAACTCAGAAATTTTGGAAAACAATACATGAAGAAACACAAAAAAAATTGAATAAAAAATTTCCCATGAAACCAATCTACTACCTGTTAGGAATGACAGACACAGAAACAGAATTCAATTTAAATACTGATATTTTATTTACATATATTACCACTGTTGCAAAAATAACATTTGCAAAAAAATGGAAACTAAAAGAAGTACCAACGAAAGATCTTTGGCTGGAAAAACTGGAAAATATACACGACATGGACAAATTGACTTTCCTCCTAAAAGCAAACAGAGGAAAACCAATAAGAGTAATGAATTGGGAAGATTTTGAGAATTACTGCACAAATGGTTAAGTTAATAAAGAGGAAATTAAGATTTGTACTAACTTAAGTAAAAAGGACCAGAACATAAACAATAAAAGGGCACAACCATTTTTCACACCAGAAGAAGAATGGAAGACCAAAATACCCATTACCTATTACCCTATTCATTCCTCCCCCTTTACCCCCACTTGTTATTTTCCCCCATTCCCCCTATCCTTTTCCCCTCACTTCTATGCCTAATTTTTCCCTTTCCTGATTTTAATCATGTAACACTTCTGAAACCCTTAATAAAAATTATATATTTAAAAAACGACAGAAAGCTGTGTGTTAAGTGCAAGAG
Source organism: Anolis carolinensis (assembly GCF_035594765.1). Classification (NCBI taxonomy): domain Eukaryota; kingdom Metazoa; phylum Chordata; class Lepidosauria; order Squamata; family Anolidae; genus Anolis; species Anolis carolinensis. The sequence continues at coordinate 128,092,462 of NC_085845.1, read as the reverse complement.
TATGGTTCTTTATCTGAAATCCTAGCCTATATCTCAGATCCCTGCATGATTAAAAAAATCTGGTGATTATTATTATCATCATCATCATTACCATGTTTATTTATACCCCACTTTTTCTCCCCATAAGGAGACTCAAAGTGGCACTGCAAACTAAATTAGTACGTAATCAGTATACATCACTAATTAGTAAGGCCATACAGAAATTACAAAAATACAGAAATTGATAAATAACTTTATCACTTTTGTCCACATGTTTTTTAAAACAATAACAAAAATAAATGGTGTCTTTTAGCCCTAATTATAATTTTGATTATATGTTAGTTCTCTTTTCTTCTTATGAAGAATGTCTGGAGTTTGTTTCCAAAAGGTACCAAAACCACCTGAACAAATTTTACAGGAATCAAAAAAATCATGCTGAGGCTATGCATTCTTTTTGCTATAAAATGAAAATTTCCAAACCTGTACTGGGGTGATTTGATACAGGTAAATAATTCAGAACATTCATGTGCCTGAATGTTAAGGAACTTTCCAAAACCAAATTTACTCATGTGTTTACTTCCTCCCAAAATTTAGCAACTATGGGATGACTCCAAAACATATATGTCAAGGAAGAATTAGCAATGTTACATTTCCAAAAATTTCCTGTTTAGCAAGTCTATTCTTTAATAGATATTGTGGCAACCATATAGGAGAAATAATAATTTCTGCTGCATAAAAAGAAGTAGGAGATCTGTAGCCATACTTGTTATAGACATTAGAACTAATGGCCATTGATTAGACAGAACTGGTAATTCCAATTTTGATTACATTCTTGCTGTAAACCATCCAAAATATATTTAAAATTTATATACAAATAATTGATTTAGAAACTTGTTGGGCCTCAATTAACATTTCCAATATTAAGGGAACCTTGGATATAATCAAAGCTGCAAATCCAAATCTAAAGGTAAAGCTAAAGTTTAGTCCAGTCGTGTCTGACTCTGGGTGGTTGGTGCTCATCTCCATTTACCCATGCCTGATCTGAATGGTAACTGAAACATTTGCCACAGTCTAGATTTGGGTTGCGCCTCCGGTGGCGCAGTGTGTTAAAGCGCTGAGCTGCTGAACTTGCGGACCAAAAGGTCACAGTTTCGAATCCAGGGAGAGGAATGAGCGCCTGCTGTTAGCCCCAGCTTCTTCCAACCTAGCAGTTTGAAAACATGCAAATGTGAGTAGATCAATAGGTACTGCTTCAGCGGAAAGGTTATGGTGCTTCATGCAGTCATGCCGGCCACATGACCTTGGAGATGTCTATGGACAACGCCGTCTCTTTGGCCTAGAAACAGAGATGAGCACCAACCCCCAGAGTTGGTCATGACATCAGGGGAAACCTTTACCTTTTTATGTGTGTGTATATATATAGATTTATTTCAAAAGTATTTTAGGAAACCCCAAATTTGCCAATACTTTAAAAATGTTACCAAAGGCCTTTTCAGCATCTGAAGAAATAATGCCTAGCTGATCAGTTTGATCAGTGTTTAAAGCAATCAAATCTATAATCAATTATTATAAGATTTTGATAAATCCCACCTAGTCAAGTTTTACCCTAGACAAATTTACTTTTAGTAATCCATTTACTAAAAAGTAAATCAAGCCTGATGTCAAGAGTCAGATGCCAGTTAACATACAAAACAGAGTTTATTCCGAAGATAAGCCAGAAAATAACATAAACACAGGAAATATCCTTGAAACACTTCACTTTTCAGTGTTTCAAGAGTAGATTGGACAATAATAACTCAAAAACGAGTCACGCTAATTTCCCATGCTGGCATTCAATAAAAAACTAAATAACGCTTCAATTCAGCTTTGGAAAACAAATAGAGTTAATTGCTGGAAAATAAACAAACTAGAAAAGCAATAAAGCTGCTTCCACGGTGCAGATAAGCCGAAAGCCTCAAAGGGATGATGAATAGCCGTCGTCAGAAGAATCCAAGGTCAGGTTAGGAGGCAGCAGAAATTCCGAAAGACAAACCAATAGTCAGAAGCCGGGAGTAGCCGGGAGATCCACCTAATAGTAGCATTCCCTAGTCCACATTTGACTAGCTGCCTCATCACACTAGAGCATGAATCCACTTTAAATCCATTTTCTGCTTCCTGTAGAATTCTGGGGTTTGTAGTTTGGTGAGGCCCAGGACCTGTCTGTTTGAGCTGGTTATACCCCCCCTCCCTAAAGTGGATTTAAAATGGATTTAAAATAGATCCAAGCTCTAGTGTGATGACGTCCTAGTTTGCTTGCAGAAGATCATGGGGGACTTCATTGAAGGCCTTACTGAAATCAGAATGTGCTACATTCACAGCATTCCCTGCATCAACCAAGCTTGTGACTCTTCTAAATGTCACATTTATGAGTAAAATCTGGGCCAAGGAGTCTGGATACATGATTTCCACTGACTGTGAATCATAGTGTGCATATTTACACTGCCATTTCATAATATGAGAGGTGATTGTCCACTTTTTAAAATTTTATTGGTGGGCCCTGAAATTGAACCCTCATGGATACAGCAGGCCATCTGTACTTATTATTTCTCCCCTTTCTCACGTTCTAATGAAATACTTAAATACAAGGGAAGGCCATTATTACTCAAATTACAAAAGTATGTATATATGTATTTAAATGTGCTCTTTCATAGGTTCTAACAGATCAATATGTAAAGTAGGCAGCAAGTCAATACATAACTTGTGTAACATAAGAATTTTGGGCACACGTATTTTATTTATAGTCCATCTGAGCAATGTAAGACAATATACACTACTAAGTATTTTAACATTCCTCTCTGAACTGAGAAAGTTATTTATATGTTTGCATTTAGATCTATTTTATAGGTATATCTGAGCATTCAACCATTAAGATTGTGGTATCTCTTTAATAGTCTCTAGAAACCAAATAAACCATTTATTCATTGGATTCAGAATTGTATAGAATTTTATGCAGAATGAAAACACTGGAGTATGAAGAGATTTAGGACCTCATCAGATGGAGGTCCAGATGCAGGGGGACAGCGGGGTAAACTGTGGGACAGCACATAGCTTCATCACCTTGCCATAGTTGGTCATGAGCTGCCACCCCAAGATGTTTCTTGGCTGTCTCTGCTTCCACACATGCTGTCCCAGGCTTTCCATATCCTCTTTTGTCCCTTTTAGTAAGCTGCTGAGATGGAGCCTTGCTGGAAGGAGCTCTGTGTCATATGATGGCGTGCATTGGACGCCATCTCGGCTCTGTCCCAGCAGCATGCTAAAAGGTTAAAAAAAAACCCCATCTGATGAAGTCTGAAAGATCCTGCAATAATGCTTTCCATAAAATCACATTTGTAACTACCCCTCTGGAGCAGTCATTCATTTATTAAAATAACTGTGTGTTCCCTTTACCGAGGGATCTCAGGACAGCACACAAATAAAACAATGTAAATAATTTAAACAATTTGAGATTAAAACAATAAAGTAGTTTAAGCACAATGAAAACGTATTAAACTAGGCAACAAGTTGAAAAAACTTAGAGGGCTACTGCAGTTTAAACCTATATAAATGTACATTTAAAAGTAAATTAGGCCCAAAGGGCTTTATTAAAAAGCCATGATTTCACTTGGAAATAAATCAGTATTAGCACCAATCAAATATCCAAATGGAGAGCATTCCACAATTGTAATATTACAACTTTAAAAGGCCTCTCTCATATTCTCCATCACTGGTGTGACACAGTGGTAAGGATGAAAAGAATATTTGAAAATATTCAAAAAAGTTGTTTCTCAAGTACTGAAAATACCTAATGAGAAGAACCCCAATGAGAATCTTCTCAGTTTGAGATTTTTCTTTGCAATTTTGCACATGGTTGCTAAGGAGTTTCTCAAAGGAAGCAACAACTGACCACACAGCCTTCAAACTCTATTCTCACATTCAGCCCTGGTCTATCACCTGTGCCAACTCAACTAACCCCAGTGATAAGAAAATGTAAAGCTTGACTGTCATCACCAAAACAATACTGCTTATTGTGCTTAGCTCCAGATCTTCTAATGACCAGACTAAGTTGTTTCATGTGTTAAAAAGCATGGAGGACAACATCACCATACAGATTAATGTCCTTTGGGCTGAGCAGAAATCCCCCAGTTTCTGGACTCAATTCTCTCCTGTTCAGGAGTGGATCAACTACGACACAGTGTGTCCTGCTCCCATACCATGAAGCCTGTTCAATGGTATCAAAATAGTATCAAAAAACCTAGCCTGGAGTTAAACTGAAATTAGTGTAGGTAATTAATTTCCTTCAAAAACAAAGAGAGTCTGAAAATGTCTATCCAACATCTTGCCCAAAAAGTAAATATTAGTGATGAGGCAAAAGATCAGAACCTAGGGAGGTCCTCCTCATAAAATAGCCCACAGCTTTCTTCAAGGCAGCAGGCCAATCTATTCAATCAATCCTTGCTAGATTTTATCAGCCAAGGCAGGACACTTGTCAACAATCACTAACTTCGACATGCCTGTGGTGTTTAATCTCTATCAGTAGAGTGCATATTAGTAGATGCACCCCATTCATAGGCACATGCTTGATCAGAAACTGAAATCTTCTGAATTTTGACTACAATGATGGTTCAATGATTTCTCCATTCTGCATGCCAGGTAAGATATCAAGATTTAACTGACTTTGCTTTAACCTCTTATGGAAATGAACTAACACATGATAATTCATTTGAATAGTCATTTTCACTTGATAGTAACTAATGAACAAGTAACTTATCTTCTGAAATCATACAAAACATTGGTATGTGCCATTATTTAAGCTACCCTATTCAAAAATATTCACTGAACAAACATGAAAACAGGGATGAAAATGGAACATGCCCTGATATTATGACCATTTACTTTGGACCCTTCCACACATGTATTATAACCCAGGTTAAACTAGGTTAAAAGGGAGGGTGGCTAAATGACGCTTAGCTAAAATGCAGGAAGAATCGGGTTAAAGGCTACAAAGCATGTGTTTAAAAGTTGCCCTTTAAATTCAGTTCTTCCTGAGAAACATACAATTTTTCATGCCTGTGTATCTCTGCAGGCATAGAAAAATGTGTTCTACTTCCCTTTCTCTTGTCTGGTCTCCCTCCTGCCCTCCATTTCCCCTTCAACTTAACCTTCCATGCAGGCCGGCAGCCATTGCCTCTGTTCCTCCTCCTTGGAAGATCTGACAGGGCCTCAGAGGGAAAATCTGCCCTCCCCTATCCAAAGCCCTCCTTCTGCTCTTTCAAAGAAGGGGGGGAAGGGAGTCAGAGAGTCTGTAGGCCTTGTCCAGTCTTCTCCCAGTAAGTGCAGGGGGAAATGGAGGGCAGGGGAGCGAGGTTGGCTGTGCCAATTGCCCAACCCTGCTGATCTTGGATCAGCACAGGGGAGTATCTGAACACCTCCCCCCCTCTGCAAAATCCCCAGGTTTAGGCAACATGTGTGGCCTCCATCCCAAGAGGAAGTAGGATTTAAAATCCCAATTCCTCTTGCATTTTTCCTGTCAGGAAGGGCCCTTAGTTTCCTTGACATGTGGCAGACATGTCGGAGAGGGCTATCTGCTCACAGATGTAAACTGCAATGCCTATACACACAGACCTAGGTCTAAGGAGGTTCTCCTTTGGGGATATCATTGTAAATGATTGTCTATTGTATGGGTGGTGCAAGCAAGACATGTGATATTCTGGGATAAACCAACAATACATTCCCAGTCTCTCCCTTCACATGTTTGACCTACATCTGGAGAAGAACTGAACAGGGCTTTACTTATTAACACATCTGGAACTGAAAAGCTTTATGGAACTATGACTAAATGGATCAAAGTGTTTTCAGCAGCAAGTGGTTTGAGAACTCCAAATGTAAATCCTATAATCCTATAAATATGTAATCCTACAAATCCTATATAGGATTCCTTACTAATCCTATCACTATAGTTCAGGTACTTTGTTGTTATATAAAATTATCAGATTACCATCTCTTATCAAAATTTCATAACTTTATAAAATGTTACATGATATATTTTCTAAGGAAAGATGCATCAAAAACTAGGTGATTTTTAACATTATAGTATTTAAAGTATTTGTGTAATCATCATTGTCTTCTTTATATCCCATCTTATCCACAAAATTCAAATTCAAAATTCAAATTAAAGCAATTATAATATAATTAAAAATACAAATGGTATCTTTAAAATAGAATTAAACTATTCACAATAATATATAAAATGAAAAAGTATTATTATTATTATTATTATTATTATTATTATTATTATTATTATTATTATTTCTATGCTGCTTTTTCTCTTTATATTCCTTTGGATAAATTCATATAAAAACTGGACAAGTAAAAGAGTATAACATCTCTTTGGTTGCTGTCAGCAGGACAATAATGAAGAGAAATTTGAGTTCCTTCCTGCACAATAAGTTCCAAGCCTGGGGGCAGCCACTGAGAACTCCAACCATGCATATGAAGGTGGTCAAGCTGAGGGAAGGGACTTTTCAGAGGATCTCACAGTGCACACATGCTCATACAGAGCCACATGGTATATCAGATAACATGGACCAAAATGTTCTCGGGCTCTATATCTTATAACCAACACTTTGAATTGTGCCCAAAAACATACCACAGCCAGAAGTAATGCTGTAGCAAGGGAGTTGAACACACTCAGTAACTTGTCCCAGTTAACACTCTGGCTGCAGCTCCTTGGATTTGCTGAAGAGAGGTTCACAAGTTCCAGGTACTAAAAGAGATGTGAGCTTCCCTTTTCTGACCTAGCATTCTTTGAGAAAGAATAGGGAAAGTGCCTATGGTTACCTTGGGCACAAGCATGATGAAGTCCCTCACCAGTGGTGGCTCATACATTTGCCTTGAATCACTGTGCGACATCACAGTATTGGACTAATATATTCTATCCAAACTACTAGAAGTCAATGATCTCACATCAGAAAGTCTGCTATGAATTCTGTGGTGAATTTCTCAATATATATATGATCATCTGTCTGATTTCATATGGCTGTGTTCTGTCTATGTGGTAAGAGCATAATGAGTAAATGGGAAGCAGAGGCTGCTTCTACACAACCATTTAATCCAAATCAAATTGTGGATGAAAAAGATCTGATTTGCTTTGGAGTGCCTACAGATCACAGAACAACAGACTGGTTCAAGATTGGGAAAGGAGTGTGGCAGGGCTGCATACTTTCACCCTCCCCATTCAACTTGTATGCAGAACACATCATGCGACATGTGGGGCTTGAGGAATCCAAGGCCGGAGTTAAAATTGCTGGAAGAAACATTAACAACCTTAGGTATGCAGATGATACCACTCTGATGGCCAAAAGTGAGGAAGAGCTGAGGAGCCTTATCACCAAAATGAAAGAAGAAATTGCAAAAGCTGGGTTGCAATTAAACGTCAAGAAAACCAAGATCATGGCAACTACACCTATTGATAACTGGCAAATAGAGGGAGAAAACGTGGAGGCAGTGACAGACTTTATGTTTCTAGGCACGAAGATCACTGCAGATGCAGACTGCAGCCAGGAAATCAGAAGACGTTTACTTCTTGGGAGGAGAGCAATGGCCAACCTTGACAAAATAGTGAAGAGCAGAGACATCACACTGGCAACGAAGGTCTGCATAGTCAAAGCAATGGTATCCCCCATAGTAACCTATGGATGCGAGAGCTGGACCATAAGGAAGGCTGAGCGAAGGAAGATAGACACTTTTGAACTCTGGTGCTGGAGGAAAATCCTGAGAGTGCCTTGGACCGCAAGAAGATCCAACCAGTACATCCTCCAGGAAATAATGCCCGGCTGCTCACTGGAGGGAAGGATATTAGAGGTAAAGTTGAAGTATTTTGGCCACATCATGAGGAGACAAGAAAGCTTGGAAAAAATCACGATGCTGGGGAAAATGGAAGGAAAAAGGAAGAGAGGCCGACTAAGGGCAAGATGGATGGACGGTATCCTTGAAGTGACTGGCTTGACATTGAAGGAACTGGGGGCGGTGATGGCTGACAGGGAGCTCTTGCGTGGACTGGTCCATGAGGTCACGAAGAGTCAGAGACGACTAAACGACTGAGCAGCCTACAATGGCAGCCCGGGAACCAGTTCCAAGCTGTGACAGAGTTCACAAAGAATCCCTGTTTGCAGGTCGATCAGTTCCAAGGATTTTTTCCTCCCTACCTCTTCCAGAGAGATGTGCTGATAAAAGAACAGCTTTTCAGCACTTGACTGGAGCTGAGCAAGGCAGGAGACACCAACTGAGCATTCCCATGGGAATGCTGTGGTTTTCTTTCTGAGGGGATGTGTTTGTTTGTTCATGGTAAGCTGTGAATCCGGGTTATTTCTCTGACTGTCACAACATTTGCCCTGCCTACATAAATGCTCCACATTTGGCATTCAGTTTCCTGCTTTGCACTGTTTATACACAGATCAGCTTCAATGGATTTTATGGCTTGATCTGGAATTTCCAGTGAGTTTTTTTAACACGCTGTTTCTGACTGGATTATGTTATAACATTGGGAATACGCATTTTGCATTGCCTCCGACCTCAAGCTGGCTTCAAGTTGAATTTGAGTGTCAGTGTAGAAGGGCCCAAAGATGAGCAGAGGTAGGATATAACTTCTTGTGTTTATCTCAAATACAACAGAGCCAACACACCCCAGAGTTTGCTTGTTTATACAAAAGGTCATCTGATAAATATTGTTAACACAAGTTGCAAACTCCATGTGCTTCTCTATAATGAAAAAGTAATTGCCACACTCACATACAGTTACAGAAGTCTTTATCTAATCTCTTTCCTAAACACATTTTCACAAGCAACATACCTAATCAAAAACTGTTGTGGATGAGTCTCTGAGTAGTAGTAACAACAGGGAGTTGGAGAGTAGGCAGGCAGAAAGGTCTACCCGGGAGCAAGATCCTGTAGAAGAGCAACAGCAGAAGAGGATTCGGCAAATAATAATAATAATAATAATAATAAAACTTTATTTATACCCCGCCACCATCTCCCCAATGGGGACTCGGGGCGGCTTACATGGGGCCATGCCCGGGAAAATACAATATAACACAATATAAAAACAACATATCATAATACAATTACAACAATACAATAAAGAATCATATACAGTACAACACAAAATCCAAAGAGCAATATAACAGGGCAGGCCGCACTAATACTCAGTTAAAACTCGGGGTGAGAAAAGGATAAGAAAAAGGATAAGAATAAAACCACAGGGAACTAAGGAAAAGATAGCAGACAGTCTAGAGGATAAATAATGGGGGGCGTAACAAAAGCATGTAACAGTTACTCTCCGAAAGCACATCGGAAGAGCCATGTTTTTAGATCTTTCCTAAAGACTTACTGAAGCCATGGATGAAGAGTCTTTTGAAGGGTTTGATGGGGATGATGGGTTTGACAATGAAGCAGTTTCTATGAGAAGTGCTGGGAGTGACACTGATGAGGTTGTGGATGAGATGGATTGGACAAAAGTAGCAGAAGTGGGTGAGGAGCCTACAAGTAGTGGCACATTCAGAAGATTGGTTGGGAATGAAACTTGGAGGGAAAATTATTTGTCTGCTGTTTGGGAGGATGTAAGTAGAAGCAAGAGAAGGGCCGCTTGGCAGGCAAGGCAAAGAGCAGCTCGGGCATCACAACTGGCAACTGTTGTCTGATTCTAGTTTGAAGGAGAATGCAGGAGCAGCTGAGGGTGGGGCATTGGCTGATTGCAACTCAGAGGGTTTGTAATAAAAAGAGGGCTGGTTGTATTAGGGACCCTGTGACTAGCAAAGTGTATGCTGGGTCATAATTCCTGGGATTTGCTACTGTTCTTGGTTTGGACCTCAGATCGCTTCTGGACATCATGTTCGCTCTTGTGCCCTGACTTTGGATTGGACGTTGACGCTGCTGCTGTATCCTGTTTGCTATGGATGACATCTGGACTGGCTTGACTTGCTGCTGTATCCTGTTTGCTGTGGATGACCCCTGGACTGGCTTGACTACGACTTTACTTCACTGAAACAATAGCGAATACCTCTGCCGGGTATTTTGGTTAGTGGGTTGGGATTTTTTAGGACTTTGGGACTCTCTGTTTTACCTCCTTTTTGACCGGTTGGTCTGTGTTTGTTTTTGAATACTATTTTGCTGCTGTTAAGCATTTTTTTATTCTTTTGAGCTGTATCTTCATTAAACTATTGTTACTTTGTACTTGGGACCGACTTCGTGGTATCTGTACCTTGACAAAAACACCCTAGTTATTAGTGAAGACATACAATATATCTCCGGGGAGAGAATAAATAACAGTAATATATTGTGTATGGGATTTTTATTATAAATTTGAAGACCTTAAATACTGCTCTTCCAAATAAGTGAGAAGTATTACCTGAAACTTTACATCTAAGTAAAGCATTTTATAAAACACAAGACTGATTAATTGTGAAAATAAACATATTAGGCGTGGTCATATTTAAAATACAGAACCACTCACATGCCTTATATTTTTCAGATCAACTCGTACTAAGATGTACGTACAAAGAGAAAAGCATTTTGTATCTCTTTGGTAAAATTCTCTATATGGTATAGCTTTAGCAATACAAAAAATCACCATGAAAGTGACTGTATTGATACCTAAAGACTCCACAGCAATGATATTGAGAACAATTGATATTCTCAGCACAAAGATATAGTTCTTCAGCCAACTGCTGGAGTCATATAAAACTTTAAAAAGCTGGTCAGACCTTCCCGCCATATAACTTCAAACCTTGAAAGAAATGTACAAAATTTTTAAAAGGCTCATGCATGTTACTACAAGGTAATAGTGGAACTAAGGATAAATAAGAGCACTGCCTTTGGCATTATGACGATAATGGGAAAGCCATGTCTTCTGTGTGGGACAAAGATACAGAACAGAGTGTCAACATTTTCCCCAAGCAAGGTGGCTTGTAAATCATTAGAAACTCTGAATCCTTCTCAAAACATCTTGATGCAAGGGATATGACACAATTCTACATCTTCTTTGTGGTAGTACAACTGAATGATCCATGAAACTTGAATTCATCTCAAAGTAGGACATTCATAACCCTTTGAAACAATGTCTGTCTCATATTTTAATATTTTTCTAAAGCCAAGAAATGACTAGTCAAAGCTTTTCAGGTTATGAGGGCAGAAGAATTCAGTGCAGTTAACTAGCTAGTCCCTGTCCCACCCCCTCTCATACAACTTCCGAATAACTGAAATAAATTCTCTCATAACTAAAATAAATTTTCAGCTATGTTGTCTTATTTTAATTTTATTAGTTGTGCAAATGATATCAAGTCAGCCACCTTGCACACATAAAGAAGAGAAGATAGAAGTGTCAAAATGATTTCTGTACACTTATAGGCAGAACTGTTTTCATTGCAATGCTGTAATTACACTTCACATTTTATCTTCAGCACATTTCTGTGAATACTGAATTGATTCATCAGGTCAAGAGTTGTAGAAAGAGTATAAAAGAAGGCCATGGTCTTCTTTCTGGACTTCAGAACACTTCTCTCTTTAACACCCTGGTCTCCCAACAAGTCCTAAGGTCATCTTATGTATGAATGTCAAAAGACTTAGATCTTCCAGCAAGGCTCTCCTTCACATCCCACAATCTCAGTCCTGTTTGGCTGGAATGTCAGATACTGTCTTTCCTGTCTTTACACTTTGGCTATGCAATTTACTTGTTGATGACCTTCCTTCAACATGAAAATGTCACATTGTCATTTCTTGCATCACTTTCTACACCAGAGAGATAGAGAACAAGCAACTCAGGCTACAAATAAGTTTTGTTGAACTTGCAACCTATGAGGGAGGGGGTAAGCTGAGTCATCTAAATTCGGGGTGCAGTACGTCTGATCCTGTCAGGTAGTTCAAGTCAATGAATCTTCTTTTTAAGCAGACATTTAACCTCCCAAACTCATTAAAGCTAATTCCTCTTATTATTTCACTAGTTTTCAAATTGGTTTACTCCCTATGTCCTGTTCTCTTTTATATATCAATCGGTTTGTGTTTTAATTGATATTTTATCATGATGCAAGTTCATTTCTAATTTTTTAAAATGGAAACCAAAGCTAATTTTTTAGAAAACCAAAGATAAAGTATGCATTGCAACATTCTTGTCAGATTAGGACTGTGCAGGTCTATTTAGTGGCATAATCCTGACTGTGAAGCCTGTTTACCATTGTTGCTTTCTACCAACCCACCATCAATATACATGGGATTTCTAGTTGCTTTTTGTGGCCGAACAGGAATGTTTTCAGGCTGAGTGTAAACATATGCCCACTTTGGTGCTGAACATGTGGGGGAAGGGTTGGGGGTGGGTGGGTTTTTTGTCTACTTCATATTATATATAATGTTTAGTGCTAAGCTATATTACTACTATTTGACTGATTGGCTTTAAGTGTTGCTTTCTGACATAACTGATAAGATCACAACTGAGAAGCTTTCAACTAGAACATACTAAAATCAAGCCAGGTTAAAGAATAAGTAGAGGCATATATACAATATATCATAATAAAAAAGCAGCAAAAGAAAAAAGATGGGTGAGAGTTATCAGCCGAATAATGCTTATTATTTGCTTTGCAAATTCAGGATGGGTTCAAGGAAGCTTCCTAAATCATATTTTGAAAATATTCCTGTCTGCTCCCATATAAAACACACAAACAAACAATTTAGCTGGATATACCTAGATTTCTAGTACTATGTGGTCACTGTGGCTCTAATTCAAGATCAAATCCTATAGGTCAGAAATGACTGGTGAAGAGAAGTTGGAAATGCCGCCAATGCCCTCTGACTTCAGAGATGGAATGGCATGTCCCTAAATGAGCCTCTTGATTTTTCCTCAGAGCTGCTGGATGGAAATGTCATGCCACCTTTTTTTAAAAAAAAGATGTAAAATAGTCACACAAAGACTTTCAAAGACTCTGTCTCTACCCTCTTAAAATCACTCCAATGAACACCCCAGTTGAAACTCGGGACGTGTGGCATATTCCCTCTGTTTGGAAGCAAGATTTTTTTTCTTACTGTTCAAGTTCACAGCTCTGCTGCAGTGGGGAAATGCTTATTTTTTACTCAGACCACACAGGAATCCAAGTCTCTCCCTTCTCACATTGTCCCACCAACAACATCTATTCACATACAATATACCAAGCATTTAACAAAATATCAACAACTTTTAGAGAGACTGCAAACATTTTAGTCTTCTCCTTACCTGACAAAGGAAAAGGAAACCATATGGTGAGAAACTGAACCAAGACACCAGTGAGCGCAAGAAGCAAAGTATGAACCAATGGAAAGAATTATACTAATTCCTGGGGAAGTATCCTGGCAATCCACAGATGAAGCTCCATATATAGATAGAAAATTCCAAAACATCCATGGCTAGAAAAGGAAGGTAGATGGCAATGCATTCTGGATAGCCCTAGGATATTTCTCTTTAAACCAGCATTGGCTTCCTATTCTTAAAAACTTTAAGTAATGCCAAAAGATGCCTTCCTACATCAGCCAGCAATATTTCCCTGAAGCAATCCCAATTATCATAATTGGGAGATCTTCATTGGGGTGTAAAGGTTTTGATCAACTGCAAGCAACTCAGGGTTAAAGCGCTGAGATGCTGAACTTGCTGACCGAAAGGTTGGTGGTTTGAATCTGGGTAGCAAGGTGAGCTCCTGCCGTTAGCTCCAGCTTCTGCCAACCTAGCAGAAGTTACAGTTTGAAAACATGCAAATGTGAGTAGATCAATAGGTACCACTCTGGCAGGAAGGTAATGGCACTCCATGCAGTCATGCCGGCCACATGAACTTGTAGGCATCTACTGACAACGGCGGCTCTTCAGCTTAGAAATAGAGATGAGCACCAACCCCCAGAGCCGGACATGACTAGACTTAATTTCAGGAGAAACCTTTACCTTTACCTTAAGCATGTGGGACTGCTGAGTAAACCTTCACAAAGATGTTTGTATAGCAAGTAAAGCAACACAGTCATGCAACTCACTGTAATGTTATGCCATCATTATTGTAATATTGTTTTTTTATTTGTTTTTATTGTTGTTTTGTCGTTTTATCCCACTCCCCCTCTCCCCCCTCCCCTCCTTGTACATGCACTTTATACAACAAACTACAGAAGTTACATTTGAAAAATCACAAATTGCAAATGGAATAATATAGATAAAACTAAAATATTGTAATAATCAAGGGGATGTGGGAACCAGTTAAGAACTATTTAGAGAACGTACTAAGATGTGGAGTGGAAAAATTAAGATTGAGACTGATATTATTGTAATATTGGATTGTACAGCCAAGGTACACTCTGCTAGGACATCAGGTGATCCCACAATCCTCTTTTATGTACATTTCTGAAACAGTTGGGTGGTCTTCTTCCAGAAAATGTAACAGGGCTGGAAAATGATCGTGAGCAACACAGCCCATACAGTGCACACATGCAGTGTTTAGCTGCCATGGTGTGACCAATGGGTCTTCAGAGTTTATGGGGGAGGGAAACTGGCCTGAATCCTTGTCCTGTTGGGATTTTGAGCTTTGGCTTCCATTATCAGTCTGTTGGCATTTCACTTTCATTTGCAGCAGATATTTCAGACTTGGTGTGATTTAATATGCCTGACAACAGAAATTCAATTACATTTTGCCTGCTTGGCAATCATCTTGTAATTCTGTACAAAATTTTGATACACAATTTTGATATGTATATTTTAGAGACATCCTACTATGGACTTAGTTGGAAATTGCTGATTTGTTTCTTTGATTCGAACACTGCTGACAACTACTAATCATGAATGTCAGTTTCTGTATAGTCCCTTCTGACAGGTGAATCATCATAGGGATGTCTTTTTCACACTTTTATATCTACCTGTCTTGAAATTCTTGTCAACTAGACTTTACTTAGTGTCTAACAAAGAAGTAAAATCAAGCGTCGTTGCACAGAAATTTTTATGTCAGCTATTTTTCTAACATTCAGAGCTGGAAAACTTGTTCAAACTGGGGACTCTTCAGCCACTGTATAGTAATAGCATTGCTAGCAGTCAAGACAGAAAAAATGTTCAAAACGCATTGCAAAAGACACTAATATTTTAAGGGGAGGTGCAGCAGAACTGGTATTAAAGAGGATGTGATAGGTCATTGATTCCAACCCCCTACTCAATGCAATAAGTTTACTGTTAATACAAAGGAGCCTCCGGTGGCCTAGGGGATAAAAGCCTTGTGACTTGAAGGTTGGGTTGCTGACCTGAAAGCTGCCAGGTTCGAATCCCACCCGGGGAGAGCACGGATGAGCTCCCTTTATCAGCTCCAGCTATATGCGGGGATATGAGAGAAGCCTCCCACAAGGATGGTAAAACATCAAAACATCCGGGCATCCCCTGGGCAATGTCCTTGCAGACGGCCAATTCTCTCACTCCAGAAGCAACTCCGGTTGCTCCTGACACTAAAAAAACCCTGTTAATACATGTGGCTCTGTAGCCTCTACTTGAAGACCTCTGGTAGGCGACATAACCATTTCCACTGCCAATTGTTCTTAGTGGGGTTTTTTTTCTTTCTTTGATGTTCAAATTAAATCTCCCCTTGTGTAACTTACAACCATTACATTTTGTTCTGCCCTCTGGAGCATCAAAGAACAAACTTCTGACCTCATCTTCATGACAGTCGTTCATGTATTTGAAAAGTGCTATCACACACCCCTCAGCCTGCTTTTCTCCGTGCTAAATCTATCCAATCCATCAAACTTTCTTCACAGAACTTGCTTTCCATATGTCTAAACCTTTCTCTGATCTTCATCCACTTCTTCTCAAATGATTATGGCACTTGAAAGGAAGTGTGAAAGTTGGTCTTAATATCTGAGTAGACAAACTTACCTAGTCCTTGGGAATCCATACACTAACCAAATCAAGATCTACACTGCAGCAACAGGATCACGTGTTTTCAGACTATTCCTTAAATTTAATGTAATATTGTTCATGTTGTTGTGTGCCTCCAAATCATATGTAATATATTATAAACTTAAGCTGATCCTATCATGGACCTTTTGTCAAGAGTCAGACGCCAGTTAACAAACAAAACAGAGTTTATTCTGAAGATAAGCCAAAAATAACACAAAAACAAGCCATGCTATTTTCCCATGCTGGCATTCAATAAAAACTAAGGACGCTTCAATTCAGCTTAGAAGAAACAAATAGAGTTGACTGCAAGATAACATGCAAAATAAATGAAGGCTTGCAACCTTCCAAAAGCTGCAGAGTATAACAGAAAGTGCAAAAGCTTCTTTTAGCTCCAAACCGTTTCTGAAAACAGACAGCCGGCTCTGCGGAGTTAAAGGGACAGTTCCAAAAAGAAAAACAGCAAACTGGCTTAAAAACAAACAAACTAGAAGAGCAGTAAACTGCTTCCACGGTGCAGATAAAGCCGAAACTTCAAAGGGATGATGAATAGCCGTCGTCAGGAGAATCCAAGGTCAGGTCGAGAGGCAGCAGCAAATTCCAGGAGTCAGAAGCCGGGAGTAGTCGTCAGTCAGGGAGCGTAGACAGAAGCCAGGTCAAATTCAATCCAAAGTCCGAAGAGGGTGCAGTCATCCAAACCAGGTCCACGATAAGACACAGCGAGAGCCAAGCCAGATGGTATCAGCAGCTAGAAATAGTAATCAGAATGCAGTCCAGGGAAACCCACACAGTTCCATCCCTCTGCTGTAAAGCAGTCCCAGATAACTTACATCCGAATCACAGTCCAAGTCCAGTCTTCACGGAAACACAGAGAGCCCACTGGCGCCCCTTAGCAACACCTTGCCACACGCAAAGTGCATTGGCCAAACATTCCCATTTTATTCCCCTTCCTCCTGGGTGACCAAACACTCACACCCAAACACCAGGTGTCCCAAATCTACTCAGAGTCTGAGCTCCACACAGCTAGAGCTCGTGGATCTGGAGTACCTAGCAATTCATCGGAGTCCCAATCATCCTGCCCACACTTAGCCCCATGAACACTTAAAGAACCGTCCTTCCTTCTCCAAGCATCCCAAGTGGGATCAGCTCCTGCAGAAACCCCAGGTTCAGTAGTATCCATAGGCCCCAAATCCCCAGACATCTCTGGTGGCTGTGCCCATTCAGTGCCCACTTCTCCAGCCACCACCTGTTCCTCAGCATCCATTTCCCCAAACTCCCCATCTGAATCTTCCTCAGAAGATCCCCCATATAGCTCTCTAAGTCGCTTCCTGCGCAACTCCTCCAGTGAACCCTCATCACGAGGGTTTTTTCTTCCTCTTCGGATCCCATCACCATCAACCATAATCCCCGAAGGCGCAGTCACAACACCTTTCTTTGTAAGATTTGTTCAGAGGGGCATTCCCTTTGCATTCCTCTGAGGCTGAGTGTGTTTGACTTGCCCAAAATCACCAAGTGGGTTCCCATGTCTTAGCAGAGATTCAAACTCTGGTTCCCCAGAGTCCTAGTTCAATGCTCAAATCACCACACTATACTGGCTGCCATAATTAAATATTATATTTAATACTTTATAATTAAATATAAGTGCTCATAATTATACTAATTGTTAATAATATAATTTACAATATAAATATAATTACTTCCTCTTGTTTCCCACTCAAAGCTGTAACACTGTCCACCTTGTTCATGTGTCTCTAAAGACAAAACTCTCTACATATTTGTTGTATATGAGTAAGGAATTCTTTCACGCTATTTCCATCTTTTCCCCCCAGAAGAATATTTGCCCTTCTCAACTATTATTATACCACCTCCAGACACAAACATATAATAAAAAAGAGAGAAACCCTCATGTGTGCCATTTTCCTAATTCAGCCATTTGAAAACTGTGTCAGAGGAAACCTCCCTTAAGCTAAAAAAAGAAAAACATAAGAAACAAACAAACCAAATGGTCAAAGACAAAATAAAGGCAGACAGTTTGCCTATGAGTGCTGACCTTTGCCCTTACCCTAAAGGGTTATATGAAAATGGAAGATTCTTTCAAAATGTTTTGAGAAATATAAAAGATCTGCAAAAAATACTGGTTTACATAACTGATGACTATCACTGCTGCGATTTGTACAAAGGAAACACATAGAAGTCATGATTTCCATCAGATAAGTGAAATTTCTGAAACATAATTATGTCCCTCCACATTCTGACAAAGGAAAGAACAATGAAGCTGATACCCTCTCACTGAGGTGCTACCTAAAAATTCAATTTTTATTCTCAAAATCACTGCCTCATTTTTATTACAAATGATCTGTGGATAATATACCTTACTGTAATTGATTTTGCAATGTTGTCTTCTGGTTGAATGTTACAATCTTGGTATCATATCTCCCACTACCATCTTAGGGAGGTTCTACACAGACCTTTAATGCACATTACTGATGGAGAACCTGCTGCCCTCAGCCTAATTTTGTGTGGACCTCAGCATTCATTGTTCTTTTCAGAATCCATTTCTGCTCTATGTGAGAGTAGAGTGAAGTTGGGTATTACCAAATGAGATTTCCTATGAGTTAATGGACCTTCATGGGTGGTAAAGGTTGTTAGTCCTTTGAAGGACTTAGGGCCCATCCAAACAGGGCACAAAACCGATGCCATCCTGGATATTTGCGGGGAGTGTCCAGATGATAGCCCACAAAAACACTAATACTTTCAGCACAAAGGAGGAAAACTGCTTTGTGCCGAGATTATTTGTTAGCAGGAAAGAAATGTCTTTCCAGCTGCTGGTGCTATGTAGATGGGATTGCTGGTGCCCATCTACACATCTGTCTTGGGTTTCTTGGGCTGCTCTCCCAAAACCCTTTAGAAAGCCTTAAACCGGGAAAATAACTGACACGGTAGTCATTTTCCCTTCTTCAGAGCTCTTCTGGCTTGTATCAATGATGTACTAGCAGAAGGGGGGGCCAGGAGAAATTTTCCTCCCCCCCTTCTGTTGGCTTGTCATTGGCGTGAGCCAGAAGAGCTCTGGAGAAGGGGAAATGGCTGCCGTGTAAGTTATTTTCCTGTTTTTAAGGCTTTTTAAGGGGTTTTCTTTTGTGTCCTGGTGCCCTGCTAGAAAGCTCGGCAGGGCATCTGGAACCCCACCCCTTCCAGAAAAACATGCACTTTCTGGGGTGTGTACAGACTTCAATGCTAGTCCAATTGGGTTTTTAAAACCCGATTGGACTTGCATTAAAGTGCTGCCCGGAACCGCCCTAAGACATTTCTTTTTGCCACAGAGTCTATCCAGTACGATAATATGGAGTGCTCAAACACATTCATTAGGTTAGCAATAGACATTCTACTGTTCTGGAGTCATTTTTTAAATTTGGGTGGTTTCAGTAGGTGTCTGCAGGTGTCAATTGAATTATCTTACTGAAAATACAGTTTAATCAGATTATATTAAAACTTTGGTGGATTAGCTTTCTCAGTTAAAAAGAAAACCTTCAGATCCCTAAGCAGGGAAATTCTTCCAGGAATATAACAGAACTAATATATGTGGAACTCTGCCAGCTTATAGTGGACTCAACACAAATTAGTGCTATTGGCTATCATGCATTTTAAAAGGCATACCATTATTATTTCAAGAAAAGTTCCCTTTTTTCAAAATACACTAATTTTTAAAAGGAAGAAAAAGTATAAAAATTATACACAAAGTCACTGTGTGAAGTTTCAGAAAGCCTATAGAAGTACTTGTGGTCCCAGTTCAGAGTGTAGCGTGTGTGCATGTGTCTAGTTTCAGATAACTACAGTAGAACAGAATGTTACTCGAGGCTACATTCATATCAAATCAGTTGCAATTCTTTTCTTTAGAAGGCAATCCAAAGAAAGAGAAGGAGGAGGGAGGGAGGGAAGAATCTACAAGAAAAAATATTCAACTGAAATGACAAAATATATGAGAGATAAGACATAAAGATGAGGCCAAGAGGCTTCCAAACTGGCAAGTAAACTACAGAAGACCATTTTGTTGTTTTTGCTCTGTCCTCATAACCACTAAAGCTGGTTTCTTTCTTCAGCTGGACTGATTGGAGAGGAAGCCTTTTAAAAAAGAAATTGATTGAAATTTCCCCACAGGTCTGACAGTCAAATTGTTTAAAGACAAAATTGAGAAGAAGCTTTTGGCTGTCTGGATTTTTTGTGATTAACTGGTAATAAGAAAGGAAGAACAGGTATCAGACTTCAGCATATAAGCAAAATGGTATATATGCCTAATCAATTCATACACCTACACGTTGGGTTCACTGATTTTCATTTTATAACCTGATTAGCAGTAACATGACAGCACAAAAAACTACCCACTATTCATTTATCATTTTTATACTCATTTCCCAATAGTTTAAAGATGGAAAATAGAGTACAGCCCTGACATCCATGAAACTGGTATCTGTGGTTTGACCTACCAGCAGCTGATAAAATAAGTTCTATCTAGAAATGTTCTAAGTCAGTGATTCTCAACCTGCGGGTCCCCAGGTGTTTTGGCCTACAACTCCCAGAAATCCCAGCCAGCTTATTATCTGTTAGGATTTCCAGGAGTTGAAGGCCAAAACCTCTGGGGACCACAGGTTGAGAACCAGTGTTCTAAGTCTTCCTAGCAATTCTATGTTATGTGCCACTGCAGTCTGCTTACTTGCCTATCTCTGTCTTTTACCACCTTTACTGTTCTTTTACTGGCATTTTGGTAACACTGCAGGTCTTCACCATGTTCCCCAGCATGCCTTCAAAAAACTTTGCCTTTAACCAAGCAAAAACACCTTCTTCACTTTGGATCTAGGATTTGAATTGAATTGGGAGTTCTCCAAATGTGCCTTTTTAATATAATGAACTATTTTCAAATGGCTGAATTGATGTACTCATAGAAATAGGGTACATAAAGATCTGGGGTACATACAGCGAGTGGAAACTTATCATTGTACCCAAAAAGGCACCCTACAGATAATACAAATACTCAAGGAAAGGCAAAAAAGAGAGATGAGGCATAGCACACCCCGTTGGCTAAGAACGTATCACAAGAAGTATCCCTTTCTATTCTTGAGCTGCATCTTTAAAATGTAAGCTCCAGAAACAAGATTTATTTAGTATATCTGAAGCATTCACTATCATTACATACAGCTAAAATGCTAGTACCCCGAGGCTCTGGAAAACCTCAGTCACCAACTCTTTGCAACACTGTTGCACCATGCTCTGAAATACACAATGAACTTCTGATTCTTCTTAGCCCCAGGCAAGGCTCCTTACAAAGGTTGTTCTTTCTCTGCCCTACTTTCAGTTCATTTTATCATGCAGCGCTTAAAGCCCTTCTTCTAATTTATTTATTGGTCTGAACACCAAGGAAGCTTTCTATTGTGATCTGCAGCCATAGCAGCATTTGAAATAGTTTTTAACCTTAATATCCTTCTGAATCTTGGTAGACATAATTCTCTGCAGTATGTGAAATGTACCGAGCTAACTTGACAGATTGTGTGTGTGTGGGTGTGTTACAGATGTGCATGTAGAAAGCAGAAATGCACAGGGCAATCAATGCGTATATTAGATTCTGCATTTAATTTCCTGCATTTGGGAGTTTAACTTACTCATTATCTGGATAATATAAATGAAAGGTTTTTTTTTTAATCTTTAACATTCTTATAACATAGACACTGAAAAAATATTCTAAGAGAGGGAGTAAAAGATTGTTGTTGTTGTTGTTGTTGTTGTTGTTGTTGTTGTTGTTGTTGTTCTAATGCTGCCAATCATGTCGAGAAGATTAGGAAGCCAGAAATAAAAAGCTAGATAAATAACAACCACCAACGTCAACAGAAAGTAAGTCTTTGTTTCAAATGAACAAAATAATAGTGTAAGATTTAAAAAATGCTACAGAGTCTTGCAGAGGAATCCATCAACTTTTGACTTTATCACATTTCATTGTGTGCCTCTCTGTACTTGAGATTAACTTAAATGGCACTGTTATCACTTGAAATAAACAAGGCTGTGCACAACATTGTAAAGGTACAAAATATTTTTATTGTATCAAGTAAATAAAAAGGTTGTAAAACTGCAAAAAGTGGAATAGTCAGGTGTGTAGTACATATTCCTGCAAGGTAGTGTATTGTGTGTTTACCTCAAGTCACATCAGCTTTGTTGATGACTTGAAATAGTTTGTTATAGAGCCAGATACTCTTTGGTAATAGTTGCATTCAATATTTTTCAAAATTGAGTAGCATCCACCAGCACTATAGGCAAAAATCACATCCATATGAGATAAGCACAGAGCTTGGCAGGAAGGTGAAAACACAACATTCCCACTAAATCAGTGGCTCTCAACCTTCCTAATGCCATGACCCTTTAATACAGTTCATATTGTGGTGACCCCTAACCATAAAATTATTTTCGTCACTATTTCATAACTGTAATTTTGCTAGTTACAAATCTTAATGGAATTATCTGATATGCAGGATGTGTTTTCATTCACTGGACCAAATCTGGCACAAATACCCAAATCTGAATACTAGTGGGGTTGGTGAGGAATAATTTTGCTATTTGGGAGTTGTAGTTGCTGGGATTTATAGTTCACCTACAATCAAAGAGCATTCTGAACTCCACCAATGATGGAATTGAACCAGACTTGGTACGTAGAACTCCCATGACCAACAGAAAATACTGGAAGGCTTTGGTGGGCATTGACCTTGAGCCTGGGAGTTGTAGTTCATCTACATCCAGAGAGCACTGTGAACTCAAACAATGATGGATCTGGACGAAACTTGGCAGAAATACTCAATATGCCCAAATTTGAACACTGGTGTAGTTTGGGGAAAATAGACTTTGACATTTGGGAGTTGTAGTTGCTGGGATCTACAGTTCACCTACAATCAAAAAGCCCCTTGAACCCCATCAACGATAGAATTGGGCCAAAGGACAAGTGGAGATATATTCAGACTTCTATGACAATGGTGTCACCTAAGACCATCAGAAATATGTGTTTTCTGATGGTCTTTGGTGACTCCTCTGAAGCCCTCTCACGACCCCCCAGGGGCCCCGACCCCCACGTTGAGAAACGCTGCATTAAACTAATTTCTGCATTATGAGCAGGATGATATTGCTGTAGCCAGATGTACTTTTTAAAGTATCAAGTCTTCAAACCAAAGCCATGAAAATACTAAGAATTGGTATCATTAAAATTGTATGATTAATGGCAAACCAAAGAATTTAAACAATATATATGTTCTTTATTTACTCTTCTAAACCAAAACAACTTATGCTTAATTACTACAATTTTTAAAGTATCTGAACAATGTAGCTGTTTTAATTGTCTGTGGTGGTAAACACATGTTTTAGTCTGTTTTAAAATGCATTTACTAATTTCATATTTTAAATGTTTTATTTATTGCCCCTCAAGCTTTGGTGGCTTGAAGGATAATAACTACATGAACAAATAAGCAATATATTATGGACTAAGAACCTCCTTACATTGCCCCCCCCCCTTTTTTTCTTTTTTCTTTTTTTTAGTGTGATCTAATTGAAGCCAGGCTGATTCTGTCAGATTCTCTTGGCTGTGAAGACTAAAGATCTTGGTAGCCAAGTAAGCATATACAGGGGAAGTCGCTTTACTACAGTGGTTCTCAATCTGATGTCCCCAGATGTTTTTGACCTTCTACCCCCAGAAATCCTAACAGCTGGTAAACTGGCTGGAATTTCTGGGAGTTGTAGATCAAAAACAATTAGGAACCCCAGGTTGATAACCAGTGCTTTACAAGGTCTAGTGCTGCAATATTATTTGTCACAAGCAGCTCATAACCCATGAGCCATCAACAACCTTTTGCCACTCTTTATATAGTTCACTGAAAACCCAAAAAGGTACTGTTAATGTTTCCCATACTTTAGTAGGTCAGTCATCTGCTAGGTCTTGGGGAAAATATTGTTGTTCTGATAATGATTCTTCCTATGGTCCTAGCTCTTGACCTTAGCATGGAAGGAAAGTGGGATTCAAATTTGTCTTTCCCTATATATTGAGATTGAACAGGGAGAGTGACTGCATAAAACTAGATACATGTGTAAGCAAATATCTGTATGTGTGTGGCCTCCAACCCATCATCCAGTATTATATGTCACTCTCAGGATCAAAACGATTACACATGTACAATTGGCTGAATTTCTGAAAGATATATACTGGGTACTACACATCTACGGGGGTTCAATTTGAGGACACTAGGGATTCCAAAATAGCTGCTGATCACACAACATATTATTAAATGGTAGCAGTGTGTACCCAGATATTCAAGTGTATGCACATTCATGCCATTGCCATTTTGAGTATAGGAAATTATTCATGAGCCATTGAAACCAGAGTTCTGGAGCTTGCAGGTTAGGAGGGCCTACTGTAAATTGTGTCATTAGTCTGCCCAGCAACAAGGCATTCATTGCAGCATGTGCCTTTTGGTACTATAATCACTAAGTCATTTACTAATCACAACTTTTTTGCACCAGATTTCACCACATCAATGCATGAAACATTATCCTAATGTATACTACAGTACTGTTGTGGGATGGCAAAAAAAAGTGAAATCAGGGGGAAACATACTTTTAAAAAGTGTGTATTTTGACTATCATTAGCAGGAGTCATTTAGAAACTGGTGCTAATGACAACTAATATTTTGAACATAGAAAGTGTGATAAGAACCCATTATCCTGATTCAAGACACATGAACAAGATTTGAACTACAATTCAATATTTTTGTTCTTTGTTTTTAATTCTCATGCCTCAAAAGTCACATTTTGCTGCAGAACTAAACCTGTACTGTAAATATTTCTTTAGGGTCAGAACATGAACACTGTAAACTGTAAATAATTCTGGTGAACATAGTACAGTGAAGAAGTGATCTGGTAACTTTTAACCTCAATGATCATTCTAAATGCAACCCTAACAAAACTTTGGAATTTTCATTAGACCACAATTCTCCACAACACACTGAATATAAGGTGTGGGTGGATGGATGGGGGAGCAGCATCACAGTTAACAGTGGCAGAATAGAGACCACCCTAGCCTTTGTTTCATGCTGTTGACTGAGAAATGCTATGTGGAAATATTTAAGTTGTGAAGTTATCTCTGTGTTAGAGAAAATGCAGTTATATTGGCTTCAGATAGGTGGTTTTAACTGGTAGAAAAATGAAAGAATGTAAATAATGCAGCATCCAATAAATTCCCAAGCACAGCGGTCCCCATGCTTCTAAATTAGGCTCCAGAGACTGGTTATGTGTCATAGTGTCACCAGTCTTCCCGCCAAAAGAAAAAAGTGAATGGATTCAACTTCCATCGAGCTCTTCAGCCATCTGAGACTTGACTTTCAGCATAAAAATTCAAATACTTCATCAAGCTTTTGGTTCTGGTCATAATGCAGAATTGGAAATCACACAGCCACAGAGTTGCTGCTGAACTGCATGTCCTAGCGGTCCTATCCAGTGTTGCCAATATTGACTAATGCTTGGAATTACACCATCAACATTTGAAAGACTGGATGATTCCCACCACTGTCATAAAGACAGTGTATCTTTATGGTGTTCTATATTTTTTTTAAAAAAAAACATACTAACACAGCTACCTGCAGTTTTGATTCTTATTCTGCCATTATGATGTTCTATCATTGTAATGTTCAGCAATTTAAATGTTAGAATATCAGCCTAGTCTTCAGAAATTCAGTATGATGCACCGTGGAAAAAGAGAGGAAAGAAAAACAGGGGAAATACCTTTTTAAAACAATCACATTAGTATGCAGATGTGTTCCCATGGCTTCCTTGTGTTCCCTTTCCAGTGATAGGACACGCACATGGGCTAAACAGAAATGAGGAGCCCATCTGTGTGCTTTAGATCTCAGTCATCTGCCAAGAACTATGATCCAATCACACCATGCTTCTCCCTCCTGGAAAATCTAATTTGAAAAGCAGAAGAACGATGGTGCTCTATGACTGGCATCTGAGCTAACAATGTGTCAGTTGTAGCATAGCTTACAAACTGAGGGCAGGAAACATTGCCATCCCATTACCATGGAAGCACTGCCAAGGAGAACATGTTTTTGTCAGGGTCGACTATAGTGGAGAACACACTTTGACAAGCAAGCGCCGATGCCATCCTCCTGGTGAAAATCAGTTGCCAATTATGTGGCATCTATCAGGGGAAATTTTCAAATTATACAAATTAATTGATAAGTGCCTGCAGGGAAAAGAAAATCCAGGAGTTTACCCACCGCATTTTCATTCTGGCTTGAACAAATTTACCCACTTCACTCTCTGATTAAACAACTTACATAAATGAGGAATGATCAGCATAGGTATAGGGAGCTTACTGTAGTGAAGTAATCTAGGGTTTCATTTTATATTCTACTGCAGCAATTATTTACATTGTACCCAATAGACTAACTAAGGCTGAAACAATAGCATATGGCATCATTGCAACTTTAGGCACATTCCAGTGATTCTCATGTTCTGTATTAAGCACTCTTTCTAAGTTATTTGGACATAAAATTGCACAATAGTAAAAGTTTATTTACACTAGAACATTCCGTTATGCTCAAAAAATACCAATCAGGAACCTGTCTACACCAGAAAAAAAATCTTTATTTGGCCCCTATTTTCCAGATTTGCATAGACCAGTGGTTCTCAACCTGTGGGTCCCCAGATGGTTTGGCCTTCAACTCACAGAAATCCTAACAGCTGGTAAACTGGCTGGAATTTCTGGGAGTTGTAGGCCAAAAACATCTGGGGACCCCAGGCTGAGAACCACTGGCATAGACCCTGTCTTTGCCTCACTAGTGCCATATACAGTAAACATTTCCTGGTCAGTTCATTGGAAGTGGTCATGCATGTTCCCTGTGCAAATTCATCTTGTGGGCTTGATTGTGAAAAAATCCTCCTATTCACACTATTAGTAGCCAGTCACACACAGTGGCTGCTTAACTTATTTTTCTTCCCATCATGAATGCGAAGATACAGGGCATCTCAAAAAGATGGATCTAATTTGAAATCACTCTAGCTCTGCAACCACAAACTCCACTTGAAAAGGTGGGATATAGGAGGTTCAAGTGATCATTGCTAGATGCCTCTCCCAGCACCCAAAAAGCCCCTAATCTCAATCCTTCACAAGATAGTGATGTGAATACTGCTTTGAAATATACTGCTTTGAAATTGGGTTCATAATTTTGAAATCTAGAATTTGCACCTCGATAATCATCCTGTTATCTAGTATTCACTAATACTGATATACTAATATACTGATCTGTAAATATATACTTTCCCTTTAGCATTTGATGGCAGAAATTATTACATGACCTGCTAGCCCTTGTCACCTCCCACCAACCATTGTATGCCACTACTAACCCCCCCCATGTGCTCCAATGTGAAGTTGCCTGTTAGAGATGGTCTCAGGAAAATCCAGAAAACAAAACAAACACACATTTGGATTTTTGCTCAGAGTAAAGGGCAATTCTTTTTAAAGAGGTTTAAAAGCCAAAGAATGAATGAGTATACAAATTGCCATGAATATTGTGTGTCAATATGAGGAGGGATTCGTTGTTGTTGTTGTTGTTGTTGTTGTTGTTGTTGTTGTTGTTGTTGTTTTTCATGTTGATAAGCCTCTGGAATAAGAGGGAACTTTTAGTGATTATATTTCATATTCAATTTTATGATTGTGAGGATCTGTGTTATATTTTCAATATGTATTGAAAGATACATGTGCTCTGTTGTTAATGGACTTATAGATTACTAACTAAATAAATTCATTTTTTAATTTTTTTAGTTAATTCAAATATATTTCCCAATTCCACACTATTCTTTGTCTGAGTTAGAGTACAGTTCAAAACATTTATATCCCCAAAAAGACACAAACAATATTGACATCTTCAGATCTTGTAGTAATTACTTTTTACATTATGTAAAGAAATTTAACAAGCTTCTTTGGAAAAGAACCCAGTGTAATAATCCCATGAAGATTTGCACTGTAAGAAATCACACTGTGTCCAGCAGGACATAACCCCGAGTACATTTGGAACAGATTTGGTCATTAAGCATGACCAGCTGAATCTATATATGATTATTTATAAAGTAGCAGATGCTCCCTTCTAATGTTTGCAGTCACTTTTCAGGTCACAAATTATGAATCAAATGATCAGAGAAGGTAAATAGGTACAATGTTCCTGAGACAGTGGTTATACACAGACACTAAACCCGAATTAGAAAGCAGATTAAAAGGAACTGATTCCACTGCAGAGTCTACACAATTGCCACAGGAACTGAGATGGTGACCACAGTTTTTGCTGATGGAGGGTTGGACTGAACCCAGAGACCACAGTAGATAGCCACTGTGAAATGTGTTTTTCCCCCTTAATCAATCACTTGAGAAGTGCTGATGCGCATATCTCTACCAAGTATTCTACATTTTCCTGCCCCTTTTTTGAGCCCTGCATGGGATATGTTCTCATTGGCTTCAGTGCATTGTCTGTCTTACTCTGGACTTTCTAGTGATTTTTTAATGCACTGTTTCTGGCTTGATGCAACACTGCACATGCATTGGGAGTATATGTTTTGGGAGTTTATAGTTCTGTGTACAACTGTCCTAACTAGAGATGCTTGAGGAAAGGTATAGTTTGGGTATAACCTGCTTAATATGAGCTTTCCCAACTGCAAAACTGATCTGAAGATCAAAACATAGAGAAGTTTCAAAGATCTAACAAAACTCTAAAAATAACTTGCCAAAATACACTTACAGGCATGCTTTTGTGAGAACGTGTGTTTTCAAATATATATTTTAGTCAGTAATTAATACACATTTTCTCATCAAATTCAACATAATTATTGATTAATGTGGGAAATGAAAATGGATTTCCAGACCCCCACATAAATTTGCAACATTTGGAACTGAAATAGGCCAAAATTAGTAAGTAGCATTTTCCTAACAAACATTTATATAAACTTAAAGTGTTCAAGTTCTAGGCTAGATTCGTTTAATTAACTCTGCACCAATGGTGATTTCCTTCCCAATACACAGAGTCTTTACATACATTTATAAACTCTATATTTGGCATTTAATTCTGTTTATTCTCTTTCTTCTTTGAAACGCCCAGAGCAGTTTGAAATTAACATCTGTCTTGGCCACACTCTTCTTGCCTCTCCTACAGCTGTTCCTTCCAGTACCTTGAAAATTTAATTAACAATTAATTTCCTGTTCTCCTTATCACTTGCTCCCTTTCTCTCAAACAAACAACCCTCACTTATATGCCCTTTCTATAACCCAAAACCTCGTGTCACAAATCAGCCTGAGCCTATTGCTTATCTAGGAGGTGTTAAAAACAGGATAGGTACCTGCAGCTGTATTCCAGTGGTTTTATGGTCACAGAATAGTCTGTGTGGTAATGTTTCAAGATTATTCTTCTTTAAATGAAAGTGAAAGCCATTAGGTTTTTGGATAAGTGGTCATTCCTGTTCTCTACAAGTGGCTTCCATTTCAGTGCGGGTGTGAATATGCTATGAGGTTTAGTTTAAACTTTAAAGGAACTATCCAAGGTGTTAAAATCTAGCCTCAAAAAAGATTCAGCACCTTTAATTAAAGCATGAATTAAAACCCAGAATGGACTCACCATCTGACTAACATAGAAGCTACCAGTTATCACCATGCAATCCATTTTAAATGGATGATCTGAATGAATGGAGCGTACACAAAGACAGGCACATACAGCCTAGATGGAAGCAGGAAAAAAAATGATGCATAAAGGCTTAATAGCATATACTGAGCCTTAATCTCCAACATTAAATCTTAACTGTTTTGTTGTTGATGCAACAAAATACTATAAAACCTGATTATAAGTTCAACCGTACTGATTATCTCAAAGCATATACTCCAGCCAAAACACATTAGCTCACGACAGTTCATGTCCAATACAATTTATTCAGAACAGTACTTGAGAGGTTTCTATAAAGCAGATAAAGGCATCAGGATGGAGCTGGATAGGCAGTAATCATCAATAGCTTGCAGACAAATGCCAACTTTCTGCTTAACATTCAAAGAGTGGATGAGAACTTTGAAACTGAAGGAAGTAGATTATTGACAAGAAAACCGAGAACATTTTTTTAAAAGTCTACCTACTATGTCAAAATGACAGGTTTTGATAGCCAGTTTTACTTCTTTGCAAAATGCGTGGCAAAATAAGTACTGGCATTAATTTTTGACAGTATATTATCTTTGGCAGTTAAAGTCATATACCTACAATGTGTGCAGAAGGAGTGTATAAAGTAAAACAGCTTTCTTCAACATTCTATTAAGGACTCAAAGTAAAAGATATGAGAAACACATTTATAAAACCCTAAATTTCAATTTCTTCTTCTGTCACACCCTCAAATTTATACATTAAAAGAGAAAGAAACTCACTGAATTAAAAACTCTGCATTGCATATACTGAACTCTTAATTTACACATTAAGGAACCATTACTAATATGCTAGAAACTAGAGGTATCAGCACAAAATTCTGTGTGCTGTGTAGTATTTTAACTAGCAGTGGCTGTCTGTTTTTAAAGGCTTAACTAATTGGGAAAAACAATGAATTAAATGACATCAGCCCCTTCTACATTGCCATATAAAATCCAGATTATCTGCTTTCAACTGGATTAGACAGCAGAGTAGACTCATATAATCCAGTTCAAAGCAGATAATGTGGATTATCTGATTTGATAATCTGGATTATATGACAGCATAGAAGGGGCCTCACACACATATTTGGGGTTTTAATGGGATTTTAAAAAACCTTTTATTTACTTTTCAGACAGCTACTTGCAGCCTGTCAGCACTATTCTCTCTTTTTGTTTAGCTGCTTTGTCTTTTTTTAATGGCAATTTGGTTATAATCATCACAATACAATCTAAAGAGCTTAAGGCTAGGACCCTAAAGTACATCAGTTTTCTGCCCATGGAAAGCCTGCGTAATCAAGTAAGCATTCTACTCCACACAAAATGACTATATGGTTTATCTGCCTTAGATACTTGCTCAAGATTATGTAAATCAGATGATAGGAACACCAAACTGTTTCTTGTGTTCAAATCTGTCTTTATTTATTGGATTTACATCCCACTTTCTTTTCAACATGGGGACCTAAAATGGTTTTCACCTATGCACCATGTTCACAAACTGTTGGCTCTCATTTTGCTATTCATACTCTTTTCAAAATGATGGTACATTATAGTGTGATGTTAGTTCAAGAGCAATGTGAAAGGGGAAAATTGGTATAATCAAGAAGTGGCTATTGGGAGAATGTTCACAAGTGTCAAAATCCATCACTCCAACTGGGGTAACAAATCAAGTTGCGACTATTAAAACATGTGAAATCAGGAGTACGGTAAATGCAGTCCATGGGCTGCATACAACCCATCCTTATTTGTAGTATCCAAATAATCTCTAACCCAAAAATTCAAATCTTGGGCAGCATATCATAAAAAAAACAATGCCACCTGGGATGGTGGGATGTCTCTATGCATGTCAGAATTACTTGCCAAAAATCAACCAACCTTTAAAAATCCAAATCAGTACATAGAAACTGGAAATTGCTTTGAACTGCTTTTGGATTACATTTGCAGCTGATATATGAGGCTGTGTAGTCTGTTACACAGGTGTGGTGACAGAAAGTTGCCTATTCTTGCTATAAAGAGACACCAAGGGGAAAAGTGCATTCGTGAATTGATTTTAGATAGTTTAATTGTAAATATATATTGGTATCTTAATTTAGGCACTCTTCTCTATTTTGAAGTCTTCCCTGCCACGCAACAGTTATATGCCACCTGATAGTAAGCTTTTTACGTAGTCCACAACATAAAATATTAAAATCTAGCAATTACCATAATAAAACACTAAAACAGCATGGCACAAAACCTACAACTTCAACACTACAGAAGAAGTTAAATAAATTTATCAGTTTACACACACTTAAAAAGCAAAATGAATGTTAAAAGCCTGTTTTAAAAGCCCTAGGCAATATTTGTAGACGTTCACTTCGTGCCAAATAGACAGTAGAAAAGGCAGGTATGAAATAAACCTCTCTATAAAGGTGATGATAAGACTGAAAAATCACTTAATTCCTAGCAGCTAAAGAAATATTTGATAATGGTAGATTGGTGAAAGTGACATTAAAAAGGTAGTCCATTTTGGATAGTTTGATATTCTGCACTATCACCATAGCTTTTGCTTTGCTCCCTGCAAACAAAAATAGAGCTTCGTGTGGTGGGCTGCAAGTCTAGAATACATTGAGGGCTTCAGCACTTAACAGGCTGGACAGAGTACATCAACGCACAACAGGTATCATGTTGAGTTATGGCTAGTTTAGAGATTTGAGGGCCAGGACAATGTAGGAAAAAATCACTACCATCCTTTCCCCCTAAAGCCCCCCATTCTCAATGGATTATGGGATATATATTTTTAAAATGATGAATGTAGTGTTTGAGACAAAAGTATCCATATATTCATTTTCATTTTTGAGCAGCTTCAAATCATTTCCAACTGAGAGACTTCCAGTTTGGCTGCGAAGTAGTGAGGTACTTATTCAAGGGATAGTCTTATACATGGACAGTCGGAGGGGGAACCTGGAAAACAACAAGCCAAGCTGCATTTGAATTGCAACAAGGTGGATGCCTTGGGAACAAAGCTTCATTCAAAGCCAGATTTGCAGAGAAGAAAACAAACAAGAGTGACACAAAGGACTCCTTTGAGGTTTAATTATGGTAAACTTTCCTTCAAATCAGGCCCATAGCCAGGATTTTTATTTGGGGGTGGTGATGGTGGTGGTGGTGGTGGGGGGGGGGGGGGCTTAGTCTGAGTGAGAGAGGATCTACCCTAGCAAACCTTTTGTATCATTATTCCAATAACCCCATGCATATGGGATATATTGAGTATGGTGATTAGATCATGAAATGAATAAATATACAGTTTAAATAATAAATGTAAGGCCTTCTCGTGGATCACGCCCACAGCTACATGCCTGTTTCAAATAATAATTCTACTGGCAAGATAACTATAATGGGAATATAAGACACTGGAGGAGAACTAAAGATATATTTTTCTTTATTTTGTACACTTTTGATCTGGACCGGGGCTTGAAAATATAACTTTCTCTGAGAAATATCAGTGTTGTTTAACATTTGGATTGTTTCTTCTCCCATTTTATAATCAATATTATAAGGCTATAAAGAGGATATAAATGCTGGAGAAATATTGAAATATTCTCATTGTACAATTAACCTTTTTTATTATCATCAAAATTATATGGAGCCAAGAGAAAACTTTACTTTGCAATACAAAACAAAGTGTGTTTTTTGGATTTATAGTTCAGTAAAGGAAAGATCTTACTTGAAAAAAAGATCTATCAGAGAGCCTAGCCAAGAGAGAATCCTGCATTGTTTTGGGCTACATTTAATCTCAAGGACACACTTGAATAAACAAAATAGTGTACTTGACTAGTAAGAGAAATCAAGTTATCTATTATCAATACTACAATATTGTGTTCCATATCTATACAGTAGCCAAACAAATGGAAACTAATAATATTTAACTGTATAGAAAATACAAAATTGAGGATACAAAAGACTGAAGATATAAGGAAGAGAACTGAAGTTAATTATGACAGATAACAAAACAATACTGAGCCTTCGACAACACAATACTGAACAGCTTTCACAAATTCTATACAAAATTGTATAAGAGAAACCAGATTCAACGTGAAAAGATTGACATTTTTTTTTTCTAAACAAGACCATTAAACTATAAAGTATTACATTATATAAATACTTTATATACTTTTTGGTTATATAAATAGCCAAACAAAACCACTAAACTATAAAGCATTACATTATACAACAATAGCAGCAAGAACATTATACGCACAGATCTGGAAGAAGGCAGATCTCCCAACAATAGAAGCGTGGATACTTAAGGTCTTTAAAGTAGCAGAAATAGACAAGTTAGCAATGATGAAGAAAGAGAAAACACCAAAAAACTTCTTTGGAAGTCTTTAAACTGTGGCTGGATGGGCAACTTTCAGAAGTGTTTTACTTGTATATCTGGAACGGTAGGGGATTGACTGGATGGCCCTTGCAGACTCCTCCACTTTTAAGAGCCAGTGAAGATGAAAATGCATAGGCATAATATTGATGCAATTTCCATTTGAAGATGATCACTATATTTGGTGGCACTGCTTTAGGATTCCTACTCATTCAGCTGAATTGATGACAAAAAGAAATAAAACTGTCATCCATGTATTGCTAACATTTCACTCCAAATCTCCCGATGACATCACCTAGTAGTTTCATGTATATTTCAAACAGAAGGAATGATCAAAATAGTTGGCTTTGATATGTGCAACCTTGAATTGCTCTCTGTGCTATACCTGAAATTATCCTCTTCTCAGATACTTATAGCACTGTTATGATTAATTTAAACTGCCCTCATTACACTGCTATCCATTGGATCAAAACCTAATAATCAGAATCCGCTGAGCACGATACAGAAAGCCATAGCTGATGAAATGGCAGCTCACATAAGCAAGCATCAAGGTAACAAGCAGTTCAGCACACCTATACGTTTAACACCCACACAAATTTAGCAGTAGGACAAAGAAGGTCGGAGCTGTCTTGCCGCATTTTCAATTATTAAATATAGGCTTGCAGAAAAGCAAGAACAATAATGGTAATAATAATAATGGTATTATTATTGGCAGAAATATCATTCCATTATAATTATGCATGACTTTGCAAACAAATTATTTTCCTTATATTTATGTAGGAACATGATGTGTAGCAGTCAGAGTGAATTGCTGGAGTCAGAAATAGATCTGAAAGGAACAGTTTATAGATCAAGTTAAAACAAGTGGCATGCCTTTTGAAGAGAATAATTGCGGGTAAAACCTCAACTGCTGACAAAGGAGGTGGATTTATTCTAAAGCATTAAGAGCTACTCCCGACAGTCAGTCTTTCAAGGTTTGTTCGCTCTAGAGTCAGTTCCCCAGGACATCATATACTCAATTCTTATTTTAGTCCGATGAACGGTCTTTTTGTGATACCACTAAGCAGGCTAATTTTAATTTTCTGTTTCCAGCAACAAAATGCTTCTTGATTACTCAAGCAGATATTGTTGTCCACCAATTTGCATTCATTTTCTCATCCCAGGCTAAAAATATCAACTAGGTTGATCCTCGTCAGCATAAAGCACTGAAATGCAAAGAAGAAAGAAGTCCAGGTTTCGTAAACTTCTTGTTAACACTTATTGGAGATAACATACCTGCTGTGCATGTGTTATTTCCAGTGTGCTCCTCCAATTTGTTTTTCTGCTGTAATATGACTTAACAGGCTGTATGCAGAGCAACAGGTTTGCCTGACTCTGTTATAGCAGTATGGTGTAGCACGCTTAGCTGCATTCTAAAAAATCAGAGCACTGAGCCCAGCTTTTAGTGGAAAAGCAAAGTGCAGGAATTAATCTAGACTGACTGCCAACAGGAAAGACTATTCCAAAAGCATCTGGTGTTGTGTATGATACCTTTGAAGAGTGTTGTGAAAAAACAGTGGGGTAGAACTACCTCATCAAAACCCATTACAACAGAAGAAGCACAAACATAGGGAAGGGTTGCCGATTCCAACACTGCAAAGACTGTAGACACACTAACTCACTATAAAAGCATTCAGTGAGTTAGGATTTCAGAATACCATAGGAAGGGGAAATAGTGAAGGACATGTTTTAACAGAGAGAACAGATTTTAAGAATTTCTTTGCTGAATCCTCTTTACCGGGTCAGGAGGCAATAATTTCCATTATGATGAAAAGATAAAAACCTCAACAGTGAAACATGGAAAACGAGAAAAATGACATGTGGATTTGAAACTTTTAGATAGCAAGTGTTCCTTCACAAATTGACTGCCTTGACACTGACGGTTCCTTTATAGGTTTCTATCAGGCATCTTCTTGCGGGTTAATCTATATGCCAGGATGAGCATGACCTGTATCCCAAAGGTGCTTCTGATAAGAATTCACCATGACTCAGACCCTAAGTGGCATTTTGACAAGACAAAACAAACCATTTTAAAGACATTTAGGCCTGATCCCATTGATAATCTAAGAGTAGAGTCACTTAGGATGCATCTACAGTGTAGAATTAAGGCACTTTCAAACTAATGTAACTGCTATGGCTTAATGCTATGGAATCCTTAGAGTTTTTGTTTGGTGAGGCACCAGCATTCTTTGGCAGTAATGGTTAAAGATCTTATAAAACCTTAGAATCCATGATTCTATGGAATGGACCCATGGCAGTGGCATCAAACTGCATTACTTCTACACTGTAGATGCACCCATATCCTTACTTTTTATTCGGAAATGAATATCCACACAAGATCATTGATTCATTGTGTGTGTTCTCCAGCTAGACCAATAAAAATTGCGTTCCTCCACTGTAGTGTTTGACATATTTGCTTAGAATAAAATCCCATAATTCAAATAGACATATTTCATTTGAATAAGAATGCGCTGATATAACAGTTTGGTTTGCTCTTTTTTAGAAAAGTGATATTCTTCTCTAAATATTAACATAAGCAGTAGAAAAGAATTGGCCAGTTAGTGGGAGATTTTCCTCTTGTACAGAACATTATACTTACATAGTAGATTTTCAGTGGGTTCCTCCTCACCTATAGGTCAATTATAACTCTGAATAAAAAAAAAACCTGAAGCATATAATCCATTTTCTATTACATCCACACTTCAGTTCATTGTCCTGTAATAGGCTTATCTAATGCTGCCATACATATTACAAGATAAATAGACAGCAGGAATATTTAATAATGGATGCATTAACAAAAACCTAGCAGAGTAGTAATATGTAAACTCTAAAACAACATATCATACATACAAATACCATGTTTGTTTATTTATTTATTTACCCTATTTATACCCTGCCTTTCTCTACCCCGAAGGGGACTCAAGGCGGTTTGTATATGGCAATTATTTAATGCCTTAAAAACACAGAGAAAACATAAGCTTAAAATAAATTGAATTAAAATTAATACATAGTACACATTTAAAATCACATTCAATATTAAAATCACACCATCCAGAAAACATAGTTTAAGGCCGTAGCATAGTCATTTCAGATATTCCAAATCTATTATTGCACTGTGCTATTCTCTGAAAGTCTGATCATAGAGCCAGGTGTTTACTTTCCTTCAGAAGGTTAGGAGGGAGGGCACTGATCTAATGTCGCTGGGGAGGGAGTTCCACAGCTGAGGAGACACCACTGAGAAGGCCCTGTCTCTGATCCCCATCAGTTGCACTAGCGAAGGAGGTGAGACCAAAAGCAGGGCCTCCCCAGATGATCTTAATCTTTGAGATGGTTCATAAGGGAAGATATGTTCAGACAGGTAAACTGGGCCAGAACCTTTTAAGGCTTTATAGGCTAAAGCCAGCACTGTGAATTGTGCTTGTTAGCAGACTGGCATTTTAATTAATCCAGAATTCCATTAATGTGCATTAAGACAGCATCTTATTCAGATAGCTGTCCATTTACTACCACGTTTATAAAGTTTATGGTCAGTTAAAGATTAAAAAATAGATTCAGCAGTCCTGGTGAAAGTAGCATTTCAGGATTCTCAGGATTATTGGCCTCTTCCCCACACAATATAAATAAAATAAGATAAAATAAAATAGGAGTACATTTGTTTTCATTATTGGCACACCTGTATGATTATGAAAGAAAGTTCTCAGAAAGAAAATGGAAACAAATTCATATTCATATTTTGAAACAAGCATGGTTAAATGTATATAATTGAAACAAACATCTGCACAAACACATTTGAAGTGCTTAATAAAGAAAGAAAGAAAATTGGTAAAATATGTATTGCTTACTTCACGAATAAAACCAGTAAAGTTTTATAACAAATACTAATGCTAAAGCAGCCATATA
This sequence comes from Anolis carolinensis, assembly GCF_035594765.1. Lineage (NCBI taxonomy): Eukaryota > Metazoa > Chordata > Lepidosauria > Squamata > Anolidae > Anolis > Anolis carolinensis. Next base: position 128,054,521 of record NC_085845.1, on the reverse strand, counting down.
TGAAATATATATATGGACCACTTAGGGATGTGTAGATTTGGACCAGCCCTGTGATGTCACATGGGGCTGATCCATAGTAACACAGGGCATTACCCAACATTGTGGAATACTCTGAATTCTGCCCCAGAATTTGAAGTACCCCAACTTAGGGGCAGTGTGGACAGTGAATACGGTATCCAAAAAGAACAGGACACAACTGTCCTAACTTCCTTCCTCTGTTCCGTGGGCTTAGGAGACCCAGGGACACAGGGTGGCAGTCTTCTTTCCCCCTCATCCCCTGTGTCTGTCCATGACACTTACATTTTCCTCTTTGCTTGCTCTGATGTCAGCTGGGCGGAGAGGAGAGGAGATTCCCCCAACAATGTCCAATCACTCTGACTGATTTCAGAGCAAGTGATGGAGAAAAGGTAGATGCCATTTCATGGCCAAAGACTACCACAACACATGGAGTGATGGGGGATATGTAGGGTGGCCGCCCAGATGAGGCAGTACAGATCCAGCATGCAGTATGCTGGATCGCCAACTCATTGGTCACTGTAGATGTGCCCCTAAAGAGATTCGACAGATACCCTCCTTGCTATCATTTTGAAGATATTTTCTTTCAATGGGGCTTTGAAGACTGACGGTTCAAGGGGAACAGGTCTTTCATAATGCATTGTTTTGTTTATGAATTGTCTTCTTTTTAATAGCTATGTTTTAATCTAGTTATAATTTTGACAGCTTAATTATATTTCTAAGAGGTAAAAGGCTGGATATAGTAGCAGTAGCAATTGGATAAACAGACACAAATTTGATATTAGAAATGGCAATACTATGCAACCAAGGCAGAACATTTTAATCTTCCATGCCATTTTCTAATTTTGCATTAGCAAATTTATTGCTCTCGCACTTCAGGCTTACTACCAGTCAACAGATCTGCATTGTCTCACACAACCCTTTGAAAGTTTATTGCCAGGTTGCAACTCACATCCTTCTGTGTTTTCATAAGCTCTGATCCTGCCTTCACAACCAAGTAAACTATTGTTTTAATATTAACTTATCTGCGCATCTGAGGAAGGAGATCAAAATGCCCCAAAACATCTGGCAAAATAACCAACAATTAGCCCTAAATGTATTCCAATAAACCTGTCACTATGCACAAAAACAAGATAACTATAGTACTTCTGGTATAATAAGTTTTCACCGATAACTATCAAGCACTGCTTCCATCTTCAGCCTGCAATTTATGCAATCCTCTAACCAAATACATTATTAACATGTTTTGTAAGGCTATGGAGCATGAGCATTGGAAATTCCTTCTTTGGGAGCACCATGCAAAGATGAATGAATCCATCTTTCTAATCCATGTCACTCGAAATGATACTATTCAAGCTATTGACCTACATGGACAATTTAGTTCCACACACTGATGGACAGTCAGATCATCTACCGAAGCATGCAAGGATTTTTTAAAATGGGCATCATTTTGTCTCTTGTCACCATAATACATAAAAGTTCAGAAGAAACAGTTAAACATCACATGGTTTGGAATGAACCATTGTGATCTCAATGGTTGTAATCAATGAGCTACAAAAGGCATGACCTGTAACATTCAATATAATGTAGCTTTCTGTTCTTGTAATAGCACTGTTCCTTCCTAGTTCCAAAATGACCTTATTAAAAAAAACTTAAGATGTAAATAAACATCGGGTTACATTTACCTTTTGGAAATAAATAGTAAAGCTGCAATTTGCTGTTCTGCCACTTTGCGTAATAGTTGTTTACCGAATTTATCTTTATTCCTTAGTTTAATGAGTACTAATAGATCTGCAAACAGGCTTAGCAATGTATTTTTGAACCAGGTACAAATAAAATTATCCCCTTAAGGGTTTAAATGCTTTCAAAATGTATTGGAATGAAACAGAGGTTATTGTTTTACAATCAGAATTACCAGAACAAGTCAGTCTTGAAATATTTTGTCACTATAAAGCAAAAGAGGACAGGGAGTACAACACAAAAAACAACCACTGAATTGGTAAATTTGTTGATGTTATTTACAATCAAGTGGACTTCAACTTGAGGTAACCATTTGAATCAGATGCTAAGAGAGCAGCAATCATTAGCTTCATTGCTCAGGTCTTGCAAACTCAGGGCCATGACTTTCTTGATTGAATCAATCTACCTGGAGTGCAGTCTTTCCCTTTTCCTTCTTCCTTCCACTGCTGAATGTTACTGATTTTTTCAATGAATCATGCCATCTCGTGCCATATCCAAAACACAACAGGTTCAGTTGAGTCATATTGACTTCTAAGGAGAGTTCCAGCTTCATTTGTACTAGGATCATTTGTCTTTTAAGCAGTCCATGGTATAGGCATGCCTCTTCACCAAATTTCAAATGATTTTCTTCCTGTCATTTTTCTTCACTGCCAAGCTTCCACAATAATACATTGAAACTGCAAATACTGTAGCATGGATATTCTAACTTTGGTATTGAATGATATTTCTTTACAATTCCTTCACAGTTGGCCTTCTAAGTTTTCGACTTGTTCTAATTTCTTGACCACAGTCTCCAATTTGACTAATGAATGAGCCAAGGAACAGAAATTCTTTACCCACAAGTATGAGCCAGGGAATAAAAAATAATGTAAATAATAGGCTTGTGCATTTCAGGTGAATTGCTATCTGTTTATGCTTGCCGATTACCGAAAGCCCCCCATATCCATTTTCCAGTGCCTCCTGAAAACAGGCACACTGCCGAATGGGCGTTTTAGTTTAGCATCCCAAAAAAACCTGGCTCTGTTCAGCCAATTGGTGGCAATAGGGAGCTTAGGGGGCTCCCCTTTTCCCTGTGAGCCTTTTCTTTCTTTCCTTCAAGGGAGACTGGATGTCAGCAATGGGGCTAAGAAAACACCCTCCTCCAGTCCATTCCTTCATTAAGACATGGATTAAAAAGGCATCAGAGCTACCACTCTTAAGTTTTTAGTTCCATCCCCTTCTGTTTGTAGAGGAGGAGACTGGGTTTACTGCTTCCTAAATCTTTTAAACTCTAGAGGAGAGGCAAGTGGACATACTTTCTTCTCTCTCAGCACCAGCAGCTTTAAGGCATTTTAAGGAATCCCAGGAAAGGAAGAGAAATGACCTGGAACTCAGTCAAGCTGTCCTCCCTGGACTACCTTATAAATTCTCACACTTGCTTGCAAGGCTCCAATCTCCTTTCTGCTTTGGTTTAATGCTTCTACAAAGCTGTTTCTACTTTCTACTCTAGAGGAGAAAGTAGGCTTCTCTTTTTGTTGGCTGGGATTACTATTATTAATAATTATTATTATCTTTTAAAAGTATTTTCTGAAGGAGAGGAAGAAAAGAAGGAAAAAGAAGGTAAAAGGGTGACTCTACATCTCCAAGCCCCCAAATACATGTGCACACCCCACCCACCATCCCTCAGGTCCCTCCCCAATTCCTAGTCAGTCCCACTAAATAAAAAGAATCAGGAAAATAAAGAAAAATCAAAAAGATTCAACTGTGATGCTGAATAGGTGAGGAGGAGCTAAGATCTGATCCCACTTGCTTTCGTGTTGGGAAGGACCCTTATCATTACGAGCTCCTGAAGTACCAAAGGTACTGAATTAAACAGAGGAAACAAAATTTGTGCACAACCCTAATAAATAACATGCATTCTTTATTTTTGTTTCACTGATATTTATACAATTAAGGTATTGTTGTCAAAAGAAAAGTAAAATCTCAGAGCAAGTCACAGAATGTTGCATTGATGTATACTGATATAATGCATAAATACCAAAAACATAAGAACATAAGATGAGCCATGCTGCATTAGGTAAAAACACCTGTCTAGGCTAGCACTTCATTCCCACAACTGCATACCAGATGTCTAGAGAAACCCAATATGTAGGAGTGTAATATTACCATACCAATTTGTTCTAGGGTGACAGGTCACCTTGGGAAGGGAGGGGGATGGGAGCAATCCCTTATCCTCTTCCAGGAAACACAGAATGGCATTGGAAACAGTGTTTCCTGAACATGGGAAAAGTGATAGCAGTGGGAACAGTTGGGGATGGTTCAGTTCCTGAAGAAGCCCAATTGTTCAGACAGGCTTACAGTCAGGGGATAGTCAGAGTTCTCATCCTCGACTTTGATAAACACAGGGCAAGACCGCATTAAGATGGCCGCACACAACCCGAGTAGTCAATGTAGGTGCGTCTATTATCGTGATATTATATTCTTCTTGGGTATTTTTGTGAGCTACTTTTATCTATATCATAATTCTCTTCTTAACAGTTAAGAAAAAATTACTGATTTTTCCCACTCCAACCCTCAGAATCCCACAGTCATCATGTATCTATCTTCCTCCAAGCACCTTTGTAAAATTAAAGTATGTAACTTTTAAAAAATCACTAAAGAGTAAATAGCTTTATTACTTTTCCAATGCTTTTTTGTTGTTTTGTTTGTTATTTTGTTTAAGGGAAGATTATCAGGAATCTTGCAGGAAATTCTTTGTTGGCTAGGTGAGCTGAATTATACAATTTAAGAGCTAGAAATATAACAGCATTCAACATTTCAAAATAATCCCCCGCCATTATATGAAAGCCAGCATGGTGTAGCAGTTTGAATATTGGACTATAACTCTGGAGATTTAGGACCTCATCAAAAAGGCCCATGGATTTGCTACCCATTGTGGAAAATCCATGAGCTCCCAGTGGGGGGAGGGACATGGAGAGCCCATCACTCCATGCCCTGCATCACATGACTTACCTTTGCTTCCATTCCACAGGGGGAAGCATTGCCACCTAACTTCTACCCTCCATTGCTGATAAGGCAACATGGAAGGCTCCCATGTTGCCGCAGAGGTGGCATATGCTACTTTCTCTCCCCTTTCTGGATGGAGCCCGGCCAGAAGTGTATGTGCGTCATGTAATGGGGTCCGTCTTGAAAGGGGAGAACAAGCAGCATATGATGGGCCAAGTAGCCATTCTGATGAGGTAGTAAGGTTAAACCATAAAAACCTATTGTGTGGCCTTCGGCAACTGATACAAAGTCAGCCCTAGAACATCCCCCACTGATAGAATCACCACAAGTTGAAATGACTTCAAGGCACCCATTACACAACAGTAACAATGGTAATATTCTATGAAGTGTTAATTATGCTAGGATGCCATGAGACTTCTATACCTGTGCAGTCAGGATTAAATGGAGGGAATTGTTGAAAAGCATTCCGGTATCAGTCAACTTTGTAGTACTTCAATTGGGTTTCATCAATCATATGGCTAATCAAAAGGTGGTTCAATCAGACAGAATAAAAAGGAAGGTTGCAGATACACAGGAAGTAGCATGCAATTAAGAATTTGTGTATTCTAGTTTAATAAACTAATAATCAATGTTTACTAATTTTTTATTACATAGAGTGAACCCTTTCTGCACAATTATTCCACACAAATCACATAATTCCGCAGTACTGAAGTATCATTCTTTACATTCTTATAGCTCTCCACATGCAGCAGACAGGTTTCCACAACATGAAAATGGACAACTGTACAAATGGCATTTTCATAATTCATTCATTCTGTGTCATGTCAAACATTAAAATAATAAACACATGGAGGAATGTAATTAGATTCTGCATAACTTGTGCAATTCCCATCTTCCATTCAGTTTCCCCAAACAGCCATCTGGTTGTTCAAGCCTGTTATATGCAATCCTGTTGTTATAAGGGAAACAATTCCATAAGAAGATTAGATATTAGTTTAAGCTTCCTTGGTACAACTGAATAAGCTTGAGCCTCCAGATATACAAATGTTAAATCCACTTGCATTATCATTTCATAAGCAATGAGAAACCTCTGAGCTTTCTGGAGCTGTTAAAAGCTTTGCACTACATATAAGTCTATTTCACAGACATAGAAAATCTGTTTATTTTTGAATAGAAGCAGCATTGCTTCTTCTAAATCATAGTGTAATAAATACATTATAGCATTAGAATTATTAGAAGTGAAAGTGAGGGAAAAATCTGAAGTCTCCTGTCTCTAGCAAATATGTAATGAAATTTAAATTCAATCTAGTTCAAAATAATTTACCTTTTGTCACCAGGCAAAAGTGTACTTTCCATCAATTCAGAATATAGATGGTCTCTCATAGTGAAGTAAAAATTACCCTGTCTCTTTTGATTTAATGTTAATTTTCAAATTTTAAAAAGTACCCTGCAGTTACTTAGGGCATTATGAAAAACAATTTTTATGCTTTCAGTGGTAATTTGTAGTATTTTATGTTTGAACACATCTCTTTTATGTTTTGACATATGCGCGAACACATACAAAAAAAACCTAAAAGGGAGCCAAAGGAACACTGGAAACTATACTTCAATAATTCCTTATGTAGGCCTTGCGGAAACTTCAAAAGGATTTCTGGATAGCTCTCCAGTGGTCAGTTCACAGTGTTTATTTGTTTTCTGGTTGCAAGATGATATTTTATATAGCAAGCACTGCAAATAATAAATGTCATTTCCATTAAGTAAAAACTATGAACACACAGTTTGAATATCTAGAAATGATTTCAACACTCATCATAAAAGAATAATCCCAACCCCAGCTGCAAGGCGAAGCCTGAAATATGAGGAGAAATGGACCTTTACGCGAACAAGACCTGTTTGGACCTATTGGGAACAGGTCAATTTGAAGTCTTCTCCTGGCATGTGATGAAAGGCAGAGTTCTCTATATATTGGAGGCTGCCCCCTGAGTCTGCGAACAACCATGATAGATTGCGTTTGACTGTTATTAGGAGACCTACAATGCGATTTTCTCCATATAGTTAATAACACATTTCCAAATCATTGTACTTTGCTTTCTTCACCTATTTGAACTTTGTTAATAATTTTTTCAATCAGATCTGGTTGTCAAACCTTATTATATCACTTAATCACAGATATCCATATTACATCATTCTAAAATGAATGACCAAACAGGCATCTACTAATAAATTAATAATTAAATGTTTGGGGAAGACATCTTAGTGTGATCTTCTTGATAAAAGCTTGAGAAGGCTAGTTCTTAAGTTTTTGTAAAATGCTGACTAGTCAGAGTATTATTTATTTCAGAAAGTATTGCATCCCAGAATTTAGATACCTTACTACATAACCACCATAAATGTTGACTGGAACCTCCAATTTTACAGCCTCTGCAGCAAGGAAGGGAAAGAGTGGGGTCTATCTATAAAAGCTGCCCTGGAGTCAAATGCCATTTATGAACAATTTTAATGTCTTCTCACCTTTTGAAAACAGACACTTTTGCAAGGGAACTTGCCCAATGTACTATTCTTATCAAGGCATAGCCTGTTTTCTATGCCCTACTGACATCTATCTATCTATCTATCTATCTATCTATCTATCTATCTAGCTAGCTAGCTAGCTAGCTAGCTAGCTATCTGGCTATGTTAAGTGATATGTCTATCAACATTTCAAATGGAATAAGCTCCCATACACTTGGAATTTGAATATGTGTCTGATGAAATTACCAGTCTGATACCACTAAGCACATTTATATTGTCCTTCAATAACTTGTTCAATAACTGAACAAAAGCTATCATGTAGTCTGCCATCACATTAGCAATTTTTTATTCCCCCCTTATTCTTCAACTTATCTTTCACCTCCAGTCATATTGATTTTGTTGTTACTGTTTGTCAAATTTTGTTGTTGTTATTGTTTGTCTCAAATAAAATTTAATAAATAGAACAGAATGTTGACCTTGCCCACATTTTAAAACAAGCTTTTGGGTGCACTGATTGGGTATCTTTTTAAAACTTCGGTAGAAATTTCTTACCTTAACTTCAAAGGTAGTAATGTCTGAATTTGTAGGCATAAGGATCTATTTTAGGCAGACAGACAGATGAGTAATGATATTCTATACTTCCAACATGCTATCTAAAAAACACTATACAAAAATTCAATAACTATTCATTTGATGAACCTTTCACATTCTGACAGCATCTACTCATGAGGTGCTGGTGTCAAGATAAAACAGTTTTTCATAAAGCATTACATAAATGTCCTTTAGAGATTTTAAATCCCCAAAGCCTTAGAGTTTTACATCAAATTGTCTCTATGAGAAAATTATCTCTTCCTTGGCCGCAGAGTAGTTTCTAAAACCACTTGCAGAATGGTAAATCTGCATGCGTAATGTATGGTCATTCATATTAGCACCATAATTATAGTAGCACTTTCTGATTTGGAAAGACAGAAGAAGCCTCTTTTAGGAAGAAAAGTTACTTATCTATACCAAGGGTGAAGAATGAAATTTAACACAAGGTCCACATTTATACAGAGGAGGCACATGAAGATCTGCATGCCAGCAACATGGCTATCCCCAGCCACTCCTATTCTCCCTTCCCATGAGAATCATACAGATTATGCATTCCATAGACCAGGAATGGGCAAACTTTCTAACTTGGGGACCATATGGTGGGCCAGAGCAGGGTAGATGGTCCAGGAGGGAGGGGATTCTCCTCAAGTCCCCTTCCAGCCCTTTTCTCCCCTTCATCTTCTCTCTTGGAGGCAGAAAGTGAAGGAAAGACAGGAAATGTTTGGATCCCAAAAGGGTTGCTCTTGGTCAGGATGAGATGGTAGAAGAGAAACAAGCTATCCATTAGACCCTATATTGCCTACTCCTGATATAGAGTTGGAAGAGAACCCAAGGGTCATCCAGTCCAACCCCCTGACATGCAGGAAGGCACAATCAAAGCACTCCCAATAGAGAGCCTCTGCAGAAAAGCCTCCAGAGAAGGAGACTCCACCACACTCCGAGGCAACTTATGTCACTTTCCAAGAAGTTCTTCCTAATATTTTCAGTGAAATATCTTTCCTTGCCATTTGAACTCATTGCTACATTGTGCCCTGGTCTCTAGAGCAGCAGAAAGTCTATTTTCCCCATCCTCCTCAATGGGACACCCTGTTAAATCTTGAAACATGGTTCTCATATTCCCTCTCTACCTTCTCTTCTCCCAGCTAAACATCCCCCAGGAGGAAAGGAGGAAGGAAAAAGAGAAGGAAGAAAGGCAGGGAATGGAGGGAGGGAGGGAAGGAAGGAAAGACAAAAGGGAAAGAAGGAGAAAGAGAGATAGGAAAAGGGGGAGGGAAGAGCGAAGAAAGGAAGGACAAAAGGGTTGAAAGGAAGGAGGGAGGGAGGGAGGGAAGAAGGAAAAAGAGAAGGAAGGAAAGATAGGATGGTGTGAGAGAGGAGAGCCTGAAAAAAAGAGCCATATCCTGGGTTTGCCCATACCTGCCATACACCACACATCCCATTTACACTTGCTGCAGAAATATATACAAAACTATGTAGAGCCAGCTCCACATTCCCCTAGTTTTATTTGATGAGAAAGGCATAGGATACATAGTGATTTCACAGTGCTCTGAGATGATGGTTCTCTAAGAAGTCAACTACAAGTGACCTTAGGGGCCACATGGACCTTTTCCAAAAGCAATGACCATACAGATTGTACTTCCAAGGGAATAAAGACTCTGTGGTTCCTAAGAAAGCCAGCTCCGTGGGCCCTTACCTTCCCCGTCAACCTGAGCCTGAAAAACACAACAAATTAATTTTCTTGATATTGTTATGTAAATGCACAATGGATGTCTAAGCACCACACTATGTTGAACGGAGCCTCCGGTGGCCTAGGGGATAAAGGCCTCATGACTTGAAGGTTGGGTTGCTGACCTGAAAAGCTGCCAGGTTCGAATCCCACCCGGGGAGAGCACAGATGAGCTCCCTTTTCAGCTCCAGCTCCAGCTCCATGCGGGGACATGAGAGAAGCCTCCCACAAGGATGGTAAAAACATCAAAAAACTTCCGGGTGTCCCCTGGGCAACGTCCTTGCAGATGGCCAATTCTCTCACTCCAGAAGCAACTCTGGTTGCTCCTGACATGAAGAAAAAAAACCCTATGTTGAAAACCCATTGTTCATTGCCCATACTCACATGCCTCCAATTTCCTTACATAACACACTAGCCAACATACTGTTTAGAGCCAAATCCTCCAAAAAGCGGAAGGAGAGGATATCCCCTCTTTCTCTTTGGTAACACAGGCACCTTTGCTGATGACAGAAACTCTCCAGAGCCCCATGGCAACATCCACAGCAACAGAATGATCTCCCTTTTCTTATGCTAAGGAGTCCAGGGGAAAGGGAATGGTGGCACCAAGCCATGTGGACAATGCACTGGTTAGAGCTCTTCCAGCTGTCCACACTAAGGACTTCATCCCATGGGCTTTGGGCTGTGTTTCCATGCACTTAGAAGACCATAACATGACGTGAGGGCACTTCTGGTGGGAATTCATGGGGCTCCACTTCCAGAGCACAAGGAAATAGATCCAGAAGCCCATCTTCAGGAGCCGAGTGTTACCTGACTCAAAGCAACAGAATGCAGGGGAAAGTGGGGGGAAAATGGGGAAGGGTACGGTAAACACATGGCATGTCTAACTATCCCTGAAGACGGGGAAAGTAGGGAGGGAATAGTGTAAGATGGTTCCCTACGCTTTTCCCCAACCCATCTGATGAGGTCCTAACCCTAAATTTCCCTGAAACTACAAAGCATTCCCAGGGCCCATCCTGGCAGGGTCCATATCCCTTATCCTTTCACAATTTTACTTGAAGTGTCCAAGTAACGTATCCCAGTAAAAGGATTAATTCAAGACAAAGCAGGAAAACCCTGCTTTATCTTGAATTAATTTGACAGTCCATTAGACCCATGCTTTGTGATCGGAACAGACCCCGGGTAGTCCCAGGACTAACTGGAGGCCTATCTTGCACCTTTTGGGCTCCTGGCGTCCAAAGATGCAAGATGGTGCTCAGCCCCTTTCCAAAATGCCCCAAAACCCCTTTAAAATAAAATAAAAAACTTATTGGAAGCCATTAGATCTCTCTTCAGCCTGATGTAATATACCAAGCCAGGCCTGTAGCGAGGGGGTGGTTTTAGGGGTTCAACCCCCCCCCCCCTGAAATTTTTCAAGTTATAAAAAAAATCTCGTTTACTCATGAATTTTAACTGGTTAACCAAATCCCCATGCTAAGTCTATGAGATGCAAAACATTAAGAGTCCCTCCAGGCACTATCTCAAGCAGATATTGACAGGTTTGTAGCGGGGAGGGGTATGTGCTAGGGGTTCAACCCCCCCCCCCGAAATTTTCAAAACCCCTCCCGAAATTTTTTTCTGGCTACGGCCCTGATACCAACGATGTGTGAGATGATGTGGGGAGCCTGGGGAGATTTGGCCTCCATCTCCTTGTTCAACATTGGTATGTTCTATCAGGTTGAAGAGACGTCTAATGGCTCCTGGTAAGTTTTCTTTTTATTTTTAAGGGTTTTGAAGGGGTTTTTGGATTGGCTCCATGGCAAACTTTGTGAGAAATCCCCAATATTCTACTTCCAGCATGATCTCACGTCTAATATCATGGCATATCCTGTAATCTTCAGTTTTTCACCTTTAGACATGAAAATCAGTTTTGCTTTGTGAGTGGTAATAGAATGGAAAGGGAATATGTCCTCGTTTATTCATTGTATTGAGATTTGTATAGCAAGGAAATTGTATTTTAATTGAATTTTTGGAACTGAAGTTTAACTTTAAGATTAATACAGTGGTAGGGAAAGGTTTGTTTAGATTTGTATGAGAGGAAAATTGAAATTTAAAATCTTCAGAGGTTTGGTGAGGAGTGAAGAAAGGGAGACTGGAGATTCAATAGCTCTTCTTCTGTCAAAACCTTGGGAGCAGCCATTTCACACAACCCCCCCCCCAAAAAAAAAGTTCAATATGAATTACTGAATGCCAGCTGAAAATTCTGTGACATGGTAAACATATTCTACACATTTATAGAATTCATTATATTGCGTTTACGATATTGTAAATATGCCAGTTAAATCAGTTTCAATTCCAACTTAGAACAAAACGTGAAAAAGTCACAATGGCAAATGCGTCTGAAAAGCACTGTAAAAGCATCATAAATTATGTGAGATATGTCACTTCCTTACAAAGTCAGATATCTGTAGTTTGGTGTAAAATTTCAGTGCTTAGTGTTAGACCATTTTCAGAGAAATAAAAGCCTTGATGGATTTAGAAACAGGTGGGAAGAGCCTCCTTCTTTTCTTGGAAAGCATATGGTCTACAACTAAGTTAAATTCTCCCTTTTCCAATCTTCCAATGTGGAACAACTTGAAGTATAATTAGAAATGCAGTATGGCATAGCACTAAAAAAAAAACAGTGACGAATCACTACTAACAACAGGAAACAGGGCATTTGCTATTCTCCTATAAACATCTGTTGCATAAAATACAATTTGCTCAGTTATGCAAATCATAGACTCTATGAGTCAATTAAGTATTATTTTGAATGTGGATGTATCCACAACTTTCAAAAGCCAGGATATTACTAAAAACCAACTATTCCAAACCTTTTCCCACAATGTCAAGGAATTTCAGTCACTTGGCAAAGAGATTCCTTAAATAGCAAAAGGATAGCAGTGAACTAACATGCTACCAGGGTGGAAGCATTAGAAGAACCACCATAGTGTCACTCAGCTCCAGGAAGAATATTAAAGAAAACAGTTAATATGTAGTTAAAGGAATCTGGATGTATAAGACCATATGTTGTTTTACTTAATTTTGATCAACTTAAAGTAAAAATGCCTATATGCTTTCAATTGGGATTAACACGCCATCTGGTTTAATTATTCCGTAGGTACAATGCTATAAAGTTAATAGTAATGATGTTGCAAAGCCATAAGAATCAATGTTTCCATTACAATATTTCACTAAGGCTTTTTTTTAAATCAATTGACTGTGGGGTCAATGTAATAATCTTTTTGCTTGTGTTGCATTACTGTTTCTGCTCAGCAGATGTTGCCTCTGAACTGTCGCCCATTTAATGTGGGCATGTTTACAATTTCAATATATTATATAGCAATTTTAAACTTAAAAATAATTTGAATATGAGAGAAGTAACTGTTCAACAAACAACAATTTTATTTTTAAAAACACCTGTTGGTCTCCTAATGAGAGAGAGGAAATAATAAATGTTACATAATAAGTTTTTAAAACAATGCAAGAAACTAAAAACTTAAGGAATAGCATCAAATGTGTGAGGATAGAAGCTCGCAGGTCTTAACTTGGATTCCAGTGGATGCTACCAAGTTTTCCAGTCCCATTGCCCACTTCTGGCATGCAGAAAAGCACTAAACAGAAAATGTGAAATAAACTAAACTTGGGTCGTAAATGTGTAGAGCAGTGCTGAAGAAAATAGTTTAAATAAGGTGAATCTACACTGTAGAATTAATGCAATTAGACACCACTTTAACTGTCATGGCTCAGTCCTATGGAATCGTGGGAGCCAGAGTTTTACAAGGTTTGTAGCCTTCTCTGCCAAAGAGTGCTGGTGTCTCACCAAACTGGTGCCTCCTAAGATTCCATAGCATTGAGCCATGGCAGTTCAAGTAGTGTCAAACTGCATTGATTCTACAGTATAGATGCACCCTTAGGATTTCATCACATACAAGTTCCCCTGAAGCTCCTATCTCCTCTATAGTAGAAACAGCTTTAAGGGAAAGGATTGCAGAATAGTGTATCTTAACTTTGAAGCTTTTAATCCAGGTTTTAATGAAGGCTATAGGACAGACAATGCCTAAAATGAAGAGAAGGGGAGGGGAAGTTCCCCCCATGGCCACCAATGGGCTGGATAAAAATCAAATCTTTCAGCTTCTCGAATAAAAAATGGATTTCTGTCCTCCTGAATTCAGGAGGCTTCTGGAAAACAGGTCGGGACCCCCACTGCAATCTGGAACACCAAAACAGATCGTGGTCTACTCAGATTGCACAAGCCTACTAGACATGTTCAAGATATGTCAAGTTCCAATAGGGACACAATTCCCTTTTCTAACTCTCTGTGGACGTCATCCACCAAGGTGACCAAAGCTGTTTCTGTTCCCTAGCCAGACCTGAAACCAGATTGAAATGGATCTAGATAATCTGTTTCATTCAGTTGCCTCAGGATGAACCTGGAGATCACTTCTGGAAAGCAATGTTCTTCCAGAATGACACACCTCAAGGAAACTGACTCCATCATCCAAGTACTCACCCATCTCCTTTGTAATTAATTGCTCTTCCCCCATCCTAACATTTCTTGATTTCAAACTGGACACATTACAAGACATGAGCCACTTGTCAACAGACAACCTGATAGTTTTTATGGAACAAGAAATTTAGCCCACAGAATAATCCCAATCCCTACTAAGTCAATAAGCCAAATTGCAGACATTTTTTGATTCTCCAACATCCAGACAAGACAAGAGAAAACCGTTTTCAGGCTCTAAAGACATTACCACATGCAATTCCCCCCTCTCCTATTTCTAAACACTTCAAAAAAGGTTCACAGATTAAGTACCACGGAACCCATCTTACAATGCAAACAGATCTCTGGCTGTTGTCAGTGATACTTCAACAGTGAACTGTTTTAGAATCAAAGTTCAAAGTCAATGAAATAAGGCTTAGGTCCACAAGGTACAAAATACTTGAGAATCTTGAAGCAAGAGTCTATAAAAGTCACACAGAAGATCAGAGTCCAAACAGGATATCAAAATTAGTCCAAACAAGGTATCAAAATTAGGCCAAGGCACAGGATCAAACTGGAGTGCAGGAATCAAAGCACCAAAATTAGTCCAAGGAACAAGATCAATGCTGAACACAAGGCAGAATCTCAACTGGAGCAGTAAGTCCAAACTGCAACCTTACAAGATCAATAACTGAATAATCCAAAGTCCACAAGATCAGGAATGAAGACTGGAACAAGACTCAAGGCACAAGGCTGCATGAATTGACAAGAAAATCCACAGGAACATAGAACAGGGTTCTTGAAACAAGGATCTCTCTCTCTCGATGAGCCAAGTTACCACTTCTGAATCTTTCACAGGAGCAGCTCTTCTTAAGAGTAAGCTCAAAGCCTTTTCCCATGGGAAGCCTGCTCATTATTCTTTCTCAATAACAATAATACAATAAAATTTGCTTTCTTTCTGTCAAGCTCATTAGTCTTATTACAACTAGAATCCTCACTAGAATGCCCATCTGGCAAAGAAAAGCCCGACCTTGACTCCTTCAAGGAATGCAGTTCCAACTGTTGGCTTGAAACCATTGTGTGCTTGTTCCCAGAATCCTTCCAGCCAAACTCTGGCTGGCCAGGAACAGCAGTTTCCTCCCATTCTAGCTGCATAGGAACCTCAGGCCCAAACCCAGAGTCCTTTGACAAGTCATGTGCAGGAACAATCACAGAGTCAGGAGCAGGGACAATCACAGGCTGAACAGGCCCAACTTCAGGCTCCCCTGACAGCTCAGGAGCAGGCTGGGCTACAACATAAGGTTTGATAATCAGTTTTGAAAACCAAATAACCCTGAAGTAGAAGGTCCTTTTAATATCTATGGGAGAGAGACACTTTGTGTAAATGACAGATTGAGGAAGTATTGAACTTTACAAGAAACCCTTGAATATCTAATCTATAGTCTCTTTTCCTCTTTCCTCTTCTTCCCCTCTCCCTATTCTTCCTGCTGGTCTCTCCTATACATTTCAAGATGAAAGAGCTAAGCAAAGATAATCAGTTTACGCAGGGCACCCAAAAGATAGGGTCAAAAGACAGTACAAAGTTCAAACCACCATTAGTCATAGCAGAGAGCAATGGTTTTGTGCACACTATAACTCCCTTTTTTATGCCACATTTTTCTTGTCACAAAGCTGATGTGCTTTTAACAGCTACAATAGATACAGAAATTCAGCAAATACAGCTAAGGGAGCTTGCCGGCTCCCTTATGTATGCTGAGCCTCATGTCTACATCTTGCTTGCAAAGTGAAAAGGAAAATACTGGCACGATTCACAGTTAAGGCTGCCCTCAGCATTCCTGTCATTTATAAGGAAACATGAGACTTGTACTTAAAAATTTATATTAAAGAATTCCAGTCAACTCTCATGAATTACAATGGTCAAGATACCTTGAGTTGTCTTGAAAATCAAAGTGATTTAGCCTGAAGTCTCTGTCCTCTTGGGTCTCTTGATACCATTAAAAACTGATTTCTTTTCATTGGGGAGATACAATGGCTAGTACAGTAATATAAAGCACTTTGTGAAACAGGGGCATCAAAAATTTTCTGTGAAATAACCATTTATCTGGAATAATCTCATAATATGTATTAAGATTATAATAAACAATAACATACTTATATTGAATAAATGACTGAATAGAATCTTACTAATGAAGTAAACTATGAATTAAATATTTGAAACGGGAGTGATCTACATCAAGATTTAAATCAACATAAATCAAATCAACTCTGCCTCCAAGTGAACATCTTGCTACAGCATGGTCTGGAGCTCATGTTAAGACTTTTATACCTCTGGGCCAAAACTACGCCCCCAGGCCCCATTCTTTTTCCTCTTGAAGAGACAGGTTTGGCATACTACAAGCTATTGCTCCTAAGGGACCCTTCTTCACAGCATGTTCATGTGCTGCTCAAATGTCTCCCACTCCTGCCTGCAAAAAGCATATTCCAAGATCAGAAGTGCTTATCCAAAAGCTAGTCCTACCGGAAGGGAGCGGTATTACTAAACCACAATTTTCGCAAATGACACTCAATGCTACTTGGGTAACAGACTTAACAGGAAATTTCAGTTTTTCAGAAGATTTCAGGATTGAGAGGTAGAAGTGAAATATAACATTACTGAAGGTCAGCAATAATATTACATTTATGTGGTGAGATGAAGTACAGTATCTACCATTCTCTCCTATAGGGAAACATGGAAAACTTATCAACTTATCAACCACAGTAACATAGTAGCTACCACCATTGTGTTATTTAGCTAGATATGATTTTTGGACAATATTTGAGTCAACCTCTCAAAACATTGAAGCTGAAGATGAAAAAAAAGAAAGCTTGGAAATCAGACAAAAATGAGATCAAGAGGTCAGACTGGGCATAGGAAGAGACAGGCTTATGTTAAGGAAGAAGAAGAAAGGTTACGGTACACATTATGATGTACAGGTAGTCCCCAAGTTACAAACACCCAACTTATAAACCACTCATAGTTAAGAATGGAGATGAGACAACAGGAAGTGAGAGAAATCCACCTCTACAAAGGGAAATTAATTCCTGGAAGAGTTATCATGGGAAAAAGAGGTTTCCACTGAAACTTTCTTGCTGGTTGTTGTTTCCAAAACAAGCCACACATTTCAAAATTCTCACAGATACAGAAAGTGAGGTGAAATCTTCTGAACAGAGACACAGACAGCAAAACAAACACCACAGGGTGTGTTAACCCATCCCTGTGCTATCCAAAGAGAGAGGGGGTGGAGGGAGGGAGTTACACTTTTAAAATGTACCTGTTCTAATTTACATACAAATTCAACTTAAGAACAAACCTATAGAGCCTGTCTTGTTTGCAACTTGGAGACTGCCTGTACTATTTTAACATAATCCATTTTGTCTTAATATAAATATTCAAGAGTCTTGCTTTCCAACACAATCATTCAAAATTCCTTACTTTTCTTTCATGAAAAAGGAGCTATTTTGGAATATAGCCCTGGTTCATCAGTTGTGTAGAGGAAGGGGACTATGGAGCAAGTGCAGAGCTTAGACTCTTTTCATACAATCAGCTGCAGTGGGCAGAGATGTATTAACAATCACAATAGTCATGGTACTTGAGAAATGTACAATCTGTGTTCTAACATCTAGAGTTCCTCTGCTTTTGTGAAGGACCGAAGCAACAAAAAAGGGTTCAAATGTGAAGTACTGATCCATCACTTATTTATTTGATTCATATTTTGACTTTCCCCCAACACTGAGGCCCATAATGTTTCACAAAAATGACTTTTAAGACCAACTATAATAAAACAAATATGCTGCTAAAACACAATTATAATATGAAGAAACTGCTAAATTATAAGTAAATCAATTTAAAAGTAAACCATCCTCTATGAACAGTTCCATCCTCAGCAGACAGACATATGCCCAAAGCTTCACTGACTAAAAAGGGTGAAAGAAGAAGCAAGAGGCAACTGCTTAGCATTTCTTAGAAGGGAGTTCAAGTCTGGAATGAACCATCCAGAAGGTCTTCTCTCACATCTCCAACAAACATGATTCCAAGGGTATTGGAGCAAAAAGAAAGCCCTTCCCTTTGTAGGCTTATGTGGGGTCATACAGTCTTTCAGATATTGTGGATCTAAGTCATATAGAGGTTGATAGATCATAACAAACGCTTCAAATTGTGCCTGGAAACAGATAAGGGACAATCTTTGTTGAAGAGTGGCTACTAAAAAAGCAATAGCAGAATCCTTCCTCATTTAGTCCATAAGGCTTTTTATTGTGTATGTATTTTTTTTAAAAAATAATCTTTATTTCTTAGTTTTTGGTAGTCTGGAAGACTTGCAGAAAGATAATGCCAGTTTGTTGTTCAGATAAATAAAATTATTTGATTCTATTGCAATAGAAGGAAATGATTAACATGCAGATTTTAGGTGGCAGCCAGTTCAAGATGTACCTAGCAAGGCCCGCAGTGTGGATAAAGTATTGTACCCTCAGGTTAAGAATTAGGCATGGGAAAATTAATCGGAATTGCTGTTAATCGTAATAGATTCGTTAATCATAATACATTCAAACAGGGTTTCGAGGTGGTTTGGCGCTTCCGAATTAACCTTCCAATTTGAAGTGTTGGAGCCCATCCTCGGAATACCTTCAGAATACCTTCGGATATATGAGAAACATTTTCAACCAATCTCCTGCATTGGGTTTAAGAGCCCCATAGAAGCCTGGAGCATTTTCACTCCTGGATATAGCATCAAAAAGGGGGAGGAAGAGAAGGAGTGTGTTTTGGAAGAGTGTGCCTCCCTGTGTGCAAAACATGGAGCGAGGAATGGGTGGAAGGAAAAGAGGGAGGAATGGGTGCCCTGTTTGCTGCTGCTGCTCCAACCAACCCGGGGCCAACTACCTGCTCTTGGAGGGCTCTCTTCTTGTCCAGCTCCCTCTGCAGCCTGGGCTTAAGTAGTGTTTGCTTGCTCCTGAAGGCTCCGGATCTTGCAGCACCCTGCCTCCAAGGATCTCAGCCCCACTGCCATCAAGGAGTCAAGGAAGGAGGGAAGGGAGGGAAGGACGAAAGGAGGAGAAAAAGGAGAGGAAGGAAGCCAAAGAAGTTTCCCTTGGCTTCCCATTCTCTCTCCCTCTTTTGCACAAAGTTCTCTAAGCTTTGCAAAAAAACCCCGCAGATCCCAATCCGGATCCTCCTCCTCACTCCCTAAGCAGCTCAATCTGAATCAAGCATCAGTTTTCCCCCATTCTCCTTCGCCTTCCTCGATTGAGGAAGAGGGCGCCACAGCCCATTTCACTCCTGGATATAGAATGGGGCATTAGTCCCCATTTCACTTCTGGAGCATCAGGGCATTTGAACCCATTTCACTCCTCGATATAGGATGGGGCATTAGCTCTCATTTCACTCCTGGAGCATTGGGGTATTTGAGCCCATTTCACTCCTGGATATAGAATGGGGCATTAGCCCCCATTTCACTCCTGGATATAGCATCAGAGCATTCGAGCCCATTTCACTCCTGGATATGGAATGAGGCATAAGAGCCCGTTTTGAGACAGCATGGTGTAATTTACTGGTTTGAAAGTTGGACTACAATTGTGGCTTGATTCGCAACTCAGCCATGAAACTCACTGAGTGATATTGGGCAAGTCACACACTCTCAGCCCCAGAAAACCCAATGAAATAGGAAATAACACTTTCAAACCAGGAACAGATTTCCTTATTCAGAGGCTGATGACCATCTGTCAGGAGTGATTTGATGGTGTACTATGATTTTTGTTTCTGGGTGATAAATGTCATTTCCTAATTGGTTCTGTCATAAAAACATGGCAAAACTTGATTACACTGCCAAAACTTTGTCTTATAAAAAATAGCACATTATGGTTTGTTGAGTCTCTGTCCACCAATTTAACAAAGTTTTGGCCACAAAAACAAAGTTTCTAAAGTAGAACAACAACTTTCAAAGTAAAGACAACCCAATGAAACAGGAAATAACACTTTCAAACCAGGAACAGAGTTTTGTTATTATTAAAAATGTTTTTAAATAAAAACTTTGAAAATTCTCAAAAAATCTGAAGATAAGTCAAACATTCTTAGATTGGGTGAGCTAACAGTGGTAAATGTGTTCTATCACTGTAGAAAATTTCATTAGGATAGAGAAGCCCCTCAATTTTCTCCATTGGTGATAATGTTTTCCTTCATGTGCATGCACATCTGACATTAACGAGGTACATACAAAGAATCGGAAGTTTCAGAAAGCTTTGAACTTTTTGCTTTCAAAATTTGGAAATGACTTTAGAAACGAAGCGCCAGCGCCCCCTACTTCCAAAGTGAGTTTTGAACCGTTTTTTTTCATGGATCGCACATGCGTATTAAGAATACAAAACAAAAACAGTTTTCAGATGCCTCCCTAAAATTATATAAACTATTATATTCTTCCTTTTTTATCTTTAGAAAGGCAACATGCTGAAATCACTGACAAATTCCAATGTATGCCCATAATAAATCAGGGAAAATTGAATGTATTCATAATTAAATCTTTGATTATCTGTAACTGAGTTTAAAGGGTGCTTGTTTGAACTTTATCTTAAAAGTTATTTTTTCTAATATACTTAGTAAAAGTATATAGGGTAATTCTCAATTTTTTCCTAAATATATATTTTTTTTTTTGGGGGGGGGGGGAGGAATTTCAATATGGCAGATTCTTAAGGGACTAACAGATCATTATGCCAAGATTCACAATTATCCCCTGTATGGGTAATCATTTTCCTTTCCATGTGTTAAATCTTATAAAATAGCAGCATTCAATAGAAAAATAAAGCCTTTTCCTTCATGTGATTCAAGAGGCATTTTAGTATGTGATAGCAACAATATCATATTAGTTTTCAGAATTGTGCATCAATGCTGCATAAAATATAATAGGTTCTACAATGAACTGAAGTCACTATAAGCCAAATGGTCATATAAACACATACAAATGATGAATGTAGAAGATCTCAATTTCTTGCTAAATGATTATTACTGTTTTCTTTCAGATTTTGCTTTAGAAATCTTGTTTGCTAAACAAACACTCTAGGCTGATGCAGACATAATGCCAATCCAAGGCTTACTGCTTGGAGAATGAGCTTTTAAAGAAGCCTTGGGCTTATTTGCTCCCTTTCTCCTTCACAGCAACTCTCTCCATATTCTGTCTTGAGGCAAAGCATTGCTTACTGTTTCATCCAGAAGGAATCGTTCTGCAAACAAAGGCAGCAGAGGTGAAGAGGGAGACAGAATCTATGAGCCCAAGGTTCCTTGAAGACTTACTCTTTTGGCATGACATCTGAACCCTGCTTTCACTCATTATATACCCCACACATTTTAAAAATAAGTAATCTAGCTGTTCCTCCCACACTCTTTTGAATTATTATTAATTTAAATTGAAACTTCCACTCCATGCTGTAGTAATGGATACTGAATGTGTCATAAGCCCAGGGAAGAAAGGGGGAAAGAAAAAGGTATCCTGAAAATCAAAACATAGCATTTTTAGACTCTGGAACATCAGTTTCCATGGAAGCCAGAATGATCACATAATGAGCTAAATTATCAGCCCTAGGTGTTTGGCTTATTATAAATGAGGGTGGAAATGATTAATTCATATATGGTATCATTCATACACATTCAACACCAAATGCCATATGGTTTGACTGCTTAGTTTTACATCCTACATCTAAATGGCGGGGGAGAATACTATGATTGTGGATATAATCCCCCATGTGTTACAGAGGGAAGTTATTTACAGACTTCAAAATCAGCATAGCTAAATTTTAAGAGTAGTGCTAGTGGACTCAATGCATTAAAAAGAGGAGTCTATATATATTTGAACTCCCACCATGAAATAAAGAGACCAGATAAAAGAAAATGGATCTAAAGGGCCATTTTTTGATCTATTTATTGAAAGAACTTTTAATAACCTGTAAAGGAAAAATCTGTAAACACATAAAATGTAACTCATGGGTGAATGACCACCTAGTGAGCCTTTTCCCTGGACCAGTTGTTACTCTCTCTGATCACCTCCAAGGACATGTGTGCACCAAAGATCCCGAAGGCCAACCAAAATTCTTTGGCTGTACCTGTCGGCCGATCATAACTGGAAGGCCATCCTGAGGGTGCTCTCTCCCAAACTTCAGGTTTTTAAAGAGTAAGAACCTTCAATCCAGTCCCAAGGGTAGCTCTCATTTTATGAAACCTATAGGAACTCTTGTGGGAGTCCACTGTTCACTCCCTAAGGCGGGAGTACCATGGTGCCTACAATGACTATTTAACTTTTATCATACCTTGAAATCTTATTAATGACTCAAGGAAACCTATTTAAATGATTCCATCCCAAAGCCAATTTCCACACCCATCTGAAACAGTGTGGGATAGGTGAACCCCCCCCCCCCCCACCACCACCACCCATGCAAACTTGGCAGGAGGGGAGATTCCTACCTGGCCCTTGCACAGCTAGTCTATACTCACACTGTCCATAGGGCAGGAGGGTGGGTCACGCTGGCAGAAGGCAAACGAAAGAGGGAAACAGAGCAGCCTCCTCCAACTTGTTGCTCCACCCCCTCACATGTGTGGGCCAACAAACCAGCCAGCCCCAACCAAGTTTGGCCCCTTCATGGGGTCATTCAAACTGCCCCCCTCTTGCAGCTTAAGTTTTGCTTGGCTGTGGGTGAGACATCTGTATATATATACACATATATAAATACGCACATAATCACAGTCTTTTTATCCTTTCAACATTTATAGTGTCATCTACTGCAAATTACTGAACACATAAAGGCTTGTGGCTCAATATATGGACTACAACTCACTAAAAGGCACTAAATATTAAATTTGGAATAAGCTGCATTGTTGTCCTTCTTATCAGTTTCCCAGAGATAATAGTTGACCATTCTCTGGGTTAGATGTGCCTTTCGTCTGATTCAGCATCACAGTCCTTTCACATGACATTGTACACATCACATTACATTATGATTCAGTTTTACTCACCCTTGTTTTGTCCTGTGGAATCCTGGGTTTTAAAGTTTAATGAGGCACTAGAACTCTCTGACTAAGAATTCTAAATTCCTCTTCCTAACATGAAAAATCCAGGATTCTATAGGATTTACAATGCTATAATTGTGCAGATGAAAGCCCCATTTACACTGCCATAGAATGCAGTTTAAAACTGCATTATATGACAGTGTAAATGGGATCCAGAGTAGGATAATGTAGTCCTTAATAGTCAGTTTTGTTTTGTTTTGTTTTGTTTTGTTTTACAAGACCATAAAACTGCACCATAGCATGCAAGCAACCTATGCTGTCAGGTGTAAACAATGCCCCATGTAAAAAATGTCCTGAAGTTTCAGCCACTTACCATGTGGTTTCTGAGGTTTTTACATTTGATATTTACAATTTCGTTTTGGCACTGGGGACTTCTTTATCCCAGGCAATGCAAGATCATGTTGTTCCAAAATTTGACAGATTTGTTTGCATGGTGTCCAGAATACTGAATTCTGTATTTTTACTATTTTGTAGAAGGACATGTCAGTATGCAAAATTCACAGCTATCTGCCTGCCAGCCATGAGCCTCCAAACCCAGCTCCACCTTAAAAACAGTTGCAATATCCCTATATATAAGATATGTAGAGGAGTGACATAAGAATGTAATCTGAAGACTGTGGCCACACACAAAAGTTATTACTGATGAAAAACACATAAACCTGTAGAATGTTAACAAAGAAATCTGTTGAATTTAGGGAAAAATAAAGAAACCCTGAACCAATAAATACAGGAGTGTGTGTGCGTGTGCAGTATGGATATAAATATTACATAATGGTGACCAAGAACATAAGTCTAAATTAGATATTCTCCATTTGCAAAGTTATTTTTTTAGGTTTTTTTCTGGCTCAATCTATATATATAAAATGATAAAGTTGTTTGCGCAGTGACTATAACAACAAAACTAAACATCTCAGAAATACGAAATTTGGCAACACAATGCAAAAGGCTTGCCTCCCGGTTACAACAACTCAACCACACCACAAAACCACAATCCGGACCCACAAAACTCACAACAACGCATCATGCGATAACAACACAACTAAACGCCCCAGAAATACAAAACTTGGCAACACAATGCAAAAACCTTGCCTCCCAGTTGTAACAACACAACCACACCACAAAACCACACAGGACCCACAAAACTCACAACAACGCATTGTGACTATAACAACACAACTAAACGCCCCAGAAATACGAAACTTGGCAACACAACGCAAAAGCCTTCCCTCCAGGTTGTAACAACACAACCACACCACAAAACCACAATCCGGACCCATAAAACTCACAACAACGCATCGTGACTATAACAACACAACTAAACGCCCCAGAAATACGAAACTTGGCACACAACTAAACACCCCAGAAATATAAAACTTGACAACACAACGTAAAAGCCTTGCCTCCCGGTTGTAACAACACAACCACACCACAAAACCACAATCTGGACCCACAAAACTCACAACAATGCATCGTGACTATAACAACACAACTAAACACCCCAGAAATACGAAACTTGGTGCACAACTAAACGCCCCAGAAATACAAAACTTGACAACACAACACAAAAGCCTTTTCTCCCGGTTGTAACAACACAACTACACCACAAAACCACAATCCAGACCCACAAAACTCACAACAACGCATTGTGACTATAACAAATACCAAATTTGACAACACAACTCATCCACCTCCCCAATCCCTACATTCACACTTGGCCTCCAAAAAAACAATTACAATAATAACAATGACAACAACAACAACAATAAGAATCAACACCATCACAGGCAAGAAACAGCCAGGCACTGAGGCTGAGAGGCCAGTCAGTGCTACACTGGGCCTCCAAAAAACAATACAGTAGCATCTAACTTATCCAACCTTCATGACCACAACAACAACAATAATAATAAACACCTACACAGGCAAAACAAAAAAAGGACTATTGTACCACAATAAAAATATAAACCGCACTCAGCAGAATCAGACATTACAACTAACAACAAACCAAAGACAACAGGGATCTCAAGCAATTATCAATCAACACAAAAATTGAAGAAGGTAACAGACTTGAAATACTACTACTAATGTGAGTATAAAGAAGGTCACAGCATAAATACAACCTAATGTAGACTGACCAACACCACCAGACTAAGCCACAGCAACGCGTGGCCGGGCACAGCTAGTCTATATATATAAAAGAGTGATGGAATCCTGGCGACCGACAAAACAACAAAACTAAACACCCCACAACCTCAAAAATTGACAACACAACCCATCATCCACGCCTCTAGGTTGATACAACAAAAAGAAAAGAAAAATAAAGTCCTAATTAGAGGGAGAGGAATAATTGTTTTTATCCAATTGCTGCGACTGAACTTAATGTCAGGGGATAACCTTTACCCTTTACCTTAACTACCACCAGTTCCTCAATACTTTATTTCCCATACCACCATACTTCTCCACAGCAACGCGTGGCCAGGCACAGCTAGTGATTAATAAAATGATTAATAAAACTTCATATCATGATAACTTATTGAACTCTTTATAACATTTTGTGTAATTGTAACTTGTTGCCATCATGAAAAATACTGCTTTGAAATTGGGCCCATCATTTTGAAACACCCTGTATTATGCATCAATGTCAAATCATCTAGACCCTGTTCAGAATGACAGCTTTCTCTAAGACTCACAATCATTACATGGTTTACACCCATACCATCTGTTCAACAAACTCTATATATATATATATATATATATATATATATATATATATATATATATATATATATATATATCTCATTCTGATATATTCCAGTCTTCCCAAAAAGCTCATGTGGTCACAGCCTCTCCAACTTTATAGCAATCTTTGCATAAAAATGAGGGTAAGAATGGGAAAAATCATGTAGACCACTTTCAGCTACAGGAAGTTCATGGAATAAAATTATTCCAAATAATATAAAAGCGGGAGGGATTTTATTATCATACGGAATCTGATGCATTCTAATGCTCTTTTAGAATGCTATATGGTTAACATGTAGGTAACAAGGGACAGTCCTGTGATTTCCAGGACTCTCCTAGCATATGTGTTCCATGCTGTTTTCCAGTCAAACATGATGTTACAGCATTTTGTTTTCAGTCCATTGATATCAACTGGAAGTATATGTGAATTTTGGAAGTGCAAGAAATGTATATTCTACTATTAACCCTGGTGACAGTGCTAATCCACAATATGGTAGAATTCTAGTGAGGTCAGAAAATGCAAGTTCTGACTCAATTCAAAGGTTTTTTTTTTAAATCTTGGTGCCTGAGGGTTAGCGTTAACTGTGGTATAATAACTTGCATGACTGAATGAGCCATCTCAAATTCTGAACTACTCATTAACAGCTGCATTTGTCATCATTTATCACTGTAGACATGAAATGATGGCCACTCATTGTGAACCATCCCTTAAGGCCATATTTATTCAGTATGAAATAGAAATTCACAGCATAAAGAATTCTCTCATAGTATAATATTTTGGGTCAGTTCACAAATAATATAGGGGGGAAAAACTGATCTTATGGTAACATGTCCTAGTCCTATGTAATGATAGACATAGAGAAAGCTTATCTTAGGAAAGTTACACTTTGCATTATAATTCCCTAAATGTTCCAGCAAACCACATGGCAGCAAAAAGCAAATTCTTCCAACTTTAGGGCATAAGTCAGCTATTTATCCAATTGAAGTGCTACAGCAGAAACTGAAAACCAAGCAATATATTTAATATCTACTAGTTCTGAAGTGAAGTACACATGTTAACAGGCTGGAAAAAAATGATACATTCCAACCAGAAAATATGAGCAACAGGGCAGGCTTACTTATAACAACTTTACCCTTAGATGCTTCTGGGTGCCATTCTTTTCAAAGCAACAAGACTCCAGAAGGAAGCACTAGGTTCATGACTTCATCATAATGACTATTTCAGAAGATAAATCAGAGAAAGAGCAGTGCTACCTGCAGTCACCCTGAAACTGTTTTAGCAAGAGTCATGAAACTCCATAGCATGACTGGTGTGACTCTCAGGGTAATGTAAAAGGGATGGGGTGGGGGATGGTAATTCTGAAGGCTTATTTTACAAGAACTTCCCTTCTTGCCAATAAATAATTGTTTCAAATACATTATGCTGGACTCGTATGTCAATTGTCATATTTCCCACAACCGTTTAAGGTGTGTAACTAATGGAGATCAATACTGACATCCTGAACCCAAGTTCTTCATGCATGGTTACATCTATATATATAAAAAATGCAATGTCAGGACGCACATAACTAAAATACCATGGGACAAAACCACTCCAAATTTCGCCACAATACACCTAACAATCTAATGTGTGACTATCACTCAAACCCCCCCCCCCCCCCCAGAACCCAGAAAGGACTTAAAACCCCCCAAAAGCAAGAACATGTTACAGTGCATATGTGAAAAAGACTGTCCTGGCCCCGCCCCCTCCTACGTGAGAGAAAAAACACTGAATAACATTGCAGCTTCAAAGCTTTGCTGCTTCCTACCTAGGGGGATCCTTTGTTGGTCAGCTTGAATAGCACTGAATAGACTTGCAGCTTCAAAGGCTGGCAGCCAGCTTGAATAGCACCGAATAGTCTTGCAGCTTCAAAGCCTGGCTACTTCCTACCTGGGGGAATCCTTTGTTGGCCCACTTGAGTAGCACTGAAGAATCTTGCAGCATCAAACCCTGGCTGCTTCCTACCTAGGGGAATTCCTTGAATACCACTGAATAGCCTTGCAGCTACAAAGCCTGGCTGCTTCCTACCAAGTAGAATCCTTTCTTGGCCAGCTTGTATAGCACTGAATAACCTTGCAGCTTCAAAGCCTGGTGACCTGCTTGAATAGCACTGAATAGCTTCTACATCATCACTGACAAAGGAACAACAAGAAATATTGTTTATCAAGTATTAAAAAAATAACATATATTAAATACCAGCACTTTCTCGTTACTTTATTTTCCATATCACCACAGCAACTCGTGGCTGGGCATGGCTAGTTTTTCCTATAAAGTTATGCCATTGCAGAGAAAGATATTTTCTTCTCTGGCCATACTGAAAGTAAAATGAAATGATACAGTAGGTATTGTATGATCCCTTTGTCCACAGACTTTATGCAGATCATTTCACTTACCCATGCTCCAAAACAATGTCACTGTATAATATTATGTGATTGTAGATCCTCTAGTGTAATTATATGGTATTCTTCCAACCCACGTATAGTAAAAATATAATGTTCACTATTATCTGTGGTTTCAGCTATCCACTGAGAGATTTTGGAACATATCCTTCACTGATATGGGGGTCATACTACATACATGTCATTTCTCTTGTTGGGGAGGATGCAGTTTTTTCTTCTTGCCTGGAAACAGGAAGGTACTTTCTCTTTAACATCAAGAGCTGTTCACATGGAAGAATATTTTTTGTGCAAATTGCTAAACTATAATCACCACTGCTGACTTGTAGGAAAATTAAAAATTAGAAGCAGCAGATGAGTTTGCATCTTTTTGATCAATCTTCCTGTCCTCCTTTGCTTGCTATGTATGTGTCTGTGTGTGGGCACATGCACAAAGAGAGTATGTATAACCTCCAATAAAAATAAATATGCTCATTGCCTCCTTCTCACACTGGAGAAAGAAAATCTTGTAGGTCTTAAACTCTTGACAGGTTATGTCAGTGTGTCAAGACAGTTCTTCTCCTAGAGAATGAGTACTTCAACAAGATTTCATCACACTCCTACTGTACAGTCATGTAAAAGACTGTGCAATAAAGTTAAAGACAAAGACAATTTGTTTCTAATAGGTATGTCATTTCATGGAAATAGAATCAGGAAGAGGCTGTCATTTCATGGAAACAGAATAAAAAAGAAAAAGAGAGCAAGAAAGCAAGAAGTATCAAAACAAAACAAATATTTCCAAGATTGACATTACTCTAAGACAGCATTAAATTTTGGAGAAGAAGCCCCTCCAGATATGGGTTTATCATTTATTTATTTATTTACAGCCTTTATATTCCATCCTTCTCACCCCGAAGGGGACTCAGGGCAGATCACATTGCACACATAAAAGCAAACATTCAATGCCATGGCATAGAACAGAGACAGAGACAAGACGCAGGCACCGGGCTGGCCTCGAACTCATGACCTCTTGGTCAGAGTGATTTTTTGATTTGTTGCAGCTGGCTTGCTTTCCAGCCTGTGCCACAGCCCGGTCCTAATCATGAAGTACAAATAATTAAATAAAGGAGCATTTCAGGATATAGATATTGGCCCATCCAAACAGGGTCTATAATACAGGAGCTCCCGCAGTTTTACCGGAGATGTCTAAATCACCATCTTTGACCCGAGTCTAATCCAATATGGGCCCTGTGGGGATCGCCCCCTTGATAGTCCTGGTCCACACAGCACTTTCAAGTTTTCCAGGCTGAATTAGCCCAGAAAATCCAGAGAGCTGTAACCCCCTCACCAAAAACCCTTTAAAACAATTTCTTAAAAATAAATTAACTTACCTGGCCGCTATTAACGTGCTGCTGGAGTCCTCCTGGTGCATTGAAATGAGGCTCCAGGGGAAGTGGGGGGGGGGGGTGAGGAGGGAAATTGCTCCTCACCCTAATTTCTCCTGGTGCATCATTTCTATTCGCCAGGAGGACTCCGGCAGCATGTTAATGGTGGCCGGGTAAGTTATTTTATTTTAAAGGTTTTTAAAAGCGTTTTTGTGGAGGAGGTTAGAGTGTCTGCATGTTCTCCTGGAAGGTTCTGGGAGGGCATCTAAGACACCCACTGCCAAAAGCATGGGCTTTGTGACCTGGTGTGATAACAGAAGCCCCCCCCCCCCCAAAAAAAAAAAATCCCTGTGTCAGCATGGATTTCTTCCCTGTGTGGAACTGGCCTATGTGTCCTGAGAAGTGTGCACATGCCAAGAAATTTGAGCTATCAATTTAGTGATGCTGCTGTGATGCATTAAGGTACACTTTGCAATTTCTATTCAAAAATGTACAAATGCTTGTCCTTTGTCTTGCTCGGGAGTCTGTCTGTTTAGTAACTTTGAGACCCCAAATACCCTTTTACTGCCAGCTTAAAAAAATAGGATCTTCTATTTGGTGTTCTTATCTGGGTGAAGATGGCTAGGATCAAACCTTTTTGTAGAAATAATAGATCCTCTAGAAGAGAATGGGAGAAAATCATTGTTCCTATTTGCCATGTTTTGAGAACTGTAGGGGAGGCTCTGCTTTTTGTCCTGCCCCACTTTCAAATAAATGTGATGGGAACATGGAGAGGGCCTTTTCAGCATCTGATTCCAGGCTCTGGAGCTCCCTTTGCAGGGAAACTAGCCTGGCACTCTCCTAACCATCTTTCTACAAAGTATGGCAAACCCCTCAGTTTTGCTTCTAGTGAGAATTCAACCTTGATTTGTTCTAAGATCAATTCATGTTCATTTTTTTCAGTCCATAGTATCATCAAACTTCCCCTCATCATGACATTTTCAATGCGATGATTTTCTTCTTGCCAGATTTCTTCACTGCGC
This sequence comes from Anolis carolinensis, assembly GCF_035594765.1. Taxonomy (NCBI): domain Eukaryota; kingdom Metazoa; phylum Chordata; class Lepidosauria; order Squamata; family Anolidae; genus Anolis; species Anolis carolinensis. The sequence continues at coordinate 128,023,812 of NC_085845.1, read as the reverse complement.
AGCTTTTACAACTATACTTTTCATTTGCATAGAAGAGAAATGTATGAAGTAGAACTGAAATGGTCCAGTGTGGGCTACATGTTAAAAACAGCCTATCACATTTTTCATGAACATCAATTGACCATAAAAAGACAATTTGACTTGTATCCAACATCTTTTGCAATGTATGTAAAGCAGTGCAGCTGCAGGTTCATGATGTGAACTATGTGAAGAGCAAATACAATTACTTTCAGCTTTTTAAAAGTCTAGAGCTTTTGAGAAATATTTCTCCAGTTGAACAATGGATAGAAACAGTGTTTATAATAAGAAAAACGTGGGCAGAAATATATAAAATGGAAAAAATGCACATAAAACTGCATGTCACTTTTATGTAGTCCTTTTATCAAAGAATGTTATCCTGATACAGAACAAGCCAAAATTGTACTTCCAAATTTTCAAACACTGTAAACATGGAATCTGTGAACAAGTTTACCCATTTTTTTTATTTTTGCATGTCTATTAAATATTAGATTCCTAGGTTTTAATAGTAAGTGTAGAAGCCAACTTAATCAAGGTAAGATTTGAAATTAATCAATAGCTCTGCCCTTTTTCGAAACATTTTAGTGTCAGGATAGTTTCAGAGGGTGGCAGGTGGTATTTTGTAGAGGTCATTAATTTTAAAGTACTTTTTTAAAATCAGAAGTATGCCCTCTCTTTAAAAGAGCAGCTGGGATGTCATAAAATATATAGGCATTTTATGTTTTGCTTTCCTAATATGATAAAACGATCATCATAATATATTCAAATATCTATAATAAACATGATGATGAAACAGATTGGGTAAAATTAATTTGAATTCTGGAAAAAGTAAAAAATGTATACAAACAATGGAACTGTAATTGGAGTTTCCCCGGGACATGGAGTGTCAGAAGTGTGAACTCTGTTAAGAGATTATAACAACAAATCTTTATGTCTAGAGCATTTAACTGTAATTTGCATTGGAGAAGAATGACCTAGCATCACCATGAGTGTTTTCTGCAAACTCCACAAAGGAAAGAAGTAATTCTAACAGAGCTTATTGGACAAAGCAATTGTTCTTGTTCTATATCTTGCTAAAAGCTATGTCAATGCAAATAGTTTTGCCCTACATACTTCTCCAGCATTTCAGATGCTTAAAAAAACCTTGAATGCACTGTAATAAAAAACTATACTTTTCTCATAAGCAAAGGATTCTTATGTTTTGACATAGCACCTCTTCTTATGTTGATTGTATTTTGATGTCAAGTGAAGATCAAACCTACCCTTATCTCAACTTTCTAAGATTTTTCTTATCCAGCAATTACAAGTTCAATCATTGTTTTCCATTTTTATATTGGTCCTGTTTTGCACTCTGTCAAAACTAAAAGAAGCTGTGATTATTCTCTACTTGTATATTGAATTAAGAGAGCTTCTTAATATGCAGGTTGCACTTGTTTATTTCAAATGAATCCTAATTAAAAAATAGAAGTGAAAATGTGTACAACCAGTATAGACATATTTCCGTATGATCCTTTCTCCAAAGGAGAAGCAACATGAATTGAGGTTCCTTTCTTAGGCATAGGGTAGAAAAAAAAATAGACATAGGCCACTTTGAGAACGTTCCCCATGTTTTTTCATTATCCAACACTGAAATCTTTCAAATCTTGAGGCTGGTGAGCTTTTTAGTTTGGCTCTTTAAAAGTAAGTACAAGCAGCCCCCAAGTTTCAAACATCTTATTTACATATGACTCCTAGTTACTAAGGAGGTGGGAGGGGAGACAACAGGAAGTGATAGGGAATCTATCTCTCTAAAAAGAAATTCACTCCTGTAAGAGTTATTCTGGGGAAAAGGTATCTTCACTGAAGCTTTATCACCAATCCTTTTTTCCACGACTACCCAAAGTTTTCAAAACTCAGTTGTCACAGGGACAGAAAGTTAGATGAAATCTTAACAGTGGCACAGACAGCAAAACAAACACTACAGAGGTGTTACCCTTCCCTATGCTATATGTGTGACTTACATATTACAGTAGAGTCTCACTTAGAATCATAGAATAGTAGAGTTGGAAGAGACCTCATGGGCCATCCAGTCCAACCCCCTGCCAAGAAGCAGGAAATCGCATTCAAAGCACCCCCGACAGATGGCCATCCAGCCTCTGCTTAAAAGCCTCCAAGGAAGGAGCCTCCACCACAGCCTGGGGGAGAGAGTTCCACTGTCGAACAGCCCTCACAGTGAGAAAGTTCTTCCTGATGTTCAGGTGGAATCTCCTTTCCTGTAGTTTGAAGCCATTGTTCCGTGTCCTAGTCTGCAGGGCAGCAGAAAACAAGCTTGCTCCCTCCTCCCTATGACTTCCCTTCACGTATTTGTACATGGCTATCATGTCTCCTCTCAGCCTTCTCTTCTGCAGGCTAAGCATGCCAAGCTCTTTAAGCCGCTCCTCATAGGGCTTGTTCTCCAGACCCTTAATCATTTTAGTCGCCCTCCTCTGGACGCTTTCCAGCTTGTCAACATCTCCCTTCAACAGTGGTGCCCAGAATTGGACGCAGTATTCCAGGTGTGGTCTGACCAAGGCAGAATAGAGGGGGAGCATGACTTCCCTGGATCTAGACGCTATTCCCCTATTGATGCAGGCCAGAATCCCGTTGGCTTTTTTAGCTGCTGCATCACATTGTTGGCTCATGTTTAACTTGTTGTCCACGAGGACTCCAAGGTCTTTTTCGCACACACTGCTGTCAAGCCAGGCATCACCCATTCTGTATCTTTGATTTCCATTTTTTCGCCGAAATGAAGTATCTTGCATTTGTCCCTGTTGAACTTCATTTTGTTAGTTTCGGCCCATCTCTCTAGTCTGTCAAGATCGTTTTGAATTCTGCTCCTGTCTTCTGGAGTGTTGGCTATCCCTCCCAGTTTTGTGTCGTCTGCAAACTTGATGATCGTGCCTTCTAACCCTTCGTCTAAGTCGTTAATAAAGATGTTGAACAGAACCGGGCCCAGGACGGAGCCCTGCGGCACTCCACTTGTCACTTCTTTCCATGATGAAGATGACGCATTGGTGAGCACCCTTTGGGTTCATTCGCTTAGCCAATTGCAGATCCACCTAACCGTAGTTTTGTCTAGCCCACATTTTACTAGTTTATTTGCCAGAAGGTCGTGGGGGACTTTGTCGAAGGCCTTACTGAAATCTAGGTAGGCTACATCCACAGCATTCCCTGTATCGACCCAACTTATCCAACACTCGCTTATCCAACATTCTGGATTATCCAACACATTTTTGTAGTCAATGTTTTCAATACATCGTAATATTTTGGTGCTAAATTTGTAAATACAGTAATTACAACATAACATTACTGCATATTGAATGACTTTTTCTGTCAAATTTGTTGTATAAGATGATGTTTTGGTGCTTAATTTGTAAAATCATAACCTAATTTGATGTGTAATAGGCTTTTCCTTAATCCCTCCTTATTATCCAACATATTCGCTTATCCAATGTTCTGCCGGCCTATTTATGTTGGATAAGTGAGACTCTACTGTAATTCAACTTCAGAACAAACCTATTGAACCTATTTTGTTCATAACACAGTGACCGTCAGTAGTGTCATGCTAGTGATTCCTGAGTTCCCATCTCACTTTAATATTCTGCAGGAAGCTTTATCCCCAAATCAAAACTGCATTTAATATGACAGACTGGATTTGATTTCCAGTGTTGATATTAGCAACAACAACAGTAGCACCAGAGGTAGTAGTTTATTTACTACATTCATAACATGAAACATAAGATCACAGCCTTGATAAAACCAATTATGAAGACTGACAGACAACGGACTAAGTAATCACAGCAGGTCTAAAATATATAACACTTCTTTCACACCTGCACAGTGGAAAAGATATTAGTCCCCATTAAAAAGAATTCCGCAATACATTCTGAAAAGACTGGCCAGGAAACAGACCCATGAGAGAGTAGATTAAATGGTCTCTAATCCCCTGTTAATAACTGCAGGGGAAAACACATGGATAACTGTTTCCACCCGAGTGTGATCACAGAACAACACCTGTCTTTAAAGAGATCTCTAACAGTCATTATGTATGTTGCATGGTGATGCAGTAAGTTGGGAATCACTTAAGGCCCAATCAGCAATACTGGTTGGCTCTCAGGGTGGACATGAGACTATGGTCTCCTCTCTGTTTTCCTCTAGAAAAACATAAAAGTGGGTAGAAGGAAACATTGGGCATCACTACTGCTGATTTCATCAGGAAATGAAGCCATCCTCTGCATGGCTGTCAGGCACCCCCTAGTAGACTCAAGAAAAAGCTTCATGAGAACCACCACACCTCGTAACGTTCTCCCAGCAACAGCAAGAGTATCCCTCTGGGCAGCTAAATCAGCCAATCCCAATTGGATGGCCCCCCATGAGGGTCTGCCTCTAGGGCCAAACCATGAATGGGCAACTTGGAAGTACATGAACAGACTCAGAAGTAGAGTGGGCAGATCAAAAGACAACCTGGCCAAATGGCACTACCTAAAAGAATCCTCCACCTTGTGTGCCTGCAGAGCAGAACAGACAACTCTGCATTTGTATGCTTGTCCGCAATGTCCTGCCTCATGTACAGAAGAAGAATTGTTTGAGGCTACAGACAATGCGGTCGCTGTTGCCCGTTTTTGGTCAAAATATATTTAGTCTCTTGTGCTCCTTCTATTTTTATCAATTTTATACTAATTTATGCAATGCTTTTGACACAAAATAAATAAATAATTTCATCAGGAGATGAAACCCAAGGTAGATGAGCTCTAGAAGACTAGGCCACACAAAAAGAAGCCTCAAAAGTCATGGAGTGAAGAACATTCGAAGCCTCAGATAAGAATACAACAAGCAAGGCGAGAAATAAACCAGCACTTAAGATCAATCAAAGTATGTAATTTCCTAATGATGGAATCACCACCAGGTGGCACAATAAAAGCTTACTGGTGTTGTTTGAGTTTTATTGATATGTGGATTAGGTGCAAAAATACTGGGTGGGTACTGTATGTTGAGGAGGAGCACAGGAAGGCATCTTTCAGCCAAGTCCATGTGCAGCACTGTCATAGAGGTGGTGCCTAGGATGCTTGTCAAGGTCTCTCTTATGTGGCATAGCAGTGCTTCTATGGACTCTTACAATTATATGGTACCTAGGCTACACTCTTTCTTTCATTTTAATTACTAGCTGTGCCCGGCCACGCGTTGCTGTGGCATTTTCTGGTGGTGTTGGTGAGAAATTGTTGAGGTAGTGGTGGTATTGAATGTCTGTTGTATGGTTGTCTTTATGTTTAGTATGCACACTGAAGTGGATTATATGGCAGTGCGGAGTCAAGATAATCCAGTTCAAAGCAGATAATATAAGATTCTAAATGGGCTATATAGCTGTGTGGAAGGGTCTTGAGTCTACACTGCCATATAATTCAGTTAAAATCTGATAATCTGTGGAAGAGGCCTAAGTGAGGCCTAACTGTGCCTGTCCCCTGGACTGAGTAGGTTGCTAGGAGACCAAGTGGGCGGAGCTTAGCCTTCTAACTGGCAGCAATTGGATAAAAACTATTATTCCTCTCCCTGTAATTAGGACTTTTTCTTTTCTTTTTGTTGTATCAACCTAGAGCCATGAATGATGTGTTGTGTTGTCAAATTTTAAGGTTGGGGGTCCTGTAGTTTTGTTGTTTTGTCCGCTGCCCTGATGCCATCATTCTTTTATATATATAGATTTATTTACAGTATTTATATTCCGTCCTTCTCACCTCAAAGGGGACTCAGGGGAGATCACATTGCACACATAAAGGCAAACATTCAATGCCATAACATAGAACAGAGACGAGACGCAGGCACAGGCAGGCCTCGAACTCATGACCTCTTGGTCAGAGTGATTTGTTGCAGCTGGCTGCTAATCAGCCTGTACCACAGCTCGGCGCATTAATCTAGATGAATCGTGGATTCAAACGGCCAGATTTAGACTGGATTCACACTGCCATATAATCCAGTTTCAGAATGCAGATAAAGAGCACTGAACTGAATTATATGAGTCTACACTGTCATATAATCCAGTTCAATGCAGTTAGTCTGCATTCTGAAACTGGATTATATAGAGTGTAGATCCAGCCTTAGATGTTCTTCCTTTCCACAGCAGCTCCTCAAAACAAAGTGAGCAGTCTTTTGATATCAACCTGCTATCCTTCCCATACTTTGGAGTAAGTGAAGACAGGATCTAAACCCACACCCTTAAACAGGTTACACAATCATACAGGAATTGAGCTTGATATGGTGATGGTGTTTCTCTCAAGTACTGGCATCTCACCTGGTACATTCACAGTTCTCTTACCCTTGGAATAGTGACACGATACCAGGCCTGTAGCGAGGAGGGGCGGGTTTAGGGGTTCAACCCCCCCCCCCCGAAATTTTTCAGGTTATAAAAAAACCTGGTTTACTCATGAATTTTAACTGGTTAACCAAATCCCCATGCTATATCTATGAGACGCAAAACATTAAGAGTCCCTCCAGGCACTATCTCAAGCAGATATTGACAGGTTTGTAGTGGGGGTGGGGGGTGCTAGGGGTTCAACCCCCCCCCTCGAAATTTTTTTCTGGCTACGGCCCTGCATGATACAACTACTCTATCATTGCCCCCTGCAAGAGGGATGCCTCTGTTGCCCTGCTTACCATGGTGTATTTTGATTTTGCATCCATTGACATGCTATGTAAGGGCAAAACAGGAAGTATTGGGCTATAGTGGTCAGAATGCTGTGTTCCTCTTCAAAGGACAAAGTTTTGCTTTCAAACATACATGCCTGAGATTGCTAGTAGCAGCAGTGCACAGCTGAAGGGGTAAATCACACATCTAGTTCTAAAAACCTCCGTCTTACCTTCAGATAAGCAGCCTCCAGTGGCCTAGGGGATAAAAACCTCATGACTTGAAGGTTGGGTTGCTGACCTGAAAGCTGCCAGGTTCGAATCCCACCCGGGGAGAGTGTGGATGAGCTCCCTCTATCAGCTCCAGCTCCATGTGGGGACATGAGAGAAGCCTCCCACAAGGATGATAAAACATCAAAACATCCAGGCGTCCCCTGGGTAACGTCCTTGCAGACGGCCAATTCTCTCACTCCAGAAGCAACTCCAGTTGCTCCTGACACGGAAAAAAAAAAAAACCTTCAGGTATTAGTTTGAAAAAACACTGGAGGTAAATTTAGGATCATTTCTTATCTGCACTGCCCTAAATGAATTTTTATTAAGGACTCCTTTGCTCACTGACTCACATATCATTTGGGATTAACACTGCTTGGCTTTGCAGAGTTCATGTCCTTGTGGCCAGTGGCATCGCTAGAATTGGTTTCACCATAACCTGGAGCTAACTGAGAATCCACACAGTCTTGAGTTATGGGAAATTAGTCCTCTCCATCATCCTGGAGAGCCCAGCTGGTGACTTCTTCTACCAATGATGGGCAAGCAAGAAAAAAGGCACAGACCTCTCCTTCGCTGCCCACTGCTGGCTGAGCAGCAGGCATCTCTTCTGTTAGCTTTCATTTGAAAAACGCTGCATGATTGGTCCAGTGCCTGGGAGAAAAGGAGATCAGATTGCTGCCTCCTCTGGTCACCTGGATCAGTTGAGGGCCAAGGATATAATAATTTTGGTGTCACCTGGTGCAGTTATTAATGGCACCTGCACTCATTTAGATAAAATAACAGCAAGCTCCATACAAAATGGATCAAAACCTGAAACACCACCATAAAGCCAGGAGCCCCAGTGGCGCAATGGCTTAAACCCTTGTGCCGGCAGGACTGTTGACCCACAGGTCGGCAGTTCAAATCTGGGGAGAGCGGGTGAGCTTCCTCTGTCAGCTCCAGCTCCCCATGCGGGGACATGAGAGAAGCCTCCCACAGGATTGTAAAACATTAAATATCCAGGTATCCCCTAGGCAACGTCCTTGCCGATGGCCAATTCTCTCACACCAGAAGTGACTTGCAGTTTCTCAGGTTGCTCCTGACATGAAAAAAACCACCATAAAAACTGTTTTGCATATTAATATAGGTTTTAGTATAAAGTCTTATACAAATCAGTACATAATTATATATTCTAAAGCAAATCATATGATATAAAAAGTGGGTTTGGGAGGTATCTGAAATAATTGCTGGACTAGAATCAGAAATACATTAAAGTCTTCATTTCAGTGTCATTATAACACACTAACTCTTTAAGGAAACATGGATTTAGAATAAACAAAGACCTTAAATTACAGCATAGATGACACTGGCTTAACCTCTGTGGTTACTTACTCAAGCTGTTGGTCCTCAGAGACTGAGACATGGTTTTAGCCAATTAGATTCCAGATTTTAGTTTGATGTTATTGAATTGTTTAAAATGATTTCAAAGTCATTTTATTGAAAGAACCCTACCTGAGATATTCAGATATATGCAAGAGTAGAAATCATTCAATCGAATGAATAAATAACCCTGTTTGAGTTGTGGCCTAAAATTACTATGTAGCGAGTAAAGTTGCTGTAATATGGGAATGACATATTTCCTATAATGGTCAACACACAGTATGACTCAAGCATTCTGCATCAGATGAATTTTCAAAACAGTCCTCAAATGCAGCTCTACACAGACCATACTGCAGGACTTATCATAAAATGTAATGGTGGTATTGTTACTATGGCAGAAGAAACACCATTAGTGTGCTGATTCTTGAAGAAATAGCAATAAAGATTGTAAGATCTCTATTTTGCTACTAGAAAAAGTAATCTTTAGAGCTGAAACAGATAGAATGACACATATTTAAAAGATTTTATCACACTTGCTTTTTCCTAATTTCTGCTACTAACTCTAAGTAAGGTGATTCTTAAATCAGAGTCCTTTTTCTTCTACTGGAACGGACCAATAAAGCTTTATCACTATAGCAACTAAACTAATTGCTCTAGTACCGGTTTCTCCTTCAACCATTGGGTGGAGCCACTGTCCCTAAATATACGCCAAATATTTAGGGAACAAAGCCATCATATTATAATCCTTGGAGATACAGATAGCAGCTATAATTTCACTAAATTAAAGAAAATGTATCCTTCTAATTAAGGATGTGTTAATCTAAATTGTTTTTTGAATAAGACTTTCATGAGATAAACTGAGCCTTATCGGCTGCATCTTCTCAGCTAAGCACATTAACATCCTGAAAAGGAACTTATTTTAAAAATGAATCAAAGAGAAAAGAATATTTAAAAAATCAATGATGTCTCAATTATATTAAGAAGTTACTTCAATCCTTGTCAAACCTTCATTTATCCATTAAATAAAGCTGAATTTAGAATCTTCCTTTGTTGTATTTTAACTGCTATGTTTTTTACTCAAGTGATCATTAAAAAAAAAACCAAAACACAAGTATATTTTTATAGATGCACACAAAAACTATATAAGAAGTTGGAAATCACTGGAATTTCTTAATAATCAAAAACAGAAAAGTATGAACTAATTGCAAATCCTTAAACATTTTGAGTTAAATGCATTCACAGCAAATTCTTTGTTTTGGTTCTTTAAAGAAATGCATTGTCTTTGAAGATGTGTAGTATCCAATGAAAAGTGATAAGGTTTTATGGAAGATATATTAAGACACCTTTTCCTTAGCCATCACTTTTACTGTTCTTCTCAGATAAAGATAAGTCACTGGAAGTTCTTCAAACACTAATAGTTAGGTGACATGTACATTATACTTTTATATTCCAAAGTTGTACAATCAGCTATTAAGGCACAGCAGAAGATAGGGTTTTTCTTAAAATGGAATGTTTTGAATCGCCTGGTGTTTGTTCAGAATTAAATGGTATAAAACACACACACACCATTGATTAGGACATGCTTTCAAATAAGTACCTCTAGTTAGGAACTGCTAATTTAAAAGCATGCTTTGTGTGCAGTTGAAAAAGATAGTCAAGTAAAACAAATGCCATGAAAACAAGAATTCTCTTTTTCCATGTTCAACATGCTATCTAAATGCAAATTCAAGGAATATAATTAACCCTAAGAAGTATATTATGGTGGCTGGAATGTATTATTCTGCCAGTGCGTATGAAAGTCTTGGCTTTAAGAAACATGTTAGCAGCCACATTTAATATATGATTCACCCAAGACTTGTAAACAGTGTGATTTAAACGTATTGCAAGCTTATCTTAACAGTCTGTGGTCTATATTTATAGAACACAAGAACACTCAGGTTTCCAATCCTATGTTCACTTACTAGAAAGGAAGCCTTGCTAAATTGGTGCCACTTACTTTCAGAGTCCCACCGGAGTGCATCATTGGTTTCACACAAAAATGTATGCTTTTGAGTATTCTCAACATTTAGACCTAGGGATTCAGCTGAGCCAAAACACCTTCTTAAATAAAGACAATTCAATTCATATGACAATAGATTTGCTCTTTCAGAATTTTGACAACTGCTTCACAGACACCACTGAATAAAAATTCCAAGTGTTGTGAAGCACATTAACATATTCACTAAGCACTGCAGCTCATTTGAGTTTCCTTTACAGTACTGGATGAGAAATAGTATACAGTGTGTAAGAGAGTGAAAGGGTGCAGAACAGATGAGCATGTTGGATAAAAACAAGAGCATTTGTATTTTTAATCACCTAAACATGGGTTGCAGCTGAACAAGAACATGCAGTTCTTGATCTTGAAGAAGTATCCCGCTGATTTACATGTGCTCAGGAAGTTTTACAACAAACACAAATTTAAAATATCAAATAGATTACAATTTATTTATTTATTTATTAAGTGGGCTCAGGTGGCAGTCTTCTTCACATGAGAAGAAATCCCACTGAGCAAAATGAAATTCTAGGTATCTATGCAGAGGATTGCACTGTAAAAACTAAATAAGTGAGCAATGACATGAGTTTCTGAAGCTTGGAGTTTTATTACTCCATGATGAACCAAATATCCAGTTATTTATCTATATTAAACTTGCATTGATCAGTGTCTAAGCCAAAAACAAACAGGATCGTAGGAACAGAATAATATATTCAGAACAGAGAAAACATATAGGATAATATATTTAAAACATATACACAAGTACACAATCTTTGCAAATAGTACTTTCTTCACTCATTTTTTTAATTTTGAAGTGCTTTCTTATGATTTGAGTTCTTTTTGTTATTCCAGCATTGTGTTACTTATCTGACAGCTTTGCTTGAGTATTGCTTCTCTTAAATGATATGGAGGAATCTGTTTATTATTGAGATAATTGTTCCCAGCAATGGAATATTTTTCTTAAGAAAATATACCCCTGTGGTCAAAATGGATATTATCAAGAAATTGATGGTATTGTGTGTATATTTTGATATTCTATTATGTTGTAAGTTTTGATGATAGTAAAACAAAACCCCATAATTGATCAGTGCTGTAGAAGTTTAGACTATGAGCTGGATAATAAAGAAAGCCCCATCCAGTTCAATGGGAGTTTATTTACTATAGTCCTTAATACCTTAAGCATGGAATATTTTACATAATTAATTCTACACTCAAAGTGCACCAATATCGGTGAACACACCACAGAGTACATTCAGATAATCAGAATACAGTCATTCCACATCCCTATTTACGGTGTAACACAAATTAGGTAAAATGAGTTAAAAGCACTAATAATGGTCCTTTCATGGAAGAAACAGTAGTAAAAGAATTTGTGTTTTCTCCTGTTGTGGCTCTATATCCAGGTGATAAACTTGACATATGCTAGGTTATAAATCCATCTAAGGAATTTCATCTGACTTCATGGCATCAGAGCTGCCACAGGATCAAGTTGTTCTGCCACTCAAAGGAAATCAGCACCTTTGTCTTTATATGAAGGATTGAGAGTTGGAGAAAGACAAGTAAAAGTAGAGAGAGAACTGAAGACCAATAAAACAAAACACACTTCCAGATACAAGCTGTAAATAAAGCACAGGTTGAGCATCCTTTATCTGAACTTCCAAAATCCCGCAAAATGGGTGGCTAGGGGAGTGACATATTTCCTTTCTGATGGTTCAATGTGCATAAACTTTGCTTCATGCACAAAATTATTAAAAACACTGAGTATAAAATTACATGTACATGAAACACAAATAAATTTTGTGTTTGGACTCGAGTCCCATCTCCAAGGGCCCTTCCACACAGGCATATAACCCAGAATATCAAGCATATAATCCCCAATATCTGCTTTGAACTGGGTTATCTGAAGCACCTTTCACACAGCTGTATAAAATCCCACATTATTTGCTTTGAACAGGATTATATGGCAGTGTGGACTCATTTAACCCAGTTGAAAGCAGATATCGTGGATTATCTGCCTTGATATTCTGGGTTATATGGATGTGTGCAAGGGTCCTGAGTTCAATGTGGATTTTATACAGCTGTGTGGAAGGGGTCCAAGATGTCTCATTACATACGAATATGCAAACAAAGTTAGAATCATAGGGTTAGAAGAGACCTCATTAGCCATCCAATCCAACCCCGTGTCATGCAGGAAAAGCACAATCAAAGCATCTAAGACAGATGTTGTCCCAGGGCCCTTCCACACAGCTGAATAAAATCCCACATTATCTGCTTTGAACAGGATTATATTGCAATGTGGACTCAGATAACCAAGTTCAAAGCATATACTGTGGGATTTTCTGCCTCAATATTCAATATTCTGGGTTATGGCTGTGTGCCATATAACTCAGTTCAAAGCAGATATTTTGGACTTTTCTGCCTCGATATTCTGGGTTATACGGCTGTGTGGAAGGGCGCTAGGTCCACACTGCCATATAACCCAGTTCAAAGCAGATATTGTAGGCTTTTCTGCCTTAGTATTCTGGGTTATATGGCTGTGTGGAAGAACCCTAGGTCCACTCTGCCATATAATCCAGTTAAAAACAGATATTATGGGTGTTTCTGCATCTCTGAGTTATATGGCTATGTGGTCCACACTGCCATATAACCCAGTTCAAAGTAGATGTGGGTTTTTCTGCCTTGATATTCTGGGTTATATGGCTGTGCAGAAAAGTTCTAGATCCACACTCCATATAACTCAGTTCAACGTAGATATTGTGGTCTTTTCTGCCTTGATATTCTATGGCTGTGCGGAAGAGCCCTAAGTCCACACTGCCATATAACACAGTTCAAAGCATATACAGCTGTGTGGAAGGGGGCTCAGCCTCCAAAGAAGGAGCCTCCACCAGACTCCGAGGCAGTGAGTTCCACTGTTGAATAGCTGTTATGGTCTGGAAGTTCTTCTGAATCTCAGGACCCTTCCACACAGCCATATAACCCAGACTATCAAGGCAGATTATCCACAATATCTGCTTTGAACTGGATTATCTGAGTCCGCACTGGCATATAACCCAGTTCAAAGCAGAAAATGTGGGATTTTATTTAGCTGTGTGGAAGGGGACTCAGTGTTGTTATTCCATAATAAACAAAAATATAATCTGAAACACGTCAGCTCTTAGAGATACAATAGAGTCTCACTTATCCAACACTCGCTTATCCAACGTTCTGGATTATCCAACGCATTTTTGTAGTCAATGTTTTCAATATATCGTGATATTTTGGTGCTAAATTCATAAATACAGTAATTACTACATAGCATTACTGCGTATTGAACTACTTTTTCTGCCAAATTTGTTGTCTAACATGATGTTTTGGTGCTTAATTTGTAAAATCATAACCTAATTTGATGTTTAATAGGCTTTTCCTTAATGCCTCCTTATTATCCAACATATTTGCTTATCCAACATTCTGCCGGCCCATTTATGTTGGATAAGTGAGACTCTACTGTAAAAGCTAGTATATAGTTGATAAAATTAGACAACCTGAACAAACAAGCATTAAAAACAACTGGATTCTCCTCTGCCTTCTCTCTGGAAGAAACACCAGACTCTCCAAGTCCTTGAGGCACTTTTGCTAAAGGCTCTTTTTGCACTAACATGTCAGAATCGTTGGACAACATGGCCCTTCAAGCCCAAAGTGTCCCCCACCTCCTCTTCCATCCCACACACACACAAAACCCCACCAACTTCGATAAGGAGCATGGCTTTGGCATGTGGCAAAGGAGGGACTTACTGCAGTAAGCGATGAGGAGGCCAACCAAGATCATAACTGCCCAGAAAGTCGAGGAGGCACTCGGCAAAGCACTGGCATCCTTCCCGCTGCTTCTCTTGGGAGAGGGAGCCATTGAAAAGCACGGAGTCCCCAGAGCAGGAAAAAAGATCAATAACAATAATAATAAACACACACACAAGCAGACGGAGGGGTTTCAGGCCAGTCTCAGCACCCAGATCCAGCCCTTCTTGGGAAAAGCCTCCTTCTGCCCCTGAGAGGCAGACATCCTTCGGGGCTGCCTCGGTCTCAGCATCCAGCGGGCGGCATCTTCAGCCGCATCCTTTTACAGCAGCCTGGCGTTCTTCTCTTCGTCCTCTGACAGAGATTCATTGGGAACTCAAAGAACCAAATCCAGAACTTGGCTTTGACAAAAATTAGGATTCATTTCAAAAGCCAGAAACAGAAGAGATGGATGCCGAGGGGTGTCAACCTGTTGGGGACATTCCTGAGGGGACATTCTAGCTGTTGTAACTCCAAGCTCACTCCGCGAAGCTGAGCCGAAAAAAGACCAACCGAGGCTTGGGAAGGGAAGGGCCGAGCCCACTTTGGGCTCCACAAGCCCTCGCTGCGTCGCCAAGGCAAACTTGGAGGCCTCTCACAGAGAAGCCTGTCATTTAAACCCGCTGGGGTTTCCTGGCCGGGCGAAAAGGGTTCCCGCCGTTTTCGGGGCTCTTGAAGGAAGAAGCCCACTGCTGGTGCTGCTCCTCTGCGCAGCGCTTGCCTTCTCTGGCGCGTCGGAGCCTGAGCCGCCTCGTCAGTGTTAACCCTTTCCGGCACTTCATTCCTTCACTCGCCTGATTTCCTCGCCTTTCCCAAACGTCAGGATGCCAATTGCTTCCCCCTCGCTTGTCATTTGGGGGAAGAAGGCTTGGCAAAGGGATGCTGCTCAGTTGCTCATCTGACAGTCTATCCGGAGTGGCCCTGAAGGGGACAAACTCGAGGCAAGTTAAACATGGAAGGGAGGGTTTTAAAGGCAGCGTTTGAATCACAGCCACTTCGGTTCTGAAAGGAAAGGAAAGCAAAGCAACGAGACTGGGGCTACACTGCCATAAGTCTGAACTATCTGCTCTGTGTAGAGCAGTGGCAGGGCCAGTCGGAGATAAATTTAAATATTAAGCAGGGGTGCTGAAAAGCGCCCCCCGCCGGCCCCGCCTCCTGCGCCCTGGCCCCGCCTCCCACCCAGCGTGCCCTGGCCCCACCTCCCACGCTGCATGGGAGGAGGGGCCAGGGCATGCTGGGTGGGAGGCGGGGCCAGGGTTGGCCCCGCCTCCCATGCTATATGCCCTGGCCCCGCCTCCCCGGGCGGCGAAAGAAGGAGGCTAAATTTAAGCCTCCCTCTTTCCAACCCTGGCCGCGCCTCCCACGCTGCGTGGGAGGCGGAGCCAGGGCAAATAGCATGGGAGGCGAGGCCAACCCTGGCCCCGCCTCCCACCCAGCGTGCCCTAGCCCCACCTCCCACGCTGCGTGGGAGGAGGGGCCAGGGCATGCTGGGTGGGAGGCGGGGCCAGGGTTGGCCCCGCCTCCCATGCTATATGCCCTGGCCCCGCCTCCCCGGGCAGCGAAAGAAGGAGGCTAAATTTAAATATTAAGCAGGGGTGCTGAAAAGCGCCCCCCGCTGGCCCCGCCTCCTGCGCCCTGGCCCTGCCTCCCACCCAGCGTGCCCTGGCCCCGCCTCCCATGCTGTGTGGGAGGTGGGGCCAGGGCACGCTGGAGGCGGGGCCAGGGTTGGCCCCGCCTCCCATGCTATTTGCCCTGGCTCCGCCTCCCACGCAGCGTGGGAGGCGCGGCCAGGGTTGGAAAGAGGGAGGCTTCGCCACCCGGGGAGGGGAGGAGGGATCCCCTCCTCCCCTCCCTGGGCGGCGAAAGAAGGAGGCTAAATTTAAATATTAAGCAGGGGTGCTGAAAAGCGCCCCCCGCCGGCCCCGCCTCCTGAGCCCTGGCCCTGCCTCCCACCCAGCTTGCCCTGGCCCCGCCTCCCACGCTGCATGGGAGGCGGGGCCAGGGCACACTGGGTGGGAGACGGGGCCAGGGTTGGCCCCGCCTCCCATGCTATTCGCCCTGGACCCGCCTCCCACGCAGCGTGGGAGGCGCGGCCAGGGTTGGAAAGAGGGAGGCTTCGCCGCAAGGGGAGGGGAGGAGAGGATCCCTCCTCCCCTTCCCGGGCGGCGAAAGAGGAAGCCACAAGGCCAGGGCGCACTGGTCGGGCGGCGGGGCACCTTCAGAGCGGTGCCCCGCCTCCCGCCCAGCCTGACGGTGCTCCCCGGGACCTGCGCCCGAGGCGGCGGCGTCACGTGGCCTCTATCGTGGGGCCAGCCCTGAGCAGTGGTTCTCAACCTTCCTAGGGCCCTTCCACACAACGCTATTTCCCAGAATATTAAGGCAAAAACCCCCACATTATCTGAGTGTGGGACTCTGGGTTTTTTGCCTTAATATTCTGGGATTAAGGGTTGTGTGGAAGGGCCCCAAATGTCCTGACCCGTTAATACAGTTCCACATGTTGTGGTAATCTCCAACCATGAAATTATTTTTGTTGCTACAGTAGAGTCTCACTTATCCAACGTTCTGGATTATCCAACACATTTTTGTAGTCAATGTTTTCAATACATCGTGATATTTTGGTGCTAAATTCGTAAATACAGTAATTATTTATTTATTTATTTACAGCATTTATATTCTGCCCTTCTCACCCCGAAGGGGACTCAGGGCGGATCACATTACACATATAGGCAAACATTCAATGCCTTTTAACATAGAACAAAGACAAACAAACATTGGCTCCGAGCGGCCTCGAACTCATGACCTCCTGGTCAGAATGATTCATTGCAGTTAATTGCAGCTGGCTTGCTCTCCCGCCTGTGCCACAGTAGAGTCTCACTTATCCAACATAAATGGGCCAGCAGAACATTGGATAAGCGAATATGTTGGATAATAAGGAGAGATTAAGGAAAAGCCTATTAAACATTAAATTAGTTTATGATTTTACAAATTAAGCACCAAAACATCATGTTATACAAGAAATTTGACAGAAAAAGTAGTTCAATACACAGTAATGCTATGTAGTAATTACTGTATTTACGAATTTAGCACCAAAATACCATGATGTATTGAAAACATTGACTACAAAAATGCGTTGGATAATTCAGAACGTTGGATAAGCGAGTGTTGGATAAGTGAGACTCTACTGTATCTGCTCTGTGTAGAGAGGTGGTTCTCAACCTTCTTAGGGCCCTTCCACACAGCCCTATATCCCAGAATATTAAGGCAAAAAACCCCACATTATCTGAGTGTGGACTCTGATAACCCAGTTCAAAGCAGATATTGTGGGGGTTTCTGCCTTGATATTCTGGGATATAGGGCTGTGTGGAAGAGCCCCAAATTCCCTGACCCTTTAATACAGTTCCTCATGTTGTGGTGATCTCCAACCATAACATTATTTTTGTTGCTGCTTCATAACTGTAATTTTGTTACTGTTAAAGGTAAAGGTAAAGGTTTCCCCTGGCATTAAGTCTAGTCATGTCTGACTCTGGGGGTTGGTGCTCATCTCCATTTCTAAGCCGAAGAGCTGGTGCTGTCCGTAGACACCTCCAAGGTCATGTGGCCAGCATGACTGCATGGAGCGCCGTTACCTTCCCGCCGAAGCGGTACCTATTGATTTACTCACATTTGCATGTTTTTGAACTGCTAGGTTGGCAGGAGCTGGAGCTTCTGGGATTTGAACCTGGAACCTTTTGGTCCGCAAGTTCAGCAACTCAGCACTTTAACGCACTTCGCCACCGGGGCTCCAGATATCCCAGAATATTAAGGGAAAAAACCCCACATTATCTGAGTGTGGACTCTAATAACCCAGTTCAAAGCAGATATTGTGAAGTTTTCTGCCTTGATATTCTGGGATATAGGGCTGTGTGGAAGGACCCCAAATGCCCTGACCCTTTAATACAGTTCTTCATGTTGTGGTGATCTCCAACCATATAACATTATTTTCGTTGCTACTTCATAACTGTAATTTTGCTACTGTTATTAAATTAGTAAATACAGTAATTACAACATAACATTACTGTGTATTGAACTACTTTTTCTGTCAAATTTGTTGTATAACATGATGTTTTGGTGCTTAATTTGCAAAATCATAACCTAATTTGATGTTTAATAGGCTTTTCCTTAATCCCTCCTTATTATCCAAGATATTCGCTTACCCAACGTTCTGCCGGACCGTTTATGTTGGATAAGTGAGACTCTACTGTAGTAATTATTACTGTATTTACGAATTTAGCACCAAACTATCACGATGTATTGAAAACATTGACTACAAATATGTGTTGGATAATCCAGAATGTTGGATAAGTGAGACTCTACTGTAGCAACAAAAATAATTTCATGGTTGGAGATCACCACAACATGAGGAACTGTATTAAAGGGTCAGGGAATTTGGGGCTCTTCCACACAGCCCTATATCCCAGAATATCAAGGCAGAAACCCCCACAATATCTGCTTTGAACTGGGTTATCAGAGTCCACACTCAGATAATGTGGGGTTTTTTGCCTTAATATTCTGGGATATAGGGCTGTGTGGAAGGGCCCTAAGAAGGTTGAGAACCACTGCTCTACACAGAGCAGATACAGTAGAGTCTCACTTATCCAACACTCGCTTATCCAAGGTTCTGGATTATCCAACGCATTTTTGTAGTCAATGTTTTCAAGGTTCTGCCAGCCCATTTAACTTGGATAAGTGAGACTCTACTGTAATAATAATATTACTTATTTAGGCGATCCCTCGTTATCAGAGTATCATGGTCCTTCAAGAGTAATGTCTTGGCGGTGGGTACCTAGGTAACTTTGGAGTCCTATTCTTGACCCACATGTTCTTCCACAGTGAAGGCATTGGATTCCAGGTGGAAGGCAGTCAGGGTCAGAGTTGGCTTGACGTGCCTTCCTCTTGGCACTTTTCTCCCTTTCGCCCTCCATTTGTGCCTCTTCAAATTCCACTACACTGCTGGTCACAGCTGACCTCCAGCTAGACTGCTCAAGAGACAGTGCTTCCGAGTTCTCAGTGTCTGAGAACAGTTTTTGAGATTGGCTTTAAGCCCATCTTGAAATCTCTTTTCCTGCCCACCAACATTCCATTTTCCATTCTTGTGTTGGGAGTAGAGTAACTGCTTTGGGAGACTGTGATTGGGTTTTCAGACAATGTGGCCAGTCCAGTAGAGTTGGTGGTGAAGAAGCATTGCTTCAATGCTGACAGTATTTGCTCCTTCCAGCATGCTGACATTTGTCCACCTGTCTTCCCAAGAAATATGCAGGATTTTTCAGAGGCAATGCTGGTGGAATCATTCCAGGAATTGAGTGTGATGTCTGTAGACCGTCCATATTTCACAGGCATTTAACACGGTTGGGAGGATACTAGCTTTATAAACAAGCACTTTGGTATCCCTACGGATGCCCCAATCCTCAAAAACTCTCTGCTTCATTCGGAGAAATGCTGCACTCGCAGAGCTCAGGCAGTGTTGTATTTCAGTGTCAATGCTGACTTTTGTGGAGAGGTGGATGTCAAAGTAGCAGAAATAGTCAACATTTTCTAATGTTACACCATTAAGCTGTACTACTGGCATTGCAGAGGGATTGGCTGGTGCCTGCTGGAAGAGCACTTTGGTTTTCTCGATGTTCAGTAAGAGGCTGAGTTTCTTGTAGGCTTCTTCAAAGGTGTTTAGAATGGCTTGTAGATCTTCTTCTGAATGACTACGTTATCATCAGCATATTGGAGTTCTATAACAGATGTTGTTGTAGCCTTGATTTTGGCTTTCAGTCTGCTGAGGTTAAATAGCTTGCCATCTGTCCAGTAGATGATTTCCACTCCGGTGAGAAGCTTCCCATCAACAAGATGAAGCATCATAGTGATGAAGATGGAAAATAAGGTTGGGGCAATAACACATTCCTGTTTGACACCTGATTCTACCTTAAATGGGACACTTTGGAAGCCATTGCTGTCCAGGACTGTCATCATGGAGGATGTTCATAAATTTGTCCAGGCACCCAATTTTTTGGAGGATGGTCCAGAGAGCACTGCAATTCACTATGTCAAATGCCTTTGCAAAGTCAATGAATGCCATGTACAGAGGTTGATTTTGTTCCCTGTATTTTTCTTGGAGCTGTCGTGCAGTGAAGATCATGTCCACTGTTCCACTGGAGGGGCGGAAGCCATTCTGGGATTCTGGGAGGGTGTCTTCTGAAACAGGGAGAAGACGGTTTGCACAGATTCTTGCGAGAATTTTCCCAGCGAAAGTTAGAAGGGAAATACTTCGATAGTTTCCATAATCTGTTCCATCTCCTTTCTTGAAAAGGGTCATGATGGTAGCATCCTTGAAGTCTGCTCAGATTTTCCCAGTCACCCACTTTGGGTGAAAGGAAAGGAAAGCAACACAATGAGGCTGGAGCTACACTGCCATAATTTTAAACAATCTGGTCAGTACAGTTCTTCTCAACCTTCCTAATGCCACCACCCTTTAATACAGTTCCTCATGTTGTGCTGACTCTCTAATCATAACATTATTTGCATTGCTACTTCATAACTGTCATTTTGCTACTGTTATGAATCATAATGTAAATATCTGATATGCAGGGTGTCTTTTCATTCACTGGACCACATTCATAGAATCATAGAATCATAGAATAGTAGAGTTGGAAGAGACCTCAAGGGCCATCTAGTCCAACCCCCCGCTAAGAAGCAGGAAATCGCATTCAAAGCACCCCCGACAGATGGCCATCCAGCCTCTGCTTAAAAGCCTCCAAAGAAGGAGCCTCCACCACGGCCCGGGGGAGAGAGTTCCACTGCCGAACAGCCCTCACAGTGAGGAAGTTCTTCCTGATGTTCAGGTGGAATCTCCTTTCCTGTAGTTTGAAGCCATTGTTCCGTGTCCTAGTCTGCAGGGCAGCAGAAAATAAGCTTGCTCCCTCCTCCCTATGACTTCCCCTCACATATTTGTACATGGCTATCATGTCTCCTCTCAGCCTTCTCTTCTGCAGGCTAAACATGCCCAGCGCTTTAAGCCGCTCCTCATAGGGCTTGTTCTCCAGACCCTTAATCATTTTAGTTGCCCTCCTCTGGACGCTTTCCAGCTTGTCAACATCTCCCTTCAACTGTGGTGCCCAAAACTGGACACAGTATTCCAGGTGTGGTCTGACCAAGGCAGAATAGAGGGGGAGCATGACTTCCCTGGATCTAGACGTTATTCCCCTATTGATGCAGGCCAAAATCCCATTGGCTTTTTTAGCTGCCGCATCACATTGTAGGCTCATGTTTAACTTGTTGTCCACGAGGACTCCAAGATCTTTTTCGCACACACTGCTGTCAAGCCAGGCGTCCCCCATTCTGTATCTTTGATTTCCATTTTTTCTGCCGAAGTGAAGTATCTTGCATTTGTCCCTGTTGAACTTCATTTTGTTAGTTTCGGCCCATCTCTCTAGTCTGTCAAGATCGTTTTGAATTCTGCTCCTGTCTTCTGGAGTGTTAGCTATCCCTCCGAGTTTGGTGTCATCTGCAAACTTGATGATCGTGCTTTCTAACCCTTCGTCTAAGTCGTTAATAAAGATGTTGAACAGAACCGGGCCCAGGACGGAGCCCTGCGGCACTCCACTTGTCACTTCTTTCCATGATGAAGACGACGCATTGGTGAGCACCCTTTGGGTTCGTTCGCTTAGCCAATTACAGATCCACCTAACCGTAGTTTTGTCTAGCCCACATTTTACTAGTTTGTTTGCCAGAAGGTCGTGGGGGACTTTGTCGAAGGCCTTACTGAAATCTAGATATGCTACATCCACGGCATTCCCTGTATCGACCCAACTCGTAACTCTATCGAAAAAAGAGATCAGATTAGTCTGGCATGACTTGTTTTTGGTAAATCCGTGTTGACTATTAGCAATGACCGCATTTGTTTCTAAGTGTTTGCAGACCACTTCCTTAATGATCTTTTCCAGAATCTTGCCTGGTATTGATGTGAGGCTGACCGGACGGTAATTGTTTGGGTCGTTCTTTTTTCCCTTCTTGAAGATAGGGACCACATTCGCCCTCCTCCAATCTGCTGGGACTTCTCCTGTTCTCCAAGAACTCTCGAAGATGATTGCCAGTGGTTCTGAAATAACTTCCGCTAGTTCCTTCAATACTCTTGGATGTAGCTGATCTGGCCCTGGGGACTTGAATTCGTTTAGAGTGGCCAAGTGTTCCTGGACAACTTGTTTCCCTATTTGGGGTTGGATTTCCCCCAATCCTTCGTCCATTCCATGTTGCTGAGGTTGAAGATGGCTTTCTTTTTGTGAGAAGACCGAGGCAAAGAAGGCATTAAGCAGTTCTGCCTTTTCCCTATCCCCTGTCACCATCACCCCATCTACTCCTTGCAGTGGCCCTATCGCCTCCTTTTTCTTCCTTTTTCTACCAACATAAGCAAAAAAACCTTTTTTGTTGTTTTTTATGTCCCTGGCAAGCCTGAGCTCATTTTGCGCTTTAGCCTTGCGAACCTTTTCCCTACAGGAGTTGGCTATACGTTTGAATTCTTCTTTGGTGATTTCTCCCCTTTTCCACTTCTTGTGCATGTCACTTTTGAGCTTTAGCTCAGTTAGAAGTTCTTTGGACATCCATTCTGGCTTCTTTGCACTTGTCTTATTTTTCTTCTTTGTTGGCACTGTTTGCATTTGCGCCTTGAGTATTTCACTTTTGAAAAACTCCCATCCATCCTTAACTCCCTTGTTTTTTAATATCGGCGTCCATGGAATGCCGCTCAGTAATTCCTTCATTTTTTGGAAGTCAGCTCTCTTAAAGTCCAGAATGCGTGTTTGACTTGTCTTAGTTTCAGCATTCCTTTGTATTGCAAACTGCAGGAGCACATGGTCACTTGCCCCTAAGGATCCAACCACTTCAACTGTATTGATCAGGTCTTCCACATTTGTTAAGATTAGATCAAGAGTTGCTGATCCCCTTGTTGCCTCTTCTACCTTCTGGACCATAAAATTATCTGCAAGGCAAGTGAGGAATTTGTTGGACTTTGTACTCTTGGCTGAGTTTGTTTTCCAGCAGATATCGGGATAATTGAAATCGCCCATGACTACTATATCTCTTCTTTGTGCCTGTTTGGTCAGCTGTTGACAGAAGGCTTCATCAAGTCCTTCATCCTGACTCGGAGGTCTGTAGTAGACACCCACGACAAGATCTTTTTGAGTCCCGGTTCCCTTGATTCTTATCCAGATGCTTTCAAGCTGGTTTCCCGGATTACAGTCTTGCATTTCTTCTGCAACGTAACTGTTTTTGACATATAAAGCTACTCCCCCTCCTCTCCCCTTTGTTCTATTTCTGTGAAAGAGGTTATAGCCCTCAATGGTTAAATTCCAGTGATGGGAGTCATCCCACCAGGTTTCAGTGATGCCTATGACATCGTATGTGTGGTGCTGTGCTAGGAGTTGGAGTTCGTCTTGCTTATTTCCCATGCTCTGAGCATTAGTGTAAAGACATGTAAGCCCCTGTGACCTCCCCTCGAACTGTTTATTTGGGATTATTGTGCTCTCTGTACTTGGTCCTTGCTGTGTTTGTGCAGCCCTCCGTTTAGCCTTACGGCGGTTCCCTGTGGTCGTGGGTAATATAGTGTTCGCCAGGCTGTTGTTCCCCTCCCCCAGTGGATTTAGTTTAAAGTGCGCCTGATGAGGTTTGTGAGTCTGTGTGCAAAAAGATGTTTTCCTACTTGTGTGAGATGCACCCCATCGCTTGCCAGTAGTCCATCCTCTTGGAAGAGTAGACCATGGTCAAGGAAGCCAAAATGCTCCTCTTGACACCATTTTCTGAGCCAGTTATTGACCTGTACTATTTTTCCGGCCCTTGTAGAGCCATGTCCTACAACGGGGAGGAGGGATGAAAAGATCACATGTACATTATACAGTTTTAGCTTTGTTCCCAGAGCTCGAAAATCATTTGTGATCTTTTGAAAAGTATGCCTAGCGGTGTCATTGGTACCTACATGAATCAACATAAGGTGGGGAGGGTGATGGGGCTTTAGGAGCCTGCTGAGCCTCTGAGTGATATGGTGTATTTTTGCCCCCGGGAGGCAGCATGTTTCTCGAGCCATCCCATCCGGTCTGGAAATGATGGCTTCCGTTCCTCTAAGGAGGGAGTCACCTACTACCAAGACCTGTTTCCTTTGAGGATTGACAGGGTCCCTTTTGTGCAAGACAGTGTGTATGTCCCCTGAAGAGTGTTCCTGTTGAAGTGAATCATGTAGGTGTAAAGTGTTGTCCTCCTCCTCAACATCCCCAGTGCATTCATCAATGACAATCCATTGAAATACATCCGAGAGCCCATTACTCTCCCAAGGATGTTCCTGTTGCTCCTGGTCTATGATTGGGGATGGAGCATTTGCATGATTACATAAGTGTGACTGTGGTGATGCACTGTCCCTGTCAGGGCTATCCCCTGCGCATTGATCCAGGATGGTCCACTGAGTGGTATCTAAGAAACTGTGGTCCTCCACAAGATGTGTTTCCTGATTGTATGTTAATGATGTAAGAATTTCAAATCTGTTGTGTAAATGCAGCTGAGCAGAGGAGTTCTGCGGAGGCTGCCTGGTCCTGCGTCTCCTTCTATGGGTGACCTCCTTCCAAGCCTGAGGGTTGTCTACCTTTGAGTTGATCTCCCCATAAGGTTCCTGATCATGGTCTTGGTGGTGTTGGTGTGATGCAGGCTGCTGATCTACAGCAGCGTGTTGTGCAGTGTCCAAGAAGAGCTCGAGTGCCTGAATGTCCTTAAGGGTCTTAATACGGTGCTCGAGCTGTTGGATCCTCTGCTCCATCAGAGTCATCTGTTTGCATTTGGAGCAGATGTAGTTGTCTAGTTTTTGTGTGAAAAAGCGGAACATGCCACAGCTGGTGCATGTGATGGGAATGTTTTGCTTTTGTTGCATCTCTTGGTGAGCGTGGTGGCCAAGTGGGATCTTTGTACAGTTAAGTAATATGCACGCACTTTATGTGCAGACTGCAACAAACCACGTCTTTGTGTATTTGTTTATGTTGCTTTGTTTCCTATATGTACTGCAAAGGATAGTTAGTAAAGGTGCCTTTTACCAACTGCCCTTCTGGGATCAGGCTCTGGCAGAAACTCACACTGGCAAATAAAGCTTTCCCAGAAACTCAATTAACAGGGGACAATGCCTGCTGTCAATCAACTTAAGTACCTGGCTCTCTTTCAACACAACAGTCACACAACAGTTAGACTTTGACCACAGGAGCCAAGCCCAAACTCAGTTTAAAATCTTAGCCAAATCTTAGCCAAATCCTACCTGAAGACAGGGAGCAAAAATGTCCTCCTGCTTCCTCTGCTTCTGCGAGAACCAACTGCCCTTCTGGGATCAGGCTCTGGCAGAAACTCACACTGGCAAATAAAGCTTTCCCAGAAACTCAATTAACAGGGGACAATGCCTGCTGTCAATCAACTTAAGTACCTGGCTCTCTTTCAACACAACAGTCACACAACAGTTAGACTTTGACCACAGGAGCCAAGCCCAAACTCAGTTTAAAATCTTAGCCAAATCTTAGCCAAATCCTACCTGAAGACAGGGAGCAAAAATGTCCTCCTGCTTCCTCTGCTTCTGCGAGAACCAACTGCCCTTCTGGGATCAGGCTCTGGCAGAAACTCACACTGGCAAATAAAGCTTTCCCAGAAACTCAATTAACAGGGGACAATGCCTGCTGTCAATCAACTTAAGTACCTGGCTCTCTTTCAACACAACAGTCACACAACAGTTAGACTTTGACCACAGGAGCCAAGCCCAAACTCAGTTTAAAATCTTAGCCAAATCTTAGCCAAATCCTACCTGAAGACAGGGAGCAAAAATGTCCTCCTGCTTCCTCTGCTTCTGCGAGAACCAACATTTGGGACAAATAACCCATACACCTAAATTTGAATACTGGGGGGGGGGGGGGGTTGGGGGGTTGCTTTTTGTCATTGGGAGTTGTAGTTGCTGGGATTTATTATAGTTCATCTACAATCAAAAAGCATTCTGAACCAAACTTGGCACACAGAACTCACATGAACAACAGCAAATACTGGAAGGGTTTGGTGGGCATTGACCTTGAGTTTTGGAGTTGTAGTTCACCTACATTTAGAAAGCACTGTGGACTCAATAATGGATCTGGACCAAACTTGGCACGAATACTCAATATGCCCATATGTGAACACTGATGGAGTTTGGAGAAAATAGACCCTGACATTTGGGAGTTGTAGTTCTGAGATTTATAGTTCACCTACAATCAAAGAGCCTCTTGAACCCCACCAACAATAGAATTGGGCCAAGCTTCCCACACAGAACCCCCATGACCAACAGAAAATACTGGAGGGATTTGGGAGGAATTAACAGTGATTTAGGGTAGATGTAGTTCACCTACCTCTGGAGAGCACCGTGAACCCAAATTACTATGGATCTGGACCAAAATTGACACAAATATCTGTTACACCCAAATTTGAATTTTGCCTTAATCAACATGGTGAGTTTGTCCATTTCTGCTAGTTTACACATCTTTGTAAGCCAGTCTTATTGTATCAGGGTAGTTGATTCGCAGCCATAGTCATATATAATATTAGTCCACATTTTCTATTGATCAACTCTCAAAATGTTTTTTTAAAAATTCCAAAAAACATAACTTGATTTTGCCATTTTGTGTAAGAGATGCTATTTCACTTACACCATTGTATGTAATGGGACATCCACATCCATGGATTTTAGTACCATGAAGGATCCTGGAATCAAATATTAAATGAATGCTAAGGCCCCACTGTATGTTTAAGGAACTCCAGTCTTTTCTACAATGTTGTCCATGGGAAAGAAAAGGGTTCTTCCATGAAATAACCCACGGTCATCTGTTTTCCTTTGTCTTTGGGTGTGAGGGTGACCACTACCTTTCCGGGGGTCACTGTGTATGCTGTCGCACCCAAGCTGTTCTTATGGTAACTTTGGTGTTTATGTGTTTAATTTGTTTATTATTATTATTATTATTATTATTATTATTATTATTATTATTATTATTTAAACTTTCTGTCAATTTGGGGGATGCTGGATGCCTTCTTTTAGAACAAGTAACCCCACAGAATCAATGTCCACGATGTTGCTTTTAGGGAAATGATAAAAATTTATTAACTGGACTTGGGTTTAACTCCACCCAGGCACTAGCTTGGTTTCCCCACAACAAAGTTCATATACAAAACTTGAAAGATAACAACGATTCTGAAGCTGCCAGACATGGATGATTCTGAGGAGAATTGATGACTGTTTTCCTGAGGAGAAAAGTTGACAGTTTTCCTTGTTTTCAGACTCTGGTATAGGGGCTTCAAGAGCACCCTATGTCTGAAGCATTAACCAGTTGCTGTTTAACTGTTGGGTGATGAAAGGTAGTATTAACTAGTTGCAAATAGACTGATTGTAGAGTAACTGGTTGAAGTAGTGGTTAGACAAGCTGGTTGAGGTACTGGTTAAAAGTATTGACTTGAGATGGCTTGTCAAACCCTGGAACTCTGGGACCGATTGAAGGCATGTCCTGTCTGTAGAATTCTCTGGTGGTCTATAATGGGCCATCTATAATGGCCATCTATAATGGCTCTTTTTACTTCAGGCAGAAGGGGGCATGGCCAACCAACTGGCACAAAATGGTTCCCTTTTCCTCAGACAAAAGGGCAAACCAAATGATTGACCTGAAACAAGAAGGGCTTCCCCAAACTCCACTCCCATAAACCAACATAAAAGTAACCACTCTGAAACCATGGGCAAGGAAGCCAAACAAAGGGAAACTGAACTCATTTAGTTCCAGCACACTGTGGCTTCAAGAGATACAATGTGTCACTGAGTTGTGTAGATGAAAAACATACCCACCACATCCTTGGTGCTGCAAGAAGGAAAGGATGAACGACTCACAGAGGCAGTAGCAAATGTAGTATAGCAGGAAAACATTGCTTGACTATGTTGAATACCCACCACTCCCAATGCAGGGGAGCAAGGAAGAGTATGATATTGTGGTTATATTGCTCTTGAGGGACTCATTGAACCTGGTGTATGCTTTGTCTCTGAGTTGTGCATCCCCAGAAAATGTACATGTGATTGTACCATGGAGAGAAAGTCTCGAGAAGATGGGAAAAGGTTTGTTTCCAAGCAGCACTGTAGTCACAGTCCTTTGCTCCTATGGCCAGAGGAAGTACTATTGCTTGCAAAGGAGCCACCAAAAAGGCTTTGTGAGTGTCCTTTTCAGATGATGATGATGCAGATTTAAGAGATACAATAGTGTTCACTAGCTATTGTTTACAGGAAAGACCCAGTGAATTCGGTTGCACTTATTTGATGATATACTGTGATCACCCCCTGCTGTCTCTTTAACCCTCTGTCCCTTTCAATAAACTAGATTGGTATATTCTCACCAGGCAGTGCCCACCATTTAAGATTTTATATGGAGCAAACAAACAATATAAAATAAGGGTTAAGAAAGTGACTGCAGGCTTCAAGAAACATATGGGATCTCTTGGTAGACAACAAAGCGAGTCATCAAAATCAATATAAGAACTTTCCCAGGGCTAATCAAAATAGAAACTGCAGTCAAGAAAACAGAAAATGACTAAGCCTTGGAAAGGCATCCATAAAGGAACCAGAAAAAAAAACCCTGAAGTGTAAGGATATATCATGAAATACCAAAGTCAGGATCTTCTATATTGATTTTCACATATAAGGGTGAAAGCTAGACCTTGAAGAAAGTTTACAGGAGGAAAACATATTTGAAATGTGGTGCTGAGGAATAGTCCCATGCATGCTGCTAAAAAGACAAATGAAGAAAACTGACAGGAAGAACATCAACTCATTTGAAATGTGCTACTGAAGAAGACTTCTATGGATATCGCTAAAAAGATAAACAAATGGAATTCAAACAAATTAAAGCTGTACTCACACAGAAATAAACTGAGAATATGGACATATTGTGAGAAGGCATTACACATTGGAATAGACAATAATGCTTGCCACAATGGAAAGCAGTTGGTTTCTATGGCTGAGCAGGAACTGAAACCATGGCCTCCAGAGTGAGGATTTAAAGCATGGTTTCCAGAGTCACAGTCAAGCTGCTACATAGACTGGGTTAGAATTATGGACTGAGGGTCTCATTAATCTGGTATTTGCATTGTCTCTGAATTTATATCCCATGAAAATGCATATAGAATTGCAGCTTTAGTCAGGGATAGGAATTATGAAGCACTTGAGATGCTGTTGCATTGTAACTAATAGCATTTCCATCCAGAAGATGATATGATTCTCACCTCTGGCCTAATGTATTGACTGTACAGCTTTTGTTTGTCTCCTCTATTCCACAATCTTTTTCAACTCAAGATGGTCACTATAAGAACAATTATGTAACTTTAACCATTATTTTCTGCATTTGTTGTTTTCTTTTTGCTACCTCATCTCCCTTTTCTTTGTGTCATATCACTTAGTCTGCAAGCCTACAGAAACAAGTACAATTGTTTTTTCACTTCTTTTCAATAGTAAACATTTGATCCTATATAAGTGGTTAAAAGCAACAACAAATTGAGAAACAACAAACCTTCAATTATTCTAAAACTGAGGTCTAGCATTGAATGCAAGACATTTTGGTCCAATTTCAAAATCTGCTCTATTTAAGTCTTTTCAGCTATTTTAATACTGAACAGCTTTGCTTAGAAACCATAAATATCATCTTATCCAAAGTAATATGCAAATCATTGAAGAGATTGGATTTAGATTGAACATGAATAAATCTGATTGAAAGGTTCTAGTAGGCAATAAAAAGTGAGTTTCTGCTGGTGTTGAACATTTTAACTCATCCTTTCAATCCAATACTTGGAATTAATAATAACTCAAATCAATAAAATCCAAAATATACATCAAAGTGATACTTCTATTGAGTCAACCAAAAGACAAAAAATACATCATACCAACTTTCAAATCTCATTGGCTTCATCAAGTAACACTGTTAAAATCTACAGCAGAAGAGTGATGATGTTGGAGTCACAGTGTTATGATTGAGCCTCATGGCTCTGTTACTGACAGACGTGGGCGTAAGACTCCTCGAGAGTCAGATACTCTCGAGGAGCGAGAGAGAAAAAGACTGCGAGACATATTTGCAGCACCATCTGACGAGGAGTCTTTCGAAGGGTTTACGGAGAGAATGGAGGAGGGGCTGGTTAGCTCAGAGGAGGATGAGATGGATTGGACTCGGGTAAGGGAGGAAGTGGGTGCCACTGGCCATGATGGGACAGAAGATGAATGGGGACCTTCAGGATTAGACCCATGGTTTAGCTGGAGGGATGGGACGGGATCCACAGCTGGAGATGCTGTTGGGCGTAGTCAGAGGTGTTCCAGCTCTGACGAGGAAAGTGATGAGGAAACGCCCGGGTTAAGGAGGACAGCTGACAGTGATGAAGATTTGTAACTGGCATAAAATGGGGCTTGGGAGCAATTGCAAATTGCGTTGGGCAAGGTAATCTGGGCAAACGCTTGGGATCCGTGTGTGTGTGGGACGTTTCCCTGAAGACTTGTGTGCTTTCCTGTGCTGTGACGTAAGTTGATTGGAATCCAGGGTCAGACGGCGGGAGGGATTGTGTGGGCATTTGTTTGTGCAAACCTGTGCTTACTCTTATTAGCTTGACCCTCCGTCGTCTTCTTGACGGACGCCATCTCCTGCTTTGAGAACTCGGACTGAACTGACCACGGCTTGTCTTCCCCCCTTCTTGGACTTGGAAAAACTACAAACGTCTGCTTCTGGCTTTGATCTACGGAACGGAACTGGTCTACTCAACTGCTACAATCCTTGGCTGATTTACTCGTGTTGGAGATCCTGTCTGCTGTGTGTGTGGGGGAGCGACGCAAGTTACTCTAAGCACAGTGTTGGCAGCAGAGAGGAATCTGCTGCCAATTAGTTGCATTCTTTGTATCTTTTGTTCCTTGGCTTTCGTTTCGTTTATACCCAGGCTGAAGCAAGCAGTTTGTTTTTTACCCGGATTAAACTCCGGTTTAATCCGGTTTATCTTTTGAACATTTACTTTTGCCCCTTTTTGCTCCTAAAGGCAAAAACTGCCTGGCCCTTGTGTTTTACGGGCATTTTTGAGTTCTGTAATCTAATAAACTCTGTTACTTTGAATCTTGTGGCGTTCTGTCCTTGACAGATTGCCCAACGCCCATAAAAAGTTTATTGCAGCAATAAACCCGTCAGGAAGACGATGGATGAGTTAAGGGCCAAAGTAGACCAATTGCAAACGGCTTTTACCGTTAGCCAAACAGCTCAGGCTGTGAAAGGACATGTTTTGACTCCTGAACGCTTTGACGGAACCAGGTGCAAGTTGCCAACCTTTTTGGCACAAGTGGAGCTTTATTTTTCTCAGCTCAGTGCTCATGCTTTTCCTACAGACACTAGCAAGGTGGCCTTTATTTTGAGTTTGTTGACCGGTCCCGCAGGACAATGGGCCACTAATTTAATTTTGGGAAATGACCCAGTCAAGGACAATTTGAATAATTTCAAAAAGTTGTTAACTGATACTTTTGGGGATCCTCTCCGCACGGAGAACGCTGGGTGGGC
This sequence comes from Anolis carolinensis, assembly GCF_035594765.1. Classification (NCBI taxonomy): domain Eukaryota; kingdom Metazoa; phylum Chordata; class Lepidosauria; order Squamata; family Anolidae; genus Anolis; species Anolis carolinensis. The sequence continues at coordinate 127,992,084 of NC_085845.1, read as the reverse complement.
TCTGTATCGGTTGAAACAGGGAAAGGGGACTGTTTTGGATTACTTAAATAAGTTTAACCTGTATCGCCACCAGCTGGATTGGGGGGAAAATGCATTCATGCTTTTATTTACTGCCGGGTTAAGTGATATGCTCCAGGATGAATTAGCACGCTTGGAGCCGGCTGAAAGCTGGGACGCTTTAGTAGCTAAGGTGCTGCGTTTAGACGCAAGGTTCGAGGCTCGTAAACACTCAAAAGCAATGTGTGCGCCACCCATGCATGTAACCAGGGCACCTGTGGTGATGGGGGAAGAGCCCATGGAGCTTGGGGTCTTTAAAAAGCTGTCTACAGAGGAAAAGAGCCGTAGGAGGCAGCTGGGCTTGTGTTTGTACTGTGGGAATGCTGGGCATTTTGCCAAAAATTGTAATGTGAAACCTTCCCAGCTTTCGGGAAAAGGTCAGCCCTAGTGCGACGTGAGTCCAACGCACTAGGGCTCCTCAAGCAGTCAACTGAGGGGAGGAAGCATGTTTTCGTACCCATTACATTATCTGTTGGGGGAAGGGAACTTGTTTCTACTTTGGCACTGCTGGACTCAGGGGCTACGGTCTCCTATGTAGATATTGAGTTTGCTAAGAAGCATGGCATTCCTAGAGTGCGCAAGGCATGCGACGTGTGGGTGGAAGGAGCAGATGGGAGACTGCTGGAGACTGGGGTGGTTAACCATGAAACCTCAGCAGTAACGTGGGAGGTGCAGGGAGTAACGGGAACGTTTGTGTGGGATATTACGAGCTTGCCTAGATATGATGTGATCCTGGGGATGGATTGGCTAGCTGTAGTAAACCCACAAGTAGATTGGGCAACACGTAAAGTGATCTTAAAGAGGCAGGACTGTTGCACTCTAAATGTTACTCATTCTGATATGGAGGGAGTGCCTGCTGAGTATGGGGAGTTCTCTGATGTATTTTGTAAAAGAGAAGCGGACAAATTACCACCGCACAGGCCATATGATTGCGCCATCAAGTTGGCAGAAGGTGCGAAACTGCCAGCAGGGAGGCTGTATGCCTTGACTGTACCGGAAAGGCAAGCTTTGCGGGAGTTTCTAGATGAAAATTTAGCCAAGGGGTTTATTCGCCCATCTAGTTCTCCAACTGCGGCACCAGTATTCTTTGTAGCCAAAAAGACTGGGGAACTTAGGCTGGTCTGCGACTATCGGATCCTAAACAAATACACCATTCGGGATAGGTACCCGCTCCCTTTAATCTCGGAACTGTTATCAAGGGTGCAAGGGGCTAAGGTCTTTACCAAGCTTGACCTGCGGGGGGCCTATAACTTAATCCGTATACGGGAAGGGGATGAATGGAAGACGGCATTTAACACGTGTTTCGGATGCCACGAGTTCCGAGTCATGCCTTTTGGGCTTTGTAATGCTCCTGCGGTATTCCAGAGGTTCATGAACGATGTGTTCAGGGACCTAATTGACCAATTTTTAGTGATTTATTTGGATGATATCTTGATTTTTTCTAAGGACGAGAAAGAACATCGTCAACATGTCAAGCAGGTTCTGCACCGACTGCGGGCTAATGGGCTTTTCGCCAAGGCTTCCAAGTGCGTCTTTCATGTGCCTGAAGTGGAGTTCCTAGGTCATGTAGTGTCAGGTAGGGAACTTAAAATGGACCCACATAAGGTTGACGCCGTCAACTCATGGCAGGAGCTGAAGACTAAGAAGGATGTACAAAGGTTCTTGGGTTTCGCTAACTACTACCGGGAGTTTATTCCGAATTTTGCAAAGCTCACGGTACCTTTGACGCAGCTTCTGCGCAAGAAACAGCCATTTGTGTGGGGGCGGGAAGCTCACGAGGCGTTTCTACAACTAAAGTCTAGTTTTCAATCGGACAACATACTAACCCATCCTGATGTTGACAGACCGTTCGTGGTAGAAGCGGACGCTTCTAGCTACGCGTTGGGGGCTGTATTGTCTCAGAAGGATTCCTCAGGGACCTTGCGTCCCTGTGGATTTTACTCGCGGCAACTAACACCCTTCGAGCAGAACTATACCATATGGGAGAAGGAGTTGTTGGCGATTAAGGTGGCGTTTGAGGTGTGGCGGCACTGGCTTGAAGGGGCACGGCACCAGATCGTGGTCAGATCTGATCACAAGAACTTAGAGCACTTGCAAACAGCAAAGAAGTTAAACCAGCGTCAAATCCGCTGGGCTTTGTTTTTCTCCAGGTTTAACTTCAAGGTGCAGTTCGTGGAGGGGAAGGCAAACTTGCGGGCCGATGCTTTATCCCGCAAGCCGGAATTTAAGACCAATGAGCAGGTAGTATGTCAGACCATCTTGCCTACTGCCTCTCTGTGTGTTGTAGATAATGAGCTTGGGTTACATGACCAGATCCTTGAGGCTCAGAAGGATGATGTGTGGACTCAGGAGCAACTGATGCTGCTCTCTGCAGGTAACCGTACCATACTGCCGCATCTCCAGGATCAAGACGGGGTATTGGTGCGTAGGGGGCAGGTTTACGTACCAGTAGGGACCCTCAGGTTGGAGGTGATTAGAGCCCACCATGACGAACCCATGGCTGGGCACTTTGGCAGGTTCAAGACCGTACAGCTTATCACCAGGAGCTACTGGTGGCCAAAGATGCGGCAAGACATTCTGCGCTTTTGTGACAGCTGCGCCGTTTGTCAGCAGAGTAAGACGCCTGTTGGGCGCCCTAGAGGGTTGTTATCGTCTTTACCTGTTCCGGAGAGGCCATGGCAAATCATTTCCATGGATTTTATTTCAGATTTGCCTAAGTCTGGGGGTTATACTTGTATTTGGGTGGTGGTGGATTTATTTAGTAAACTGGCTCATTTTATTCCTTGTTCAACCATTCCGGCGGCCCCTACGTTGGCCTTACTATTTACAAAGCACATCTATCGTTTGCACGGAGCACCCGAGGTGATTATTTCAGATAGGGCTCCGCAATTTGTGTCACGCTTTTGGAAACACTTCCATGAGTGTTTGGGGACTAAGTTAAACGTGTCTTCAGCTTTCCATCCGCAAACGGATGGACAGTCGGAACGGGTTAATGGGCTCTTAGAGCAGTATCTGCGTTGTTTTTGTTTAGATCAACCCACGGCTTGGGTAAAGTGGTTACCGGTGGCGGAATTTGCTTACAACAATGCGGTGCACACGTCTAGTCAGCATACGCCATTTGAGCTAACTTATGGTTTTCACCCACGGGGAGGTGTGGCGCCGTCGACCAATGTGGTCTCTTCGGACCCTGTGTACCGCTCTTCGGAAATGGCTGCATTGCATGATGTTGCCCGTCGCTTACTGTTGGAAGCTAAGGCAACGCAGAAGACTCAGGCTGACCGCCACAGGCAGGCAGGGGAGGAGTTGGAAGAAGGGGATTTGGTGTGGTTATCTTCCAAACATATTAAACAGGCTGGGGGAAAGTTTGCGCCTCGGTATTTGGGTCCCTTTCCTATCGTTAAAAAGATTTCTTCTGTTGCGTTTCGTTTGCGTTTACCGTCTAGTTTAAAGGTCCATCCAGTCTTTCATCGTTCGCTGTTGAAACTTGATACCTCTAGTCGTCGTGGTGCTATAGCGGAGGGTATCACTGCCACTTCTCCGCCATCGGGGGAGGAGGCCTTTGTGAGAGGGGATAGTGTTATGATTGAGCCTCATGGCTCTGTTACTGACAGACGTGGGCGTAAGACTCCTCGAGAGTCAGATACTCTCGAGGAGCGAGAGAGAAAAAGACTGCGAGACATATTTGCAGCACCATCTGACGAGGAGTCTTTCGAAGGGTTTACGGAGAGAATGGAGGAGGGGCTGGTTAGCTCAGAGGAGGATGAGATGGATTGGACTCGGGTAAGGGAGGAAGTGGGTGCCACTGGCCATGATGGGACAGAAGATGAATGGGGACCTTCAGGATTAGACCCATGGTTTAGCTGGAGGGATGGGACGGGATCCACAGCTGGAGATGCTGTTGGGCGTAGTCAGAGGTGTTCCAGCTCTGACGAGGAAAGTGATGAGGAAACGCCCGGGTTAAGGAGGACAGCTGACAGTGATGAAGATTTGTAACTGGCATAAAATGGGGCTTGAGAGCAATTGCAAATTGCGTTGGGCAAGGTAATCTGGGCAAACGCTTGGGATCCGTGTGTGTGTGGGACGTTTCCCTGAAGACTTGTGTGCTTTCCTGTGCTGTGACGTAAGTTGATTGGAATCCAGGGTCAGACGGCGGGAGGGATTGTGTGGGCATTTGTTTGTGCAAACCTGTGCTTACTCTTATTAGCTTGACCCTCCGTCGTCTTCTTGACGGACGCCATCTCCTGCTTTGAGAACTCGGACTGAACTGACCACGGCTTGTCTTTCCCCCTTCTTGGACTTGGAAAAACTACAAACGTCTGCTTCTGGCTTTGATCTACGGAACGGAACTGGTCTACTCAACTGCTACAATCCTTGGCTGATTTACTCGTGTTGGAGATCCTGTCTGCTGTGTGTGTGGGGGAGCGACGCAAGTTACTCTAAGCACAGTGTTGGCAGCAGAGAGGAATCTGCTGCCAATTAGTTGCATTCTTTGTATCTTTTGTTCCTTGGCTTTCGTTTCGTTTATACCCAGGCTGAAGCAAGCAGTTTGTTTTTACCCGGATTAAACTCCGGTTTAATCCGGTTTATCTTTTGAACATTTACTTTTGCCCCTTTTTGCTCCTAAAGGCAAAAACTGCCTGGCCCTTGTGTTTTACGGGCATTTTTGAGTTCTGTAATCTAATAAACTCTGTTACTTTGAATCTTGTGGCGTTCTGTCCTTGACACACAGCTTGGCATCTTTGTTTTATGTATTTCCTTAAATTGGTGTTGAAACCGATTGAAGGAGGGCTAATGCAAGTAAGGGCCACATATCTTGGTAGCTAGTAGGGATGTTCAATGGATAAACAAAATGCTTCAAAAGTCATTACAAAATGGATGCTGGAGCTTCATTTCTACAGTGTTTCTAAAGCATACTTAGTGAAAATTTTGTTATTATTTGATTATAGTAATTGCGCGTAATTAAATTACTATAAACTTCAGGGGCTCTTTTCTCCCTCATCTTTAAAGCTATTGGGGTGAAACTTGCTACAATAGTAGAACACATTTACCACTCTTAGACCACCACACTTCAGGATGTTTCACTTATCCACGGATTTTTGGGAAATCCGTAAAGTCTTTATAAGAAATATTTTTATTAATAAAGAAAATATGTTCCTAGTTTGAAAGTGTTATTTGCTATTTAATGGTGTAGTCTTTACATTGAAATTTGCTCCAGAAACTTTGTTTTTGTGGCACAAACTACATTAAATTGGTGGAGACTCAACAAAGCAAAATGTGCTGTAGCACAATGTCTCTCCCATTAAGACAAAGTTTTTGTAGTTTAATAACTCTTCCCCACGTTTCTATGATAGAACCTATTAGGAACTAACATTTATAAACCAGGGACAAAAATCATAGTAAATACACCATCAATGCACCCCCAACAGATGGCCATCCATTCTCTAAACTAATTAATATGCTTCCCCTATTAAGTTGGAGGGGTTCCCCAAGGGCAATCTAGTCCAACACCTTTCTTCCAGGCAGAAGCACACCATCCAAATTCTACTGACAAATGACCTTCCAGCCTCTAAGCTAATTAATATGTTTCCCCTATTGAGTTGGAGGGGACCCCCAAGGGCTATCCATTTAAGGATTTCTTTGGAGTCCAGCACAGAGATTTACTTACTAGAAATATCAGTCAGTCCTCCTCTTTTGTTAGATCCCAGCCAGCCATGGCACCAGGGCCTGCAGTGTTTCAGGACTTGCACTTTGACACAGATAATGCTGAGGATTATACTGACATTTCACCCTCCACGGAGGGGCCTTTGCAGCTGCTGGTGCCTGAAGATATTGGTTCTGGAGACTTGCTAATTGGGGAAGATTCTTCTATTCCTCCCTCACAGATAGAGTCAGATGTTGCAGAGACGTCTGGGAACGGGGTTTTTAATCGTAGAGATTCTGTAACAAGAGAGAGAAGTGCAAAACAAGGGGTTCGTCGGAGCCAGACACTGGCAAATAGATGGGATAATGGTTAGTGTTCCCATGGGAAAGTTTTGGGAGTTTGTACTCTCTAAATTGTGAACAGTTTGGAATCTGTTAAAAGTGTTTCGCTGAGTAGATTTTCTTGTGGTGTCAACGTAGCTCTTCCTTGAGAGAGGCTCTCCGCCTCCAGCTCTTGTTTGTTTCCAAACCAAGTTTATCCAGTTCCAGTCGGGCCATGCCGTGCCACGACTCTCGAGTAGACCTTGACTTTACTCCAGTTGTTTCCTTGTTCCTAATTCAAGTTTGCCTCAACTTTGACAACCTTGCTGCCTTGATTGCTACGAAGTATTTCCAGTGGATTGAACTCTGTTTCTGCCAGCCTTGTTTCTCTGTTTCAACTCATGGACCCTTTGATTTCTTTGGAGAACTATCGAATTCTCATTGTGGATTATAATATTGGACCTTTCCCTTTACCCATTTGGAACTACCATTGACTTTCTAAAAAGAACTATTCCTTACTCAGACTATACCTAATTTCCTTTGGATATATAATTGCTTTAATAAAGATATAGTGTGTTATATTGGCCCTTGTCTGGTTTTTGAGTGCTCATGCTGCCTTGGGGTGCAACATCTTTGCAGATTCAACAATTTGTTGGAACTCTGGCTGGCTGCTGTTACGGAGGGACAAATCTTTCTCTCCCCTATCCTGATTGGGACTTTCTGATGCTGATGCATTCTGGGAAATGTTGTTTAAGGCAGGGCCTTTTGAATTCTCTGACATAGGGCTCCTCCCTTTCCAAACTACATTTACCAGAGTTCTATGCTTTCCCCAGAAAACTTTGCTCTCTCCTTTCCTGCTCCTAATGGCGAGAGGCCATTAATTTACAGAGGAATGGGAGCTTTTTTTTTTTTGCTTTGCTTGCTTGCCTGCCATGAAAATGAAGATCAAGCTGACCTTGGGAGGGAGCTTTCTGAGATTTACAAAGTAAAAACGAAAATGTATTGGGTAAGTTTCGATTTTAAAGTTTTTGGTGTTGGTCATGCAAACACGTCGGATCTTGCTTTGGATATACGAACTTCCATATTTCTTTCCGACTTACAAAACTTCTGAAAATTATGCACATGTCTAGTAGCTAGCTACCACTGAACTGAGGACAAATGCAATGAAAGCAAAGTGGTAAATTCCCTTCTTTTTAGCAACAATAAAGTAACTTCCTCTTTATATTGTTCAGTAATGATTTCATAGCTGAACTTTTTTGCCATTTGCTCCACCTGGAATTTACTTTGAAGCAACAAGAAAATGAACTCAAACAACTGAAGATACTTCAAGCTGATGGCTCTGCCCTCCTCCACCACAAAATTCAAGATGACCTCTTTCAGAAGTAGGACAACTTCACCAAGAACAAGTTGATCACCTCCTTCCAAATGTTTTTCCTTCCTTGCTTACTGTACCTTCTTCTTTCCTGGATTAACTTTAATTGTGTTTTCCTTCTTGACTGATTTTGGAGATTTACATAGGCTCTTCTGATCCAGAAATATGTGCTTGCAGTCTTCATTCTTTATTTTGCATATCTAAGATGAATCCAGATTCCAATTATTTAAAGAGTGGCAAACTACAGCAGTACAAAAATGTACTAGGATATTGAATATGGTTATGTTGACACATTTCAAGCAGATTTGCCCTTTTTTCAGGGCATGTGATATAATGACTGTCCTTGATAAGTCAGAGAAGAGGAAATGTGTTCACACTTCAAATATCATTTTGAATTTTCAAGTATGAAAAGTCTCATTTTCTATCATTTGTAAGAAGCTTAGGTGCTCTGAAGTCATTTTCTAGACAAAAATGCTGGGAGAAGCTATAGAGAGCACCTCCTACTATTTTGTTCAATTGATTCTACATCACTTTTTCTATTTGGTCGTCAAGTACTTGATTGCTGATTATTCAATACTGTATTATTAAAGTCTTCCATAAAAATGGATATGTGTGTGCATGTGTATGCTCAACAGCACAAGAAAAGAATCATCAATGTGTGCAAAAATTCCCATTAACCTGGTCCAGAAGACTCCTCAAAGTATTCATTCTTACTTGTGAAATGTACCTGTAAAATAAGCTAAATAAGTGAAAGTTACATGTGAAATAAATGAAAAGTTATATTTCTTTTCTGATTGGAGCTAAATTTGTATTTAGCTCTATAGTAAAAATTGATTTTTAAAATAAAACTATTATTTAATTGTTAGATTTAAATTTTAGTTCTAGTGATGTTTCTGACAACCAAATGGTTCAAGATGGACAGTCATATCAGATCTTATTGATCTGCAGTTGGATGAGAGTCATATTGCCAAAACAGTTTGGAGAGTGGTCAAAATAAGACACAGTCATTGATGCAAGAAGATGATTTATTTATGTTCAAATGGATGCAGAAGATGTTTTATTGAAAAGGAAAAAAATCAAGTCTCATCCTACTTGCCAGAATGAATCCCTAGCATCCTTAACCCTTTGCTAGGTAGCCTAGGGATGATGGGGTTTTTAGTCTGAGCCATCTGACTGGTTAGGATAGCCACAAACCAGATTTGGGACCAATGGGCATTGAATCCCAGGCAAATCTGGGACTAATGGAGTTGGCCAGAACCAAATGCAAGAGGTCAGTATTTATATTTAATCAAGTGAGGTGACTGTGGAAGACCTGAAAAAAACAAAACAAAAAACCATGGGACAAGTCTCTCCAAAAACAAACACAGTACAATTAATGTGAACATGTGAGACAACCCAGCAACATGATTGACAACTTAGAAATGAGTGGGAAAGACCCAGTTGTGACCCCAAGAGGCCACTAGAGGGTGGCCATGGAGACCTATGCTAGGTGTAGTCAGCACCTGAGGGACAAAGAAAGTACTCCTTTGTGTTTCAGTATAGGAATAGAACCATCCCTACAATTGTAAAATTAACAATTACTTTTATAAATAAATAAATACTATTACAAAATATGCTAGTAGTTTATTTAAGAAACTGTGGTGTAATAAAAATTATCATTAATTAAATAACAACTGAGCGGTTCTAGTCATCGCTCTGTAGTTGTACAAGAGGTTAAACTGAGAATGTAAAAATCTTACTACAACTTCTCCAGTGTCGCAGCAGGCATCGTAATTTGGGTTGTCCATATAGAAGCATGTTGGCTAGAAGTTCTTGTCCAAAGATTCCTGGTAAACTATGGTTAAATATTAAAACATAAAATCTTGAAAGCAATGAGGAAAAGTGAATTTTAAGAAATGCTGTTTTCTTATCTTTTCCCCAACAGGAAGGAAGGCTGAGAATGTTGACTGATTAAGAACACAGTAGGTGAGTGTTGAGCATTCATCTATGCTGCCTAGCTCTTATATATATTTGCTGCCTAGCTCTTATGTATATTTTAGTCAATTATTTGTATTAGAAATCTATTTTATATGCAGAATATATCTTTGCTGAAAGCATGGAAGACAAACATGGGTGTTTTTTAAATAGTGGGGAGCAAGCACGAGTAAGTGTGGAGTTGTGGTGTGAGCACTGGACATGACTCTGGAGACCAGGGTTCAGCAAATTACATTGTTTCATTCTCATAGGAAGGGGATGTCAAATACATTCTGAACACATATTTCTGAGGAACCCCTGTGATAGGTTCACTTTAGGATCACCATAAATCAGAAATTATTTGAAGATACACCACCACCACAACAAGAGTGTTTTAAGAATAATAATTGTCAATGTACTATCCAAATCATATTTTAATGAATCACATGAAGGCACAAAATAAAAGCCCAAATAACCATTCAAGAAAGATGTTTTCTAAAGTCGATACTATAGATACAAATTGCAAGTCTTTCCCAATTTCACCTTGAAATAATTGTGCAAAATTACTTTCAAAAAAATTAACACCATGTGAGAAGATGCATGCATAAAGGTGACTGTCCTTCCTTTTAAGTTAATGGGAACACCCTAGATATGTTTATTTTAAGATAATGTAAGATAAGAATAACTGTAGCATTTTATTTCTTTGAGCAATGAACATTAGAATATTTAAGTGATGTGTTACTATATACATCACTTAGCAACCTGAGCTTATTATGGAAATTAAAGATGGAGGGGGCGTAATCCAATTTTCTAGAATAAAGATGCCTAGAGTTCATCAAAAGCCCATATTATTCTGAAGTTTATCACTGCTTTATTCTGCTGCAATCTATATTGACATCTTAGTTATGCCTGTCAAATTTAAATTAAGAGAAAAAGCACCTGTATGCTCACACCAGCATATATGTGTTTACTGATATCATGCATTCTGAAGGTAATTGACTGAAAGTGATATTTATGACCTCATCACACGGGGTGTTTTTAGCATCCTAGGATGCTTCCTCACCAGTCCAGTGACAGATGGGCATGCTGCCCATCACACGATAATGCCTGACTTCCAGTGGTAGTCACACCCATGGCTGGAATGGAAGCGTTGTATGACACTTCCCTTGCAACATGGAAACTTTCCCATGTTTTGCTGGCTCCAGTGGAGCCAGCACAGATCCATGCCACTTTGGTGATACTTCCCCTGTGTGATGAGGGAGGTGTCGCTGCATGAAAGCAGAACATGGGATGATAGAGTTGCCCCTTGTAACTCACAGTGATCATGGATCTTAAGGACAGAAATCTTCTGGTATGATCTGGCAAAACTCCACCATATAATGTGAAATGCTCAGACAAAATGAAAGCATGGTGAAAGGGAAAACACAGCCCTCTATGCTATTGGTGAAGTATCAGTTTGGATGCCATAATATTTTGACCCTCTGAGGTTCAGATAGTGTCAACTTCACCAGTGACAATTTGGCATATTTTTCATTTTTTAAAAAAAACTCTAAGATCAATTCAGCTGGAATCAATAACTTTCCTTTGCCTAGGTCAAGATAGGATCACGCTTTGAGTTAAACATCTCTCTGTGTAATTCCCAATCATGGTTATGTAGTAAACACTTGGAGTGTGCAATTCGGTTAAGCCCCATTCTGTTTTTGGACCCTGGATTTTGGTCGACCTCCAAATCCATTTTTCAGGAGCCTCCTGAATTTGGTCAGAAAAAATCCATTTTTCGATCTGGGAACCAAAAGATCCTGGAAGAACTGGCCCATTTGGTGGCAATGGGGAACTTAGGAAGCTCCCCTTTTTGTCATTTTTAGGGCATCGGTCCTAAGAAACCATCCTTTCTGGGATCTTTTCTCCTTGAACTGCTTCAATGCACTGCTGGTGGTGCCTGCCTCACACCTTGCACCATCCAGGCTTCCCCCTTATCCCCTTCAGCACATGGATAGAAGACTAAGCCCCAGCAAGCTGGCTGGGTTCAGGCTTTAAAAAGGGAGACCCGGCTATTTCTCCTTCACTCACACTTCTTTCCTAAGCTGCTTCAAGCCTCAAGCTGGCTGGGTTCAATTTTAAGGGAGATGATTTTCTCTCTTCAGCCTTCAAGTTGATTGGATTCAGGTTTTAAGGGAGACTTGGCTATTTCTCCCTTCAAGCCTCAAGCTGATTGGGTTCAGGCTTTAAGGGAGACTTGACTATTTCTCTCTCCACTCTCCCTTCTTTCCTCAGCCTGGGTTTCACATTGTTAGATGAGGTCTGCACCATCCAAGCTTCCCCCTCATCAAATGGATGGAAGCCTCTTTAATCTGGCTCTTAACAGATCTTTTCTTATCAAAAGACAAGAAGTCTCCCACCCTTTCTGGGATCATTTGCCCTCAACAACCTTTCAACGAAGCTAAGGTAAGGGAGGCACCCATTTTAAACACTTATTTCAATGGGAGGCACACCACCTGAAGGAATTTTGGTCATTCTTAAAAATATATATAAATTACCTCCTCATTTTATGGCAGCTTTAAAAATAGTAAAATATGTCCTCTAGCCCATATTTGATGCTCATATGAATGGCATCATCAGTGGCAGTTTCTTAAGTGTGTAGAAAGTAAACTGCTTATTTATTGCTATTTGGATCCATCTTATAAGCTTACATTGTTCAAATCCTAGTTCAAATATAGGAAGACAGGTAGACACAGTAAGCTGTGCTTTCAGATCACACATGGACACGTATCAGGTTGTTATCTACTCATTCTTGTTAACAGTAGGATTTTGGTCACACTTTGATGTGCAATTTGCACTCATTTACACTTTACTTGCTCTCAAAACTGCAGCTGAATCTGTCATGGTAAGTCCTTCAATTAACTGTATTCTCATATTCTCTCACATTCCTTCAGAACTTATTTAACCTTTAATTTTATCATTTGCTTAGTGTCTCATGAAGTATTAGTCACATGAACATTAAGTCCCCCTAGGCTTCACAAAATCTCTTATTTGTGCAGTGACAGGGATGTGCTGAACTAACATGCAGCTTTCACAAATGGACCATGGCTTGTCGGAATATTACCTGAATCTGGTGAAAGGTTAAAGGGAAAAAATAAAGAGATGCAGCTGTAAAATGGATGAAGGAGGAAAAGATTCCTGTGTTTAACAGGCTAATTAACACATTTAGCAGAGAGGGATAAAATTATCTTGGATTCCATCTACATCGCAGGAATAATCCATCTTGGTACTGCTTTAACTGCCATGGCTCAGTGCTATTGAAACCTGGGAGTTGTAGTTTGGCACAGAAAGCTAAAGATCTTGTAAAATTGTGACTCCAATTATTCCATTGATCTATGGTGGTTAAAGTGGGGTAAAACTACAGTGTAGATGCAGTGACTGGCTCCTGGGGATGTTATTATTGTGTGGTTTCAATGCATTTTAATATTTGTATGTTCTGGTGTGCCTTTTATTAAGTAGTCTCACTAGATACTCAGCCCACAATTATAACTCACTATCAGCTACTGCACTTTGTCACTGTCCCTTGTCCTGTAGGTTTTAACGTTTTACTGATACTGTCCTTCCACTCCTATTTGATTGCCCTTACAATCAGCCCTACCCAGAATTCTATGAACAAACTCCTACCTTCTGAATTTCCAGTAATTATTACTGTTCAGGTTTTAAATTGCTGTTGATGTTGTTTTATGTTGTTTTATGTGGTTATAATGTTGTTAATTTTACTGGTTTATGTTTTAATATATGTTGATTGAGCTTGTCCCCATGTGAGCTGCCCCGAGTCCCTTCGGGGAGATGGAGGCGGGATACAAAAATAAAGTTGTTGTTGTTGTTATTATTTGTAATAGATTTAATGACACAAAGAGTTTTATTATTGTTTTATTTTTTATATTGTGTTGCATTCACATTCTTTTTAATTTGCACTATTTAATCTAATCTATCTAATCTAATCTAATCTAAATCCATAATAAAAGTGAAAACCCGTATGTGTGTATGTGGCATGGATGTCTGGCCTCCACAAACAAGCTAGTTCCCAGGGTTAAGAATCTAGCAAGTCACTCTTTTCCACTGACATTGTGGTTACAGCGAGTGCCATGAACATGCAGCCCAGCCCCTGCCAATGTCCTTCCCAAACACTACAGCCCACCACCCAAGGAATGCTTTCATTTGGGGACCATTTCATCATAGATTTTGCTTTTTCTTCCACCACAGGCAGGCATCCCAGCATCTCCATTGCTGTGGAATTTGCATGGCCTCGCCCACTGCCCTTTCCTTTCCTATCTCTCTGCATAACAAACAGAGCACAACTGAGCTGCAACTAAACTTACTGGAGGAGTTTAGGGATTTCCTCCACATAGTGGAAGTTGTAGTTCACCCTGCATCAAGTCAGAACACTGTCACTCCTACTGGGGAATATAGAGGAGTTGTAGTTCACCTACACCCAGAATGCTATTAACCCAAATAATGATGGCTCTTGGCCAAACTTGCCATGCAGACCCGATATGCCCAGATTTGACTACTGGTGGGTTTGGAGGGGAACTGGACTGGAAGTTGAGGAGTAGTAGGTACTGGGATTTATAGTTCACCTGCAATGAATGAGCATCACACTTGGCACACAGAGCCCCCATAACCAATACAACATATTGGACAAATTTGGGGGAAAAGGAGTTATAGTTCACCTGCAGCCATATAAACACTGACCCCACCGACAATGCACTAGGACCACACTTCATACAGAGAAGCTTCATGACCTACTGAACATACTGCAGGTATTTGTGGGAAGGGGCCATGATTTTGGAAGTTGTAGTTCACCTCCATCCAAAGACCACTGAACCCAGCCAATGACGAATCTAGACCAAACTTGGTACACAGACTGAATATTGCCTGCTGTGGATACTGATAGATATTTCGGGGCAATTGCCCCGGGAATCTAGAAATTGCAGTAGTTCACCCCCATCCAGACAGTACTTCACCACACCTGGTACACACACCCAAAATGGCCAACTTATAATATTGGCAGGGTTTGGGAAGGATTCAGCCACAATTCTGACAATTGTAGTTCACCCACTCCAAACAGAATACATAACATCAAAAGACAAATAATACAATTCTCTCTTTTTAAAAAAATGATTTTTATTGAGAATTTTTAACAACAAACTGTGTCTAAAGGGAAAAGGGGGGAATAGGGTTTAAGGTAAAACTGGGGGGGGGGGGGAATAAGGGTAGGGAAGTGTTAATCTAAGAGAAAACATGGGGATTAGGGGATAGGATGAAGTCCTAATATATAGTGCAGGTTTGGGGGGCTGGGGACAGGAAATAACCATTAAGGAGAGGTAGACTGGGGACTGAAAGAGACCCTACTCTTTACATATTTATTAGGAGTGTGAAATTTCTTGTTAGTCATCATAAGTCATATCAAAGTTGTTAATTTCATACTTATGACACAATATCTGATGTGCAGGCATGGCCCACACCAAAACCTTTAGAATCTAAACTTATCCAATACTTTTTGTTTGAATTTTGTAAATCTCAGAAACCTCCCAAAGTCAGTTTCATTTTCAGCACAAGGGAGCAAAGCCAAGCTTAAAAGGCTGCCTTTCCTCTTTAAATTAATGCCCTCTCACCATTAGGAAGCAGCAGGGAGAAAGCAGAGTTCACTAGGAAGGAAACTGAGAAAGCACAGAATTTTGTGAAATGTAGTTTGGGAAGGTGAGGAGTCCTATGCCAGAGAATTCAAAAGGCCCTTCTTGGAATTCTGCTCAGCATCAGAAATCCCTCTGAATCTGCAAAGGGGAGGATTGACTGATACATTCAGTAAGCAAATTTTCCTGTTGGGCTGGGAAGAAATCCCGAAATGGAAGTTCTATTGTTTTATATGAGAGATATTCAATGAGATCACTGTTGTGGCTTTAAAATGTTTTTGTTCAAAATTTTAAAAATTCTGTAAAATCAGTAGATGTATAGATATTTCTGAAAGTTGGGGGAAATATCCCCTATTATCTTGTGTCATTGCATAAAAAATTCAACGAAATAGCTTTTGTATCTTTGATAAAATTTTGTTTATAAAAACTTTCAAATCTTGGTGGGTAAATGAAACATTCTGAAACTTGATGAGCTAATAATGGTAAATGTGTTTTACCATTGTAGCTGCTTTCACCTCAATAGCTGTAACAATGAGGAAGAAAGGAGCCCCTGAATTTTCCCCACTTGCAAAATTACTATAACAAAAAAGTAACAAAATTTAGCAACAGAATTTTCACTAAAGACACTTTGAAAACACTTTAGAAACAAAACGCTGGCACCCCCTAATTTTGTAATGAGTTTTGACACATTTTTTTTCATTGACCACACAGCTCTAATATCTATTGTTAGCCACCTTGAGTTTCTATATCAGGAGAAATGCGGGTTAAAAATGAAGTTAATTAATTAATTATTCAAGAAAATGATTATATGTGGAATAATAATAATCATAATCATCATCATCATCATCATAACTTTATTTTTGCACCCCACCTCCATCTCCCCGAAGGAACTTGGGATAGCTTACATATGGCACAAGGTGTCTAAAACAACACATAAAATAAACACACAGTACAATACAAAACAAAACCATGAGTATACAGTTTAAAACAACAATTTGAACTCAGAACAGCGCCCAATAACCTATAGTGTCATCGATCATAAAAACATGGCCAACTGTAGACAAAAAGAAAGGAAAGGGATCGTGCAAGTTGTACTGGGATGAAAGTTGTAACTTTATATATGTCATCATTTAGAAATCGTAACAGCTGGTAAACTGTCTGGAATTTCTGGGAGTTGTAGGCCAAAAATATCTGGGGACCACAGATTGAGAGCCACTGATTTTGAATGACCATATGTAGAATAGATGAGACGACAGTCTATGCTCACTGACATTGTAGTGAGAATTAATCCAGGCACTGCAATTTTATAGTCCATGAGCATGGACTCTTCCTAAAACTCAGATTTAGGCTTTCAGGGAATGTTAGTCTACATTTAAATGCCATTTTCCCGTACCTATAGTATGTTTTTTAGTTGTGTTTGTTTCTGGGGGGAAAAAACAGGTAATTCCAGCAGGTAGTTGAGAATTTGAAAGGTGCAGCCCTCTCTCACCATATATATATTGATGTAATCAATTAATGGAACACTTTTTAAAATTTTCTTTTAAAAATAAATATCTTTTTTACAAAATGAGATAAATAATTTGTTTAGAGAAGTGCACATCTTTCAGAAACACACCTTTCAAATTTAATCAGATTGATAAGCTATATTCACAGAAAACTGTGTATAGAATTGCGGCCCTAAAACCCTTTCCCAGTAAAAAGGCATTATTTACTCTTCCTTGGTTATAACTTATTGTTCTTTTGTGTGTGTGTGTGTGTGTGTGTGTATACACACACACACACACACACACACATACATACATACATACAAAGGGGATATATATATATATATATATATATATATATATATATATATATATCCCTTTTGTTTTCTTGGCTGTGTTTAAGATTTTTTAAAGAGAGTTTACACCTTTTGAGAAAATAGCTAACTAAGGACTGTGGTGAGGAGGATAATATGAAGTTCTTGTTTTACATTGTAATGAGTGTTGGTGTTATTTGTAGCATATGTTGTGGCAGTAGGCCGAGAAAGATGTGAACGGTGCACAGAATGTTTAGCAGTATTTGTTCTAAGCAAGGAAAAAACACTGCGCGTTCCAAAGACAAACAGTGATCGTGGCGCTTACACTAGCATGCTATATATTGAACATGAGGGGAATCAACAAGGTCATTCAAGCAAGATGTTCTCATCGTGTTGGATAAGATACCTTTGGGCATTTGGTTCTGTTTTCTGAAACAAATGAAGCAACCTTTAAAAGAAATACAGCAGGATATTTCTTCCTTTTCGGTGCCAAGTGTATGAATATTGAGATAATGTTTCCATTCAATTTTGTAACCCACTCACATCTAACTGAACTTTGGCCTTTCCACACTAGGAACCTCTGAAACTGCTGAGGTATTTTCCTCTATAGCCAGCTGGAAGCAGAATCAAAACTATGATCTCACATGGTGCTTAATATTCGTAGAAATCCTTTAGTCTTTGTCTGTATGAACAATTTCATATAGCTATACAGAGAAAATCCCTTCTGTTGAAGTCTACTTAGATGTACAAAAAATTT